>NC_064619.1:682653291-683278291 GCF_023898315.1 Schistocerca nitens | reverse complement strand
TCACGTTGAACGATTCTCTTCAGTCGTCGTTGGTCCTGCTCTTCGAGGATCTTTTTCCGGCTGCAGGGATGTCGAAGATGTGTTGTTTTACCTGATTCCCGATACTCACGGTACACTCGTGAAATGGCCGTACGGGAAAATCCCCACTTCATCGCTATCTCGTAGATGCTGCGTCCCATAGCTCGTCCGCCAAATATAATACCCCGTTCAAAGGCACTTAAATCTTCATAAGCTGCCATTGTAGCAGCAATAACCGATCTAACAACTGCGCCTGATACTCGTTGTCTTATGTAGGCATTGCCTACCGCAGCACCATAAGCTGGCTGTTTACGTGTGTGTCTGTATTTGAGTATGCATGCCTATACCAGTTTCGTTGGCGCTTCAGTGTATAACATGCGGACAGTTAAGCTATACTTCGGCAGTTGCGCTTCAAAGTGTACCTTGAAACAGAAAAAAAAAATCTTTTACCAAGAGACATGTGATACTTGTGAATGAGCAGAGTGTCTTTCGCGTCTTAACAGTTTTATATGCCTTGAAAATGGAAATCTGTGTAAATTTCCAACCGATTCTCTTCAGATTCTACTTCTGCTTAATTTCATTTCACTTACTTAAAATTAGTGTTTGTTAGTATAGTAATGTAAAAGATAGACGCCCGCATCTCGTGGCCGTGCGGTAGCGTTCTCGCTTCCCACGCCCGGGTTCCCGGGTTCGATTCCAGGCGGGGTCAGGGATTTTCTCTGCCTCGTGATGGCTGGGTGTTGTGTGCTGTCCCTAGGTTAGTTAGGTTTAAGTAGTTCTAAGTTCTAGGGGACTTATGACCACAGCAGTTGAGTACCATAGTGCTCAGAGCCGTTTGAACCGTTTTAAAAGATAGACCATTAACTATAGTACTAACAATATTGTGTTGATTGCAACGATTTTAAATCTCAATAGAATCCCGAGTACAAGCATATTGAGCCAAACGAATCTTTCTTATTGTGGTCTAGTGGTTCTAGGCGCTCAGTCCGGAACCGCGCGACTGCTACGGTCGCAGGTTCGAATCCTGCCTCGGGCGTGGATGTATGTGATGTCCTTAAGTTAGTTAGGTTTAACTATTTCTAAGTTCTAGGGGACTAATGACCTCAGAAGTTGAGTCCCATAGTGCTCAGAGCCATTTTTGAATCTTTCTTATTATGATCATATTGTACCGTGGAAAATCTTTTAACGTATGGAAAAACCTCTGTTTTGCGGAGTAATTTTAGTTATTTGAGAAAAAGTCTGCAGTACATAATCAGTGAATGCCATCATTTAAAAATGGAATAAATAAATATATTAATCCTCTATTACTGGGCTGGCTAGGGGCTGAAGTCCGAAAAATGTTTGCGGGGACACTCTCACCATTCGTTCGTAATGTGAGGAAGAAGCAATAGAAGAGCTTCAAGACTCGAAAAGTGCATAGTTTGCTTAACATTATGGGAGTTCTTCGGAAGTCATAAAACGTGAACTGTAAACGGGTGAACCAATGCAACTTTTATAGCCTCTATAGCCAATTTTACGGTCTTGGTCCTATGTAAAATCTCTAACTGGGTCTAAGGCTTCCATCCAATCACTTGTTGACCAATCTGCTGTGCATGTTAAGATAGCAAAAGACGGCCGATATTTTAAATTTCACCTTTAAGAAACGGTTCACGCAGGAGAATCGTACATATTTACCGTCGTTTGACCAACGAACAGACTCCTGTATGGACGACATAATAACAAGCATCCGTGGCGTACAGAAACGACTGAAGGGGTTGAATACAAATATGTCACCAGGTCCGGATGGGATCCCAATTCGGTTTTCCAAAGAGTACTCTACAGAATTTTCCACTTACCTAGCTTCCTTTTATCGCGAATCACTTGCCGTGCGTGAAGTCCTAAGGGACTGGAAAAAATCGCAGGTGACTCTTGTGTAGAAGAAAGGCAAAAGAACGGACCAATTTCCCGAACATCGGTTTGCTGCAGAATCCTTGAACATTTTCTCAGTTCGAACATAATCCATTTTCTTTAGACTGAAAGCTTATGTCCACGAATCAGCATTGTTTTAGAAAGCATCGCTCCTGCGAAACTCAGCTTACCCTTTTCTCACTTCATACACTATGAACTATGGATGAATGGCAGCAGGCAGATCCCATATTTCTGGATTCCCGGAAAGCGTTTGGCACGGCACCACACTGCAGACTGTTAAAGAAGGTACGAGTATTAGGAATAAATTCACAGATATGTAGGTGGTTCGAAGACTTCATAAGTTATATGTCATCGACGGCGAATGTTCATCATAGCCAAGGTTATAGTCATGTGTGCCCCATGGAAGTGTGATAGGATCGCTATTCTTCTCTCTATATGTAAACGATTTGGCAGACAGGATGGGCACCAATTTGCGGTTGTTTTCGGATGATGCTGTCGTGTATGGTAAGGCGTCGTAGTTGAGTGGCTGTAGGAGGATACAATATGACTTAGACAAAATTTCTGGTTGGTATGATGAATGGTAGCTAGCTCTAAATATAGAAAAACGTATGTTAATGCGGATAAGTTGGAAGAAGAAATCCGTAATATTCGGATTCAGCATTAGCAGCCGGCCGGGGTGGTCTCGCGGTTCTAGGCGCTCAGTCCGGAACCGCGCGACTGCTACGGTCGCAGGTTCGAATCCTGCCTCGGGCATGGATGTGTATGATGTACTTAGGTTAGTTAGGTTTAAGTAGTTCTAAGTTCTAGGGGACTGATGACCACAGATGTTAAGTCCCATAGTGCTCAGAGCCATTTGAACCAATCAACATTAGCAGTGTGGTGCTTGACACAGTCAAATCGATTAAATATCGAGGCGTAAAGTTGCAAAGCGACATGAAATGGCATAAGCATGTAAGTATTGTAATGGGAAAGGCGAATGGTCGACTTCTGTTTATTGGGGGACTTTTAGGGATGTGGGGTTCATCCGTGAAGGAGACCACATACAGGAAGCTGGTGCGACCTGTTCGTGTGTACTGCTCGAGTGTTTGGGATCCGTACCAGGTCGCATTAAAAGAAGACATCGAAGCAATTCAGAGGCGGGCTACAGGTTTGTTACTGTTAGGTTCGAACACCACCCAAGTGCTACGGAAATGCTTCGGAAGCTCAAAAGGGAATCCCTGTAGGAAGGTGATATTCTTCTCGAGGAACAATACTGAGAAAATTTAGAGAACCGGCATTTGAAGCTGACTGCAGAACGATTTTGTTGCCTCCAACGTAAGGACCATGAGGGAGTGAGAGCTCATACGGAGTCATAGTCGTTCTTCCATCGCTCTGTTTGCGAGTGGAACAGGAAAGGAAATGAATGGAACACGGGGTACCTTCCGCTACACGCCGTACGGTAGATTGTGGAATATGATGTGGATGTAGATGCAGATGTACAGCGTTTCCTTTTCATATCTAGTTTGTCCACTAGATTCTCGGATTGCTCACAGAGCATGACGCTGGGTGATTTCGAGTTATAACCTGAAGATCGATTCCAAAACTCAAATGATGATAATAGTTAGTCTAAATTACGATAGTGGCTACGTGTTTCTGGATACGATGATCAGAAAAGGAAAGAACGATGGTACGTAGTTTTATCTCCGAGAATCAGGACAACAATCGTGTCGCCCAGCTGGACAGGTGATAGTAGGTTTGTAATTTAACGAAAATGAAGGCTAATTCAAATAAGAAAGGATGCTGGGTGGTGTATTTCGTAGGTCAGTTTAATGAAACAACTTACGTGATGTAACGAAACCCGGGAAATCTAACCTATGTTGAGTGGGTATGCAGTTTCAGGTAACCATTAATAAAACAGTGTCAGTGGAAAAATTTTAAATCGATTTCACTACCTTAGGGATCAATTTAAAATCACAAATCCTGCACCATTAGGCTGCAGATGTAGCGGGAAATTGTGTATAACAGCGGTACTATGAAATCCAGGAAGAACTTAGGGCACAGACGTCTGTTGAAATATTTCTATAGCTAATTTTGCTCTACTGTTTTTTGGATCGGAATATAGCTTAGTAATTATAAGTTCAAAAACTGAAGGAGCCAATCTTATGAGCCGCTTTCCACAATTTTCGCATATTGAAAGACAGATAGTTTTTAAAAAATGTTTTTCCTGACATGTTCGCGATTTTGTTATAAGAATGCAGCAGGAGTTCAAATGAGGATGGATCTCTAGTGTGAGAATTAGAACATCGCTGCTGAAGTTGGTAAAATTAGATTATAATCAGGCAAAACGATCCATTAGTGGCGGTAAGTCACTGCTGGTGGAATGGATTCGTTTACAAAGTAGATACGCTGGCTTTAGTGCGCGATGGACAGTGTAATTTAGTACACTGGAAGCCAACATCCAGTGATGTAATCTCTTCATCATAGGCTAAGCTCACTACACGAGCTGGCCGGGGATTACAAGTCATTGTGCTTGTAACTTTAATCCTGAAAAATATGTATTGGAGTGTGTTATTCCAGCACTTCGACGTTTTTATTGAAGTTTTATCTACTGTCATGGGTTTTCAGTTCTTTAGATACAGAACTGGATTTTACTGATGGGACAAATATTACGTGAATATAGAAAAGCACATATATTTCTTGGGAAGATATAGGATCTTTGCACTTTAAACTTTTACATAGAGAAGAGCTTTAACTTTGGAGTCAGATGCACAGTTAGAACTACAAACAGATAGTTTAGTCAATTATCCGTTGGGCTTATTCAGGGTTTTTGAGGATTAGACTCCTATTTGACGGACGCTTCAGATGCATTAGAGCTATATTATATTTATTCATGCGCCAAGGAACGAGATTCCGGAGCAGACAGTAGTGAGAGACGCAGGTTTCCAGCTAACCCTAACAGAAACGTTATGGACTAAGTCGTGGCCACGGAGTGCTAGGAATTGCTGCATACATAAGTATAGACCACTGCACATATACGTAAGGGCGTGGAAAACCAGAGAGTGACCGAAATGACACAGCGAGAAAACAAGAATGGCTGGAGGAGGAATGCGAAACTCAAAAATTATGCATGATTACATGAGGGAAATGTATATTCTTTGTAAACGGAAATTGAAGAGGTCTTCCATAAAACAGAATCAGGGGAGTAACTAGACGAACATGAAGACCGCAGATGAAAGGTCAGCAGTGAGATAAGAAGACTGTGAAAGGTGGAACAAATATACACATAGGCTTTGTTACAGAACTACACTAGAAGACAATACTTTGCAAAGAGACAGTTGTTTCCTTCGGTCCCAAGTCATAGGATTCTAACACATCGTTCTACTACAGCATGTGAAACGACGAGAATAATCGAAGCTCCCCTCGCCCCAGGTCACTAAGTAAACTTTATCACCACAAAGTAAGTTTATACGAGTACGTGGCTCAAAGGGCTGTAGGTCATCCACAAGCCAATTTGCGCGGGGGGGGGGGGGGGGGACACAAAGAAACTATATTGAACTGAATGGGAAGGAACATATGGTACGGTGAAAATTACCTACACTTCCATCCCCACCACACACACACATTATATTAATACATAGAATACGTAATACAGGCGCCTGCATAACGTAACGTTCACAAAGAAGGATAAAATAAAGTCAGAAATATGATAAATTTTTGTGGTGATAAATTTCAGCTCTCAAATCCAAATTTGTAGTTGTATTTTATCAATGTCATTGAGTGTTTTACAGCTATGAAACGAATATGCTTAAGTTTTAGAACTGTTTGCAAGTCCATTTAGAAGAATATCATTTTCACGTACCTATAAAAATGGAGGTCCATGACGTTCAGCAAGTTAAATTAGTGATTTTTACCCGTGCAGAAATATATGCATTTCTTTGACCTTGATGATGTAACCCATTAGGATGGTAATGTGACGGTGCTGCGAATCTTTTACACGAATTATTTTCATCGTTTCTGGAATTTGTCTTCGACTGTGTAAGCCACATCTAATCATCTACATGTTGCGTAATTTAATGGGTAATCTGCTTTCGGCAGTGAAGCTAACAAGGGAACCTCCCCATCACACCCCCCTCAGATTTAGATATAAGTTGGCACAGTGAATAGGCCTTGAGAAACTGAACACAGATCAATCTAAAAAACAGGAAGAAGTTGTATGGAAGTACGAAAAAAATAAGCAAAATATACAAACTGAATAGTCCATGCGTAAGATAGGTAACACAAAGGAAAAAGAACGAAGGAGCACCGTGGTATCAGGGTTAGCGTGCGCAGCTGCGGAATGAAACGGCCCTGGTTAAAGTCTTCCCTGGAGTGAAAATTTCAATTTTTTTATTTTCAGTTTATGTGACAAACTCTTATGTTTTCATCACTTTTTTGGGAGTGATTATCACATCCACAAGAAAACCTAAATCTGGCAAGGTAGAAGAATCTTTTTACCCATTCGCCAAGTGTACAAGTTACGTGGGTCGACAACATATTCCTGTCATCTGACGCACATGCCGTCACCAGTGTCGTATAGAATATATCAGACGTGTTTTCCTGTGGAGAAATCGGTTGACCTATGACCTTGCGATCAAATGTTTTCGGTTCCCATTGGAGAGGCACGTCCTTTCGTCTACTAAACGCACGGTTTTGCGGTGCGGTCGCAAACCACAGACACTAAACTTATTACAGTGAACAGAGACGTCAATGAACGAACGGACAGATCATAACTTTGCTAAAATAAAATTTTTACTCAAGGGAAGATTTGAACCAAGGACCCCGCGTTCCGCAGCTGCTTACGCTAACCACGGGACCACGCCGCTCGTGTACTCACACTCTCCTTGATTTTGCGTATCTTGCGCATCGACTACTCAGTTTGTATATTTTGATTATTTTCTTCATAGTTCCACAGAACTTCTTCCTGTTTTCTAGATTGATCTGTGTTCAGTTTTTCAAGGCCTATCCACTGTGCCAACTTACAACTAAATGTGAGGGGGGTGCGATGGGTAGGTTCCCTCGTAAGTAGCACTCACGGAGTAGCATAGCACGTGTGCACTACATCGGTGTGAGTCAGTGACCGCGCTGTAACGATAGAATACGGATGCGTAGGATGTAAGAAACTTAAGAGGCTCCGGAACGCCCTATACTTGCAATGTTAAAATAACGCTTATAAATTACATCTTTCCTCACAAAGTATTTGAGGTAGGAAGTTGAACTTTTTACAGATTATTTATTGGAATATGGGCTACAACTTAACACAGGGATTTTACAAAATCTTAGTTAAGTTATTAAAGATGATTTTTTCTTCAATTGTAATGAAAATTCACAACATTTTTTTGCAAATTTTTATTTATATATTCAAAAATATACAGTTTTTTGGAAAAAGGCTGTGTTAAATTATGCAGAAGGTACTGTGTAACATTTACTGAAAGTTTGAAACAAATATGTTTGGAAGATCCTTAGAAAACATGTAATTAGTATGAGAAAATAAAAGTTTTGGGAATCGAGCGACAAAGATTGGATTAACTTTTTAGTGCATTCCAGGTCCATAGGATGGATTATCTTCATCCTCTGCAAACTCCTCCTCCAGCTTCCTCTTGTTGCTCCTCCTGTTTACTCTTGCTTGTATTTCTAGACTCTTTACAGCCCTGTCTGCAGCCCGAAGGCGTTCCTTGTCTAAAGCGAGCATCGTCGCTCGTTGTTGTCTTCGTAGATTTTGCTACCATTTTCTTCAGTTGCAGTTACTGCAACACTGTTCCAAAAGGTGGTCATGTATGAACACTTATCACATTTCAGTTGTATTTCACTAGCAAGTCCTACGTGCTTTATTATGGAGAGTTCCAGACCAACTTCACTACAATGAATACATCTTACACAGTTTCAATTAATTCCTTTGAGAACCGACATATCAAATATTTCATTCACATCCGATTCGCCCATAAAACATTCATAGTTTTCACTCATTGAACCAAGCTTCTTTTGTGAAGTATTTTCTTTCCCACTTTGACTGCTATGGGCAGGTGTACTTGAGAGGTTAGGTTCACTCACTTGGTTATCGTCTCTATTGTTTACAGTAATAACACATACCTTTGGCTTTCCAACATTTCTCCTTTTCTTAAAAGCCTTCAGAGGATTTCTAATAACTTTACTTTTACTCATTATTATACTTCAACAAAACAGAGACTCAAGAAACAGAATTAATTAGGAATATTTTCGAGATAACGACAGAGTAAATAAACATGAAACAATCGACAATCACACCAGCGATGTATATTGAACCATCACAGGTTAGCCACAACACATTATCTCACATCACTAAAATGTACCTGATGAACACGGACGTTAATAATAACACCATTTGACAGCAGTTTAACAGCGCCACAGTGGGTCACCCCCATGTAGAACACATTTCAAAAAAAATTTAAAAATAGTTGTAGTCTTCGGAATTGAATAAATTATATATCTATTGAAAGGTAATAGTCTGCAGATTCAGAAAACGCAAAAAAGTAAAAATTGAACTTTTCATGATTTTCAGCCTTTCCGGAGCCCCTTAACTGCACCATTTATCAGTGTCAAAAGTAAATGGAATCAGCTGTGGGAACACAGATGCCGTGTGGTCTAGTGCGGTGCGAGGATTGACCTCTTTATATCTGAGACGCAGTCCGTAGAACAATAGAACTGAAGTAATACTCGATAATTTCACTTTATTGCGCAGCTCAAAGAACAGCCTCGGTTGCACATGTCGTTCTCACGTAGGCTGCATGCCTCTTATGCGACAGCCGATGTCTCCGTAAATGCGTGACTGCAGAGTTAGATCGGGCAGTGCATGGAACGACCTGTGAGTTATGTTGAAGGGAACTTTTACTTGGAGCACCCTGACAGTAGAACTTGGCCTATAAAGAAAGCCATAAAACCAGAGAGAGTACACCGGCAGAATATAAGGCTTCTATATATACTGTATGCTTTCACTTTAATACTGCTTACGAGAATTTTAGAGCTGATTGGTTGAGTGCAGCGCTATCGTGCGAAACCAGTGACTGTACTAACATTGTCCAGATGATGTGTGTTAACACGCAACAATCTAGTGATGATGTGTTAGTAAGGCGATTCACAACTATCAGAGCAGTAGTTCACTGCCACTCTTGTGTACGTCGAAGTTGAAATTAAAGAAGGTGAATGAGAGTGATAATAATAAAAGTGCAAGGGGATTAGATACCGACTATAAGATTCACAGACGAACGCTGTAGAAGACTAATAGTAGGGGAGAGTGTTCTACCTAGGAAAACATGATGTTTCCTGCTCAGTGTTTAAGTCTACTGACCGATTTCAAGATCACGCAATAGAGTGCACGTTAGAGAGGTCCATAGACAGTTTCCGGCATTTTCTACTATTTTTGTTGTTGTCAGACATGAGGTCGTGTTTTGTGCGGCATTTGTAAATATTTTGAGGTCTGTGTCTTATGTTAAAGCTATGTGTGAAATATTTTTAATTTTTCAGTTATACTACTTTATCGCAAGTAACGTCCTACTATCTTTAGAATTAGTTACATAATGTGTGGATGGTTACGCGTAAGCCATACGTTCTCGGTTGTGCGCCATCTTGTAGCTTGAAACGGAAGAGGGTATGTACTGTGGAACATCTGATATTTGCGTACGAACCGAGTTCCTTTATACATGAAATGTGTTCGCAGTTGCGAATGTGGACAACAGCAGCTGTATAATGGAATGACGACAATGAAAATTTGTGCCCCACGGGGTCTCGAACCCAGATTTACCGCTTATCGCGAGCGGTCGGTTTGCGTTAGGCTATCCAAGAACAAATAACGGCCAGACACACAGTTCCATATGTGGTCATTCCATCACACAGCTTCTGGTTGCCCATATTCGCGACTGCGAATACATTTCATGTCTTTCATAATGTCTGTAGTCGCCGCAATGATACATGTCCGAAGGAATATTGCGTCTTAATTTCGAATAACATAGGCACTGCAATACCGTATGAGTTTCTTTAATATCTTAACGATTTTAGCTGTCTTTAAAATGATAATCTGTGTTAGGGTCCAAGAGCTTCTGTTGTAAAATTGATTTAATTTTTAACTACAATGACAATTTCATGAAAAGAATAGTTACTATCCACCGTATAGCGGAGACGCTGAGTCGCAGATAGGAACAAGAAAAAGCCTATTCTGCCTATCTATGGTGAATAGCAGCTATACTTTTCATAATATTATCATTATTCCATCATGGGTTTTCCGTTGTTTAATTTTTAACTGGTTTTTGCTAATAAGTCTTCTGAATTTGACGTCAACTTATGGCTTGTCGCCGTACAGTTAACTACAAATGTAACAGAGTATTAAATCAGTATTGACAAAATCTGCAAGTTAACAATGTTTTTAAATTTCAGTAGAAAAAATGTTTTTAGGTACAAGACCTCACGTTTTGAAACATCTTATTTCTACGGAGTAGTTTTTCTAATTTCAGAAAAAGACAGCAGAAAAAAAAGTGAATACCATCACTTAAAAAAGGAACGAGGAAATATATTAAGCTTCTATTACACGGCTGCCTCTCTGGAAAGGTTTCAAAGATACAACACTGTCATATGGTGTGGTTCACCTATATACAAAATAAGATGAATTGAGGACGAATCAAGGAAGAATTTAAGTGCCCAAGGGTTCTAGAATCGAATAGAGCGATTGCTAAACAAAGAAAGTGTGCAGGGCGCAGTATAAGTGAATGCATTCTACTATCTAGGTGTACTATATGCAAAATGTGTGAAGAATTGGAGGTATAAGAAACTATTTCGAAGAGGTACCAATAACTACAATGCATTTTCATATTAGTAAACATGCGTGCATTGGTACTGACGGAATGAAAAACAGCAGGATAACAGTTTTTTACCCACGCCTGGAAATGTGGCTACGGAATCGCATACAATTATTCCGGTACTTTAGGTACTCTTCAGCACATACAAAACGACAGGCTGCGTAACACAGATGTAAGTTAGCTCTACCTGTGGATGTAAAATAGGAGGCCGGTCGGAGTGGCCGAGCGGTTCTAGGCGCTACAGTCTGGAGCCGCGCGACCGCTACGGTCGCAGGTTCGAATCCTGCCTCGGGCACGGATATGTGTGATGTCCTTAGGTTAGTTAGGTTTAAGTAATTCTAAGTTCTAGGGGACTGATGACCTCAGATGTTAAGTCCCACAGTGCTTGGAGCCATTTGAATGTTTTCGGTTTTTAGTAAATAACTTACAAACAGTAGTTTGGAAAGTTTGGCTGTACTAAATTTACTATGGTAGTTCAGTGAAGCTCTTTACACCAACATTTACTGATACGTTAAGATCTCATAATACTGTTTACACCCAGATGATTTGTGACAAAGTCCCCCAGATAATGTATAGTCTTGTATGGAATATTCCGTCAGTATGTGAAGGAACGCAGATATACTAAAAACTATTCCACAATTCCACAACAATACTTATATACCAATTTAATATTAAGAGTAGGCAACATAAAAAATTATACTATGTACAAAATAATACCTACAGTTTTGAAAAATTATATAAAACGTTCACATATTTTAACTACGATGTTTTTTAAAAAACCTGTAACGAAATGAATTATATCCTGTTCCTACACCCTTATAACATTAAGAGTAGGTTATGTACGAAATTATAATATGTTTCATAATTGTAAAACGAGTGCATCTAGTACAGTCGCTGGACTACAATGGCGCTGTACTCAGAACTAGAATAATATCTGTAATCCGTTCACGCGCCAAAATGGCTACCAGTAGCCTGTAAACAGACGTTCACTGCTGTCGTTTAGTGCAAAAGTTACTAGTGATGGTGGAACAAACATGCGTATGTACAGACTGTGCTGTTTTACGATATATGGACATGTGTGCACGCACTACTTAGCAGCGTTACGAATGTATATAACAGCAAATGACAACAACATAAAAATGTGTCAGCCGGCCGGTGTGGCCCTGCGGTTCTAGGCGTTTCAGTCTGGAACCGCGTGACCGCTAGGTCGCAGGTTCGTATCCTGCCTTGGGCATGGATGTGTGCGATGTCCTTAGGTTAGTTAGGTTTAAGTAGTTCTACGTTCTAGGGGACTTATGACCTCAGCAGTTGAGTCCCATAGTGCTCAGAGCCATTTGAACCATTTTTTCTGCCACAGCTTTGAATAAAAAGTGCAACTAAAAAAAAAGTCAATCGATTTCTTAAAACGGAAAACTGAAGCATAAAGACCCCAAGTAGTACCTTACCGTCATCATTTTAATGTGAAGGTACGGAATTACACTGAGAAGTACTTTCAAAAGAATGCGGTCAATAAAATTCCTTACAATTCTAATTTATAGTAACAACTGTTTACTGTAATAGACGTTTGCAGTTGTTGATACATGGACTTCTGGAGAGACTGACGAGATTCCTTGAATATGACAGCACTTGTTGCAACGCTGTAAATCTGCTCGGGCGGTCGGAACGTGTGCATAGATTGCGAGTTTACCCAGAGAAAAATGCGCAGTGGCGTCAAATCAGGCGAACGTCAGTGGATGGGCATTATCTTGCTGAAATGTAAGCCCAGGTTGGCTTGCATTGAAGGGCAACAAATCATGGTTTACAATATCGTCAGCGTACCGTTGTGCTGTAAGTGTGCCACGGATGAGAACCAAAGGAGTCATTTTATGAAAAGCGGCATTCCAGACCATCATTCCGGGTAGTACTCCCCGATAGCTGAGTAGTCAGCGTGACGGTTTGCAGTCCTACGGGCCCGGGTTCGATTCCCGGCTGGGTCGGGGATTTTCTCCGCTGAGGGTGCTGTCTTGATCATCATTTCATCCCCATTCTGCGCGTAGGTCGCCCAGTGTGGCGTCGAATGTAATAAGACTTGCACAATGGCGGCCGCACCTGCCCCGCAAGGGGCCTCCCGGCCAATGACGCCATACGCTCATTTCCATTCCGGGTTGTCGTGGTGCATCGTGGACATACCACCGCTGTCCGGGGCGTGTCTAGAGCCGCCTTCACTGGTCACTGAGGCTCAATTCGAAGCGTGGCTCATCACTGAAGACAGCTCTTTTCTAGTCAATGAGATTTCAGACTGAAGTCAGCGTGCGCTTACATTTAAGCAAAGATGATGCCCGCCTGCACACTGAGAGAATTTCCACTGCTTGTTTTTCGTCGTTGCCAAAGCCAACACTGACCATGGAGGCTGCCGAATCTCTCCCCAATTAAGAACGTTTGGGGCATTATGGGCAGGGCCTTACCACAAGTTAAGGATTTTGACGATGCAACACGCCAACTAAACAGAATCTGCTAAAAGATAGCCTTCAGGTGAACATCCAACAACTCTATAAATCAATACCAAGCCGAATAACTGCTTGCATAAGAGCCAAGGAGGACCAACGTGTTATTGACTCGCTCAATTTTTGACGCTCTACTTTGGAAATAAATCATCCGATGTTTCTGAAATTGTACTCATTTTTTGTCTGTACGTCTACATCACATCTTCCGATTTTTCGTCCCATTCGGATAGTTCGTTCGTAGTGGCCGTTTTCATTTTCATTTATTTATTTATTTTTCTTAGAGAGGCAAGTAGTGCCAGTACCGTGCTTGCCAACATGTTATTGTCTCAAACAGTTTGTGAAGCTCTTTCTGCTGAATAACTCATCCAACTTCTCTAAAATTGTAATCATTTGTTTGTCTGTACATCTACATCAAGTCTATCGATTTCCATCCGGTTCTAGTAATTCCTTCGTCATGCGTCGTTTATTTTTTGTTTTAGACTCTAGACTTCCTCTAGGACAACTGGCGGCACCGTGGGAACAATTTGTGCGTTTCTTCGATGAAGTAAAGACCAATCACGTCGTCTACGAAACCCCGGTGCCAAACGTCCGCACTCCACCGCCTCTGATGTTCAACCTCCTTCGGCCAGTGCAGACTGTCAGCGGCCCTTCAATGCATATTTCTTACATTCAGCTTTCTATGATTCGTAAAGGTAGTTCCGACGGTAATCGAGATTCGTTGAAGACAGAAGCAATTATCCTGATGTTGCATAGGTAGGAGCAACAGAATTCCATGCCTCCTCTGCAGTTACGCAGTCACCTGACGGTATGTGGTGGAGGGTACTTTGAGTACCTCTATCGGTTCTCCCTTCTATTCCAGTCTCGTATTGTTCGCGGAAAGAAAGATTGTCGGTATGCCTCTGTGTGGGCTCTAATCTCTCTGATTTTATCCTCACGGTCTCTTCGCGAGACATCTGTAGGAGGGAGCAATATACTGCTTGACTCCTCGGTGAAGGTATGTTCTCGAAACTTCAACAAAAGTCCGTACCGAACTACTGAGCATCTCTCCTGCAGAGTGTTTATCTATCATCTACGTAACGCTTTCGCGATTACTAAATGATCCTGTAACGAAGCGCGCTGCTCTCCGTTGGATCTTCTGAATCTCTTCCATCAACCCTATCTGGTACGGATCCCACACTGGTGAGCAATATTCAAGCAGTGGGCGAACAGGTGTACTGTAACCTACTTCCTTTGTTTTCGGATTGCATTTCCTTAGGATTTTTCCAGTGAATCTCAGTCTGTCATCCGCTTTACCGACGATCAAATTTATATGATCATTCCACTTTAAATCACTCCTAATGCCTACTCCCAGATAATTTATGGAATTAACTGCTTCCAGTTGCTGACCTGCTATATTGTAGCTAAACGATATGGGATCTTTCTTTCTATGTATTCGCAGCACATTACACTTGTCTGCATTGAGATTCAGTTTCCATTTCCTACACCATGCGTCAATTCCTTGCAGATCCTCCTGCATTTCCGTACAATTTTCCATTGTTACAACCTCTCGATATACCACAGCATCATCCGCAAAAAGCCTCAGTGAACTTCCGATGTTATCCACAAGGTCATTTACGTATATTGTGAATACCAACGGTCCTACGACACTCCCCTGCGACGCACCTGAATCCACTCTTACTTCGGAAGACTCCTCTCCATTGAGAATGACATGCTGCCTTCTGTTATCTAGGAACTCTTCAATACAATCACACAATTCGTCTGATAGTCCATATGCTCTTACTTTGTTCATTAAACGACTGTGGGGGAATGTATCTAAAGAAGCTGTTAGCACGCAAAATGCTGTAAGATCTGGGCTCACTTATTCCAGAAGGACTAGCAATTTCCCTGTGGATTATAACCAACTGCTGCTATATTACCTACTTCTTTCGGTACGCTCGTTCCAGACTTGCTGTTCACCCTTTGCTTTGTATTACAGTACACTTAAAACAACAACTTTTTTCACAACCACTGAATTGTCATTATTGCTGGACACTGGGAGTACGATTCCACTATTCCCGTTTCTTCTAAATTCTATGTAAAGAAGTAGCATACACGAGAGTGTGCTGAAAAGTAACGCCTCCGAATTTCTCATGCGAAAACTATTAAAGGGCTCCGGAACGCCCTATACTTGCAATGTTAAAATAACGCTTATAAATTACATCTTTCCTCACAAAGTATTTCAGGTAGGAAGTTAAACTTTTTACAGATTATTTATTGGAATATGGGCTACAACTTAACACAGGGATTTTACAAAATTTTATTCCAGTTATTAAAGATGATTTTTTTTTCAATTGTAATGAAAATTCACAACATTTTTTTGCAATTTTTTATTTATATATTCAAAAATATACAGTTTTTTGGAAAAAGGCTGTGTTAATTATGCAGAAGGTACTGTGTAACATTTACTGAAAGTTTGAAACAAATATGTTTGGAAGATCCTTAGAAAACATGTAATAAGTGTGAGAAAATAAAAGTTTTGGGAATCGAGCGACAAAGATTGGATTAACATTTTAGTGCATTCCAGGTCCATAGGATGGATTATCTTCATCCTCTGCAAACTCCTCCTCCAGCTTCCTCTTGTTCCTCCTCCTGTTTACTCTTGCTTGTATTTCTAGACTCTTTACAGCCCTGTCTCCAGCCCGAAGGCGTTCCTTATCTAAAGCAAGCATCGCTCGTTGTTGTGTTAGTAGATTTTGCTACCATTTTCTTCAGTTGCAGTTGCTGCAACACTGTTCCAAAAGGTGGTCATGTATGAACACTTATCACATTTCAGTTGTATTTCACTAGCAAGTCCTACGTGCTTTATTATGGAGAGTTCCAGACCAACTTCACTACAATGAATACATCTTACACAGTTTGAAAAAATTCCTTTGAGAACCGACATATCAAATATTTCATTCACATCCGATTCGCCCATAAAACATTCATAGTTTTCACTCATTGAACCAAGCTTCTTCTGTGAAGTATTTTCTTTCCCACTTTGACTGCTATGGGCAGGTGTACTTGAGAGGTTAGGTTCACTCACTTGGTTATCGTCTTTATTGTTTATAGTAATAACACATACCTTTGGCTTTCCAACATTTCTCCTTTTCTTAAAAGCCTTCAGAGGATTTCTAATAACTTTACTTTTACTCATTATTATACTTCAACAAAACAGAGAGTCAAGAAACACAATTAATTACGAATATTTTCGAGATAACGACAGAGTAAATAAACATGAAACAATCGACAATCAAACCAGCGATATATATTGAACCATCACAGGTTAGCCACAACACATACTTTATCTCACATCACTAAAATGTACCTGATAAACACGGACGTTAATAATAACACCATTTGACAGCAGTTTAACAGCGCCACAGTGGGTCACGCCCATGTAGAACACATTTCAAAAAAAATTTAAAATAGTTGTAGTCTTCGGAATTGAATAAATTATATATCTATTAAAAGGTAATAGTCTGCAGATTCAGAAAACGCAAAAAAGTAAAAATTGAACTTTTCATGATTTTGAGCCTTTCCGGAGCCCCTTAAGGCTTCCACATTTTTTTCTTCATGTCTACATATTTACAGCCCACTGCCGCTAAAGGGCTCCCAATTGTAGCATCTAACATGGCGGTTTGTAACCATATCGGTGCGTCAGGAACAGCATTCTGTAATAGATTTTCGAATTCGAAGAGTCTGTCCCTACCTCCTTCAGCAAGACCACAGAAAACAATCCGACGCCTTGGGTTCACTGTCATCGGTCGTCCTCTATACAGTCCCGTCCTGGCCCCATCCAATTTTTATCTGTTTCCAAAGCTTAATGAATATCTTCGAGGCTTCACTTTGTTAGTGATGAGGGGTGCAAACAGAGGTGAGGTTCTAGCTGCGCCAACGAAGCGGAACATTCCATAGTGACAGTATCAACAAACTGGTCTCTTGTCGGGGGCAATGTGTTCGTCGCCTGGATGATTATCTTGAGAAATAAATATGTAGACGTGAAAAATAAAGATGTGGAATATAAGAGACTTAAAAATCTGTAAGGGTTTTCACTTAAAGAACTAGGACACATTAATTGTCAGCGCAACGCTCGTAGTTTCTTTTCGTTTGCGAAATGCTTTTATTTTCTCTACGCAACCAACACCCGATACACGTAAATGACATAGAGTGAAAGCTACATTTCCTCAGTGATCTATTTATAGCGGTAAATCGCGGCGGTGGAATACCGTCTTGCCTCTTTAGCCGATGTGACGTAGTTCCCCATTTGATTACGTAGTGCGAGATTCCGCTTAAGACAGCAATCGTTTTCATGTTCGAAACAGATAAATCCTAATTTATAAATATTGTGGTAATTCAGAAAGTAAGTTGGATTTTGAAGAGTAAAACACAAATGAATTTGTCTCTTAGAATTAGGATAGCAGCAGAAATTGCTATAGTTTCCTTCGAAGAAGGAAGGCGATACCGGTATCTGCTTAGTTAACATTGCTATAAAAGGAGACTCCGTCATTTCGTCAGTGTTGAAGGAGATTCACGGTATCTTACATGGTTCCGGAATCATTTGAAGAGAGCTGTTTAGCTGATCCACCCTGTACATATATACACATTATATAGGAAATTCGCAATTTCCCAAATCAGAACCTTGTCTAATTGATAGTGTCACCATGTTTGAAAATTTAAACACTTAAAATGCAGTCACCACGGTTAAGGAAAGCGTGTCATCATACTGGTCAATTTCAAAGCTTGTTTATTTACTTATTAATAATAATAAGTACTGAAAAAATGAGCCGGCCGCGAGTGGCCGAGCGGTTCTAGGCGCCACAGTCTGGAACCGCGCTACCGCTACGGTCGCAGGTTAAAATCCTGCCTCGGGCATGGATGTGTGTGATGTCCTTAGGTTAGTTAGGTTTAAGTAGTTCTAAGTTCTAGGGGACTGATGACCACAGCAGTGCTCAGGGCCATTTGAACAATTTTATTCTAAAAATGAGGCTCAAAATTTCGTAGCACGAGGTACAATGCAAAACTGTATTGCAGGACTAGTACGCGCGAAGTGACAATGGCCTTGGAATGGAACTCGTCCATCTGAAGTAGACAGAGACAGTGTATACCAAATATTAGCAAAAAATCGTCTAGGAGGAATTATCTAAAGTAAAACACGTGCGTTTGAAATATGATTGAAATTTCGTAACTGACAGTAGTCTGAAACACAACTGTTAGAATGGGAATGGCATGTGAACATGTGTTTTATTTCGTCGGTTATGCGCTTTCGCATGCATCGAACTTTAATGACTGCGAGAATGGACATTGCATTTAGGTGCGAGAATGTAAATTGTCGCCGGCCGGAGTGGCCGTGCGGTTCTAGGCGCTGCAGTCTGGAGCCGGGCGACCGCTACGGTCGCAGGTTCGAATCCTGCCTCGGGCATGGATGTCTGTGATTTCCTTAGGTTAGTTAGCTTTAATTAGTTCGAAGTTCTAGGGGACTGATGACCACAGATGTTAAGTCCCATAGTGCTCAGAGCCATTTGAACAATTTTTTTTTTTTTTGTAAATTGTCAATAAGTTCAAACCAAACCAAAACTGCATGAATTTACGTAACACAAAAACTCAATCTGATGCAACACCGTTGATTTGACATTGGCTCTGCTAATAAAACAAAACTTGCTCAATTTGAAAATAATGGTCCCTGTGCTTAATGAATGCTATCCCTGAAACAACAAAATTCCTTACCTGTATCTGTGCAATGGTAACGCTCTTCGCACTGCTCTCCGTTAGTACTTTAAATTGTATAGTAAGCAAACAGCTATCGTGCAAGGCTGTTGCTTACCATATATTTTAATTAAATCGAGTATGACAGACAGTAACTTCTTGAGAAAAATAGTTCATCAAAAATGACGAGGTTCTGGGAACTACCATTGATTTGGGGTAAGTAACATTATGGCACTAACTTTAAAACTTGTATTTTGACTCTTTGAAAATTAATAATGCTCACAATTAATGTTGTGGCGTAACAAGCTAGCTACGCCACACTGAAGTAGCCGAAAGGCCACGCGTCAACTCACGCCGTCTTGCGTCGAGTCTGAAACAGGATACGTGATGAAAGCTATAAAGAAAAGAACGGAGCTTCTCGTATACTTAACTTTTATTCACTTCTGCGGTACATCGCTCTTGATAATACAAGTGAGACTCTCTCCAGATATGGTTAATGGCGCCTTGCTAGGTCGTAGCCATGGACTTAGCTGAAGGCTATTCTAACGGTCTCTCGGCAAATGAGAGAAAGGCTTCGTACGTGTAGTCGCTAGCAATGTCGTCCGTACAACTGGGGCGAGTGCTAGTCCGTCTCTCTAGACCTGCCGTGTGGTGGCGCTCGGTCTATGATCACACAGTGGCGACACGCGGGTCCGACATGTACTAATGGACCGCGGCCGATTTAAGCTACCACCTAGCAAGTGTGGTGTCTGGCGGAGACACCACAATTAACACAGTCAAAAATCTGCTTATACACCAGCAATTAGTTTTACAAAATCATTGGATGTGAGTGCTACATATTGTCTCAATCATCACTTATGAATACGCGCCTTGCATTAGAACAAAACAACTTCCTTTAGCTTAACCATTTCCAACTTCTGTTGAGATTCCTTTTACAGTTAGCAACCATCATAGTATCTTGCAAACAAAATTCATGACTGCCTGTAGCGAGAAAGTATATATCCAGCATACATCAGGTACAACACGTCTTTTCGCTTGAGAGTCCTCTATACATCACTCGATCTAACTTTACACTACCACATTACCGGTAACACTTTGAATCAGCGACGCTGCTACACAGTCGATACTACATTTGACCATCTCTGGTTCAATACAAACCTTCTTACAGAACTTGAATTAAATTTACCCTGTGTAGTTACTTAGTTAGTTAATTAGTTACTTATATGCCTTTCACTGTAACAGACAGAGTGCTCAAGTAGTACAGCAATGTAGGGCAGCTGCGGCAGGAACAACAAGAAAGTGGTACACTGCACGAGTGTGGGCCTTTCCTCGGAACGGTAACAGCGGTGTCCCCAATTAACTGCGATGAGCTGACGGAACAACAGATAGGCACGAACTTGAAAGACACACTGGTCTCTTTGGAGCGCTGTAGACGGAGCAGTATTGTCTGTTGATCACGTGACTTTCCACAGCTGGCGTATCATGGCGTTAGAGTGGTGTGTGTGTGTGTGTGTGTGTGTGTGTGTGTGTGTGTGCCCGCCTGTGTGGAATCAGTGCAGCAAGATGCGTCGACTTGGAGGCCAGACACAGTGGCAAGAAAATAACTATCGTGATGGGACGTACCAATTCCCACACCGTTAAGGATGTTGTCCGAACCATTCGTGCATGAACGCAAACTATCCAACGTATTAACAAGATATCTCTCGCCAT
Organism: Schistocerca nitens; assembly: GCF_023898315.1. Lineage (NCBI taxonomy): Eukaryota > Metazoa > Arthropoda > Insecta > Orthoptera > Acrididae > Schistocerca > Schistocerca nitens. Next base: position 683,257,608 of record NC_064619.1, on the reverse strand, counting down.
ATGTAACATGGCATAACAACAGTGATCGTAAAAAGATTATAACCGTCCGAGATATGAGCCGATTGTCACACCCTGCAGACAACAGTCGGCTTCAAACCCGATAGGAATGCGCTCCTGTCGATGCAGGGACCTCTCAGGCTTGGACCGGACACTGTTGAGGACACCTCATGCAGTGGACACTTGGATTCTGGTACCAAACAAAAGCGGCACATAAAAATGCACGTCTCGAATGGTCCAGAAAACACAGAAACCGCAGAGAAGGCATGCAGTGGGCCTGACTCCCGATTTCGCTTCTTTTCGGCTGACAGAAGGCTTCCAGTACACCAACGGCCCAATGAGGCGTTTGATCAGCAGTGTGAAGTGTGTAGCTAAGGACGGAGCTGGCTTCCGCTAATTTTTGGGGTGTTTTTCGTAACACGACGTGGGCCCACTGATTCAGGTGACTGCGAACGTGAACAAAAACGCTCATGTTAATGTTCTCTGTAACCAAATGTAGCACTTTTTATACGATATGGACACTCCCCTCTTCTAGGATGACGACAGCAGTGTTCAGAGAGTTGGACGGTCACTCTAGCCTTCTGTCGACTTATCCGTTAAATCAACCAATCTTCATTCCATAGAAAACATCTGGAATAATTTGTGATGCAAGTGAATAGCAACGACGTCCCTAGTTCAAACTGGACTATATATCGTAAGGACAGGTTTGCCGCCAATGGTGGTGCAGTATTTATTGCAGTCTGGAACTCGATAATATCGAAGGAGGTCATCACAGCTCCCGAATGTGAATTAATGGGGGTGAAGTTAAGCATCAAATGTCGGTCGAAAACGGTAATCGGATGCTTTTATCGCCCGGATCAGGAGCTGTAGCGGTAGACGGCTTCAGAGAGAACTTGCAGAATATTTTTAGTAATGTTCTTTATCAAATTGTTGTAATGGGGGTGACTTTGATTTGCCAGACAGAGACTGGGAGCAATCGTGCTATCAAAAATTGGTGCCGGAGACAGAGATTCGTGCAACACTAATGTGAAAGTCTTCCCTGAAAATTACTTCAAACAGACCAACCTGCAAAGATAACGTCTTGGGCCACCTAGTAATAAACAAGCCTGAACTTGCCGAATCAGTGAACGTAGAGTAAGGTGTCAATTATCGTAATGCTGTAATATCAACTATGACTACGGGTATCGCAAGGCATCTTAGGAGTGGTAGGGAGATACTTTTGCTAAGCAAGAATGTTCAAATGTGTGTGAATTCTTAAGGGAGCAAACTGCTGAGGTCATCGGTCCATAAACTTACACACTACTTAAACTAACTTATGCTAAGAACAACACACACACACACCCTTGCCCGAGGGAGGACTCGAAACTCCGGCGAGATGGGCCGCGTAATCAGTGATATGGAGCATACAAATAGTAAAGTTTCTGAGAAGTCAGTATCAAATATTCAGAGATGAGGTCGAAGATGTGGAGCACAAATGTGCCCTACACAAGTACGTTCCGAGCAAGATCTTAAGGGATGAAAAAGTCACTCAGTAGTTTAATAGCCGTGATAGCAAACTGCTACGTAAACAAAGAGCGCCGGCCGGAGTCGCCAAGCGGTACTAGGCGCTACAGTCTGGAACCGCGCGACCGCTACGGTCGCAGGTTCGAATCCTGCCTCGGGCATGGATGTGTGTGATGTCCTTAGGTTAGTTAGGTTTAAGTAGTTCTAAGTTCTAGGGGACTAATGACCTCAGAAGTTAAGTCTCATAGAAAAAAAAGAAAAAAAAAGAGCTTCATCACAGAGTCAAGAGAAGGCAAAACCTAAATGACAAACAAAAGCTGAACGAAGCGAAAATAAGCGGAGTGAGAGCTATTACAAAAGCGTTCAATGACTTTGAAAGTAAAAATTTTGTTTTCCGAACTCAGTAAAAACCCTAAGAGGTTTTGGTCTTATGTTAAATAAGCAAGCGGCTCGACATTATTTTTTCACTGACTCAGTTAATTGTTTCACTGGGCAAGCCCGCAACACGATGCCTCTTTTCACTCATCGTACGAACTTCGAAATGGCAAACACTGAGATAATCGATCGCGGAACAGAAACGCAACTACAGCAAAGTAGCGGAAAGGCGTCAGTACTGGATGAAATACCACATATACACCGATATGCCTAAACATTTTGACCACTTGTTTAACAGCGTGTTGTTCCACTTTTCTAACACAGTACAGCAGATTCTGCTTGGCTTGGGTTCTACAAGTTCTCAATAGGATTCCAGAAGTATGTGGCACCAGATATCTCGGGTCAAGCAAATCCGCAGTTTGCGCAATGGTGCTTTATGGGCACGGATTTGGGGCCCGATATGCGTTACAATGGCTACAGATCAGGCACATTTGCTGCGCAAGACTTCAATGTGAGTTCACTACAATGCCTCTCAAACCAACGTAGAAGGACTCTGACCTTGCAGCAGGGACAGTTATCCTGCTGGAAAATGTCTTCGCTGTAGGGGTGACGTCACCCATGAAGCGATGCAGGTCGCCCGCAAGAATGTTCACGAATGGGGTGCTGCCTTTTCTCGACGTGGAAGTTTATCGAAAACCTGATGGTAAACTTGGCCACAAAGTGTACAGGAAACCAACCAATACGGACAGGTACCTTCACGCCTCCTCCCACCATCACCCCACGCAGAAGAAGTCCGCCCTGCACACGCTAACGAAGAGAGCGTACAGGATAAGCGACGAAGAACATCTGAAGACAGAACTTGAACGCCTCAGGTCCATCTTCGGAACTAATGGCTATGGGAAGCAGATGATAGACAGCACCATGTCGACAAGGGAGAAGACTAATAGGGAAGAGGAGAAGGAGGCACAGAGCATTGCTGTGTTACCATATGTACAAGGGGTCACCGAACGTATTGGAAAAATTCTACGAAAAGCCGACATCAAACCAATTTTCCGAAGCAGAAACAAAATATCAGACATGCTCGGTTCTACCAAGGATGCAGTTGACAAACTACACACAGCTGGCGTGTATGAAATTGGTTGTGCGTGTGGATTAGTCTACATAGGTGAGACGGGACGTCCGATTAGCACAAGGCTCTCGGAACATGAAAGATATATCCGCCTGAAACAACACACTAAGTCAGCAGAGGCGGAACACCGAGACGAGTGCGGGAAACCAATATTTTTTCAAGAAGCCCGCGTCCTGGCGAAACAGCCTCTCACTTTCAAAAGAAAGATTAGAGAGGTGACAGAAATAGCCAAAAGACCCGCCAACATGAATAGAGAGGACGGGTACAAGCTTCCGAGGTCTTGGCTGCCTGCAATAGCAGGGCTACGGAGCGGCGGCAGAGCCGTGGCGGCCCATGCAGACACGCGGAGAGCCGCAGTAGTGGTCGCGGGCACACAAAGCAATGGCACGCCGCAGCCGGCTTCTGGACAGCATGGAAACAGTGTGACGTCACAGCCATCACCTGTTCGCTATTCGTCCGTCTCCTCCAATGGGGTGGATTAATATAAAGACCAATAGAAAACAGCTATTTCAGCCAATGACAGATAATAAAGGAAACACCAATAAAGAATACCTTTCACCCCTCCTCCTCCTCCTTTTACAGCCAATCAAGTAACGACACGGTTTTCTCGTGCAGCTATTTAAGAAACCAAGTGTGCTCATTTAGCAGTTAACGTAAGGCCCTGATGAAGGCTAGCTGCAACGCTGGCCGAAACGTTGGCGCATTTTAAATTATGACGATGCGGTCTGATACCCTGAAGAATTTTATTGAAGAATGTTCACGTAGTTTCACTGGTGTCATGATGCCGTCTATTACCACCACAGATCCCATGGAAGCCCAACTCAGCGTATCCCATAGCATCAGTTTACCATCATGGCGTGCATCTGTGTAGCGCTGCATATTTCGTGCAACCATCCCCCCGGATGACGGCGTGTAAGGACCGAACCATCGACCTGGTGTACTGAAATGCGAAGCATTCGACATGTGACACGTTTATATTGATCCACAACGAAAACGCAGTGATGCTGTTCTCATTGCAGTCATGACAATGTCGTTGGTTCAACAGAGGGACACGCAGGGGTCGTGTGATGTGGAGCTGCATGTTCAACAGTGACCTTTGAACGTGTAACTAGGGCTGTTTATGTGTTACGTATGTTCGCAGCGCTATGTAGCGTTGGGTATTAAATCTCTGACTGCGCTGTGCGCACTCTGTAAGAGACTCTCTGTGGCTGGTCGGACTGGCAGTTGGGAAGCTGACAGTCAGCAGTGGTGGCAGTTGGAGGTGAACTGCGAGCACTGGAGGAAGTTGCGATTGGGTAGTCAGCAGTCCTGGATATTAGAGGTTAATAATTAGCAGTGTTCGAGGTTTGCAGTATTAACGCGAGCGGCCGATATGGACGTGTCCGACTTGTAGATTGAATATTATTCATGATTACATAATTTTTTGAACTAGATGTCTTGCACGATGATATAATTTTTGAACTGGTTGTCTCATTACTACGGTAAAAAATATATCATTTGCTTTGTAACAAAATCTTCGCATTGCTAACCATATGACTATTAGTAGTTAGAGCATACAGTAGTTAGAATCTTTTATTTACCTGGCTTGCTGTATTGCAGTAGTTCGGGTAATGAAGATTTTTGTGAGGTAAGTGACTGATGTAATGTGCAGGCTATTGTTAGGATTTCCTCTAACTCAGGGCCATTCTTCTGAGTCAATTTTAAAGCAGTCAGATCGCGTAACCGTGGAATATTTTGGGTAATTAATGAATAGGAAAAGTTTGAGTTCTGTTAGTGAGGGCAAATTCTGTAGGTCAGTGTTGAAAGAATATCAAAGTGACTCTTGCATTCAATTTCACTCAGTAGTTTAAGAACATTGAGTAAGCATTCAGCAGTTGAAGAATATTTTTTTTTTTATTAAGAAGTTTCAAGCGTTGTTCTCCAGCATTTTACTACTTGCCGCGATTGCCACAGATCGCTGCCTGTCGTATCTTACACAGTGCGGGATCCTCCGAGATCTACGTTTTGTGATGACACGTGGTCGTCCAATACCATACGGCCTACTCGTTATTTCCCCACCCTTCAGCCACTTTCCACAGCAGCTCACGACAGTAGCACCCCAACAGGCTACCAGATTTACCGTTTCAGAGTTTCTCGTTTCCAGTCGTAGCCCCTCGACAAGTGCCCTTCGTCTAAACAGCTTACACCCGTGGACTTCCTCATTTGCGGTCCGCATCTTCGCTGAAATGAGTTACATTTCTTCATCATTTAGTCACGGACCTACAACGCCACCAGGAGGCAGCGGCCAGTGGTCATAATGTTTTGGCTCAACAGCGTAATACTACTTTTAATACCCAGAGTAAATATTCGTTCATGTTGAATCATGAACTAAGAACGTCCTTTTATTCTACATCTACATCTACATTTATACTCCGCAAGCCAACCAACGGTGTGTGGCGGAGGGCACTTTACGTGCCACTGTCACTACCTCCGTTTCATGTTCCAGTCGCGTATGGTTCGCGGGAAGAACGACTGCCGGAAAGCCTCCGTGAGCGCTCGAATCGCTCTAATGTTACATTCGTTATCTCCTCGGGAGGTATAAGTAGATAGAAGCAATATATTCGATACCTCATCCAGAAACGCACCCTCTCGAAACCTGGACAGCAAGCTACACCGCGATGCAGAGCGCCTCTCTTGCAGAGTCTGCCACTTGAGTTTGCTAAACATCTCCGTAACGCTATCACGCTTACCAACTAACCCTGTGACGAAACGCGCCGCACTTCTTTGGATCTTTTCTATCTCCTCCGTCAACCCGACCTGGTACGGATCCCACACTGATGAGCAATACTCAAGTATAGGTCGAACGACTGTTTCGTAAGCCACCTCCTTTGTTGATGGACTACATTTTCTAAGGACTCTCCCAATGAATCTCAACCTGGTACCCGCCTTACCAACAATTAATTTTATATGATCATTCCACTTCAAATCGTTCCGCTCGCATACTCCCATATATTTTACATAAGTAACTGCTACCAGTGTTGGTTCCGCTATCATATAATCATACAGTAAAGGATCCTTCTTTCTATGTATTCGCAATACATTACATTTGTCTATGTTAAGGGTCAGTTGCCACTCCCTGCACCAAGTGTCTATCCGCTACAGATCTTCCTGCAATTCGCTGCAATTTTCTAACGCTGCAACTTCTCTGTATACTACAGCATCATCCGCGAAAAGCCGCATGGAACTTCCGACACTATCTACTAGGCCATTTATATATATTGTGAAAAGAGATATTCATACGTTAGTGACGTTAGGAGCTCACTGAGTGAAATTCCACAACACAAATATCCTTGTGCACTCTTTAAAATCCTAAGATTATAAGTTAAACATTAACCTCTCTGCTTAAGGAAAGACAAACATAAGTTTATATAGCATTTGTAGACTTCGAGAAAGCTTCTGACAATATTGACTGGATACTCTCCTTCACATTCTGAAGGTGGCGGGGGTGAAATACAGGGAGCGAAAGGCTATTTACAATTTTTACAGAAACCAGATGGCAGTTATAACAGTCGAGGGACACGAAGCAGTGGTTGAGAAGGCAGTGGGACAGGGCTGTAGCGTATCGACGGTGTTTTTCAATCTGTATACTGAACAAGCTGTAAAGGAAACACAAGAAATATTTGGAGTAGGAATTAAAGTCCAGGGAGAAGAAATAAAAACTTTGTAATTATGTCAGAGACAGCGAAGGAATCTGAAGAGCACTTGAGCGTAATGGCCACTATCTTCAATGGGGGATATAAGATGGACATCAACAAAAGCAAAACAAAGATAATGGAATGTAGTCGAATAAAATCAGGTGATACTGAGGCAATCAGATTAGTAAGTGAGACACTTAAAGTAGTAGTTGAGTTTTACTACTTGGGCGGCAAAATAACTGATTATTTTTAGAGGTAGGAAGGAATGCCACCATACTAGTATTAATATTCCAGAATGAGATTTTCACTCTGCAGCGGAGTGTGAACTGATATGAAACTTCCTGGCAGATTAAAACTGTGTGCCGGACGGAGACTCGAGCTCGGGACCTTGCCTTCCGCGGACGAGGCGTGAGTCGTGCTTGGGTAGCTCAGTTGGTAGACCACTAGCCCTCGAAAGGCAGTTTTAACCTGCCAGGAAGTTTCAAAAAGGAAAAGTGTTGATGGCAAGACATTTGTTGAAACGGCTTCAAAGAAAGGCGTGCTGGCGAGGAAGAATGGACGTGGGTGCGGCCCTCGGAATGGCGCCTACCTGTAGCAGTTACCGAACACCGACTGAGACTGGCAAAGCCTTGGCATCCTGGTTTGCGCGTCCAGGAGGAGGTCGCCGGAGGGATGCAAGAAAATCTGGCAACTATGTTCCAAATTGGAATTCCTGGATTTAATTAGCGTCGGGGCGAGGCGAGGTGAGGCCGGCCTGTGCCAGGTAGGCCAGCGGAGGTGGCGGAGGCGGCGGAGGCGGCGGCGTCCCCCAACCCAGCCCAGAGCGGACGCCACGCCACGTCACGGCGACGCCGTCCCGGCCGGGCGGCCGCAACCGCGTCGCGACGCGCCGCTTGTTCCCGCCGGCGACGGTGGTGGCGGCGCAGGGGGCGAGGGCGCCGGCGTCCCGACGCCGCCGCTGATTAAAAATGCGCTGCCCCCTCCCCCTCCACCCCCCGGCCTGCCTGTCCGACTGGCAAGTGCCGAAAACAGCGGGCGACGCGCCTGCCGCGGATATTGCTGCCGCCGGCGCCTCGTCTCGCGCGCGCTGCCTGCACGTGGCAGGCACGTGGAATTATGGACCGCTGTCGCCGGTAGCAGGTACACGGGTTGCAGCGGCCGTGTCTCAGATCGTGCTGCCGCGTCTGCTCGACTGGCGCACGGGCGTCGGTGAATGCGAGGCAACTCCCACAGCGAAGAGTGAGTTAGTGTGGGTGGAGATCATTCTTGGGAACCGGAATAAAATAATGATTCGATCCCTTTACGACTGCCCAATTCAAATGACGCAACTGCTGCAAGGTTCAAAGAAAACTTGAGTCTAATTTCAAACAAGTACCCTGAGCCGTGATAAAAATTGCTGTTTTGAAGAGCGCGCTGCAGCGCGTAGTGTGAATCAGTCGCCCTCCGTTTCTGGCGGTGGCGCCACTGTGGCAATCGCAGCTTTGGTGTCTCCCTCTGGTGGAAAAGCGGAAAGGTTGCCTATTCACGTGCATTTAAGGGGCGCTATGAGCTCGCCAGTCTGCCACGTCTTCACTGTTGTGTCTCCCCTACCCACCATCTATACACCCTTCATCTCCTTTCCCAAGGTGGCTTCCATCAACTCCCATTTCCGGATGATGCCCTCTCTCCCTCCATTTATCCCTCCTATCAACTCTGATCCTCACCCCCCCTCCTTTCCTCCATCTTGGGCTCCCTCTCCCCCCTTCCATCCTCTTTTTTCCCCACCTACCCTCTCTCTGCCCCCCTTCTCACCCATGAGTCCTTTTTCATTTCCCTCCTCTGCCTTTTCCCATTCCCTCTCGCATCTGCCCTGCCCCCCCCCCCCCCTTATGAGTCCTCTCCCTCCTTTGGTTCCCCCCCACCTCTTTCGTTTTCCCCCTCATCTGTCCAGGTCCACCCCCGCCCCCCCCCCCATCTTCCCTAGGCTATGATGTGTCCTATTTGTGCCGACATTTTAGTGCAGTGTTTACAGTGAGTGTTCAGTGTTGTGTGTTTTTCCCGAAGTGTTGCGAACGGACATCATAATGTCGCTGCAGTGTGATTTTATATCTCTTGCGAACAGAAACCAGACTGTCGCCATGTTTTTTAATTGTCTGTCTCCAATGTTACCTGTCTGCATCCTGTGTATTTTATTCGCTTTGCCAACCCTTTGTTTTATGTTTCAACTTTCCCCATTTATCGCCTGCTTTTATTGTTTCTTGACGTCTCCTTACATTTTAAAAAGTCTGTAGGCTGCAGAGCAGCGTAATGAGCTGCTGTCAGCCCGAACCCTTCGTGGGGAATCGAAATACAATAAAGGAAAAAAAAAAAAAACTCGGCAGTCAGTCAGTCAGTCGGTCAGTCTGGGTCAGTCTCTCGTCCCCAGCTTGCTAGTCTGTCTGTCGTCCGGAGTGCTAGTACGTCTTTCGTTCGGATCAATCTTTAAAGCCGGATAAATGAGAGTCTTTCCACTCCGCCAGTAAGAGAACTCAGCGGGTGGTCGTCCGGTCGGGTCTTAGTTCCTGCATGTGAATCTGCGCGTTAGGCCGCCAGTCTGCTCGAGTTGCTCAGGCAACGGTCATTGGCGGTTGGATCGATCGGTTGGTCGGTCGCGCACTGAGACACAAGATAACTTGTCCGTCTTGAGCGTCGGCGCATGTGAGGTCGCCACGTGAGTTCAGTGGGCCGCGGCGTATAGCGATGGGTAGTGGCTTCGCGGTCGACACGAGAGCAGCAGGAGTCAATCCACGACATCAGTCTGGCCGGTGCGAGTTGCGACGCCGTGGTGTAACTGGTTCTTTTAGCGCTTCTGCACCCCTTCAGTAACCATCTTGTGGAGCTTGGCACGGTCCTTTCCTGGTGCAGGGATGTCGTTTTCCCAGTGGGCGTGTTTCCTCTGCATGGTGGGGTCCGAATCGGTATTTCCGCCGTCGTCTGTATGGAAGTGAGTGGGAGATGCACCAGCAGGGCAGTCGCGACGAAGCAGCGTGCAGTCGGTCGGTTGGTACGGACCAGGATAGACGGGAGATCGGCGCCCCTTCCAGCGTTCGTTGAAGCGGCTGGCAGCGGACGGTTCGGGAGCACGATTTGGGGGTGCTGCGCCGGGTCTTCTTGATAAATCGCAGTTTATTAGAAGTTAAGTGATTGGTGATATGTTCTGTGATTTAATCTTGTTAAATTCTACTTGTTTTCTTAATCAGTCTCTCGTCCCCAACTTGCTCGTCTATCTCTCGTCCGCATTTGTTAGGTAGTTAGTGTCTGTCTGTCGTTCGGAGATGCCTCTGTCATGTTTGTCGGATTCGGTGTGTTAACGAATGTATTGCTTGGAGTGTAACGGCCTAATTCCTGAAATATGTTTTTATCTTGCCTATCATCTTGAGAGGCGGTATATGTGTAGTATAGAGCATGTTAACTCGTATGAAATGAAATGTCGTGTGGCTAGGGCCTCCCGTCGGGTAGACCGTTCGCCTAGTTCGAGTTGACGCCACTTCGGCGACCTGCGCGTCGATGGTGATGAAATGATAATGATTAGGACAACACAACACCCAGTCCCTGAGCGGAGAAAATCTCCGACCCAGCCGGGAATCGAACCCGGGACCTTAGGCTTGACATTCCGTCACGCTGACCACTCAGCTACCGGGGGCGGACTCGTATGACGAACCTTGTATAATTTTATATAAGATTGCATTTCATGGGCTTTTATTTAAATGGTCATTTTTGTATATAAAGTTGCCATCCTACCCCGTAAGACATTTCTTAGAAGTTAAAATCAAGTTGCACCTTCGGTGGCAAGTTAATACTTTAATTTTAGTGTTTTGTACCATTTCCATGTGTGAATTGTTAAAACTTTTGCCGGCCGGAGTGGCAGTGCGGTTCTGGGCGCTACAGTCTGGAGCCGAGCGACCGCTACGGTCGCAGGTTTGAATCCTGCCTCGGGCATGGATGTGTGTGATGTCCTTAGGTTAGTTAGGTTTAATTAGTTCTAAGTTCTAGGCGACTGATGACCTCAGAAGTTAAGTCGCATAGTGCTCAGAGCCATTTGAACCATGTGAGGCATTAAAAAAATGGTTCAAATGGCTCTGAGCACTATGGGACTCAACTTCTGCGGTCATTAGTCCCCTAGAACTTAGAACTAGTTAAACCTAACTAACCTAAGGACATCACACACATCTATGCCCTAGGCAGGACTCGAACCTGCGATCGTAGCGGTCTCGCGGTTCCAGACTGCAGCGCCCAGAATCGCACGGCCACTTCGGCCGGCGAGGCATTAATACTTTTAGTTTAAAGAAATCTGGTGTGTTGCAGATTTGCACCCGTTTAGTCTTTCAGAGGCTATGGTGAGTGGTCGTGACTACGGCCGTGTCAAAAGTGAGCGGTAAGGTTCTCAGCCCGAAAGCTCATACACTCAAAAATTTTTTTCTTTCTGCCTCTGAATAAATTGTAACTTGATATTTAGAGGGTGCTTTCTGATTATAATTTTAAATCTGTTTCTTTTGTAAAAAAAAGCTTTTAGGAATAAAATTCCCGTTTGTTAAAGCAATATGATTATGATTTCATCAGTTACTCCCTGGCAACTACTTCCACGCTAACAATGTGTGATTAAATGTGTTAATGTTCTTGATGAATCGCTAGTAAATAAAATAAATTCCTAAGAATATTCTTTGAAAATTAAATCCACGGTTCATACCCTATTCATACAGTTATAGTTGGCAGTGACTACCCTCGATATGTTGGCGAAAATACGCGTTTAAATCGTGAGGTACGCATACAACACCACCCGAAACTGTGCTAAAAGCGCTCTCTGAAAGTTTCGAGCAATTAGTTCATGAGTCCACTCCAACAGTAACGGTTGTTGAAACACACTTGCCATCTTAGCAACAAATAATCCTGAGCTAATAAAGTGCCCCAAAACGGATACAGGGATTAGTGAACACAGGGTTGTCGTTGCGAGAGTCAATACCGTAACTCCGAAATCCCCCAAAAATAAATGACAAATACATGTATTCAAAAAAGCAGATAAAAATTCACGTGATGCCTTCCTATGAGACAGGCTCTATCCCTCACAAAAAAACAATGTGACTGTAGACCAGATGTGGTTTGAATTCAAAGAAATAGTACCGAAAGCAATTTAAAATGGTTCAAATGGCTCTGAGCACTATGGGACTTAACATCTGAGGTCATCAGTCCCCTAGAACTTAGAACTACTTAAACCTAACCAACCTAAGGACATCACACACATCCATGCCCGAGACAGGGTTCGAACCTGCGACCGTAACAGTCGCGCGGTTCCGGACTGAAGCGCTTAGAACCGCTCGGCCACCGCTGCCGGCTCGAAAGCAATTGACAGATTTATCCGAATATATTAACAAACAACGGAGCTGACCCCCATTCCACAAAAAACACTTGTATCACTGACCTAGAAACAACGAAAAAAGCATGTCAAATTTGTTTAAACGATGCAGAATCCCCAAATTGTCGTTTTTTTTACAGAAGCTCGAAATTTAATGCGCACGTCAGTCCGAATGCTTATAACAGTCTCCTCAACGAATCCTTGTCCCTAAACCTCCCAGAAAATCCAAAGAGATTCTGCTCGTCTGTAAAGTATGCTAGCGGCAAGACACAATGAATGCCTCCTCTGCGCGACAGTAATGGAAATACTGGCAATGACAATGCTGCTGAAGCAGAGATATTAAACACAGCCTTTCGAAATTCCTTTACCAAAGAAGGCGAAGTAAATATCAGTTTACCCTCCATTAAGAGGCTGTTGAATGCAGCGACTGTAATATTGACTTATAAATAATAAATTTCAGATATCAGTCGTCCTTTTGAAATTTTATTGGCAGATCTAGATTTCAGCTACAAACTAGCCATTCTCAATGCACTTCCATTTTTGATCAATGCATGTAATGCCTGTATGTCGGGCTTCATCCACAGGTCATTAAACTGTTTCTAGCTGAAATCTAGATCTGCCAATAAAATTTCAAAAGGACAAGTCGAAGTAAATATTCCAGAATTCTAATCAAGAGCAGCCGACAACGTGAGTAACTTTGTCGTAGATACCCTTGGGCAGTGAAGCAACTTAAATCACGTATACGAGGGTTGTCCAGACTGTAAGTTCCGATCGGTCGCGAAATGGAAACTACTGGGAAAATCTGGTAAAGTTTTGCACAGATGCGTTGGGAATGGTCTCTAGTATGCCCGTCGAATGTGTCGCGTCGCTCTTTTCAGTTTTGAGTGAACACCGAGCACGTAAAAATGCGTAGGGAATAGCGTCTCCCGCCAAGTATGAGGGCCTGGTTAGAGATTTCGCCTGTGTCATGCAACCCACATAACACAACTGTCGAGCAGTTCCTTCTTCATGCCAGTTCTCGGCCGCACACTGCAGGGGCATTGAAGACGCTCCTGCATCGTTTCCGATGAGAAGTGTTTGATCACCCACAATACAGTCCGTAATTGGCTCCCCCTGCGTCTCATCTCTGCTCACAGGAACCACTGGCTATGAAGACAAAATTTTTCCACAGACAACGAGCTGCAGACCAGTACAAATAACTGGCCGAAAGCACAGGCGGCTGCTTTCTATGACGAGGATACTGGAAAGTTCATACAACACCACGACAAAACTCGAAGTTGGAAGTTTGTCACAGAATCGACATGGATTTAGAAAGCATCGTTCTTGTGAAACACAGATAGCTCTTCACTGACACGATGTGCTGAGTGCTGCTGACAAGGGATTTCAAATTGATTCCGTATTTCTAGGTTTCCAGAAGGCTTTTGACGCGGTAAACCACAAGCGACTTGTAATCAAATTGCATGCTTATGGAATATAGCGTCAGTTATGCGACTGTATTCGTCATTTCCCGCCAGAGAGATAACCAGTCTGTAGTAATTGACGGAAAGTCATCGAGTAAGACAGAAATTTCTGGCGTTTCCCAGGGTAGTATTACAGGTCCTCTGCTGTTCCTTATCCATATAAACGATTTTGGAGACAACATGAGCAGCTGTCTTAGGTTGTATGCAGATGATGCTGTCGTTTATCGTCTAATAAACTCATGAAAAAATCAAAACCATTTGCAGAACTATGTAGATAAAATATATGGTGCGAAAATTGACAACTGATACTGAATATCGAAAAGAGTGAGGTCACCCACATGAGTGCTGAAAGGAATCCATTAAACCTCGTTTACACGATAAATCAATCAAATCTAAAGGTCATAAATTCAACTAAGTACCTAAGAATTACAATTACGAATAACTTAAGTTGGAAAGAACACATAGAAGCAAAGACAAGATTTTTTTGGCGGAACAGTTAGAAGAACCAACAGATCTACAGAAGAGGCCACCAACACCCGTCCTACTTTGGAATACTGCAGCGAGGTGTTTGATCCTTACCAGGTAGGATTAATGGAGTACATCGAGAAAGTTCAAAGAAGGGTAGCACGTTTTGTAGTATCGAGAAATTCGGGAGATATAGGATTTTGGGTGGACATCATTGCGGCGGGAGCTTCTCACGAAATATCTATCACCAATCTTCTCCATCGAATGCGGAAATATTTTTTTGACTCTGATTTACAGAGGGAGTTACGATCATCATAATAAAATGAGGGAAATCAGAGCTGGCACGGAAAGATATAGGTGTTCGTTTTTCTGCTGTGCTGTTTGAGAGTGGAATAACAGAAAATTGTTGTGAAGGTGGTTCAATGAACCCTCTGGCAGGCACCTTAAGTATGAATTGTAGATTAGCCATGTAGATGTAGAACGGCATCACGAAACCACCAAAAGCTGCCGTAATGTGTATTGTTTTATCGAGAACCATCGGTCAAGAGACATCTTCCCGTCTCGAATATCAGTACATTAGTTCACATGAAGTTTCAGCATCCGTCACTAAAACATGCATCCATTGCCTTATACTCTTTTTTATACATTTTGTCCACTTGGTGAATAACATCAAAAATTATAAAACAGTCGACGCATGTATTAAGTGACAGTTGTTGGAACTAACAACAATTATGTACTTGACATCAAACGGTTCAAATGGCTCTGAGCACTATGGGACTCAACATCTGAGGTCATAAGTCCCCTAGAACTTAGAACTACTTAAACCTAACTAACCTAAGGACATCACACACACCCATGCCTGAGGCAGGATTCGAACCTGCGACCGTAGCAGTCCCGCGGTTCCGGACTGCAGCGCCAGAACCGCTAGACCACCGCGGCCGGCTACTTGACATCGAAAGACCCTCCTTTCACGTGACGCAATGGTATCCATGGCTTGAAAATCATCGTGTTCAGGATACGCTGCAAAAATGACACATGCGGTGGATAGTACATCTCTCCATGTTTCGATTCGCAATGCGCGCGGCGTCTTAGTTCTAGAGTGCGGCACTAGGGGGTAGCCGTGTCATTTCATACAGGAAAACCACCCGGTTCGTTCTGTCGCCTCGACTTAGTTCGCACCTGTAAGACAGTCCAATGAAAACATTTCCAAATAGGACAGTTATTATTGCGCATTGGCGAGACTTCAGTCAGTTGCATAAAAGTGCTCTTCAGCCTATACTGACGTTTGCCTCGTCACCAACACATAAGCACCTGTAATGTCAGTTTATAAAAAAAAGGATAGTTGATCTATCCTGCGAAGTTATTTTAAAACTCAGTAAATGGAACGTAAGGGGGTATAAGAACGATGGAGCAAGAGGAAGAAGTAGAACTAAAGAAGAAAGATCTAAATATAGCAGTTACAACTGAAACAAAAAAATAAAAAGGCATGAGATATTTTAATTGATGCTCAATAATACATAAAAGAGTACATCTGGAAGAAATAGAACAATCACAAAATAGAGGAAAAATAACTCAAAACATAGAGGATAAAGCGAAGAAGTGTATAAGGTGTAGGTCCTACAGGAACAAAATTTGAGAACTATTTTTGAAAGTAGGAAACAACTACTGACAAATATGCAAATAAAGATTGAAAAAAATTCAATGCAGGCACTCTATAAAACTGCAAGTTAAATTTCTGGAAGTGAGAGGAAGGTAACAGAAAGTATTTCAGAATCTGGACTGCAGAAGTAGAACAAGCAGTGGAGCAAGCTTGACTCGCGAAACGCGTTGCTGTGATTATATTCCTAATATTAGTGGCTGTATGCTGAAGTATTTATAACGATTATGTTAAAACTGCTACCTGTGGCCCTTAAGAAGGACAATATTAGAACGGGTTCGTGTTATGAGTGCGTGAGCGTTAAGGAAATGTTCAACGAACTCCCGTGAAAGAGACTGAGGGAGGAGGCGCAGTAGTTAACACACTTTACTCGCATGCGGAAGGACGACGGTTCAAATAGGGTCCAGCCACCCTGGTTTAGGTCATCCGTGATTTCCCTAAATCGATTCAGAAAATGCCGGGAGGTTACTTTGAAAGGGCACGGTCGATTTCATTCACCATCCTTAAAACAATCCGAGCTTGTGCTCCGTCTGTAACCATCTCGATGTCGACAGACGTTAACCCAATCTTCCTTCCTTGTCTAGAGACAGACATTGCAAGATGGACGCCGGACGTTTTACGAAAATAAAGGAGGGTGTAGGTTCCAAGAAGAGCCGGGAGGAGTGGCCACGAAAATCAGAAAAATTAGAGTTCAGACCGTGGCTTACGGACAAACGAGGAAAATGGGGGAGACCAAGGATAGGAATGACGGAGGAACCAGAAGGTATACCTTCCTCCTAACATGGAAAGATGCTTCCTGGAATGGGGACGTTACTCTTTCCCACCTGTACGGGTGGGTCGTTGGAACTCCACTCGCTACGAGGAAGAAAATAAGGGAGAAGGGAAATGGTAGCATGTCTTCCGGACGATAGCTCTTTGCTGTCCATGTTTGTCTGTATTAAGCCGCGATGCATATTCCATCAGCCCACCATCCTTCAATTGCTGTTTAGCAGCATTACAGCGACTCTGTAAGTCGAGAATTTTTGGGTTCTCAATGCGGTCTGTTACACAAGCGCCACACGGCAGGAAACATGGAACGCAGCGGTACTAAACTCTCTCTTCCTCCCCCCCCCCCCACCACCGCTCTCTCTCTCTCTCTCTCTCTCTCTCGCACACACACACACACACACACACACACACACACACACACTTAAGACAACAAGGCAGGTCTGCCTTTCCAACGGAGCACCCCCCGAATTTCACCCAAGTCCAGGCGGCAGCACAAAATTCTAGCCATTGGGATTCTGTCATAAAGTAGTCTACTGGCATTCTGACTTATATATGCTTACAAACAACGGAAAGCAATAGCAAAATCTGAAAATCTAGGTGAGTTAGTCAACCCACACAAGACTTGTGTTCTTTTAATAAAATTATCAAAATATTCTCGGGTTTCAAGCCGCGTCAAGTGGCTTATTGCCCACAAGCTATCGATAGATATATCCCCTGCCATTTCAACTCCCCAGTCACAGGGTCCCAGCTCGTACTCATCTACAATCCAGCCTCTTATTGACGATGTTGTCCGATATTTTCATCTCTGTTGCTTCATTTATTACACTATACCAGAAGCCGTTTGTCCGTTAAATAAGAGAAGTATCGTCGAATACATTCTCCATGTGTTTGAGGCATACATCGTCTTTCACAGGCTTCATCAGTAGCTAGATCTTTGCTGGGGGCCTGAAGACTGTATCGCTTTTATGTTTCCTCAGGATCCGACTCATTTTGCCTGTTACTGAACCATAAAACGGTATAACCGCGTGCTTTTCTTCGTAGGTCTTCTGCTTTCGCAGCTTAGATGAAACCACATGAGAACTTTGTTTGTTGTTGTAACAGTTTTCCTTGAAAACTTTAAATAAGTGGCTCAGTTACCTCGGCAGGTTTTCGGCGTTTGAAATGGTTTCAGCTCGGTGTACCGAGGTCCACAGAACCGGCCGTTTCTGCGTTGTGATGGCTGGTGGTGTTGAGATAATGATCCGCGTGGGTGGACTTGCAGTAAACGCTGTGACCGTCCGCAGCTCGTGGTCGTGCGGTAGCGTTCTCGCTTCCCGCGCCCGGGGTCCCGGGTTCGATTCCCGGCGGGGTCAGGGATTTTCTCTGCCTCGTGATGACTGGGTGTTGTGTGATGTCCTTACATAGTTAGGTTTAAGTAGTTCTAAGTTCTAGGGGACTGATGACCATAGATGTTAAGTCCCATAGTGCTCAGAGCCATTTGAACCATTTGAACCAAACGCTGTGACCGAGACATCCTTTGGATTTACGGAGGATAAGGGCGTCAAGGAACGGCAAGGAACCGTCCTTGTTTGCTTCCATCGTGAACTTCATGTGGTCGTGGATATTGTTGATGCTTGACAGGTACTCTTTCACCTTCTCGAGGCATTATGACGAAAATATCGTCTACATAGTGATAAAAAACAAATAGGCTTTGTAGGAACCGTTTCCAAGGCGATGTCCTGTGAATGAGCAACCAAAACATTGCCATATATGGTGCGGGGACACGTCACCAGTGACGTCACTGGCGGTGGCACGGCTATATAAGCACGGCAGCGGCATTCAGACGGCAGTCAACAACTTGACAATGGCAGAGGAGGCCTCAGCCGAAAGCTCGTGGGCAGTTAACTATTTGGTGCGCCTTGGAACCCGAGAATACTTTATTAATGGATATCGCCGCGAGAGCATGGATTTGTACATTGTGTTCTTTGTTCTCAGTCATTACTTTTAGTAAACAACATCTTAAACAGCGGCGCATCATAAGTAATATATTTCAGAGTTTCTCTTTTCAACAACTTTGGCTTTCATGGCTAGTGCAAGCACACCCACTTAATGCAGATACGACTTCCTCGATTTCAGACTGACATCTATTGAAAACTTCAACCACTTAGCGTTCGCCGGCAGCTGTCGCCTAGCGGTTCTAGGCGCTTCAGTCCGGAACCGCGCGACCGTTACGGTCGCGGGTTCGAATCCTGCCTCGGGCATGGAACTGTGTCCTTAGGTTAGTTAGGTTTAAGCAGTCCTTAGTCCTAGGGGACTGATGACCTTAGATGTTAAATCCCATAGTCCTCAGAGCCAATTGAACCATTTTAACTTAGCGTTCTACATATCTCTTGCTTCCTGTCTCTGGATGTGCTGTTTCAAGTATTCGGCAGCTGCTCTGCGAATTTGCTTCACAGGCTTAGAGGATCTCATACTTAGCAAACCAGAAATTTAAAAAAAAAGAAACTCTCGCGTCGTAACCAAGAGACAAAGTACAGCATCACCGAGTGTTGTGTGACATTCTTCATCGCCCTCAAACAACGGTAAACACTTCCACGCACATCCAATCGTAGCATTCGGTAGATCATTTTAGTGTTACTAATTCTGCTACTGATGTTCCACCATAGACCTTGCGGAGAAACGTCGGGAGATATTAACTGTCTGCGCTGTTTTTGTCTCCAGACTGTAATATGCCTAAAGTATGTATTTTCTTGACACATTGCCATGCCTTGAGATCCACAACTCTTCCTCGTTTCAAATTTATTCTCTGTTTTCTAAATTTAGCATGAGAGTTGAATGAAAAGTAACGACTCTACCTTCGTTAACTAGCCGGCCGGAATGGCCGAGCGGTCCTAGGCGCTACAGTCTAGAACCGCGCGACCACTATGGTCACAGGTTCGAATCCTGCCTCGGGCATGGATGTGTGTGATGTCCTTAGGTTAGTTAGGTTTAAGTAGTTCTAAGTTCTAGGGGACTGATGACCACAGCAGTTGAGTCCCATAGTGCTCAGAGCTAATTGAACCTTCAAAAATGGTTCAAATGGCTCTGAGCACTATGGGACTCAACTGCTGAGGTCATTAGTCCCCTAGAACTTAGAACTAGTTAAACCTAACTAACCTAAGGACATCACAAACATCCATGCCCGAGGCAGGATTCGAACCTGCAACCGTAGCGGTAATTGAACCTTCGTTAAATGGGTTTGGATGGGAATACTTCAATATATCAAACGCACAAATAATTCTTAGAGTGTGATCTTTAATTACCAATATTCTCTTTTCGAAATAATTACCAGCCAATTCGATACATTTGTGCCAACGATGAACAAGTTTTCTGAAGCCGTCACGGAAGAAGTCAACCACAGTCTCACAGTTCTCTCAACGTCTTCATGAGAAGCACAACGATGTCCCCGTAGATCGTCTTTTACTATAGTGAACAGATGGAAGTCAAACGGTGCTAAATCTGGACTATATGGATGATGCCGTACGGTGGTGAGATTCAGTCTCTGAAGTTCTGTTGTGGTAGCGCGTGAAGTGTGTGGTTTGGCATTGTCATGCTGCACGAAAACATTTCCCTTTTCCTTTCTGACCCTTGTTAGCCGTCGTTTCAGAGTTCGCAGCGTTGTGATGTAACGCTCTGAATTTATTGTTGTTCCACGATCAAGGAAATCAACACGGATAACACCATCTGCGTCCCAGAACACTGTAGCCACGATTTTTCCAGCTGAGGACTGCGTCTTGAATTTCTTTTTCTGGGGAGAGTCCTTATGTCGATATTCCGTAGACTGACGTTTCGTCCCCTGGTCGTAATGGTTTACCCTCGTTTCGTCTCCCGTCACAATTCAATGGAAAAAGGCGTCACCTTCATTCTCGTAACGCGAGAGGAGTTCCTGGCAAATTTCAAGTCTGTGCGCTTTCATTTCAGGAGTCAGCATTCGGAGTACCCACCGTGCACAGATCTTCCGACAGCCAAGCAAGGCAGGAATGTGATCCACACGTTCTTGTGAAATTCCGATTGGGCTAGCAATTTCTCTCTGAGTGATACGACGATCGTCGTGAGTCAATCTGTCAACATTTTGCTTGTGAACCTCTGTGGTTGCTGTCGCAGGACGTCCAACTCTTTGTTTGTCACGCAGGTCAGATGTTCCCGCTTCAAAATCTTTAAACTTGCTAACTTACTCGCCCAGCCATGTACAGTACTCACATCAACACACTCTCCATTAACTGCTATCATTCTCTGATGAATCTCTTTTGGGGTGACACCATCTGCTGTCAAGAATTCAATGACTGCACGTTGCTTAAATCGCACTGTCGCACCGTCTGCGCAGGGTTCCATACTGTAACAACATAACTGTTCAATGATAAGGCTTCCCCCAACTGGAGCTGAAGAGAAGAGGCTACGGAATAAGACAGTACCTGCCGCATACCAATGCTGCCAACTGTTAAAGAGTTACGAGGGTGGAAGCATTATTTTTCAGTCAGCCCTCGTATGTCTATAGCAGAACATACAGCAGAGTTTTCACAATATTTTCTCATTCGTGTAGTTAAAAAACGGAAAGAAGCCTACTTTCCAGCTAATGGACCACTTCATTCTGGAAGTTATGAGAATATCACCAGACAAAGCGTAAGATGGTATGCGGTGGTAAAGCAGTGCATCGCAAATTATGTTTACATAACACACACATTCTGCAAATTTCATACATTACAGGAAGTGTATGAAATTTGGAAACGAGTTGAAGAGTCAACCCGTCACGACTGAAAAGCAGGCAACCAATGAAAATGGTACGTTCAAACTGTCCACGTCTGGTTAATGTAACCCAGCAGTACGGGGCATAATTCTCCCAAAGCTATCTTCGCATCTTCATTAGAGGTGACCGTTACAATTATTTGCGTATTTCAAATTATATTCGCAATAGCTACAGTTAGGCCTAACTTACAACATTCTGATATTCAAACAATCGTCGACGACTAGAACAGTGCAGTGAAACCGACGAATCCAAAGCGTAAATTTCGATTGAAATTAATAGTGTGCTCGCGGGTTTCTTACCGAGTTGTTGTTTCAATTTTATGCACAATATTTCGACGATCGGCCAAGCTGTCTTTTTCATGTGCTGCGAGTTTTGCTGTTACATATACCCGCTGCCTGGATTCTAACCAGACTGTGAACTTGTGTCGGTCTGAAGCCGCATTTTATAGCATAGTTCGATTCCCGACGCCCACTACATCGTTTGATGCCCTTCAGTTTCTCAACAACAACTTGGGGGAACTCCGGGAAGCACACTAGAAACTATTCCCGCCGAGAAAATTTGAGGGATCACATTCGATCCAAATACTTGTAACATCATTTGTTGTATGAAACTCGTATTTATTAAATTGCATTGGAAAATATACTTTCCTTTGTCACGTTAAGTTACAATTAGGTTTATCTATGTTTCCTGATATGAACTCACCAGGTAGAGGCATTCGACTTATTGTCTCTCTCCAAATGCAAGGAAACTATTTTTACGTGACATTTATAGCGCAGCTAGTAAAAGTGCGTTTCTGGAGAAGGCATACACTCTCTCGAATAAAACTTGGTTGTATGCCAACTGAAATAACGAGGCTTTTTACAACAGACAATGGCTATAATTGCGGAGCGTTTGACCGCAATAGTGCAAGAGCACTAGCGTGTTTGCTTTTCAAACACGAGCCATCGTTTGTTATTCCGTCAGGCTGTTTTCATGTTCGCCGACTGCCTCATTGGAATTCTAGTGCGGATGCGTTCTGATTTACATTTTACTAGCTGTCGCACTGTCCACTAGCGAATCGGAATTTAAGCTCGTTTGTTTCTGGCATAGATTTTGCGCTGAGTTGTCTCCTTTCCCCGTAAATGGTCTCCATGAGCCCCCACGGGTCTTCCTCGCCATTGACTGCGTATTACGTTGTGTGCATTTCCCTCAGTAGCAAGACGCCCTATCGATTGTTCTGTCGTTGGATATTTAATGATTTAGGTGTCACTTAACGCATGTATCAGCTGTGTGCCACGCTACTAATTGGGAGTTCACGTAATATGTTCGGCGCGATATGAAATAGTACACTACTGGCCATTGAAATCTCTACACCACGAAGATGACGTGCTAAAAACGCGAAATTTAACCGACAGGAAGAAGATGCCGTGATATACAAATGATTAGCTTTTCAGAGCATTCACACAAGGTTGGCGCCGGTGGCGACACCTACAACGTGCTGATATAAGGAAAGTTTCCAACCGATTTCTCATACACGAACAGCAGCTGACCGGCGTTTCCTGGTGAAACGTTGTTGTGATGCCTCGTGTAAGGAGGAGAAATGCGTACCATCACGTTTCCGACTTTGATAAAGGCCGGATTGTAGCCTATCGCGATTGCGGTTTATCGTATCGCGACATTGGTGCTCGCGTTGGTCGAGATCGAAAGACTGTTAGCAGAATATGGAATCGGTGGGTTCAGGAGGGTAATACGGAACGCCGTGCTGGATCCCAACGGCTTCGTATCACTAGCAGTCGAGATGACAGGCACCTTACCCGCATGGCTGCAACGGATCGTGCAGGCACGTCTCAATCCCTGAGTCAACAGATGGGGACGTTTGCAAGACAACAACCATCTGCACGAACAGTTCGACGACGTTTGCAGGAGCATGGACTATCAACTCGTGGAGACCATGGCTGGGGTTACCCTTGACGCTGCATCACAGACAGGAGCGCCTGCAATGGTGTACTCAACGACGAACCTGGGTGCAAGAATGGGAAAAAGTCATTTGTTTGGATGAATCCCGGTTCTGTTTACAGCATCACGATGGTCGCATCCGTGTTTGGCGACATCGCGGTGAACGCACAATGTAAGCGTGCATTCGTCATCGCCATACTGGCGTATCACCCGGCGTGATAGTATGGGGTGCCATTGGTTACACGTCTCGGTCACCTCTTGTTTGCATTGACGGCACTTTGAATAGTGGACGTTACATTTCGGATGTGTTACGACCCGTGGCTCTCCCCTCATTCGATCCCTGCGAAAACCTACATTTCTGCAGGATAATGCACGACCGCATGTTGCAGGTCCTGTACTGTCCTTTCTGGATACAGAAAATGCTCGACTGCTGCCCTGGCCAGCACATTCTCCCGATCTCTCACCAACTGAAAATGTCTGGTCAATGGTGGCCGAGCAACTGGCTCGTCTCAATACGCCAGTCACTACTCTTGTTGAACTGTGGGATCGTGTTGAAGATCCATGGGCAGCTGTACCTGTACACGGCATCCAAGCTCTGTTTGACTCAATGCTGAGGCGTATCAAGTCCGTTATTACGGCCACAGGTGGTTGTTCTGGTTACTGATTTCCCAGGATCTATGCATCCAAATTGCGTGAAAATGTAATCACATGTCAGTTCTAGTATAATATATTTGTCCAATGAATACCCGTTTATCATCTGCGTTTCTTCTTGGAGTAGGACTTTTAATGGCCAGTAGTGTAACTTTGTAATAGTTGAGTTCACACTCATTAGGAGATGGGAACAATAGGTCTCCATGAAGATTAGCGTTCAAACATAATGACAAACTTACCAAGGTCAAATGCAAGTACTTTTTCTAGCATTATTAGTAGCAATGAATGTTATATAAAAGTCGTGCTGGCACCACTCGATCCACTACGTTCTAAGATAAAGGAAAGATGCATCACGAAGGAACTATTCAAAGGAGACAGAAATCCGTAGATGTGATGTACATGTGCCGACAATGAAACGATTACAATTTCAGAAATATTCGATGATTTGTTCATCAGAAAGAGCTTAACGTATTGAGTACAATAACCCGAAGGTCCATCTCTCCGTTGGTCATTGTGCCACAGTTCTGAGCGGGATTCTTCAAGGAAGACAATTCTACTCCAGTCAATGAGATTCCATGACGGAGACGTGTCTGGAGACTCCCTGGGCAGCGTGGGGCACCAAACTGACTGTCGGCCGCACACAGCCCGACAACCACGTTGGAGGGGGTAACTGCTAGTACAGGGCTATTACAAATGATTGAAGTGATTTCATAAATTCACTGTAGCTCCATTCATTGACATATGGTCACGACACACTACAGATACGTAGAAAAACTCATAAAGTTTTGTTCGACTGAAGCCGCACTTCAGGTTTCTGCCACCAGAGCGCTCGAGAGCGCAGTGAGACAAAATGGCGACAGGAGCCGAGAAAGCGTATGTCGTGCTTGAAATGCACTCATCAGTCAGTCATAACAGTGCAACGACACTTCAGGACGAAGTTCAACAAAGATCCACCAACTGCTAACTCCATTCGGCGGTGGTATGCGCAGTTTAAAGCTTCTGGATGCCTCTGTAAGGGGAAATCAACGGGTCGGCCTGCTGTGAGCGAAGAAACGGTTGAACGCGCGCGGGCAAGTTTCACGCGTGGCCCGCGGAAGTCGACGAATAAAGCAAGCAGGGAGCTAAACGTACCACAGCCGACGGTTTGGAAAATCTTACAGAAAAGACTAAAGCAGAAGCCTTACCGTTTACAATTGCTACAAGCCCTGACACCCGATGACAAAGTCAAACTCTTTGAATTTTCGGCGCGGTTGCAACAGCTCATGGAAGAGGATGCGTTCAGTGCGAAACTTGTTTTCAGTGATGAAGCAAAATTTTTTCTTAATGGTGAAGTGAACAGACACAATGTGTGAATCTGGGCGGTAGAGAATCCTCACGCATTCGTGCAGCAAATTCGCAATTCAGCAAAAGTTAACGTGTTTTGTGCAATCTCACAGTTTAAAGTTTACGGCCCCTATTTCTTCTGCGAAAAAAACGTTACAGGACACGTGTATCTGGACATGCTGGAAAATTGGCTCATGCCGCAACTGGAGACCGACAGCGGCGACTTCATCTTTCAACAGGATGGTGCTCCGCCGCACTTCCATCATGATGTTCGGCATTTCTTAAACAGGAGATTGGAAAACCGATGGATCGGTCGCGGTGGAGATCATGATCAGCAATTCATGTCATGGCCTCCACGCTCTCCCGACTTAACCCCATGCGATTTCTTTCTGTGGGGTTATGTGAAAGATTCAGTGTTTAAACCTCCTCTACCAAGAAACGTGCCAGAACTGCGAGCTCGCATCAACGATGCTTTCGAACTCGTTGATGGGGACATGCTGCGCCGAGTGTGGGAGGAACTTGATTATCGGCTTGATGTCTGCCGAATCACTAAAGGGGCACATATCGAACATTTGTGAATGCCTAAAAAAACTTTTCGAGTTTTTGTATGTGTGTGCAAAGCATTGGGAAAATATCTCAAATAATAAAGTTATTGTAGAGCTGTGAAATCGCTTCAATCATTTGTAATAACCCTGTATATATAAGGCGCCGACAGGAACAGCACAGCATTCGTAAGGAACCACCTGAAGATGGCAGCGTCCGCCGAAATATTGTGGAGAAATCACCACATAGTGTCCATTTGTGATCTGAATAGCAGAGTTTGCCTAAAACGAGTTCAAGGTTTTCGTATCATTATTTTTAGTGAACCGAGTGTCCAACTGGTATAGGTGCATACTTACTGCCATTTTGTAGAAGTACTGCTTTAAGGCTTCTTTTGGAAGAATCAATAAAAAGTCTCCACTCGTCAGGAGCATATTCTGTTCTGAAACGTGACATAAGTCCAGGAACATCACTGCAGAATACCGGGTCACCTTCTTGAGAGAAGAGAGATACAAAGTCTTTTTCCCTCGATCGATTCCGAGAAAATGATGTACCCGGAGCCAACATATGCTTATCTTTCAATCTAGATCCTAAAACCTCTGCCGATTCCTTAGAGAGTGCTGGGTCCCTAACTAAATCGTTCAGTTCAGATTGTGTTAATGGCATGAGATCGGCTGTGCCAGGATCGCAGCAATCTCTGTCTTCTTCACTATCACCTTGCTGAGCCAGTGGCTCGTGATCATCTACATCATATAAAGAATCTGGAGGAGAGGGTATTGGTGATTAAATGTTAGGAAAAGAAATATCCATTTTGTTTTTCAAATTGAATCCTTGTACGTTGCAAGAACAAAAATAGCAGTCATCACTATGATTTGTGAGCTCCCTCCAAACCAATGGTATTCCAAAACTTAAGGACTGCTTTTTACGTTGAAACCATTGCCTCAGTTCTTCAACACACACTGAACAAACTTTATGTTGAGCCCAAGGCTTATCTTGATCACCTAACCTTATACCAAAATAGGCGAAATATACTTTTTTAACCAAATCGGAAAAGTTTCTTTATTTCTTTTCAACGGTATTGTTTCCACAAATGTAGCAGAAGCAATCTTGCGAGTTTACACATCCTCTGGTGGCCATTGTCCATTGTCCATAAAACAACTTCACAACACAAGAAAACAGTCGCTACATTAAAGCACTAGTAACACCAATACGTGAACAGCACAGAGTGAAGAGTTTCTGTGAACTGAAGGGCAATAGCAGAAGCTCACTGCTTGGTGATCGTGGGGGAAGGGGCACTGTCATTAAAATTCTGCTGGGTTCCCCTAATTACTCTTTATTTTACGTACATCTAGTATAAAATCGACGAAATAAAAGTTTATGGAGATCCTAAAAACCAAAATTCAAACTCACTAGATTGCAGAAATATCGAAAAAATCTAAAACTCGGCAAGCAGTTTGTGAAATGACTGTACGTGATGGAATTTTTTCACTATTTTTCCCGAAATCAGCGTTGAAAACACTATAAAATCACTTAATAAATTTGGAATACTTTTTATGTAGCAGACTGTGTTATGTCTCGGAGGAACCCTGACAGCAACGCCAACCTTTTGAATAATGGTTTTCGTGCAGCCACAGGACGTCCTGTCACGACTCAAACAGTGCAAAATAGGCTTCCTGATGAACAACTTCACTCCCGACGACCATCTTTGCAACCACCACTTCATGCAGCGCGGTACAGATGGGCCCAACATACATGCCGAATGGACCGCTCGGGACTGGCATCACGTTGTCTTCACCGATGAGTGTCGCGTATGCCTTCAACCAGACAATCGTCGCGAGGCGTGTTTGGAGGCACCCCGGTCAGGCTGAACGCCGTAGACACACTGTACAGCGAGTGCAGAAAAATGGAGGATCCCCGCTGTTTTGGGGTGGCATTATGTGGGGCTAACGTACGCCGCTGGAGGTCATGGAAGGCGCCGAAACGGCTGTACGATACGTGAATGACGTCTTCCGATCGATAGTGCAACCACGTCGGCAGCATATTGGCGAGGCATTTGTCTCCATGGGCGACAATTCGCCCCCTCATCTTGCACATCTTGTCTATGACTTCCTTCAGGATAACGACATCGGTCGAATAGAGTGGCCAGCATGTTCTCCAGACATGAACCCTATCGAACATGCCTGGGATAGAGTGAGAAGGGCTGTTTATGGACGACGTGACCCACCAACCACTCTGAGGAACCTACACCGAATCGTCGTTTAGGAGTTGGACAATCTGGATCAACAGTGCCTTGATGAAATTTTGGATAGTATGGCATGACGAATACAGGCATGCATCTATGCAACAGGACGTACTACTGGGTATTAGAGGTACCGGTGTTTACAGAAACTGGACCACCATCTCTGAAGGTCTAGCTGTATGGTGGTACAACATCCAATGTGTGGATTTCATGAACAATAGAAAGGGCAGAAATGATGTTTATGTCGATCTCTATTCCAATTTTCCGCACAGGTTCCGGAACTTTCGGAAGCGAGATGATGCAAAACTTTTTTTGATGCCTGTATAAGGGTGGTCCATTGATAGTGACTGGGCCAAATATCTCACGAAATAAGCATCAAACGAAAAAACTACAAAGAACGAAACTTGTCTAACTTGAAGGGGGAAACCAGATGGCGCTATGGTTGGCCCGCAAGATGGCGCTGCCATAGGTCAAACGGATATCAACTGTGTGTTTTTTTTTTTAAATAGAAACCCCCATTTTTATTACATATTCATGTAGTACGTAAAGAAATTTGAATGTTTTAGTTGGACCACTTATTCGCTTTGTGATAGATGGCGCTGTAATAGCCACAAACGTGTAAGTATGTGGTATTACGTAACATTCCGCCTGTGCGGATGGCATTTGCTTCGTGATATATCACCCGTGTTAAAATGAACCGTTTACCAATTTCGGAAAAGGTCGATATCGTGTTGATGTATGGCTATTGCGATCAAAATGCCTTACGGGTGTTTGCTATGTATGCTGCTTGGTATCCTGGACGACATCATCCAAATGTCCGGATAGTTACGTTATTTAACGAAACAGGAAGCGTTCAGCCACATGTTGAACGTCAACCACGACCTGCAAAAAATGATGATGTCCAAGTAAGTGTTCTAGCTGCTGTCGCGGCTAATCCGCACATCAGTAGCAGACAAACTGCACTAGAATCGGAAATCTAAAAAACGGCGGTGTTGAGAATGCCACATCAACATCGATTGCACCCGTACCATATTTCTATGCACCAGGAATTGCGTGGTGGCGACTTTGAACGTCGTGTAAAGTTCCGGCACTGGGCACAAGAGAAATTACGGGACGATGACAGATGTTTTGCACGCCTTCTATTTAGCGACGAAACGTCATTCACCAACAGCGGTAACGTAAACCGGCATAATATGCACTATTCGGCAACGGAATATCCACGATGGCTGCGACAAGTGGAACATCAGCGACCTTGGCGGGTTTATGTACGGTGCGGCATTACGGTGGAAGGATAATTGGCCCCATTTTATCAATGGCAATCTAAATGGTGCAATGTATGCTGATTTCCTACGTAATGTTCTTCCGATGTTACTGCAAGATGTTTCATTGCATGACAGAATGGCGATGTTCTTCCAACACGATGGATGTCCGGCACATAGCTCGCGTGCAGTTGAAGCGGTGCTGAATAGCATATTTCATGACAGGTGGATTGGTCGTCGAATCACCATACCATGGCCCGCACGTTCACCGGATCTGACGTCCGCAGATTTCTTTCTCTGGGGAAAGTTGAAGGATATTTGCTATAGCGATCCACCGACAACGCCTGACAACATGCGTCAGCGCATTGTCAATGCATGTGCGAACGTTACGGAAAGCGAACTACTAGCTGTTGAGTGGAATGTCGTCACACGTATTGCCAAATGAATTGAGGTTGACGGATATCATTTTGAGCATTTATTGCATTAATGTGGTATTTACAGGTAATCATGCTGTAACTGTGGTGTCACCGCCAGACACCACACTTGCTAGGTGGTAGCCTTTAAATCGTCCGTGGTCCGTTAGTATACGTCGGACCCGCGTGTCGCCACTGTCAGTGATTGCAGACCGAGCGCCGCCACACGGCAGGTCTAGAGAGACTTCCTAGCACTCGCCCCAGTTGTACAGCCGACTTTGCTAGCGATGGTTCACTGACAAATTACGCTCTCATTTGCCGAGAGGATAGTTAGCACAGCCTTCAGCTACGTCATTTGCTACGACCTAGCAAGGCGCCATTATCATTTGCTATTTATCTTGTGATGCATGTACCGTCAGACCGATGTTCACCAATTATGGATTAAAGTTAAGTATTTCAGAAGCTACGTACTTTTTTTTACTAGACTCAACTCCTTTAACTGTTCCAGACCTCACGCCAGCCTGCGTGAGCTTAAACGCGTGCCTTTCGGCTACCTCATAGTGGCTTGGCTGTCTTGCCAAGTCACAACAGTAACAGCATGCGTTCTCAGAAATGATAAGTTGACAAAGGTACATGTATCACATTGGAACAACCGAAATAAAATGTTCAAACCTACCTACGTTCTGTATTTTAATTTAAAAAACCTACCTGTTACCATGAACCATGGACCTTGCCGTTGGTGGGGAGGCTTGCGTGCCTCAGCGATACAGATGGCCGTACCGTAGGTGCAACCACAGCGGAGGGGTATCTGTTGAGAGGCCAGACAAACATGTGGTTCCTGAAGAGGGGCAGCAGCCTTTTCAGTAGTTGCAGGGGCAACAGTCTGGATGTTTGACTGATCTGGCCTTGTAACATTAACCAAAACGGCCTTGCTGTGCTGGTACTGCGAACGGCTAAAAGCAAGGGGAAACTACAGCCGTAATTTTTCCCGAGGACATGCAGCTTTACTGTATGATTAAATGATGATGGCGTCCTCTTGGGTAAAATATTCCGGAGGTAAAATAGTCCCCCATTCGGATCTCCGGGCGGGGACTACTCAAGAGGATGTCGTTATCAGGAGAAAGAAAACTGGCGTTCTACGGATCGGAGCGTGGAATGTCAGATCCCTTAATCGGGCAGGTAGGTTAGAAAATTTAAAAAGGGAAATGGATAGGTTAAAGTTAGATATAGTGGGAATTAGTGAAGTTCGGTGGCAGGAGGAACAAGACTTTTGGTCAGGTGATTACAGGGTTATAAATACAAAATCAAATAGGGGTAACGCAGTAGTAGGTTTAATAATGAATAAAAAGTAGGAGTGCGGGTTAGCTACTACAAACAGCATAGTGAACGCATTATTGTGGCCAAGATAGACACAAAGCCCATGCCTACTACAGTAGTACAAGTTTATATGCCAACTAGCTCTGCAGATGATGAAGAAATTGATGAAATGTATGACGAGATAAAAGAAATTATTCAGGTAGTGAAGGGAGACGAAAATTTAATAGTCATGGGTGACTGGAATTCGTCAGTAGGAAAAGGGAGAGAAGGAAACATAGTAGGTGAATATGGATTGGGGGGAAGAAATGAAAGAGGAAGCCGCCTTGTAGAATTTTGCACAGAGCATAACTTAATCATAGCTAACACTTGGTTCAAGAATCATAAAAGAAGGTTGTATACATGGAAGAATCCTGGAGATACTAATAGGTATCAGATAGATTATATAATGGTAAGACAGAGATTTAGGAACCAGGTTTTAAATTGTAAGACATTTCCAGGGGCAGATGTGGATTCTGACCACAATCTATTGGTTATGAACTGCAGATTGAAACTGAAGAAACTGCAAAAAGGTGGGAATTTAAGGAGATGGGACCTGGATAAACTGAAAGAACCAGAGGTTGTAGAGAGTTTCAGGGAGGGCATAAGGGAACAATTGACAGGAATGGGGGAAACAAATACAGTAGAAGAAGAATGGGTAGCTCTGAGGGATGAAGTAGTGAAGGCAGCAGAGGATCAAGTAGGTAAAAAGACGAGGGCTAATAGAAATCCTTGGGTAACAGAAGAAATATTGAATTTAATTGATGAAAGGAGGAAATATAAAAATGCAGTAAATGAAGCAGGGAAAAGGGAATACAAACGTCTCAAAAATGAGATCGACAGAAAGTGCAAAATGGCTAAGCAGGGATGGCTAGAGGACAAACGTAAGGATGTAGAGGCTTGTCTCACTAGGGATAAGATAGATACTGCCTACAGGAAAATTAAAGAGACCTTTGGAGAGAAGAGAACCACTTGTATGAATATCAAGAGCTCAGATGGCAACCCAGTTCTAAGCAAAGAAGGGAAGGCAGAAAGGTGGAAGGAGTATATAGAGGGTTTATACAAGGGCGATGTACTTGAGGACAGTATTATGGAAATGGAAGAGGATGTAGATGAAGATGAAATGGGAGATAAGATACTGCGTGAAGAGTTTGACAGAGCACTGAAAGACCTGAGTCGAAACAAGGCCCCGGGAGTAGACAACATTCCATTAGAACTACTGATGGCCTTGGGAGAGCCAGTCATGACAAAACTCTACCATCTGGTGAGCAAGATGTATGAGACAGGCGAAATACCCACAGACTTCAAGAAGAATATAATAATTCCAATCCCAAAGAAAGCAGGTGTTGACAGATGTGAAAATTACCGAACTATCAGTTTAATAAGTCACAGCTGCAAAATACTAACGCGAATTCTTTACAGACGAATGGAAAAACTGGTAGAAGCGGACCTCGGGGAAGATCAGTTTGGATTCCGTAGAAATGTTGGAACACGTGAGGCAATACTAACCTTACGACTTATCTTAGAAGAAAGATTAAGGAAAGGCAAACCTACGTTTCTAGCATTTGTAGACTTACAGAAAGCTTTTGACAACGTTAACTGGAATACTCTCTTTCAAATTCTAAAGGTGGCAGGGGTAAAATACAGGGAGCGAAAGGCTATTTACAATTTGTACAGAAACCAGATGGCAGTTATAAGAGTCGAGGGACATGAAAGGGAAGCAGCGGTTGGGAAGGGAGTAAGACAGGGTTGTAGCCTCTCCCCGATGTTATTCAATCTGTATATTGAGCAAGCAGTAAAGGAAACAAAAGAAAAATTCGGAGTAGGTATTAAAATTCATGGAGAAGAAGTAAATACTTTGAGGTTCGCCGATGACATTGTAATTCTGTCAGAGACAGCAAAAGACTTGGAAGAGCAGTTGAACGGAATGGACAGTGTCTTGAAAGGAGGATATAAGATGAACATCAACAAAAGCAAAACGAGGATAATGGAATGTAGTCGAATTAAATCGGGTGATGCTGAGGGGATTAGATTAGGAAATGAGACACTTAAAGTAGTAAAGGAGTTTTGCTATTTAGGGAGTAAAATAACTGATGATGGTCGAAGTAGAGAGGATATAAAATGTAGACTGGCAATGGCAAGGAAATCGTTTCTGAAGAAGAGAAATTTGTTAACATAGAGTATAGATTTAAGTGTCAGGAAGTCGTTTCTGAAAGTATTTGTATGGAGTGTAGCCATGTATGGAAGTGAAAAATGGACGATAACCAGTTTTGACAAGAAGAGAATAGAAGCTTTCGAAATGTGGTGCTACAGAAGAATGCTGAAGATAAGGTGGGTAGATCACATAACTAATGAGGAGGTATTGAATAGGATTGGGGAGAAGAGAAGTTTGTGGCACAACTTGACTAGAAGAAGGGATCGGTTGGTAGGACATGTTTTGAGGCATCAAGGGATCACAAATTTAGCATTGGAGGGCAGCGTGGAGGGTAAAAATCGTAGAGGGAGACCAAGAGATCAATACACTAAGCAGATTCAGAAGGATGTAGGTTGCAGTAGGTACTGGGAGATGAAGAAGCTTGCACAGGATAGAGTAGCATGGAGAGCTGCATCAAACCAGTCTCAGGACTGAAGACCACAACAACAACAACCTGTTACCAACTGTTCGTATAAAATTGTGAGCAATATGTTTGTGACTATTACAGCGCCATTTATTATAAAGCGAAAAATGTGGTCCAACTAAAACATTCAGATTTTATTACGTACTACACAAATATGTAATAAAAATGGGGTTTCCTATTTTTAAAAAAGCAGTTGAAATCCGTTTGACCTATGGCAGCGCCA
The DNA here is from genome assembly GCF_023898315.1 of Schistocerca nitens. NCBI lineage: Eukaryota > Metazoa > Arthropoda > Insecta > Orthoptera > Acrididae > Schistocerca > Schistocerca nitens. The sequence continues at coordinate 683,223,896 of NC_064619.1, read as the reverse complement.
TCTTGCGGGCCAACCATAGCCCCATCTGGTTTCTCCCTTCAAGCTAGACAAGTTTCGTTCTTTGTAGTTTTTTCGTTTGATGCTTATTTCGTGAGATATTTGGCCTGGTCACGATCAATGGACCACCCTATATAACCAGCAAAACCTGTGAGGTTTCTGTTGACATTGCCTGCCAGTTGATTAATTTCCATCGCGAGCAACAACAGTTCCAATCTTTTTCTGGGTGTTGTACCTGGGGAAGTTTCAGAGCACATGGTAGTCTGAAATTTTTAATATTTACCTCTACTGTAAAATTAAATTTCCTATGCAATACTTCTTAACCGTAGGAATCACCAAAACGTAAAATTACTGTTGAAAAATAGGAATGTGGGGAACACGGTATGTGAGTAACTTGCGATATTTGCTTGGTAACTGTTGCCCGAAATAAAATTACAAATAAAAGAACATCATTTTTGTACTGTACGAGCGATAAGTGAGCACATGGAAATGTTCCAGCGTGCCTTTTATCATGAGCCTAGAATCAGTAATCGGTCATAGAATAAACAGCTTCCTAGAAGGTTACATCTACATCTACATCTACATGATTACTCTGGAATTCACATTTAAGTGCTTGGCAGAGGGTTCATCGAACCACAATCACACTATCTCCCTACCATTCCACTCCCGAACAGCGCGCGGGAAAAACGAACACCTAAACCTTTCTGTTCGAGCTCTGATTTCTCTTATTTTATTCTGATGATCATTCCTACCTTCGCATTCGGAAGAGAAAGTTGATGACTGAGATTTCGTTAATAGATCTCGCCGCGACGAATAACGTCTTTGCTTTAATGACTTCCATCCCAACTCACGTATCATATCTGCCACACTCTCTCCCCTATTACGTGATAATACAAAACGAGCTGCCCTTTTTTGCACCCTTTCGATGTCCTCCGTCAATCCCACCTGGTAAGGATCCCACACCGCGCAGCAATATTCTAACAGAGGACGAACGAGTGTAGTGGAAGCTGTCTCTTTAGTGGACTTGCTGCATCTTCTAAGTGTCCTGCCAATGAAACGCAACCTTTGGCTCGCCTTCCCCACAATATTATCTATGTGGTCTTTCCAACTGAAGTTGTTCGTAATTTTAAGACCCACGTACTTAGTTGAATTGACAGCCTTGAGAACTGTACTATTTGTCGAGTAATCGAATTCCAACGGATTTCTTTTGGAACTCATGTGGATCACCTCACACTTTTCGTTATTTTGCGTCAACTGCCACCTGCCACACCATACAGCAATCTTTTCTAAATCGCTTTGCAACTGATACTGGTCTTCGGATGACCTGACTAGACGGTAAATTACAGCATCATCTGCGAACAACCTAACAGAACTGCTCAGATTGTCACCCAGGTCATTTATATAGATCAGGAACAGCAGAGGTCCCAGGACGCTTCCCTGGGGAACACCTGATACCACTTCAGTTTTACTCGATGATTTGCCGTCTATTACTACGAACTGCGACCTTCCTGACAGGAAATCACGAATCCAGTCGTACAACTGAGACGATACCCCATAGGCCCGCAGCTTGATTAGAAGTCGCTTGTGAGGAACGGTGTCAAAAGCTTTCCGGAAATCTAGAAATACGGAATCAACTTGAGATCCCCTCTCGATAGCGGCCATTACTTCGTGCGAGTAAAGAGCTAGCTGCGTTGCACAAGAACGATGTTTTCTGAAACCATGCTGATTACGTATCAATCATAATGTTTGAATACAGTATATGCTCCAAAACCCTACTGCAAACCGACGTCATAGGTCTGTAGCTCGATGGATTACTCCTACTACCTTCTTAAACACTGGTGCGACGTGCGCAATTTTCCAATCTGCAGGTACAGATCTATCGGTGAGCGAGCTACATACCTAGATGAAGCGCTGAAAGGGTAAGCGTTACATTTCTCCTCCGGGCCTCATCCGCGGTACTAACCGATCGTCCGGTACCCCTGCGAGCCGGGTGAGTTCCCGCCGCCGGCAGAAAAACTAAGAGGAATTAAAACAGATGGCGGACGGTCTGTGACCGCGCGGGGCCGTTCGCCAAGGACGCGCCGTGTCACGCGGAATGCCCGTTCGCGGAAGCTTTTGTTTTTTAATTCCCGCTGGCAGGTCTCTAATTAAAGCGGACACCACCGCCGGGTCGGCGGCGGGGGTTGAGGTGTGACGTGGCTGCGACCGGCCGTGACCGCCGCGCCCACAATGATAGGGACGGCGAATGCGACCAGCGGAACTGCGGCTGCAGCTACGGCTGGAACTGTTGATGCGGCTAAGATACAGGGAAAACGAATGATATAAACAAAATATGTTTGTTTAACGAGGCTGATAAACAGGGAGATGGATTGTCACCATTGTTGTTCAGTATAGCACTGCACGAAGCGATCAGGCAATGGAGAGCAATGAACGAGGAAATGGGAATCCCTAAGACCCATGTGGGGGACAAAAAGGACAACAGGGCTCAAGTGGACAGCCTAGCCTTTGCAGATGACATAGCAATAGTTAAGTGAGACGGAAGAAGTCGCAAAGACACAACTCGATAATTTAACTAAGGTAGCCAGAAAGGTGGGACTGAGGATCGCCTATAACAAGACAAAGGCATTAAACACCACTGCAGACTGGGAAATACCGGAAGGCACTGTGCAAACGGTGGACAAATTTAAATACCTAGGAGAATTTGTAACAGAAAGGAACAGGAGCAAGGAGGAAATAACAGAGAGGATAAAGAAGATGAGGTCAGCCTTCTGCATGACGAGAGAGATATACAATAAAAAGAACATATCCTTAGAGGCAAAGATAAGCCACTACAAGGTAACAGTGAGGACTGCAGTATTATATGCTGCTGAGACGATGACACTAGGAAGAAATGGGGCAGAACAACTACAGAAAGAAGAGGGAAAAATACTGAGAAAAATACTAGGTCCAAAAGAGGTGGAAAGAGGTGGATGCAAAGACCTAGGGAAGACTTGTACCGGAACATGAGAACAATATCCGGGGAAATCAGACCCAAAGGGCAAGGTTTGCTGGGCATGTAGTTAGGGTGTGTATGGACAGAATGACACAGAGAGTGTGGGAAACAACAGAAAGGACAAGCGGAATGACAGGAAACAAGTGGATTGTTGAACTTCGGAAGGCCTGGTTGGAATTGGGGATCAAGGTCGAAGAAAAGGAAAATTGGAGGAACAAATACACACCGACAAATATGCCGGAGATCAATGACAGAGAAGAATACAGGAAAAGATTAGAATGTCACCAGTGGAGCCGCCAGGAGAAACAGAAACTGAAGATATCGGAAGAAGAGCGGGAGAGAAGAAGAGAAAGAATGAAGAGGGTCTGGGAGAAGAGGAGGAAAATGCAGTCCACGAAGGGGCTACCTACCCGTGATCCTACAGAGGCCGTAACGCAAGAAGAAGAAGAAGAAGAGGGAGAGGCTCATAAAGTTCTACCAGCGATGGCGTTTTAGGAATCGATTGAAGCGTTTTAGGAAGCTGTTCCTTTTCTGCGTTAGTCCCCTGTTCGTTCACCAACAGATGATCTTACAACGATATTACACGTATTAGCTCAATACACCATTAAAATTTAATTATAAGTCGATAGACTTACAGATCTAGTGAATGCGGAAACTAATATTAAATTTTAAAGCCATATTGACTGTTTATCGACCGTGACTCTTACAGAAATGTGAAAAATGTTCACAAAGAACGTTACCAGTGACAACTTTTTGTTGACTTACTTACATTACTTAATAAAGCAAAATATTTAGAGATATATGCCCTATAATCAATGCTAGCATTGAGTGGGATGACGTATTTTAAGTGTTCTTTGCAAATTTATAAACATTGGTCGATAAGACGCAAGGCGCCATAGCAGTGGGTGTAACTGAACACACCTCAAGAACATAGCCATTTCATATGAACAAAGTGAGTGAATATTCAGGAAACGTCTTATGTGAACGGGAGACTTACAAATGAAATAAGTATGTCCTATATTTGGCTACCCTGCTCTTTCTCCGTAAGATCACCACAGCACTTGTCAAGACTGGAAAGAAAAACTTTTATCTATAATTTTCTTTGTGTTGCTATTATAGTCTTAAGATGAGGTTTGCAAAACAATGGTTCAGATGGCTCTGAGCACTATGGGACTTAACATCTGAGGTCATCAGTCCCCTAGAACTTAGAACTACTTAAACCTAACTAACCTAAGGACACCACACACATTCATGCCCGAGGCAGGACTCGAACCTTCGACCGTAGCAGTCGCGCGGTTCCGGACTGCAGCGCCTAGAACCGCGTGGCCATAGCTGTTGGCTGAGGTTTGCACCTGAATACATATTGCTTAGTTAAATAACTAGCTGAGTGGCCGGCATTTATTCCGATCTGCTGTTATTAGATCTCGTCCTTCCCCCTCTTTTTGGCCATCTTGTCTGTCCCCTCTCTATCCGTGTGTTCTTCCCCACTTTCTCTGTCAATCCGCTGTTCCGCCCTTTGAACATCTGCTCCTTTTCCTCTGTCCATCCCCTCATCCCCCTCTAAGTCACTCTCGTCCTCTGTTTATCTGTCTCCTTCTTCCCCTCTCACTGTCCATCTCCTCTTCCCCCATCTTTCTGTCCATTTCATCCTCCCTCCTATCGTCGGGGTCAGGGATTTTCACCTGCCTCGAGATGACTGGCTGTTTGTGTTGTCCTTATCATTTTATCATCATTCACGAAAGTGGCGTGTTTGGACTGAGCAAAGGTTGGGTATTTGTACGGGCGCTGATAACCACGCAGTTGAGCGCCCCACAAACCAATCATCATCATCCCTCCTATCTTCCCCTTCTCTGTCAGTCCATCTTCTACTACCCTTTTCTCTGCCCACGTTATCACTCCTCCTTCAATAGCAGGTTGCTGTTCCTTACCCCCATACTATCTCTTTCCTGACAGTAATTACTACGCGTGCCAAGTTTGTTTGAAATCTACCCAGGGGCTTAAGGGGATCGATGACTTTGCCGGATATCCACATTTCACAAATATTTCCCATGTACTTAACATATTTCACACGTATTTGTAGCCATAGTTCACCTGTATCTCTAGCTAATTTCGCCCTGCGTATCACGCAGTTCAATGTTTACATCTACATCCACACTCCGCAACACACCGTACGGTGCCTGGTGGGGGGTACCCTGGATCAGTAGTAGTCATTTACTTTCCTGTTCATCTCACAAATAGAGCAAGGAAGACACGACTATCTACACTCCTGGAAACTGAAATAAGAACACCGTTAATTCATTGTCCCAGGAAGGGGAAACTTTATTGACACATTCCTGGGGTCAGATACATCACATGATCACACTGACAGAACCACAGGCACATAGACACAGGCAACAGAGCATGCACAATGCCGGCACTAGTACAGTGTATATCCACCTTTCGCAGCAATGCAGGCTGCTATTCTCGCATGGAGACGATCGTAGAGATGCTGGATGTAGTCCTGTGGAACGGCTTGCCATGCCATTTCCACCTGGCGCCTCAGTTGGACCAGCGTTCGTGCTGGACGTGCAGACCGCGTGAGACGACGCTTCATCCAGTCCCAACTATGGTCAATGGGGGACAGATCCGGAGATCTTGCTGGCCAGGGTAGTTGACTTACACCTTCTAGAGCACGTTGGGTGGCACGGGATACATGCGGACGTGCATTGTCCTGTTGGAACAGCAAGTTCCCTTGCCGGTCTAGGAATGGTAGAACGATGGGTTCGATGACGGTTTGGATGTACCGTGCACTATTCAGTGTCCCCTCGACGATCACCAATGGTGTACGGCCAGTGTAGGAGATCGCTCCCCACACCATGATGCCGGGTTTGGCCCTGTGTGCCTCGGTCGTATGCAGTCCTGATTGTGGCGCTCACCTGCACGGCGCCAAACACGCATACGACCATCATTGGCACCAAGGCAGAAGCGACTCTCATCGCTGAAGACGACACGTCTCCATTCGTCCCTCCATTCACGCCTGTCGCGACACCACTGGAGGCGGGCTGCACGATGTTGGGGCGTGAGCGGAAGACGGCCTAACGGTGTGCGGGACCGTAGCCCAGCTTCATGGAGACGGTTGCGAATGGTCCTCGCCGATACCCCAGGAGCAACAGTGTCCCTAATTTGCTGGGAAGTGGCGGTGCGGTCCCCTACGGCACTGCGTAGGATCCTACGGTCTTGGCGTGCATCCGTGCGTCGCTGCGGTCCGGTCCCAGGTCGACGGGCACGTGCACCTTCCGCCGATCACTGGCGACAACATCGATGTACTGTGGAGACCTCACGCCCCACGTGTTGAGCAATTCGGCGGTACGTCCACCCGGCCTCCCGCATGCCCACTATACGCCCTCGCTCAAAGTCCGTGAACTGCACATACGGTTCACGTCCACGCTGTCGCGGCATGCTACCAGTGTTAAAGGCTGCGATGGAGCTCCGTATGCCACGGCAAACTGGCTGACACTGACGGCGGCGGTGCACAAATGCTGCGCAGCTAGCGCCATTCGACGGCCAACACCGCGGTTCCTGGTGTGTCCGCTGTGCCGTGCGTGTGATCATTGCTTGTACAGCCCTCTCGCAGTGTCCGGAGCAAGTATGGTGGGTCTGAGACACCGGTGTCAGTGTGTTCTTTTTTCCATTTCCAGGAGTGTATATACCTCCGCTCGCGCCCTAATCTCTCGTTCTTCTCTTCGTAGTCGTTACACAGAATATATAGTGGCGGCAGCAAAATTATTCTGCCATCAGCCTCAATTGCCTATCCTCTAAATTTACCCAATAGAGTTCTTCGAAAAGAACGTCAGACGTCCTGAACTATGTGTGGTACTATGACATAACTTTGTAGGTACATTCAGCGGCATATGTGGGTGCGTTGTGCGATAGGGCTGTTGATATTTTTAAAAATATCGGAATCCGATATGACGATATTTAAAAACATATCGTTGTCGTCCGATATATCGTAGAGGTTATCGATGTATTGACATACCGGCGTTAAACATTACGACGTACCGGCCCGTAAAAATATCGACTTCACATTGTTAATATACTGCCGGTTTTAGAGTTGCATATTTAAGTATTGATATATTATTACATATTCTGTACAGCAACAAACTAGCAGCCTGCTTATTCCCTTTAGGGTAAGAATTGAAAGGAAAACTGTGCACTTTTGCGTTTGGCGATAACCACTTTGCTAACAATGGGAACTGGATATAAGTGGCACACTAAAAGGTGTCGGATGGGTCCGTCGCTCGGTTTCGTCACATCTGGGATTTGTGCGGAACACTTAATGTCGTCTGCCCTGTGTTTTCATTTCTCCCAACGCCAACGAACTAGCAGTTGTAGTGCCAAAACTGCGTCGTGAAGCTAAGCGTTGCAACTCTGTTGGTGGTGCCAAGCACCGATTAGTCAGCATTTCCTCTCACACGTGTGCTCCCACCGCAAATACTAGTCTTGTCACTTAGATTTTTGTTCATCATTTTCAGCAAATGTTTTTGAAGAATGCCGATGTGAAGAAATAGCACACTAGTTTCGTTAAAAATTCACATAGGAGTCTTGTTATTCCATTGACACCGCCAGCCGCCCACAGTAATCGGACTTCATCCTTTGTGCCCCATATACGTGCTTCACACAGTCAAAGAGAAAGACTGGACTTGATGAAAGCTCAAAAAGTAGTAACACTCCTTCACACAATGAAATTAAAATTGCGTTCTACTATAGTTTCAAAAGAACAGCTTGAAATATGTACCGAAAGCTGTAGAAAAATACACTATAAAATAAAATATCGGCGCTCGGTACTGCCATTTTGATATATACACATTGGTGAAAAAATATGACTGATATATATCGATATCCTTTGGAAGAATACCAATATATCGCTGTATCGATATTTTATCAACAGCCGTAGTCTGCGAAATATATTGTGAATAGAGTTAGTAGCAAAGAAGTAATGCCTTTATACGCCATGCAAGATGCGGCAGTTTTACTGCAGGGAGAGCGAAAACGTATTGAACGATAAACTTTACCCTTTCATCTTTTTCGGTGCAGTCAAGGAGAGAAAATTTCGTAAATGTTTTGAAAATATGTGTAACGTTCGTCACAGGTCACTAAGTGCTCTCATACTCAGGTACCATACCGACGAATATAGCCTGGGTATTCGCACGACGCTCCACAGCGTATCTTTACAGATAGTAGTTGATATGCGTATGACGTTTGGTTGAAATCGTTCCAGTGGTTTAGGAGACGACGAACATACATACGAACATACACAAACACATATATACATACAGTTTTATGATCTCTATGAATTTACGTAAACCAAAAAATGCTTGTGACTGGCAGCGGTCTCCGAAAAGCCTTTTCACAATGTTACGCCATTCAGAGGGTACCCGAACTTAACCGACGAAGCTCAAGAGCTTTGCTCAGATATATTTTGCGAGTGTTTTGGTACAGGTCACAGGTCCCGTCGTCTCCGGTCGCTCGTTACAGGGTAATTGCTTTGATTTCTTACCCTCATTTATCTTTGTGCCAATATTGCTTATAATATTTCTGCGTAACAGGGCAAATGCCGACGATCCGCGTTGTGCGTCGGGTTTGACAAACAAACTTGTTCCACAGAGTCACAGTACTTGCCGTTGACGTGAGTGTTGTCACACTTCGCTCAGCGCCAGTTAGCGTTCAGTACTGTTCGCGTCTGTCTCGGATTTTTTTTCAAGCGGTGTTACTTTCCTGTTAACCTAACGTAATGTTTTGTGTACGAAATGAATACAATTACTCAGAATTTATACTTCCAAGGTAATTTGTAGGGCTCCTGTAGTTGAATCAGTTACTTCCCTGATTCGTGTAACGTAAGAGCATATCATACCCAGGGGGACGTTTATAAACCTTCGGATTACTTGCTACATTACGTTTCAGAGTAGACTATAGGTACCTGATTATTGTGATCAATCTACATACAAGGAATGTGGGTACACGGCAGAAGTATGATACATGAACGTAGCACTCATTAGATAAATCAGCATAAATGAACAGTCAGTCTGTGCTACACTTTATATCTAGTTTCTGACAAGGAAACACATGTAGAATCAGTCTTCTGTGTGTCTGGAATCTGGCAACTGAGTCTTTAACAACTAGGATAACAGTTTTTCTATTTCGTGCTACTAATAAATCAGGACATGTAATACACAATGACTCCACAAATTATTTTATTTTGTCAATAACGCTTTTGAAGCCATCACGTATTTCGTAGATTAAAGCAGAGGAGTTCCATTTGAGGGGAAATCAGTTTTTAGGCATATTCACCGTTATTTCATGACTATTATCTGTGGTGAGGTGTGGCTACAAAAGAAATGGAATGATGTTGTCACAGATAGCGCATGCGCCAAAGATGAACGACCAGTAGCTGTGATGCGTGGAGCCTTCTCATTCAGATGCGACATGTCTGATGTCTGTAGACAAGTCAGCGCGGCCGTGGCCAGGAAAAATGATAACTGTAATAATAGAGCAACGAATTGTTGCGAGTTTTCACATGAAACTTAGAGAAACTGCTACTGAAACCTGTCTTTTACCAAAAGAAGTGTATGGCGAAAACTGTTTATAACGCACGCGAAATTTTAAGTGGTTCAAGAGTTCCAAGACGCCGAAGATGAATCACGCCAGGGACCCCCTTCAGCATCAAATGGATGAAAATATCGAAAAAGTTGGTAATATGATTCAATGTGACCGTCGATTGAGTATACGATCGATTGCCGAAAATGTAGGACTTGGCAAAGAATGCACAAGGCCAAATTTTACATAAACGGTTTAACACGAGGAAAGTGTTTTCGAAACTGGTGCGCGAAAATTCACATGATCGAAAAAAAATGAAACTCGTGAAAACGTTCGTACAGACACTTTGAATATCATTGAAAATGGTGCTAATTTCTTGGACACACTGGCAACATGTGACGAATCTTGGTTTTTCACTCATGATCCAGAAAAGAAGTGTCAATTCATGCCTTGGCAGGACCCAACTTCAGCGAGAGCCAATAAAGCTCGAATCAGCAAATCATGACTGTTTTTTTTTCGATATTCAAGGAATTGTGTATCTTCACTGGTATCATGAAGGTCAAACTATAATCAACATGACTATATTGTGTTTCTTGCTCAGCTCTGTGAGAAAATTAAAAAAGAAGACCCTAACTGTGTAAGAACAAGTCACGGGTTCTGCATCAAGAGAACGGACCAGCTCTTACCACAGACGTTTCCAGCGAAGTACAGCATCCCAGTTTTAGACCAACCATCAATCTCGCCTGACCGAGCACCATGGGACTTTCATCTATTCCTCAAGGTCAAATCTCCATTAAAAGGAACAAGATTTGAATCCGCTGAAGCAGTGAAAGAAAAGGCGCCACTCTTAACCATTGCGCTGACAGAGGAAGTGTTTCTGCTCTGTTTTGATGAATGAAAAATTCGTATCGAGCCTATTAGGGGTATATTGAGCGTGACAATTACTAAATATGTATGTTTCTGTTATAAATTTTTCTATATCAACGGTCCCGTTATTTTACAGCCACACCTCCCACTCCCTTTGTGCATGTGAACATATCATTTCTAGCTGTAATGTAGTTGCGTGTTTCTACGACTAAGCTTTTTATTTCTTTATGGTTTGTATATTTATAAATATTTCTTACAGCACCGTATTGCCTCTGACGCATAATTTATAGCAGAAGACAACATGCTGTATAAGCCGCAAGTGAAGAGATGTTTCTTTCTAGTAAATGGTAAACAAATTATTCCCACAGATTACAGTAAGTAGTTTATTTCCAGTTAAATTGCTTGTACTATATTGTCAGTTACTTTTCAAGAAACCGCGGATACCTCTTCCTCGACGCCTGACAATGATTCAGTTTCGCTGTAGCAATCATCAATTACTCTTCAGCAGAAAACTGTTGCTCGCTGTACTTCCTATACTTGGTTTTAGATGGACCAAGATTAGGCGCTATTCCTTCATCTTCGAAGCACTTCTATTTTTTTAATGATTTGTAGTACAAGAGAAGCTTGACCAAAAGAACTGAAAGCAAACGTTATAAATGATGGCGAAAATGGTAATTTAAATAACTTCAGTTACGGAATCATGGATGCCTTCGAGCAGTTCCCTGATGCTTGAAAAGATAATTTCCTCTAACATATCCGTTATTTCTGCTGTAACAGAATCGCCGGTATTGCATCATACATCCAGAGCCAGATTGCAAGTACGTTATTTTTAAATTTCATGTTCTTTTTAATTAACGCAACCGAGATGTCGCGGTCGTTTATCATTTACATGCTACTTAGTTGCAGTTATTGGACTTTCAAACGTTTTATGGTTCAAATGGCTCTGAGCACTATGGGACTAAACATCTGTGGTCATCAGTCCCCTAGAACTTAGAACTACTTAAACCGAACTAACCTAAGAACATCACACACATCCATGCCCGAGGCAGGATTCGAACCTGCGACCGTAGCGGTCACGCGGCTCCAGACTGACGCGCCTAGAACCGCACGGCCACACCGGCCGGCTCAAACGTTTTATGGTGTGTGGTCGCGAAATTATATATCCAAATCTTAATTGGTAGGAGAAAGATTACAATGATGTGGATATAAGTGAGGTGCTACGATAGTTTTCAAATTTTATACAAATGGTATCAACAAGCCGGAGAAACGTTTCAAATGGGTTTCAAAATGTGGCATTATATATGACCCATGAACTGTTCGTGGGAGATGAGTTTTTCAGTATTTTAATACCTTTTAAATGATTTTTCTTGCGTCTTGGATTAAACTACGTGATATTCAGGAGTGAAGATTTTTCTAACATTCGTTGTTAGTGTACGTATAATCACCTAATACTTGCCAACCACTAATGACGCCAGCGTCTTATCGAAGTGAAGAACATTGTACCACAGTTTCTGGCTGCCCAGCTACGTAATTCTATTTCAGGTGAGTTGCAAAACATGAGAACCAAATTCCATACAATGACACAACTAAGGTATTGTTTGCGTCAGTGATACGAATCAATTAAACTAAACTGACAGTGTCACAGAAGAAGCTATTCCTACCTCCTTATTGTTTTCAAAGACGAATCCATACCTCACCTGAAAAGAGGTAACGTTAAATTCAAAAGATCGTTAGAAGTTTGTGAGAACAATAGGGTCTAGCGGCTTATGTAGCCTGTGCCCCCGATTATACGGCAAACTTCGCTTAGCTTGAGGTCGGATTCATCATCAACTAAAATTAAGCGCACTTTAAATCCCTACTGTCTTTGTAAGTATTTTTATTTGTTGACGAAAATAAAAAATACACTCTTCACAGGTTTTTAGCTGAATTCGGTTGTTCGTTGCTGTTATGTTATTATATATTATAAAATACGGTTGAGAATCCCAGGCCGCAGGAACACTTGGTCCCGGCCGCACGCGACCCGCGGGCCGCAGTTTGATGACCACAGAACTAGAGTGGCGCTGTCACACTTCCCTGGAGCACTGTTGACGATACCCTTGTTTCTGACGAACACTCAAGATCGATGCCGACGTTCTGGGTTCTGTTTCTTAAGAAGTTTTCGAGCTACTCGCATTGATGGGAACCTAATCTGTATGCTCGTATTCTCGTTAACAGTCTGCAGTGTAGCATTGTATCAAACGCTTTCCGAATATCTAGGAATGTAGAATCTGCCTTTACCCTTTATCGGTGGTTCGCAGAATATCGCGCGGCTTTGTATCAAACGCTTTCTGAATATCTAGGAATGCAGAATCTGCCTTTGCCCTTTATCGGTGGTTCGCAGAATATCGCGCAAGAAAAGGCCGAAATTCAACATATATCACGTTATTTAGGACGCTACTTAATACGCTGTATGGTTCGTGGATGCGGAGTAGACACGAGTGTTTCCCACGTGTTCCATGGGAGTCAATAAGGTAATTTGGTTCTTAAGACATCAACATGAGTTTACTATTATGCTCCTCAAACCACTCCAACACGATTCTAATCTTGCTACAAGGACATGCTGGAACATGCCATCGCTGTCAAACGTGAATGGATGCAGGTTGTCAGCAGTAACGTTCACATAAAGGCGAAAGTCCCGGGTTCTAATCCTACACACAATTTTAATCTGACAGGAAGTTTCAAAGCAGTGCAGACTCCACGGCAGAGAGAAAATTCTTTCTGCAGTGTTCACGCTACGCGCAGCTACGACACGGGCGGTGTAAGTCCAGATTTTTTATATGTGGTTCCTCAATATGTGCACACATATCAGTGTGCTGTTTCTTTTTCTCTGTGTCGAGCAGTGTTCCCACAAATATATCACATAATTTATTACCTGATCTCTTCTGCACTGTCTTAACTGCATCGCTAAGTGGACTACACCTGTCAGTATATGGTAACTATTTGTGTCCACGCCTCCACACCTGCTGTCCAGGTGAATATAAGCATTAATTTCTTGCCATTAGCACATGTACCTGGAGGTACTAACCCACATAAAACCACATTGGTCCCAATAGCAATAATTATTTGTCTGCAAATGAAGAAAATACGATGTAATGTTTGTTATTCAGTACAGTTATCTCAGTCATCAATAAAAATATCTGCATTACTCCCTGTATTATCGTTTTTTTAATACTAAATGTCAGCTATGTTTTAAAATTAAATGTTTTGTAATTAATGGAAATGTTGCTATACGAATGTAAATTACCTTTGAAATGTAATGTATATCATGATTACACTGGCTCATTGCCAACAGGGAAAGTTAGGTAAATTTTTAACCTTTTGTCAAAGGGTAATGTGGGCGCTGCTGCGTGCAGTCAGAGAAGTACTCGGCACTCCAGTGTTAGACATGTGATTTAATATTCTGATGTTTGCTTTGTCTAAATAGGAGCTAGGTCTGTGAAGTAGTCGTTTATATTTTATTAGTGTGTTACGCGTTCTGCCTTTTCCTGTTAATTGTTCTGCTACAAATGACTCGGTGTATGTTGCAGGTAGCTGAAACTGACGTGTTCAGGGGGGTCGCATCCGGACGGGGTTGATAGTGGCCCCTCTTACTACGGCACATCTGCCTATTCTCCTTCAGTACATTTGTTTCGCTTATATCGTTACTACATTTGTCGAGTGGAATTAGGGCTTACTGTAATCACCTTATACGTTGAAGTTAAGTATCTCACTTGCCAGGGCGCGAACCTTCGTGGATATAGTCGTGTTCTCATCTGTAAAGATTGATAGTGTTATTCATTTGTTCTCGTCACATGTATGATTATTTATCTTGTTATATTTAATGTCAGTAAAATGTAAGTGTTAGCGAGGTCCGAATTGGGACGTTGTATTCTCCTCTTGTGGAAACAATTTTAAGTGATTTTATTCCTTTTTTAAGTAGCTTTTAGATGCGTACATTTTGCCTGCATGTTTGGTGTTTTTATGGCTTCCACGTTAATTAAAATTACAATAAAGGTAAATTTGGCAACAGAGCGTTTCGTGTATTTATTAGTTGCTAAGTGGATCTTACGTTCAGGCACCCTACCAGGCGATGCAGCCTCTAGCATTTGTTATACTCTGAATTTGGTTCAGGAACGCCTCTATGCCAACATCTGGACCACAAACAGAGCCCTGTGTGCAGCCTTTGGCGATGTTTCTCACAATTTTCTTTCCAGGGCGTCCTAACTGCACCTTCCTATCTGTGTAATAATCTCGTAGACTGTTATAGACACAAATTGGACAGTCCATCTGTTTCAGTCTTCTGAACAGAGCAGGGCACCAAAAATTATCAAACGCGCCAGCAATATCAGTCCCTGTAACATACTTTTCGTCTGAGGGATTCACAATATTCTTTGAGTGACTTCTTGCATTCTTGGTGGATTTTCCTTCGCTGAAACAGTACTGCAGGTCGCTAATGCCTACTGCCTATGGTCCCTCAGGCGGCAGCCCAGTACTTTGGCTAGGACATTCACCAAAGAGATCGACGTGAAAGGTTTCAGTTCCCTCAGGTCTTTGTCTTCCCCCTTTTTTAGTATAATGAGATTCGAGATCTTCCAGATTTTGGGCACCCGCTCCTGCAAAAGACATTACTTTAATAACACTGTTATATATGGCACAATTTGGTCCACTAGCTGATGCAACATTTCTGTCTCTATTCTATCACGTCCTCGTGCTTTCTTCTTTTGTAACTTCGTTATTGCCATTTTCACTTCCTCCTGGGCAAATGGAATCACAACACTGTCATTCACAAGCTGCTCTAGTAACGCAAAGCGAAGATGCTGATGGAACTCTGTGCCTTCCATCGTTGTTCCGTCGGACAGCAAAGTTCTGATTATGTACTGCCCTTACGTTTCCCATTCTGTCGTCATCTTGCCGTCGGATCTTCTCAGGGTTTAAAATGCAGTGGATGCTCGAACCGTAATTGTCGCAAGTTTATAAAGAAAACCCCAAGCACCTGTTGCCATTTGGTTCTTAACATACGCCTTCCATTTTACTACACTTGTTTGGTGTAGTAGCTTTTTAAGTTGTCGTTTGACTATTCGATAGAAAATCAGCCTCTTTTTGACGTTCTGTTTCCTCTAAAGATCTTTGGTAGTATCTCCTCGCCCGCCTTCCTCTACGTCTTATGGACTATAAGGTGGAACTCCAAGGAATTTTAACTTCCTAATAATTGCCGGGATCGCACCAAGTCGTCCGCTTTGGCGTCAACATCAAATCCGCTTCCTTGCAGCGGTTGTATCTTGAATTCTGCCTCTTAAAGTTCCCAATTTTCTCTGCGTAGATTGTACAGTCGCTCGGGCTGGATTCAGTCTTTGAGTCTTTATTTGCTTTTTAATTGTGAAGTAAGTGAGATTGTGGTCACTTGTTGTAAGTCCATCACAGGCCTTCCAGTTAGCAATGTGGTCACTGACTTTCGAGTTCGTGAGGGTGTATCTAATATATTTCTTGTCGCACCTGCGCGAGTTTGGGAAGTGCGAGTAGATGGGTTGAGTGGCCTGTTCATGACATGAAGGTCAAATTCTTATATACAGGGTGGTCCATTGATCGTGACCGGACCAAATATCTCACGAGATAAGCGTCAAACGAAAAAACTACAAAGAACGAAACTCGTCTAGCTTGAAGGGGGAGACCAGATGGTGCTATGGTTGGCCCGCTAGATGGCGCTCCCATAGGTCAACCGGATATCAACTGCGTTTTCTTAAATAGGAACCCCCATTTTTTATTACATATTCGTGTAGTACCTAAAGAAATATGAATGTTTTAGTTGGACCACGTTTTTCGCCTTGTCATAGATGGCGCTGTAATAGCCAAAAACATATGGCTCACTATTTTAGATGAACAGTTGGTAACATGTAGGTTTTTTAAATTAAAACACAGAACGTAGGCACGTCTGAACATTTTATTTCGGTTATTCCAATGTGATACATGTACTTTTGTGAACTTATCATTTCTGAGAACACATGCTGTTACAGCGCGATTACCTGTAAATACCAAATTTATGCAATAAATGCTCAAAATGATGTCCGTCAATCTCAATGCATTTCGAAATACGTGTAACGACATTCCTCTCAACAGCTAGTAGTTCGCTTTCCGTAACGTTCGCACATGCATTGACAATGCGCTGACGCATGTTGTCAGGCGTTGTTGGTGGATCGCTATAGCAAATATCCTTCAACTTTCCCCACAGAAAGAAATCTGGGGACATCAGATCCGATGAACGTGCGGGCCATGGTATGGTACTTCGGCGACCAATCCACCTGTCATGAAATATGCTATTCAATACCGCTTCAACCACACTCGAGCTATGTGCCAGACATCCATCATGTTGCAAGTACATCCCCATTCTGTCATGCAGTGAAACGTCCTGTAGTAACATCAGTATAACATTACGTAGGAAATCCGTATACATTGCACCATTTAGACTGCCATCGATAAAATGGGGGCCAGTTATTCTTCCTCTCATACTGCCGCACCACACATTAACCCGACAAGGTCGCTAATGTTCCACTTGTCGCAGCCATCGTGCATTTTCCGTTGCCCAATAGTGCATATTACGCCGGTTTACGTTACCGCTGTTGGTATATGACGCTTCATCGCTAAATAGAACGCGTGCAAAAAATCTGTCATCGTCCCGTAATTTCTCTTGCGCCTAGTGACAGAACTGTACATGACGTTCAAAGTTGTCGCCATGCAATTCCTGGTGCATCGAAATATGGTACGGGTGCAGTCGATGCTGATGTAGCCTTCTCAACACCGACATTTCTGAGATTACCCGTTTCTCGCGCAATTTCTCTGCTACTGATGTGCGGATTAGCCGTGACAGTAGCTAAACACCTACTTGGGCATCATCATTTGTTGCAGGTCGTGGTTGACGTTTCACATGTGGCTGAATACTTCCTGTTTCCTCAAATAACGTAACTGTCCGGCGAATGGTCCGGACACTTGGATGATGTCGACCTGGATA
This sequence comes from Schistocerca nitens, assembly GCF_023898315.1. Taxonomy (NCBI): domain Eukaryota; kingdom Metazoa; phylum Arthropoda; class Insecta; order Orthoptera; family Acrididae; genus Schistocerca; species Schistocerca nitens. Next base: position 683,206,446 of record NC_064619.1, on the reverse strand, counting down.
CCGAGCAGCATAGACATAGCACACGCCCGTTGGGCATTTTGATCACAATAGCGATACAGTAACATGTTATCGACCTTTCCCGCAATTGGTAAACGGTCCATTTTAACACGGGTGATGTATCACGAAGCAAATACCGTCCGCACTGGCGGAATGTTACGTGATACCGCGTACTTATGTGTTTATGACTATTACAGCGCCATCTATCACAAAGCGAAAAAAATGGTCTAACTAAAACATTCATATTTCTTTACGTACTACACGAATATGTAATAAAAATGGGAATTCCTATTTAAAAAAAAACGCAGTTGATATCCGTTTGACCTATGGCAGCGTCATCTAGCGGGCCAACCATAGCGCCATCTGGTTTCCCCCTTCAAGCCAGACAAGTTTCGTTCTTTGTAGTTTTTTCGTTTGATGCTTATTTCGTGAGATATTTGGCCAGGTCACTATCAATGGACCACCCTGTAGTGCCCTGAAGGCTGAGTCCTCTTTTGTACGTTACTCTGGCATGCCATAACGTTTGCGTCCATTACGAAAATGTGTCTGCCGTGTCGACCCAGTATTGCTTCTGTTTTTAAGTTTTGTGTGTTTGTGTGATTGTATCTCGTGACTGTACTGAAAATATTGATTAGTTACGTAAAGTTTTCCTAAGGCAGACATTTCTATTGTGACTGCGTGTTCGTCAAAGGGCTGACGTACCTTTGTCACTATTATGTTTTCATGTGGCATCACAATCGCAGCCGTCGGATGTTGACCTGATTTTACGATCTGTGCTGTAACTGGCGTGCTGGGTAACGCCCTGCATCTGGAGTACGGATCCTGTATGCATAGTTGTCTAGGTCAAACTGATCTGACACTTTTCCTCAGTTCTTGCATCACCACAGCACTGCACTGCGCATCACATTTATCTGGCCGATTTTAATCACTTGTCTCTCTTCCACTGCCGCTGGGATGTGATTTTATTGTAAGTAAATGCTACGGGAAACTATTGAGCACACAGCTATGGGGCTAGTGTAACCTATGATCATATACCATTCGGCCTTGCGCCATCACTAATTGTCTGTATAGATGCTCAATATCAAGCGTCTTCTGTCTCCTCTTAAAGACGACGTCAGGTAAAGTCTGGAGTTCCTTCGCATTTGCAGGCAAGTTGTTGACACTGAGCCCAATGTGATCAACTTCCTCCATGACATGAAAATTTATGGTACAGCCTTTTGGACGACTGTGCCCAATCAGGTATCTTATTGCTACGGTTAACACATGCATGTCCTCTAATTTAGCCAGTCTCACTGCATTTTCACACATCGTAAATAGGTCGCGGGTCCGGCCACAAACCTCTTCCATTTTTCGTGTCAAGTTCATCAGAGTTTGTATCCTTTTCGTAGTTCTCATTGCCATCTGTAGGTTCCATGATCTGTGTAATTTCATTATCTGCCTCTCTTAGCTGTTGCGTGCTATCATACTGTGCTATTACAATGTGTTGCGTGCTGTAACACCTTACAATTATTCCACTTCCAACTTTTTCTGAATTTTATAGCACGTCCTTCTGTAAGTCTTCCTTGTAAGAGGTAGGCGTGCTGTCCGATCCTTGTTTTCCTTTCTTCTTAGCCACTTCCAGAAACACCTTCTCTCCATTATTCTTACTTCTGGCCATTCTATTGTCTATCTCGTTATCGCTCTTGTCTATATGGTCAGTCACGTTTTCGGATTTTGTCGTTTCTCATTCTGCCCATCACATCGGGCCAAAATTATTAGATATCTGCATCTCGGTTTCTTTCCGATGGAGATTTCTGTTTCTTGCAAAGATTACAGGTAATTTTTTAATCCGTTGGGTCTGTACGCTCGGGTGTAATAGTTTTCTTCCTGGACAGTGTTCATTATTACTGTTCAGAATATCGATAAGGGAACGAATAGGTATTGTCCAATTTGACTAATAATGGTTTGATTTTACAAATTAATTCATTTGATTTTGCTGTGGGTTACATGGAATTTGTTGGTGCAACTGTTTTAGTTTCGTATTTATCGTATGTTATTGCACTCTTTTACGTACATTACTCAATATTCAAGTAAGCTGAAAGTATATCTCTAAAAATTATTTGTTATACACTCCCCCCATAAATCAGTTATTAACTTCTGAAACGATTGCCTGAATTATTTTTTAATATGATAAGGCCCCTTCGATTATTGTCAGTATTTTCACACAGCGGATTAGTCAGTGGGGGAAGCTACAAGCTGATCAGTGATTCCTGCAGAGGAGCTTCTGTCAGTACGGTCAGAACTTGCTCTAAACAACTTATCCTTCTATGTGACTGGCATGTTTATTATTCTGCATGTTCGATGGAATTGTGGAATTACGTATTTAAAGGGCGGTACGCTACCGACCGACATACTCGACGTTGTATGCGAATAGAAACAAACCAAGAGCCATTCGGTGTTGCTTCTCTCTGATTCTGCATATTTTCTTTATATAAACAAATTATTTGTCCCTCCAAGAAACGCTGGTCAGATGAGGTTTGTATACTGTTAACATCGACTGACAACAACGATCAGCAAGTTTTCTTTCATCGGCCCGAAGAAAACGCGGAAATTATTCGTCCTTGTCTATAAGTTTAACCAAGACAAAATCAAACAAGATAAAAACTCGTAAACAGGACGAACAACATAATAATCTGCGAAACAGAGCTACACAAAACTGTTAACGGTAATTTATGGTGTCACTGGTAATGTTGTTGACCACTTTTCTACTGAATTGTTGTCTCCTTTGCGGAGTGAACCAACAACCTTTCATTCCTTTTTACAATCTCTGTGTTTGTACTGAGGCAGTAGTTCTTATAACAGCTGTTAGACTGCCACCCTTATGCACACCTACCAAGCACGCCAGAGAACAATTTTCTAAACGGTATCACTCTGTATGAAGTGAGAAAAGTATACTCTCATGAGCCAAAACGTTACGACCACCTGCTCAATTCCTTGTTTTCCGTCTTTGGAACGAAATACATAGCTGATTCTGCGTACCAAGGATCCGACAGTTTGTTGGTAGGTTTGTGAACGTAAGTGGCATTAGAGGTCTAGGCACAGGTCATGTAATTCCCGTAAGTAACGGGCCGCTGATATGCGTACGTGATGATGGTGCCCGATAGCGACCCAGATGGGTTCCATAGGATTTACATCGGGCGAAGCTGGTCACCGGGACATTAACTTGGGTTCACTCCTCGAACCACTGTAGCACGGCTCTGCCTCTGAGTCACGGACAATTGTACCGCTGAAAGATGACATCGCCGTTGGGCGAGACATCAAGTACGAACGGATGCAGGCGGTCCGCAGCTGTAAGCATGTCTCCAATTACTACCACAGTTGACCAGTCTACACGTTTCCACGGATCGACGTTAGAATCCCGACGGTTCCTTACCAACTGCAGTGGTAACTGGCGATGTCGCTGAGTCAACACGTGAACTCGGAGGGACTGTGTGCTACGCAGCTCGATGTCTAACAATGTACGATGAACGGTGTGCTGCGAAATACTTGTTCGTGCGCCGGTGTTGTGCTCTTTCATCAGAGACGGCACAGATCACCATCTATCCTACTTTAGGCAGCAGACAAGCCTTCGAACTCAACGTTCTGTGAACAGTCGTGGACAGACAACAATTTAGATCGTAGCGGTAGTCCCACTGTCGTCCTACTCCTTTCCGTAGATGCACTTGAACACTCGACCACCAGTTTCGTCGTTTTCGAGATGCACGTTCAGAGGCACTATGTAATAATAAACTGCACTTTGTCAGAGTCCCTTATCTCAGTGGATTTCCCCAGTTGGAGCCCATAACTTCACTATGGTGATCCCCTGTTCGTGTCTGCTCCGTTTACATACTTTTGTTACCGTGCCACCTGCCCACAACGCCACAAGGCGGCATCCAACGTCGTGGCGGTCAGGGTGATATGTTTTGGCTTCTCACTATGCATAATTATTACTGTGAACGAATTTTTTTCTTTCATTACTTTCGTAGAGTCATCATCCGAAAGTAAGATACGATAATAAAGACAAGAATCAATGTGTGTTGAGTAGTAACATTTTTACCGTTTGACGAGTTCTGTCGGGTGTCATTGATTTGACAGTCCACCTCCTTAAAAGACTAGTATCTGCTATGTCAGGTTGTCACTACTATCGAAGCACCTCTTCCAAAGAACTTTTGGGTATAATGGCGCAGCATGAAGCTAAGACCGGTATTACTGTATATTCATCAAATTTTCTCTGACAAAGTTCTTTGACGTCGTAGTCCCTTCAGAATGACGGAGGAAGTATTGTTACTGTGGTCTGCAGCTGCGTGCACCACAACAGCGTTGTGTTTTCATTTGGAAGAAGAGCAGAAGAAGAGAATAAGGAGACGAATTTCTTGAAGTCGCAGGTTTCACGGCGAGAGGCTAAAAGCATCCAACAACTTCTGTCACGGAGCTGCAAGCCGGGGACGTAAAATCGTATGAAAATTACTAGCGAATGGACGAGATTGCATTTCGATAAGTGCTCAAGAAATTGGTTCCTCATATTACGAAGCAGAACACTTATCTCTGAAATTCTATAACCGTAAAAGCCAGACTTAACGTAACACTGCCATTTTTTGTGGCAGGAGAAAGCTACCCCAGTTTACAGTATAGCATTCGAATAACGCAATGCACATTGACGAAATTAATACCAGAAAGGTGCGAAGCACTGAAGGAGGAATATCTGAAGGCAAATAACCGTTTACTTCATACTATAGTCATTAAGAAATATTTTTATTTCAACAAAAGTTGTACTTTTTCTGCTTTATATCCTCGGGAATACATACTGGGCGTACATCACGGCCAATGGCATCTGATATTTTTTATACCTCTCGTTTCTTCTTATTCCATTTTTGTATTCAGTATGCCTCTAGTTATACGGTGCTCCACCTGCTTTGTACATAATGAGTTTCGTTGTAGATGTGACGCCGGCCAGAGTGGTCGAGCGGTTCTAGGCGCCTCAGTCTGGAACCGCGCGAGCGCTACGGTCGCAGGTTCGAATCCTGCCTCGGGCCTGGATGTGTGTGATGTCCCTAGGTTAGATGGGTTTAAGTAGTTCTAAGTTCTAGGGGACTGATGGCCTTAGATGTTAAGTTCCATAGTGCTCAGAGCCATTTGAACCATTTTGTAAATGTGACACACCATGTAAAATTGGAAGCCATGTTGATAAAAGTTTGACGTCAGACGGCTGCTTACATTTCTCCAAGCAATAGACAGAAAACGAACGCTTTCTCTGATAAAATACAAGGAAGGGCGCTAGATTTGATCAAACAAAATTTGACCAATGCCTAACATCGATAAATTCCTTATTACACTATCAAATTTTATTTGACATAGAAACTGAGACAAAGAAAATCTGATGGTGTAATACTGGCCATCTGAAGATGGTCAACACGAAATTTGCTACAGTCATAAATTTCGCGTTACTATGATTGTATACGTTACCATACAGCATGACCGCCATTATCATGATCTTTTCAAGGAATAACCTTACTCGGTTGTTGTGGCTCTTTGGCTACGATATCATTGTGTTCAAGTTCTAGAAAGGTATTTCTCGTTGTTTCCTTCACAAACGTCATTTAAGTGGCTCAAGCATTTCCCGTTGTTGTACCCTTCAGTTGATATCAAGGTTAGAAAATGGATGGCCAGGAATAGCGGTGCAGCAAACTACAGCCGTTAGAGATCTGCACAAGATAAAATAAATAATCTGCACAAATAGTCTGTAAACATTCATTTCCTCGACTCCGACCGAACCAGAATTATAGTCTGCAAATGAGTTCCAATGTGTACAGCGACAGACGTCAACACTCAGGAACACAGTAGGAACGCCATGTCGCTACGTAATCTGCTCTCTGGCTTACGAAGAAGCGCCCCCACACCAAGTCGGCAGAGATCGCTCTCGCCGGCAGACGTTGGACGCAGGTCCAGAGGACGTGTGTTGTCCCACGCGACCACTACCAACCTCGTTGTCCCACCTTTCCATTTGCTACCAGCCATTGTCTGATTCCCTTGGAATCGATGGCAACGGCACAACACCTGTCTTAGTTTCCAATAATTGAAACTACTACAACATAAATAGCTATATATATACTAAGGTGGTATCTGTTCTTCGGGACATGTCCGAAAGAACAGATACCATCTTAGTATATATATATATATATATATATATATATATATATATATATATATATATATATATATATATATAGTTAAGGCTCACCGGCCACTTGACCATCTTATTCTCCTGTGCGAATGCACAAACAGTGCCCGAACTCTTACGGGAATCGGCAACGCGCCGCGAGTAATGAGTATAATGGGCGGGGGCACTACGAATGTAGTGCGGGACAATACGTTGAGAATGTGAGTTTCGCGGGAGGTGTGCCAGAGATAAATCCCTGCAGTCGCGCTATCCTCTGTGTCCTCGGTGGCTCAGATGGATGCCGGCACGGTAGCTCAGCGTGTTCGGTCAGAGGGTTTAGCTACCTTCTGTAATAAAAAAAAACTGACTGAACGGATCAACGAACAACCAGAACGAGTGTCATCGGACGTCCGCAGCGAACAAAGTCAACGAACAATATAGAACAAAAAAAAAAAAAAAAAGAGAGATGGATACAGCGTCTGCCATGTAAGCAGGAGATCCCGGGTTCGAGTTTCGGTCGGGGCACAAATTTCCATCTGTCCCCGTTGGCGTATGTCAACGCCTGTAAGCAGCTAAGGGTGTTCATTTTATTGTAAAGAAATAGCTATCACTGCTACAGTGCCGTCCTATCGTACAAACTTTCCTTTATGCTTTCACTTTATCGAGTTACTAAACTCAGCAATTTCTGTAGTTATGAATATAAATTATGCTTCTGTCACGTTCTCTTGACAACTTATTCTCATCCGGAGAGCAGATCGAAGCCTCAGTAAACACACGTGCCCCCTAGTGAAATAAGCACCAAGTATGGAGAGAACCGACCTACCGTTCCTTCTTGTTTTCTTTATGACCATATGAGGACCACATTAATTCGAAACAGCTGCTTTCCTTCTCGTTTTCATCTTTGTACGTATTATTTCATTTTCGTGCTTTGCAACCTTCTTCGCTCTTCTAACGATGGTATTCATCTTGTACGTCTATTTCTGACCTGGAAACCTCAGTCAGCATATTTCCTCCATTTAGAAGTTCCCTTCTTATAAATACCTGTTTGCTTTATATCTGTTGGATCAGGAGCAAGAGACTCGAGCACCGGATGTGCCGATCTCCACTGGCCCATTCCATGGATGTATGTGAAGCACACAGTCCTCCTTTTATTGTCGACGCCTGAGATCATCTCCGCCTGAACATACAGTTCTTTGTTCGCTCGTCTTCTCTACTGACCATCTTCCGATCTTCGATTCTCAGTACCCTCCACATAATTTTTTGGTTTACAAGTTCTAATTATTCCTGTTCTTAGAAAGTTCAAACCTTTCCGATGCATATAGCCCTTTAGGGCGGATCGTTGCTTGGTGGTTTTTCAATTTTGCGATGATCGAAAGATTCCTCTTGTAAATCTCCACGGTCATGCTTATCTTGTTTATTCATAATATTTTTGCTTGCCTTCGTGTCAGATCTGTTTCCACCCAATCTGCGATATATTTAAATATTTATAGACTATCCCGTCGGTACTTGGTAAATGTAGTTTTGCCTGTTCGTCAAATACATCAGTTATTTTGTCCATATAACCGAGTACTTTGTGTCAGCACCCACTTGTGTACTGTTTCGCCCTGTACATTCTTACACATTTATTCTTTGAGTGCCGGCGGCAGTGGCCGGGCGGTTTTATTTGCTTCAGTGCTGAACCGCGCGACTGCTACGGTCGCAGGTTCGAATCCTGCCTCGGGCATGGATGTGTGTGTGTCCTTAGGTTGGTTAGGTTTAAGTAGTTCTAAGTTCTAGGGGACTGATGAACTCAGGTGTTAAGTCCCATAGCGCTCAGAGCCATTTGAACAATTTTGAACCATTCTTTGAGTTACAAGATTCATTTGTTGATTGTTTGCGTATTTCATCATCCTAATGGTTTTTGTATAGATGTATACTCGTAAAAGGTCACATTATCGCTGGAAAAATAACCCTTAAACAGTTATAAACTAGCGCGGATGTTGTATAGACTATGTGGTTAATGTTAAGTGCTCTTAGGGTGGCCTACAAATCAGGTTCATAGCGAACTATAAAATAAGAAGTATTGAGGAACATGAATAGTATACACTTCAGTTATCAATAGTAGTTAAATGCCTCGAACTTCCTATTTTGCCTTCCTTCTAATGACATCCATCTATGACCTGTCTTGATGTTCAGCATATACTGCCTCTTGTCGATAGACCTGTATTCCTGGTATGGCACTCTAAATAAGAAGTTATGCAAAAAGGGCGACATAATTTTGTGAGCTTCATAACTCCATAGAGTCCCGCAGTGGGCCAGTTTTAAAGATGTTTTCGTGCCGAAAGCTATTGACTTGTGCCTGGTTCCTTGTTAGCAACAAAGTAGCGAATTTCCTCCCGGAACATCCACCAGTTTTCCTGCACGTGTACTGCTGAACAGCCATTACCTCGTGTGATGGAGGTGGCGGCTCCAGAGCTGCGGTGTTTACGTTCCAGTCGGAATTTCCGCCTCACTAGCATATTCATTCCGCGCGGCGCGGCGCGGCGGAGGGATCACCTTTGGCGGCGCGGTGGCCGGCGGCGGCCTCGAGTTATTCCTTTGGGGCGGCGTGGCCGGCGGGGCCGCGTTATTGGAGCCGCCCCCCGCCCCCGCCACCGTCCTCCACGCCGCCACTGCCACCGCCCACCGCCGCAGCCGGCTGGCCGGACGCGGCGCAAATGAGAAAAGCGGCCCAGTAGCCGCCCCGCGCCGCCCACAATAAAACTCAGCGCCGCCCAGACCGGCTCCCTTATTGCCGCTCGTCCGAGAACTTCTTAAAAAAAGTCTCGCCCTCTGATGGCTCTTTTCTCGCAAGCGCCAAGGAAACAGAAAGGAAAATAAAATAAAAATATAGCCCGTCCCAACGCACGGGTCCTTCATGTCAGCAGGACGTAAGCCCATGTACCTACTACCAAAATGTGTGCGACACATGTGGCGCTTTCTGTAATGGAGCAAAGTTATTTTACACATTACTAAGTTTGCAAGTAATTATAGAACCGTGCGATGAAGAGTTACAAAGGAAAAAAAAGAAAAAAAAAGTATCATCAGGCAGAAAAATCACAAATATAGACCGTGCGATTTCGTTAAGTATACACACGGAATGGTTATATACGTGTAACAGGCCTGGACACACAGGAAGATTTCAGACTGACAAACTGCCTATTGGCTTCTGTCTCGGGTTCTTCGGCCGACGTTCATGTGATGATTTTACTGACGTTTCGCCAGCACGAGTGGTTGGCATTGTCAAAGCTTCACCCTCAATTGCAGCAGCTATCCAAACTGTTACGCCTGCTATGCTACAGAGAGTGTGGAACGAGTTGGAGTATCGGGTTGATATTGCTCGAGTGTCTGGAGGGGGCCATATTGAACATCTCTGAACTTGTTTTTGAGTGAAAAAAAACCTTTTTAAATACTCTTTGTAATGATATATAACAGAAGGTTATATTATGTTTCTTTCATTAAATACACATTTTTAAAGTTGTGGTATTCTTTTTGAATCACCCTGTAGAATAAAGAAAGGCAAACCTTCGTTTCTAGCATTTGTAGACCTAGAGAAGGCTTTTGACAATGTTGACTGGAATACTTTCAAATTCTGAAGGTGGCAGGGGTAAAACACAGGGAGCGAAAAGCTATTTACAATTTGTACAGAAACCAGATGGCAGTTATAAGAGTCGAGGGACATGAAAGGGAAGCAATGGTTGGGAATGGAGTGAGACAGGGTTGTAGCCTATCCCCGATGTTATTCAATCTGTATATTAAGCAGTGAAGGTAACAAATGAAAAATTCGGGGTATGTATTAAAATCCATGGAGAAGAAATAAAAACTTTGAGGTTAGCCAGTGACATTGTAATTCTGTCAGAGACAGAAAAGAAATGGAAGAGCAGTTGAAGGGAATGGACAGTCTTAAAAGAAGAATATAAGATGAACATCAATAAAAGCAACCCAGGATAATCGAATGTGGTAGAGTGAAGTCAGGTGAAGCTGAGGGAATTAGATTAGGAAATGAGACACTTAAAGTAGTAGATATGTTTTGCTATTTGGGGAGCAAAGTAACTGATGATGGTCGAAGTGGAGAGGATATGACAAAGAAAGCGTTTCTGAAGAGAAATTTGTTAACATCGGGTGCAGATTTAAGTGTCAGGAAGCCTTTTCTGGAAGTATTTGTATGTAGTGTAGCCATGTATGGAAGTGAAACATGGACGACAAATAGCTCAGACAAGATGAGAATAGAAGCTTTCGTAATGTGGTGCTACAGAAGAATGCTGAAAATTGGATGGGTAGATCACATAACTGATGATGAGGTATTGAATACCTGTGGCACAATGTGACTAAAAGAAGGGACAGGTTGGTAGGACATGTCCTGAGGCATCAAGGGATCACCAATGAACTGCTGGAGGGAGTAGTGGAGGGTAAAATCGTAGAGGTAGACCAAGAGATGAATATACTAAGCATATTCAGAAGGATGTAGGTTGAAGTAGTTACTCAGGCATGAAGAAGCTTGCCCAGGATAGAGGAGCATGGAGAGCTGCATCAAACCAGTCTTTGGACTGAAGACCGCAACAACAACAACAACAACAACACACAAAAAAAAATGGTTCAAATGGCTCTGAGCACTATGGGACTCAACTGCTGAGGTCATTAGTCCCCTAGAACTTAGAACTAGTTAAACCTAACTAACCTAAGGACATCACAAACATCCATGCCCGAGGCAGGATTCGAACCTGCGACCGTGGCGGTCTTGCGGTTCCAGACTGCAGCGCCTTTAACCGCACGGCCACTTCGGCCGGCTAACACACAAAATCGTCTGATATAGAGTGGAATTCAATAACGGGCCAAATGCTACGAGACAGATTCTGAGTCATTTTTATTTACTTTCTTTTTTTTTCTTGGCATAATTATTTCACTGTAAAAATCTCAATAATATTTTTTATTTAATGTCTGTAGTAAGAGTCACACGTCTTAGCAATTTTTTTATAATCCCTTTCTTTTATCAATAAAAATAAATATTGTATTCTGAAAAACGCAGAACGTGTTAAATGCCATGCAGATATTGATGAAAATGAGGTGAGTGCCAATGAAACAAGTCTCAAGCATCTAACACTTTTTTAAATTGTAAACAATTTAAAAATACGTGTTACTGATACATTATGCTGTGATTAAGTTAATTTTAATTCGACTTTCAATTTTATAGAGCAAAAAGCATTATCAGTTTCTTAACTGTTAGAAAAATATTCTATTAGCTACTTTCAGGATCTGGTTGCGGATCCGTTTTCTTTTCAGCTAACATGTCGTTTCTACATTGTTGTGACGATATAGCGAAGTACTTGGTTGTATCAGTAGTAATCCCTTTCTTGAAAGTCTTGTAGGTACTCGAGTCTTTAAGTTAGTTAAACATTGCTCTCATCTTAACGATGCAAGGGGCAATTTTTTTTCGCTCGAAGCCACCGACATTTGGGAACTTTATATGTGCATCGGCTGCTGTTTAAAATAAAAAAACTCCTTAGGATGGAGCGTAGTAACCACAAAAAATAAACTGTTAGGTTTCGCATTCCCAGTAATATTTACAAGGTCCTTGGGTACTTTACATTATTTCAGCCTCTTACGTTTTTCAATCTGGGAAAAATTTCTGTCACACGTCGCAAACAATTAATAAGGCTTTGTGGCACTTAACTCGGTTGAGCCTCAGCATTGAGCCGGCTCATACCATTTATGCTGTCTTTCGGGCGTTGTATGGACTACTAGAAACCATCGTAGCGCGTAGCCCGTTTTTCCGGTGTTGGCAGGTGTTAGCTTGGTTTTTCGGGTCTAGCTAAAGAAAAAGGGCCACTTAGTACATTATTGATTTCCACCGCTATGCATCTTATAAAAGTAAATTTAGTATTAGTCCCGGCGAGTGTTACAGGACCGTTACTGTAAAATAAAGGGCAATCGTGCTGAAGGACCTAGGCGCCAGTTTTTCATAAACTGTGTCTACAAGGGCTTTTACATACTGAAAGGGCAACGTTCAATGATAGCTGATGTAGGCGCCACGAAAGCCAGTAACTGGCATGACAGGTAACTCCTGTGACTCGTTCCTGCTAAATGGTTAAATTTCAGAATGTGTTACACGAGTTGGCTATACTGGACATAGTGATTTTACGCTTTCTCTTTGTCGTGCCATTTTGTAGCCTTTCTCTTGCGTGTCTTCATTGCCGGTACAACGGATACTGAAAAGAATGCGGATACTTCAGCAGAGGGAAGTATCAGAGAAACTAGTAATTATAACAGAAAGCGTGAGCAAAGGTGACGAATCGTTTTGTTCCTGACGATGTAAAGAACACCATAGTAACTGCGTATAATAAGCAACTATTTAAGATTGCTCATATGAAAGGTAATTATTTTATGGGTGTTCAGCAAGTAGATCATATGATCACTAACTGAACTTAGGTTATTACAACTGTGGCTCACGAATTAAATCCACGACGCCTGCGGTTTACAGAGATAAGAAAGACGTTTTCTGAAATAGAGGCTTGGGAAATGATAATAGTGTTGAAGCGAAGATTTCAAAACAATAACCTGCGCTGAAGTCGCTGGAGAAAAATGGTTCTAGAAGGAAAGAGACTTCAAACGTATGATGGAATACCGTGGAATACCTACCCGAGGCGCAGAAATACTTTCGCAGTGGCTTGTGCCAAGTCGAAACGGTAAAATAATTACTAAGAGGTAGACATATTACAAAACTTGTTTGGTGAACTTAGCCCGTTTAGCATTTTGGAGCAAATTTACTTACAAAAGTCAGTGTTTCTTTGTTATTTTTGGAACAAGGCAGTTGATAACTTGCTTTCCTAAAGTCCGTGAACAAGTGTTAACGTGGAGGAAGTGCAAATTCACGTTCTTGTTTGAAAAAAGTTCTTCTTAATAACGTAGACAGTACATTTTGTTAGTCAGCCTATTTAGCATGATACTCCTCAAATATTTATGATATAGAGGGTGACGTTGGAAGCTCAGTGAACCATTCCTCAGACGATAGCAGCGTATATAGAAGCAATGCCATATCAGGATTCTATGGCGAGATGCAGCGAGTTTTGCAGAGGATCGATGATTAGTACGTCATCTGCGAGCGAACCGTGAACGTAAATGAATGTAAAGCACAGTCGTCAGTAGGTGATGAACTGCATTGCTTTTCGATTACACTAGGGAGAAAAAAATCACTGCAAACAGTACCAACAGAAAAATAACAATGAGTAGCAGTCTGGAGCGCGATAAGGTAGTATGGCCACGAATAATGGCTGTAGAAGCTTTTACCGTACTTAGATTCAAAGGAACAATCTGAAGAAAATTCAATTCCTCCAAGAAGAATGTGTCTCACAGAGCATTCGTTGAGCAGTCCTTACCAGCACGGATTAAAAGTACAGAGGGAGAAGATTCCTCATCTCTACATCTATACTATGTGTCAAGGGGGGGAGGGGAAGAGGGGGGGGGGAAACCTTACTGACATAACTATCATTGTTCCTCTTTCCTTTTCCATTCGCAAATGACGCGTAGGGAAAATGATGGTAAACCTGTGCATTTCCTGTAATTTCTTTAACTTTGTCGTTGTGGTCATCACCTCGTGCGAAGTATATGGGAGGAAGCAATATGTTGTTCGGTTGTTACCGAAACGGAATGTCTAGGAATTTGCAATAAGAAACCTCTCTGTTATACACAACATCTTTCTTGTAGCGTCTGCCATTGGAATTTTTTGAGCATCTCTGTAACGCTCTCGCACTATTAGTTCTACAACATTAAACGACTAACTTGTGTTACTTTTCGAATATGGAATGGGGCTCCGAATTTTCACGTGAACAAATCTCAGTAGAACCATTAAAAGTAAATTCAGAGTCCAACTTCCAGCAACAAGCGATGTTCTGCGTTTTCACAGCTGTGTCATATTTAATAGCTTGTGGTGCTTCCAGTACAAGGGAGGAAAAATAAAAGGGGCAGACTTGCACTGTTTGTCGTGTTAATTGGCTCCTTGGAGGTTTAGTTTAGAGTGTACAAAGTTCAGGCTGTTAATGCCTATTCAGTTTTTTTTCGAAACCTTGCAGTACTGCGTAATTTGACAAAGATCTCGAAGACGATCAGTGTTTTCGAGGGATATTTTGCTAGTGCTGACGAGGTTGTCGCTAAATGGCATATTCGCATCTGTGACTGTTACTTCCACTATTGTCCGTCAGTCAGTTGTCAGTTTTCGTCAAGCAGAGAGCTGCAGTTCACTCACTCGAATTCACGTAGGAAAATAGCTTTGTTGACAAAACAGCTCCTTTTTTCGATTTAACCCTGAATTCACGACGTAGTGCTACGACTTTCGTTTCGTCCTATCCCCACATGATATCCACAGCTGAGACGTAGCACTGGGAGCCATAAAAGAAAGACACACGCACGTAAGCGCGCGCGCGCGCACACACACACACACACACACACACACACACACAAATTTTAGTCTCAATGGACAAGATTGCCCCAGATTTATTCAAACTACGAGGGGTGTTCAACAAGTAATGCAACACATTTTTTCTTCTTAAATGTTCAAATGTGTGTGAAATCTTATGGACTTAACTGCTGAAGTCATCAGTCCCTAAGCTTACACACTACTTAACCTAAAGTATCCTAAGGACAAACACACACCCATGCCCGAGGGAGGACTCGAACCTCCGCCGGGATCAGCCGTTCAGTCCATGACTGCAGCGCCTCAGACCGCTCGGCTAATCCCGCGCGGCTTTTCTTCTTAAAGTAAGTTGGTATTTTTCACCATATTATTACCCGTTCTTTTGACTACTAAACACTATTTTTCAACGTTATCTCCGTCCAATGCGACTGTGTTACGCCACCTTACTGAAGGTCCTGCATGCCCACATGGTACCACTAGTGGTACAATAGGTGACAACGTTTTACTGCATCAGTTCAGATTTCCAGCGGACCGTTGCCACGACTTAACCGCGCTGAGGGTATGGCTTTGAACGTTTTTTTTTTCGGGGATGAGGTGCTGTGGCGCAACTGCGTGGATTGGCGTTTTGTTTCCGGTTCAAAGTTATGAGTCTGTGTTTCACGACCTGCGACGATGTTCGACACAAAATGGTCACATTCAGCCCGGTAACGTGCAAGTGATTCCGCACAGAAGGTGTCTCGTTGGTCTTTATTGTCTTCTGTTACAACAAGGTGCTCAGCGAGCACACCACTGAAGAGTACCCCAAATGGCACCGAGATGTTTGTGTGATCCGTCGATCACCTCTAAGTATCCCCACGTTGCAGATCTGCGTGAGTCGCAACTTTGAGCTGCCGGCCGGCACGCGGGAGATGGGGCAGGTTTGTGCACCTCGTTGCGATGATGACAAACGCCGCGCCCAACGACTCACCGTGCTTTTGCTCACTGCCAGATCTCCGTAGACACTCTGAAAACGCATATGAATATCTACGATGCTCTGGTTTTCCGGCAAAAGAAACCGAATGACGGCTCCCCGCTTGGAACGCATCTCTATTACTGACGCCATTTTGAAGGCAACATATAGCGCCGCCACCTATCGGAACTTCATGGAACTGTAGAGGCTCAAATGGGAATATTCAACGATGGCCCACAGCAAATTCTGCATGTTTTCAACAGAAATTGGCTGAGAAAAGATTGGTTGAAATGGCTCTGAGCACTATGGGACTTAACTTCTGTGGTCATCAGTCCCCTACTTAAACCTAACTAACCTAAGGACATCACACACATCCATGCCCGAAGCAGGATTCGAACCTGCGACCGCAGCGGTCGCGCGGTTCTAGGCTTTAGCGCCTAGAAAAGAAGTGTGTAGCATTGCTTACTGAACATCTCTGGCAGTCCCCGTTCTTCAGTTGCGACCATGGTTAATGGGTATGGAATGAAATATGTGCAAAAGAATATACAGTGGTGCACACATACACAACACATGCAGGGTGTTCCGAAGTTTTTGGGAGTGATAGATCACGTCTTGGGGAACAACTTCTGTTAGATGCATTAGGTCTGGTACGGTTTCCCGGTGACTGTGGGAGTCCTTTTGTACTGGTTATGCTCGTGGAAGACCACAGGGCATAGGTACTCGGCTGCATGTGTACGCACGCAACGCGTGTCGCTTATAATCCAGTCACCCGTTTTGCGTGAAAGGAGCTGGGCTGAGCAAAATTGAATTTCATGTTTTATTTCTAAAATGCCTGTTTCCCTTAGAGGAACATTCTTACGATTTTCTTATCAAAAACTACTCTACCAGTTTCCTGGGGTATATCCACAATAATGAAGTCATTGGGGTATGTACCTTGAAAAGACACTCTTAGGGGAGAAGTGCAGTATCACAAAAACGTTGACGATTGAGTGTACCATGTTCAAAGATTTGCAGGTCAGTTTGCCCATGCAACATTATGCTTATGCACACCATAACACATGGACTACCAAAACGACTGGTTTGACGAATGCAGGACGTATCCTCACGTGGCGAGAAGTTTTAACACTTGATGTTCCCAGGAATATTCTCAAACATGAACTTTTTGCTGGTTAAAGTGTAACTGCTTAGGAAACCTTAAAATTGAACGGGCGTATTGACCTTTAAATTTTTAAATACGGAACACTCACATTGTACTCAATTGCACTGTGCGCCTATTGAGGGATGATTTCGGTCCTGACTTCACCGAGCGATGTGGCGCAGTGGCTAGCACACTGGACTCGCGTTCGGGAGGACGATGATTCAATCCCGCGTCCGGCCATCCTGATTAAGGTTTTCCGTGATTTCCCTAAATAGCTCCAGGCAAATTCGGGGATGGTTCCTTTGAAAGGGCACGGCCGTCTTCCTTCCCCATCCTTCCCTACTCCGATGAGACCGATGACCTTGCTGTCTGGTCTCCTCCCCCAAAAACAACTCGGTCGTGACTTCATTACTATGGATGACAGCGCCCGACTGCGTGAAACACAGCAGGTAGAAGAGTATATTCGGCGAATACTGTAATGTGTAGGGGAGCCGTATTGCAGACCGACATCATGCACCAATGATCATCCGATAATTGTCAATCACTCTGGTGGAGGAGAGGTTCCATAAGAACTCATTACTAAGCGTCTGGCCAGCATGGAGGTATGTTCCAGAACATTCAGTGCCAGTCGTAGTGATCACACTCCCGATTAAGAACCATGTAATGCCCTCTCTAATTCCCAGGAGACCATCATAAAACATGGTGACTTGGGTGTAATTGTTGTCTTTTACTATAAGTATGATTTCAGTTCATCTCATTGTTTATTGCTTCCAGTTTCGTTCTCTAGTATACTGTAGCAGTGCCTTCTATGCATGGTCCAAGTTTCATCGACCTATGCTGCTCGACAGTGACACGACGTGTGAATGTTACTTTCGCTCTTAAGTTTCGCACACCAGTTGTAGCTAAATAAAGGCTGTACCACTGTGATACAGACGTAGCTGCGTGTGCCGGACTTAACCCACTTCATCACTAGCAGTACCGCATCTTCATAACGCACCTGTACCTAATATACTAAGGATTGCACTATACCCTAAGAGTGAAATTTTAAAATAACTTTCGCAAACTCTGTCAGTGTATGCTCCAGTATCTAAAATTGTGAAGTCCCATAATGATCAACTGAATATATTCCGCTAAATATATTGTATTAAGAAAATATTAAGTGGCGCTAAATAATGAAGCTACTTTACTGGCCATTAAAATTGCCACCCCACGAAGATGACGTGCTACAGACGCGAAATTTAACCGACAGCAAGAAGATGCTGTGATAGGCAAATGATTAGCTTTTCACAGCATTCACGCACGATTGTCGCCGGTGGCGACACCTACAACGTGCTGACATGAGGAAAGTTTCCAACCGATTTCTCATACACAAACAGCAGTTGACCGGCGTTGCGTGGTGAAACGTTGTTGTGATGCCTCGTGTAAGGAGGAGAAATACGTAACATCACGTTTCCTACTTTGGAAAAGGTCGGATTGTAGCCTATCGCGATTGCGGTTTATCGTATTGCGACATTGCTGCTCGCGTTGGTCGAGATCCAATGGTAGTTAGCAGAATATGGAATCAGTGGGTTCAGGAGGGTAATACGGAACGCAGTGCTGGATCCCAGCGGCCTCGTATCACTAGCAGTCGACATGACAGGCATCTTATCCGCATGGTTGTAACGAATCGTGCAGCCACGTCTCGATCCCTGAGTCAACAGATGGGTACGTTTGCAAGACAACAACCACCTGCACGAACAGTTCGACGACGTTTGCAGCTGCATGGACTATCAGCTCGGAGAACATGGCTGCGGTTACCCTTGACGCTGAATCACAGACAGGAGCGCCTGCGATGGTGTACTCAACGACGAACCTCGGCGCACGGATTGCAAAACGTCATTTTTTCTAATGGATCCGTGTTTGGCGACATCGCTGTGAACGCACTTTGGAAGTGTGCATTCGTCATCGTGATACTGGCGTATCACCCGCAAGATGTTATGGGGTGCCATTGGTTACACGTCTCGGTCACCTCTTGTTCGCATTAACGGCTCTTTGAACAGTGGACGTTACATTTCCGATGTGTTACGACCCGTGCCGTTACCCTTCATTCGATACCTGCGAAACCCTACATTTCAGCAGGATAATGCACGGGCCTTTCTGGATACAGAAAATGTTCGACTGCTGCCCTGGCAAGCACATTCTCCAGATCTCTCACCTATTGAAAACGTCTGGTCAATGGTGGCCGAACAACTGGATCGTCACTACTCTTGATGAACTGTGGTATCGTGTTGAAGTTGCATGGGCAGCTGTACCTGTACACGCCATCCAAGCTCTGTTTGACTCAATGCCCAGGCGTGTCAATGCCGTTATTACGGCCAGAGGAGGTTGTTCTGGGTACTGATTCCTCAGGATCTATGCACAAAAATTGCGTGAAATATAATGACATGTTGGCCCTAGTGTAATATATTTGTCCAATGAATACCCGTTTATCATATGCATTTCTTCTTGGTATAGCAATTTTAATGGCCAGTAGTGTAGAAACCTAAAAACAATGCATCTTCATGTTTTCGTGATGCAAAGACTGACCCATAAAATTTCGGGAGTGCAGCCTCGTAAATTCGACTTCTTCTAACATATCGGCTGTATACCGTCCAGCCATCATCAGTGAGCTGAGGTGACTGACGCTCCAGCACTTGCTCCGTCCTTTTAAACCCGTGGACGGCACCACTGCGAATGCGGCCACAGATGCACAAGGTGCCAGAGACGTTAATCGGCGGCAAAGAGATATCGCATATGAATGGTAATAGTTGTATGGCTGCGCAGTCGATTCACACGATAATATCGACGTATCATTGCGAGCTGCACCGTCGCGACGTCTTTGTGATTTTATTACAGAAATTGCCGGATTCCATCATTTGTCCAAGCTGAAACCGCTATTAATTAAATTCTTCGCCGACCGAATTTCGATTGATTCCTTCACTGGAATGAAGTCAAGGCTAAAATTTCGACTTTATCGTACACCATGCAGTGCCCAGTGTCAATACAGTGCTCTGCCAGCGCAGATTTATTAGGTTGTAAGAGCCGGGTGTACCTGTGGTGCTCTGTGCATCTCTCCTGGACAGTACGTGTCGTTTGTCCGATATGTGAACGGCCGAATTCACCCCATGATTTCGAAGTACCAGATCATCTTTAACGGAACCCAAGAATGCTGCTGTCTTTGGTGGAGGGCGAAAAATCATTTTCACTTTATACTTACTGAGGATCCGTCTTATTTTTGACGATAAGCTTCCCACGTATGGTAGAAATCTATCGATTTAACTCTTTCCTTGTCTTCTTCTGCTTTTCTTATTTTCTTATACCAGAGTTGGTTTCATTTGCAGTGCTTTACGTATCTGCTGTGGAGAGTACCCGTTGGCTTCAAACACTCTTCTCAGGTGTAGAAGCTCGTCCTCCAGATTGTTATCGTCAGCAGTGGCATGTCTTATGTGTACTAGAATTCTGAGTACACCCATCGTCTGTGAAGGATGGTGGCAGCCATCTGCGCGTAAATATAAATCCGTATGGGTCGGTTTTTGATATACTGCGTGTCCCAAAGTGCCGTCATCTGTGCGTCGTACCAACACATCCAAAAATGGAAGGCATCTATCTTTTGCGAATTCCATCGGGAACTGAATTTGTCTGTGGGATGGAATTCAGATGATCTGAATGGTCTTCACCACTGGGGCCACACTACCAACGCGTCGTCAACATACCTCCAAAACCCTGTGGGCTTCAAGCTAGCAGATTCCAGCGCCTTCTCCTCGAAGACCTCCATAAAAAAGTTGGCCCCAAAGGCGAGAA
The DNA here is from genome assembly GCF_023898315.1 of Schistocerca nitens. Classification (NCBI taxonomy): domain Eukaryota; kingdom Metazoa; phylum Arthropoda; class Insecta; order Orthoptera; family Acrididae; genus Schistocerca; species Schistocerca nitens. The sequence continues at coordinate 683,185,943 of NC_064619.1, read as the reverse complement.
AGGACTACCCACGGCGACACCGTCAGTCTGTTCATAAAATTCAGTATTGAATAAAAAATATGTGGAGGTCAAAACATGTTCAAACAAACCTGAAATCTCTTTATCGAAACTTTTTCCAATGAGAAACAATGATTCCGAAACAGGATCCTTTGTGAACGACGACACTACATCGAAACTAACATATCAGAACTGCTCAGTTTGAGTGATTTCAGTTTGCCAATGAAGTCCGCAGAGTTACGTATGTGATGAGCTCATTTTCCCACCAGTGGCCTTAATAACGATACTAAGTGTTTGGCACAATCATAGGTTGGAGAGACGATGATACTAACGGACGCAGAGGAACATCATTGTTGTGGATCTTTGGAAGTCCATAAAGCCTTGGAGTGACAGCACCACGGTTTGAATCTTCTCACAACTTCTGGCGGGAAGGGGGAAGGCGTTCAGAAGCGAAGCAGTCTTCCTTATCACATGGTTGGTGGGGTCGCTACTGATCTTCCGGTATGTGCTGTGTCTCAGTAAACAGTTCATTTTATTATGATAATAGTCACGAGACAATAAAACAGAGACATTACCTTCATCAGCGGGAAGAACCACCGTCTCGGTATCGTGGCGAAGTTTACGTAGTGCAGCCCTCTCGGTAACAGATATGTTACTCCTTTGTGAGTGGGCCTTCAAAACTGCTTGACAAGTTTAGCGTCTCATTTCTCCTGCTCATTCTGTAGAAAGAGGACGAACAGCTTCTTCAACGGCACTGATAAAAGCTGGTATTCTACAAACTTCGGCGTGGGTGCGAAGTTCAGTCCTTAAGCTAAAACCATCATCGTAGCGTCGTCCAAATCTTTATCCAGCGACGGAGCATCGAATAACAGTTTCTTTCTGCGAAAACGTCTCAAGCCGGCTAAACTCTGCCATCTGTCTCGATGTGGCTACCTCACGAACGCAGTCTGACTTGGTCCACGTTATACCATCAATCCAGTTCCATGAACTGTGGGGTAACTCCACATACATCTTTAAATGCAGTCGATGGACGCGCTACAAATGAAACCAACTGTGGGTATAAGAAAAGCAGAAGAAGACAAGGAAAGTTTTAGATCGATGGTTTTCTGCCCTACGGGGGAAGCCTGTCGTCAGAAATAGGACGGATCCTCAGTAAGCATAAATTAAAAGCGATTTTTCGCCCTCCAACAAAGACAGCAGCACTCCTGGATTACGTTAAAGACGATCTGGTGCTTCGGAATGCTGTGGTTTACAAGATCCCCTGTGAGTGCCGCCGTTCATACATCGGACAGACGACACGAACTCTCGAGGAGAGATGCACAGAGCACCACAGCTACATCCGGCTCTTAGATCCTAATAAATCTGCGCTGGCGGAGCACTGTATTGACACTGGGCAGTCCATGCTGTACGATAACGCCGAAATTTTAGCCTCAACTTCATTTTTCTGGGTCTCAGTAGTGAAGGAATCAATCGGAATTCGGTTGGCGTCGAATTTAATTAATAGAGATAGCGGTTTCACCTTGGACAAATGATGGAATCCGGCAATTTCTGCAATAAAATCGCAAAGACTTCGCGACGGTGCAGCTCGCAATGATACATCGATATAACCTTGTGGATCGACTGCGCAGCCATAGATCTATTTCCAGGCATATGCCATACCTCTTTGCCGCCAATCAACGTCTCTGGCGCCTTGTGTATCTGTGGCCCCGTACGTAGAGGTTTGGTTCACGGCCTTAAAAGGACGGAGCAAGTGCTGAAGCGTCAGTCACCTCGGCTCACTCTGAAGATGGCTGGACGGTATTCAGCCGAAATATTGGAAGAAGAATTTATGCGGCTGCACGCCCGAAATTTTATGGATAAAGCAAAAAGGTGTTCGGAATGTGCAAGTGTACGTCACTATAAAAAGTTAGAATTTGATCGAGACAATATTTTGGTCAACGTAAGTGATTTTACGAAAATTTGGAGGCGCTGAATATTAGATTCAGAAAGATTAAAATTCGTATGTAGCCTCTGTTTCACACAAACACATTAACTATGTGGCTTCATGATGCTACCTCTATTAGTTTTCAAGTTATTTACTAAAAACCAAAAAAATTCAAATGGCTCCAAGCACTAGGGGACTTAACATCTGAGGTCATCAGTCCCCTAGACTTAGAACTACTTAAACCTAATTAACCTACGGACAGCACACACATCCATGCACGAGGCAGGATTCGAACCTGTGACCGTAGCAGCAGTGCGGTTCCAGATTAAGCGCATAGGGCTGCTCGGCCACGGCGGCCGGCTAAAAACCAAATCTGGAACGAAAACATCCTTTGTGGTGTCACCGCCAGACACCACACTTGCTCGGTGGTAGCCTTTAAATCGGCCGCGGTCCGTTAGTATACGTCGGACCCTCATGTCGCCACTATCAGTGATTGCATACCGAGCGCCGCCACACGGCAGGTCTAGTCTAGAGAGACTCCCTAGCACTCGCCCTAGTTGTACAGCCGACTTTGCTAGCGATGGTTCACTGTCTACATACGCTCTCATTTGCAGAGACGACAGTTTAGCATAGCCTTCAGCTACATCATTTGCTACGACCTAGCAAGGCGCCATATTCAGTTACTATGAATGTATTCTGAACACATAATATTGTGAATCATGTACCGTCAAGAGCGACGTTCATCATTAATAGATTAAAGTTAAGTATCAAACTAATTACGTCCGCTTTCTGAATTCTAATTCCTTGTCATGTTCCAGACCTCACGTCAGTATAGTCCTTCCCTCCTCACGCCAGCCTGCGTGAGCTAAAACGCGTGCATTTCGGCCTCCACTAGTAACACGGTGTTGGCTCTTCTGCCAACACAACATCCTTATTCATAATAGATTAAGAATCATTTGTATTTGTTATAGGAAGTTCTAATTACAGCACTCGATTACATTGATTAAGTAATATCGCTGTACCAAGTTTCAAGAATTTGTTATAAATAACAATCATTACAAGGAATCTTGAAGAGGCCGTTCAGAGGTCATATTCTGTTCCCGGTTCCATTCTACAAATTTCAGCCAGCAAAATTTGAATGCAGTTCAGCTGAAACTTTTCTGTAACTAACGCAAACTTAACTCTGCTTATGTAAGTATTAAGAAGACTATAAATTGTTAAGAGACAAAGATTACTAATTAATAACTGTCCGTCCCGCGTCCGGCCACCCTGATATAGGTTTTCCGTGATTTCCCTAAATCGCTCGAGGCAAATGCCTGGTTCCTTTCAAAGGGCACGGCCGATTTCCTTCCCTACTCCGACGACACCGATGCCCTCGCTGTCTGGTCTACTTCCCCAAACAAACCAATCAAATAACTGTCCGAGAACGGAGCCACTTATATGCTGCTACCTGTGCCCAGAGCAGTTGATAGCAGATGTTCCATTGGGCAGTTTGTGTGCTCATACATAAATAAAGCCAGTGAGGTAGTAATAAGAGATACATTGTACCGAGGTATCCAAATGTCCGCTTCAGTCAAAATTGTACGTAAACTGTGCCTTGGATGACGTCACTGCTGGATGTCTACCAAAGGCGTTTTTGGTGAAGTAGGAAGTGAACTCATGAGGACTGTGCATCTTCCTGCATCGCTTAAATTTCGCGGAAGTAACTGTTTGCGTGCCGCGTGGCAAACGGCGAGATTATTTTCAGCCTTTAATGGGAGATATTAACTGCCATTGATTATAAGTCAGGATGATACACCATTTTACTTGGAACTTCCCGTACACGTCACCCCTCAAATGTTAGTAGTTCTGTTTCCGATAGGGACGTTGTTATTACTATCAGGAAATTATATTTTGTAAAGATAACTTTTACTGAATATATTAATCAGTTACGTCTCAAAACTGTTATTTATAGTCATAGTTCCTGATCCTGCTGAGTAAATAGCAAGTAGGAACATTTTCTTTCAGTGAGCACAATGAGTAATGTGGACTTGCAGTTTGAGAATTAAATTCAGTATGTTGTGCATCGCTTTCTGTCTGACCTCAAAAAAAATGATTTATCCGCCGACCCAAACACTATAATTTTATATAACAGCAGATTGGGCCGATAAACATTGTAAAAAGTAATAGTTTACCAATGAAAACGAATAGTTGTGGGTTTCGTTCCGCAATTAATCAACGTGCAACAAAATGTCATCACCCAAGGAGCGATACACTCAACTAGGGATCGCCACATTCTTGGACATTACTGGCAGGCTCCAGAAAGCATCTTTTCAAGCATAGACGATGGATCACGACACACTCTTAACATAGAGATAATGGAAATCAGTGTTCGAGTATAAATACTGCGATTCGCAGACTCTTTCACTATCTTCCACTAACTCAGTAACATAAAATACTACCAATCTTCCAGTCCTGACCAGAAATTTAGGGAGTTTTCCTTAGTTGTCATGTAACTGCCGGAACGCGTAATCTGCTCTCCTTCACTTCCAGTTGCACACAAGATGGCCTGGTAAGCAGCTGAATAGAACTATGGACTTAATAAGACAACCTATTCTACTCCTTGGAGTGGAGAATAAAAACTGAGAAAAACCACTACTCCTAAACAAAACGGTACTCTTTATTCAGCGATTTTTCGGTCGTGTACGCTATCAGAGTACGATTGTTTGTGTTATTTCCGCGCCGGCCGGGGTGGCCGAGCGGTTCTAGTCGCTACAGTCTCGTACCGCGCGACCGCTATGGTCGCAGGTTCGAATCCTGCCTCGGGCATGGATGTGTGTGATGTCCTTAGGTTAGTTAGGTTTAAGTAGTTCTAAGTTCTAGGGGACTGATGACCTCAGAAGTTATGACCCATAGTGCTCAGAGCCATTTGAACCATCTTGTTATTTCCGCAAGCTGCATATACTCACAGGCAGAGATCGGAGGCTTTATCCTCAAGATAAATCCTTCCAGAAAACCCGGGCAATAATTAGAGAATGAGCAACCTGTAGGTTGTGACTCCATGAGTTCCGTATGACCGTCTATGGTGACAGCCTAGTAACCAACACACTAAAATGTCTGGAACTGACATTCGACAGGCTACAAACGTGGAACACCCAGCTGTTGACCATCGTCATAAGGTGTTCTGCCTGTTGGGAGGTTCCTGGCACCGTTGCTGGGGCTCTCTCTGATCCTGTTCGAGGCCAACTGTTTCGTAGTTTGGTATTAGAACTACTATTGCACGACTGCCTTTCGATGTGGTAGCTATGACTTGTGGCCAGAAAAACGTGAATCTGTCGCCGCTTTCTAACGAAAGAAGCGGCAAAGCGACTAAATCGGCCATCATTAATAGTTGTTTACTAGTTAGAACCGATCAAAATGGTTCAAATGGCTCTGAGCACTATGCGACTTAACTTCTGAGGTCATCAGTCGCCTAGAACGTAGAACTAATTAAACCTAACTAACCTAAGGACATCACTCACATTCACGCCCGAGGCGGGATTTGAACCTGCGATCGTAGCGGTCGCTCGGCTCCAGACTGTAGCGCCTAGAACCGCACGGCCACTCCGGCCGGCAGAAGCGATCAAAGAAATTTTTTACGGAAGTGCATGTGAGTTATGTCAACTAATCTGAACTGATTTATTACCGGCGGTTAGGTTACGGTAGAGAACTTACACGACCGAAGTGTGACTGTTATATGTTTGCTGCTACCTTTCGAGTCCACAATAACATATACCGAGGTGATATTTTTGAACGCCTCATCTTGATTTTTGGTGAGAGTGTTATCTTCGACTGAGATTCGTATCTGAAGTGAACCTAGGGATTTAAACCTACGTTAGCAAAGATAAAATAGTGATAACAAATTGTAGGCAGTTATTTAGACGCTTAAGGACTATGAAAAGGCTTATCGGAAGAAATTTTCGTTCTAAATTTACCTGAAAGAAGACTTTGCAAACAGGCGTTAACGAACTGTTTGTATATCGATTGATTGATACGTCTTTTGTTTTATAGAATTTCAAAGTTTTTCCGACGAGCTGAATTCATTACTCTACATCCAAAAGTATCCCTCGGTCTGTTTCTTGTTTGCGAAAAGGATCTATCATTAAGGAATAGTATTTAACGCAAGAAGATGTTATTGGACGAACATTGATGTGGGTTTACCTAGTTCCTGGCTACACAACGATTTGCACCTGTGGCGTGGCGGCACACGGTCACAACAGAAACTACACAGGAAATAAATTTTTTCATCCATTACCTAATTCGCCATACTCATCCTGTACTTGAACATCAGAACAATCGAAACAGCTCATCTGCCAAAGCAGGGAGGGGGTGGGGGACCACAAACACCAGTTACCTCCTAGCCCTCGAATATTTTGATAGGTTAAAGATAGTTACCATTTCAGATTGACTGAAATACAACTGGGTGGAAATAAAATTTCTGCCGACTGGTGAAAATTTTTAACCGGCAGTTGTGTTTGCTGATTGAATATGCCAGAATTATGTTCTTTGGTTTCTCTCTCAAACTGAAGTTTGGTTCCAATGCTGATCTCTGTTAAAACTTGGAGTCCTTCTGTCTGACCTATCCTAAAAAAAGTGCTATCCAATACCTATAAACACTGATGTTTTACCACTTATGGCAGTACATACTACCAACCCCCAACCATTTAATTTCTTGCTATTAACTCTGACAGGTTATTTTACCTTACCTGCTCAGTTGTAGGCCATGCGTAGTATAATTCCACCTCCTAACACAAGAGTTAAAATGAGTTCGCTGACAGTGTCTTGATGCTGATGCAATCTTTACTAGGACAACACTGTACTGTACCCACCCACAATAACAATGGTGTTTTCCTTGGTAAAGTCTTCACAGAGTGAAACTAAATCCTCTGTCACCTGGATCAAGTCAGCTGTAAGGTTATGGTTAGGTGGTTTTTTATTCTGTGACTGAACACAACTGTGTAAGCTGTAATGACGTTGTTTAGGCCTAATATTGCAGTCCTCTCACAGAAATACACGTTTTTATACAATTTACAATGTGACAGCGTTAAGACAGTTGTTAATATGATGCATGTCATCCTCTGAAAGTGAACAAATCTTAAACACAACAGTATTAAATTTTAACTCTCAGAAAGTTAAATAATCCTAAATACAACAAGACTAAATTTGAACTAGAAGTTTTTTCACAAAATTATTCTTATGATTACGTTATGATGTTGGCCAGTATTACGCTAAATCATCAGATTCTGGATCAAAGTTAGGTACTTCTTTTAGGATGACAATCAAGTCTACGGAGGATGGTTAGTTTTGTGACAAGTTGAGCAAAAGATTACCCAAGGTCGCTCGAGTTTACAGTGGCTGCAAGCTGGTGAACCAAGAAGTGTACACCTCTGCACATGGTATTTGCCTTAGATGTGATGAGTTGTCATCTGCCTGGCTGCTCTCACCCTCTGAAATTCCTATAAAACTAATTAAACCTTTCATAGTATGAAGGCCTTCACGACCGGATGACATATCTTCTGGTAAACCTTCCGGGATGTAAGGTCCCGGAAGGTTTACCAGGAGATAATTAAACCTTTGCTGAATTTTCCAGTACAAACTCTCCCTATGTTTCTCGATATGAGAGACAACGTGAACTCATCTCTAGTCTCAGACTATGGCGATATACACGCACATGGCGGAAGCAGCATGCATATTATATTGCCCTCTCAGTTCTCGCAAGAACAATTAACTAACTGGCTGGTTCGTTTCTCCACAGCTGCAGCTCAACGACGCTACAGCTAATTTCTAGCTGAATGTCAGCCACTGTGAACGCAGTGTTCACACAAATTTCTCGTCTGCGGCATACAGAGTGTTATGTGCCCCGTTCTGCATTAGATGCCAGTTGAGAGAAGAGTCCCTGAAAATTTCTGTGTTGTATTTCTCATAGCTGAACTGTCTCCCCACGTGGGTTCTTTCGTTCTGCAGGTCATAGTTTTTTTCGACCAATAGCAGCGTTCCTCTTATTTTGTGCAATCTCTCATTTCCAATCGCAGGGGTCCTACCATTAAACTGCGTTGAAATCTCGGCACTTTACTCGTTCCCAGTGGGTTTCCGCCAATCGGACGTTTTGTGCCTGCTCCAGACGTGTAAAAAGTTACAAGTGTCTATCACATGTGTACCACTTGCAGTTCACGTAATCGAATGCGTCAGTGGTTTTGTTCGTATCCATTTGGAATTCTGAAACACAGTTTTCTAAAGCTTATCTGTCCTCCTCCTGGTGGCCGGGCCTGTTACTCTCTCTCCCATCTGAGTCACCTGGTCGGTCAGTAGTTGACCCTGCCGGCCGCGGTGGTCTAGCGGTTCTAGGCGCTCAGTCCGGAACCGCGGGACTGCTACGGTCGCAGGTTCGAATCCTGCCTCGGGCATGGATGTGTGTGATGTCCTTAGGTTAGTTAGGTTTAATTAGTTCTAAGTTCTAGGCGACTGATGACCTCAGAAGTTAAGTCGCATAGTGCTCAGAGCCATTTGAAAGTAGTTGACCCTCGTCTGGGTCGCCCCTTAAGTCGTTTGTGTGGTACCCCCTGTGGCGCAGCATTCGCCTCTGACCGCCCCTGCTTCCAAACCAAAACGTTTCCTGTCGCTACTTGTTCCACCTTCTTCTCATAGACATGCATTATATAGGATCGGTGTGCTAGTACCGTCGTTGAGTGTCAACCCTTTTTGCATTACATGCTGATAGGCATATTTGCTCATTACTCTCGAATTAAGTTAGGTGTCATATTCACCATCCCATTGTGATGTATAAAATTCGTATGTAAGGTGCGAAACTGACCTTCATTTATTCCGCCACCTTACACAGTGTTACGTTTAAGGAAATTGGTAGTAGTAGTAGTAGTGGTTAGTGTTTAACGTCCCATCGACAACGAGGTCATTAGAGACGGAGCGCAAGCTCGGGTGAGGGAAGGATTGGGAAGGAAATCGGCCGTGCCCTTTCAAAGGAACCATCCCGGCATTTGCCTGAAATGATTTAGGGAAATCACGGAAAACCTAAATCAGGATGGCCGGAGACGGGATTGAACCGTCGTCCTCCCGAATGCGAGTCCAGTGTGCTAACCACTGCGCCACCTCGCTCGGTAAGGAAATTGGTGACCTGATATTACGTTTTTAGTTCATCCTGCAGAAGATGGCTTATACGAATGGTGTGAAAACCACCTAACAACAAACTTCCTTTCCCTTTGCTGACTTCCTTACATTCTTACTCAATTTTGTAACGAAAGTTTGATGAGCCTTTTCTATACCTACCTTCGCCTGAGTTTCATCAGTTTCTAACTGAAGTAACAGGTGAGATGTACTTTTTACGTTCACCACAAAGCTGTCTGACGAAGTTCTAAGCCTTTTGCCACTTCCACCTCTATATACACTTTTCCGTCCAAATATTTCCTACTGTGATCTAGCCCAGCATGAAGGGCTTCAATTTTCCCCTCCTGTTCCACTATCTCTACTATATATCCTACAGAACTACTAATGAATCTCATTCGCTTCCCCAATTCCCACGCCACTAGTCACCCCAGTGGAAAAACTATTGCATCCATCACATCAAAGTCCGGAGGTAACAATTCTACGACAAGTCAGGCACTTTTTACTCATGGGAAAAATCGTACTTTAGTGACAATAAGTCAGTTAAAGTACTTAAAAACAACGTTTACGAAAATTAGGCCTACTCTCAACTGTATGTGCAAAGTTTCTAGATCCAGCATATTAAACTTAGGCCACGTTTTGCAAATAAGAATTAAAACAATGAAGCCATACGCTGTACTTCATTTGATGGAAAGAAAAGTAAAACAATGAAATGAGATCCTTTAAGTTTACTACTCCAAAATGTAAACAAAAATACGACTGTAACACACCTTCAAGATCTTTTCCAGTTTTCTGAAATAATACGCAAAGAAAAATTAAATCTTTAATGGTAAGCTTGAAAAACACACTAATACAAATATTTTATTAGTTATCGGTATTAAACGAATTTTATTTGAGTCTAAATCACTTGTCTGTATGAGGGCACAAAACTCGTGGGTCTCGCCTCGCGCAGGGTCACCAACATCAGAGATACAGTGCCTGACAACTCTTAGCAGACACCTGCGACATATGCATTCTTGTTGCTGCACAAATTTATTTTCATGCTTTACACTAAATAATATTGTGATATTACATGCAAATTAATATAGAAGGTAACTGTGTGTTCCGAAATGAAGTATTTTCTCATAATGATGGCTCAACCTGTTGGCCTATTTTCATGAAAGTGAACTCAGCAAATTTAATGTATCTTGTATCTTCATATTCAAAATGACTATCCAGACGTGGACACAGATTTTCTGCACGGTCGTCCAAAAATTGGAAGATGGAGGATATATGATTAGGTCCAGATACTCTTTTCTCTGATTTAAAATACTATTGAAACATTATTGATGTCGATTATATGAGCAACCATCTCTGATAGTTCAAAGCTTATTTCATGCTATGAAAATCTATTTGAATAGATGCTGGTTGTAAGTCCACTAATTCAGCCTGTTGGACAAAATCTCTACAATTTCTGAGTTGTTCTACGTACCGGTAACAGCTTTTTTTAGTATGTGATGTCTGTGAAGAACGAACAATAATGATAAGCTGTAATGGGACTCCAGGACGTTGCATAATGTACGCAGCTGTGACAACGTTGGCAAAGTCATACCTTTCGTGAACACTGTGCTAAGCGCGAAAGTCGAGCTATTGGTGTGGCCTCGGCGCGCCATTGGCAGTGAGCCGGGCTACGAGTCAATGACTGCGGTGGCCATGGCGTACGAACTAGTGGCCGTGACGTAGTGCTGAATTATACTGGCATGGTGGTCACCAGCCTCTCTGTGAGAGGCAGCTCGTAATGGAGCCATGTAGCAGCAGGACTGGCCAGTGAGTGATAGCTCCAGAGAACGGTAGGTGTCATTCAGTCTCTGTTAACTGCACTACACCAAGTGGGTAGTGTAATATGTACTGTTGAATACCGAAATGCAGATCAATGTACTCTGATTAATGAAGGATGCTCAACTTGGTTATAAGCATAAGCTTTGCAATGTTGGATAGACAATCAGTGGATGTGCATCACTGGTACGGAGGCAGCGTTTTAAGACAGTAAGTAAGCCCGCCCTTTTTTACGCTCATATTATGGTTGACAGCCGAGTCCTTTCTTATCCATACTGTATATTATAGGGATTATTTGAAAAATATTTTTATCTTTGCAGTAAATATACAGTCAAGTGGCAATTGTGATTACGGCCTTTTTCTTACGGAGAAGTTTCGTCCCTGTTTATGATCCGCCTATACATGATAAGGATACTTACGGGGCACGTTAGATTGGTCTCATCGATTATCGATAGAAAATTTTGGAACTGGAAAGCCTGAAGGTGAACAAAAGCCGTCCAGGTTAAAATACGTTTACATCAGTTTAAATGTTACCTGCTGAGAAATTTTTACTGGAACATATCCCATTTCTAATCATTGATTTGTAATGCAATAAACTGTAAGTAAAAGTTTATGGATAGGTCAGCATCCTTTCAGTTACATGCGCTTATGTACGAATGAAATGTTTCTTCAGTTTTCTAAAACAACTATCTCCGGTCAACATATATTTAGGTTTATGACCAAGGAAACAAAATTCCCGTTTCGATGTATAATCAGAAGCTGAGAGAAAACTGGCCTACAGGAACAGCACCGGGGCAGTCGAAGCGGTTCTGTTAAGTTGATTAGTTTGCTAAAAATCTGTTCACTATTAATAATGTGTTCTTTACTGTTTAAGGAACTCCCCAGTTTTAAAAAGATTTTACATTTGGTCTTTCTTAACTCAGCTTTGAATTGGCAGATGTCAACTGGTTGCACAGTAGTTCACATTAAACGTTTGTTCCTGTGAATAAGGAAATGCCAGAGGAAATTAAGAATTGTCCATTCTATCTGAAGCGCGAAGCGGCTGGTGTTAAACGGCTGAAGAACTGTCTCATTCAAAGTCGTTTCTCGTATTGCTAAATAAATCGTTAAATTTGAGGAAATGTTTTAAATGTTGTCTCTTCTAACTCAACCATGTTGTGCCAGATGTTAAGTGACTAAAAAAAACCTGTTTTCTTAAAACATTATTCATTTTTCCAAAGGTTTCAGTACTGCCAAATATGAATGTGGGGGTTACTGTAAATTCGAATAAATTTATTGAAAAAAAAACTGCTTAAACAATGGTTGTACCTTTTTCCATCTCAATCAACAAGGACCTTTAAGGGAAACTTAGAATGACGCCGCACAAAGCTATTCTAAACCGTTGTTTATCAATGGTGTTTCGCTTCTCATTATATCATTATTCTTTCCAAAACTAAGTAATACGAGGTGCTTTTGTATTTTGGGAGAATGATGGAGTACTGGTTTAAGCACTGTCTCTATACCGACCTCGGGAGTCAAATCCTCTGCTGCGAACAGGTGACAAGCAAAGAGCTTAAACTTTGAAAATTCCTCTTGAAGATGACGAAGGCGGTATCTAACTTGATCTGACGCTGAGAAAGATCGAACACAGGACTGGTTGAGAAGATATAAAAATTAAATTTTTGCTGCCCAAAAAATCACTGAGTCCCACGCTATAGGACGCAGGGTGTGTATTATACGTCCACAGATTTCGTAAATAATGGTAAGCTTTATTGAGCAGCGAGAGACACCTGCTGCCTGAATAACAGCGGCGATATAAATGATATCTGCCGCTCGCGGCCTGCCCGTCGCTTTTTCCATCGGCGGCCGCAATATTAAGCGCCGTATCGCTAGATATGGGCACCCGGTGGCTGTTTAAACACAGACACAACGTGCGGGGTCAAGCGCAAGAACTACCCCTGGCGTAGCGCCTAAACAATAAACGGTTCATCTAGATAACACAACAACAGCCGCGATTCGTTCAATCCGATCCTTTTTTTTTCCGCCTCTCTAGCACATTCGAGTTCGTTTTGCGGATCATCAACAAAAGAGGACAAAAACGCTCCCTGGGACGGTCGGGCCGCTGGACCGCGCGGCGAATTTATCGGGCTCGTATTAGCATGCAAATGATGATGCAGTGCCGATACTGCAATTCATAATTCGCGTAACATTTGTATGAAAATAGGTATACAGATAATTCCGGAAAAAGAGAAAAATATGTCAATAAACTAAAAAATAAGTGCGACCGCTGCAGCTCGCCGGCCTGCTACAGTAAGATATACAGTCCAGACACGTAACGGGACAGGGTGACGTTTAGGGGGTTTGTTTTTGGTTGGTTGCAAAAGCCGCCGCGAACAGTATTATATCTGGCAGGCAAATTGTTGACGTTTGGAATGACGCAAATAACTGCCGCGCTTAGAATTCAAATTGGCCGCTAGCAGGTATTCGGTATCATATTTCATTGTCTAGAACTGTCATTGATTACATTATAATTCATTTATTACACATCACAACGCTATCATGATTTCAGTTTGGGGCAAATATGGTATCGGGGCAAAAAGGCATTAAATTTAACACACGTCCGACAGCACTCTTCAGGCTGCGGCAGCGACAAAGTAAACTCCAGTTTAATTACTGCCACACAAGTTTTACAACACTTACACCTTTTTGGTCAGTTGTAGTTGCGTTCAGCGTAGACCCAGTATGGCCTTCGTAAAACTACTCTTATAAAAACAGGCACAAATCTACTGTTTGACAACTACGTCTAACGTGAAGAAGTGACACGCGCTTACCACAATCGCTGGCGGCGTACTGCAATACTGCTGACGTGGTCTGGAAGAGAATGAAGTATACCCTTGAACAAATGTACTAGAAAGAAAACAGAATGTACAGTACAGTTAGTAAAAACATTTATAACAAAAAATGACTTTCCTGGAACAGTGAACTCTGTCACTGAACAAAAGCAATCAAATCACAAGCACTCTAAATTCTCTTACTTTCCTGCAAAAAACACTAAAAGAGCAATTAGAACTCATCATGGAACAAATAATAAAAGATTGGGTGAGCACCCAAAAGCCACTGCAGAAACGTAAAGGCAAATCTGCAAAATTGGGACACATACAGAGAATGCACTCAAACAAGCTCATCCATCAGATTTACAAATTCCTGCAGACCAGATGGTACAAACGAACAGAAATAGATCCTAACTAGAGTCGTCAAATTTACAGGACTGACATGCAGTCAGGGCAGTCACACAAACTCTCGGTTTTACATGGGGCAGAGAATCAAGCACCAGACATGGACGAAGGCGTGTAAAGAAACTCACTCGTGACATATGCAAGACTGAGGAGATGAAAGAAGTGCCAACAGCTGTTTATTCCGCGTGATGGAGAAAAAATAAAAACCATTCAAAGGCAACTGCACATAGTTCGAATGTTGCTACTACCATTTAACTTAAATCTTTGAGTACAAAGCGTATTATGTTCCTGGTATTAATGTGCTGAAAATATTGCATTTTGTCTGAAATTTTACCCAACAACGAACAAGAACGACATGTCAGTATTTTTAGTGAAATTTGGCGTAGTGTTATTTAAAGAGATAGAAACTAATCCACGAAATATGACCCAATGAGTAACATGTGTGGATCCTCATATATTCGAACAAAGACGTGGTTCAAATTATAATTGCTCACGGCGATACACATTGGCAAATTAATTCCCGTCAGTGGACGGGAAAAAACATGTACCGCAGAATTACTCAAGTGAGCTCGAGCGAGCAACAATCTACCAATAATCCTGTGCGACGGAGATTCAAAATGCCTGTATGAACTTCGCAAAACAAACATCTATACTTTACACGTCGGCTGCAAGCATAACGATCTTCGTAGAGTGAGGTGAAAAGAGTCCGCACAAACTAAACTCAAGGCCTCGACGCCAAACAATATGACTGGTCGGCTAGACTCCACGTTCAGAGTATTGCATAAAGGCATCCCTATCACTACTCACACAAGGACAAGGTTACTTTAGGAGACGAAAACGCTGACTTTGAATCTTTGAGTCCTACGAGTGTATTGCAGTTCACGTGCTGACGTCTAACGTAAAAGTCGTCTGTAGGAGAGGACTTTCATGTTGAATGTACAGAATGGTCTATAGGTGTGAACCACGTTCCTAAAACCGAAATAGGTAGATACATATAAAATTTAAAGCCAATAAGAATTTACAGCAATTAAACGAGTTGGGAGCGGGGAAACTTGTGAGACTACGTTCCGATGCATGGGATGCATCTCGTAATTTTTAAATGGAAAAGGATTATGTGGCATAACATAGAGACAGAGAGATGCACAATTAAAACAATGGTGTCCTTCATAGTTTTCTTCATTCTCCTCATCTCACAAAAACTGACGTCACCCGTACATCAATGATTGGTCACAGATATATGGCACTTTTACAAAATGCAGTATTTGAAACGTCTCACAGAGGGCGGACCAGAACGTCATGTTCAGTTTGCAGAAACGGTGACGCACAAGCTGGACGAAAAGAATCATTTTCCCTACCATGCCATGTTGAAAGATGAAGCTATATGAACAGAGAGGTAAATAAACATAACTAAAGATATTGGCCAGATGTCAACCCTTGTGGGATGGATCCTAGAAGGTAGTTGTGCTCGGAAGTGATGATGTGGTGTGGAAATGTAGTTCTGACATTATTAGGCCTTTCTTCATTCAGTGTACACTAATAGTCTGTCGTTACTTGCAGCTGTTAGACGACAATGTGCCGCCGTAGCTGGTTTCTGAAAATTGCACATTTCCGACTTTCTACCTGCTTGATGGTGCACCATCTCAATGATGGCTGGCTGCGGGAACATGTGAACGCAAATGTGTGTGTGGTGAAATTGATAAGCCTTGCTCATCTCACCGAGCGGTTGTTGATATTCGTACTGGAATTTTTGGTTATGTGTTGGTTAAAGCCCATAAAGAATGGATGAAGAGGATAACGACAACCTTACAGCGTTCTGGACGACACGTCGAGCGCATCACGTTGTACCCTCTATGAATTGTGACCAGCCTTTGTCGTGTTCTGCATATAATGCTACAGGATTCGAGAATGAGTAAAGCTATGTTCAAATGAAAATCACCACTCTTTTTCTTATGTATTTCTGTATCTGTTCGATATTGTGTACGGTCGCTCTTTCCATACGAAAATCACGAAATGCATCCGATATTGCGGATTTGTACATCGGTGCCAGTTTTATAAAGTAGACTCACGGATTTCCCCCTTCTCCGAACTCATACCTCTTGATACTAAATTTTATTTAGTCACGTGTTTCCTTTCCCCACCGTCGAACCACCCTGTACGATGGATACGAGGTTATAAACGCTTTACAGCCCTTTACAACCACTGCTATACCAAATTAGTGAAGTACCCAGAAAAGTAGATAATTGCACAGTGCTAGAACCATGCACGACTGCAAAGCAGTTTTGAAGAGATATATTCTCTATGTGATTCATATCCTCAGAGATCCCCTTTTTATTCATAAAAAGCTGACTGTGAGAGCAGGACATTTTTGTAGGTTTCCGCTCATTTCATTTTTAAAGAAAATGAGATGAATTACGAAATCCCTTCAGAATTTCATGATTCATGGCAATTTTTTATAGAGGAAAGCAACCCGGAAATTACTAAACTATGATACTCTCCTACTTCCTTTTAGCTTATTCACCTCAATCTAAGAAAAATAAATAAGTAAATGAGCAGGAAAATGATGAGTTTGTAGTAAGTGGCAAGTTGAGTTCGCTTAGGGACGGGAAAAAAATGGCGCCAGCGCAGGGGCTTGTAAGAGTTACAGTAATAAAAAAAATTAAAAATAAAAATTCTAAACCATAATATTCATTATTATTATTATTATTATTCTTTCTTTTCTCAGACGTTATGTCTGGTCAAAAATGGAGAGTGACGCGGAACTTGATCACGCGTGACTTCCTTTTAACTGTACGGTATATGATACATTGCATTTAGGAAGTTTCGGGTAATTGAACATGTATCAATAATTACAGATTTCTGTAGTTGCATATATAAGTTTGGATGTAGCTGTATTGCATTGATGTACTTGTGGATATTGTGTGGTATGACTTCTGTAGTTGATAGTATAATTGGTATAATGTCAACTTTATCCTGATGCCTCATGTCCTTGACTTCCTCAGCCAGTTGGATGTATTTTTCAATTTTTTCTCCTGTTTTCTTCTGTATATTTGTTGTATTGGGTATGGATATTTCGATTATTTGTGTTAATGTCTTCTTTTTATTGGTGAGTATGATGTCAGGTTTATTATGTGGTGTTGTTTTATCTGGTATAATGGTTCTGTTCCAGTATAATTTGTATCCATCTTTCTCCAGTACATTTTGTGGTGCATACTTGTATGTCGGAACGTGTTGTTTTATTTATGTTGTATGGCAAGTTGTTGATGTATTATTTTTGCTACATTGTCATGTCTTCTGGGGTATTATGTATTTGCTAGTATTGTAAATCCGCTTATGATGTGAACTACTGTTTCTGTTTGTTGTTTCCAAAGTCTGCATTTATCTGTTGTGGTATTGGGGTCTTTAATAATATGCTTGCTGTAATATCTGGTGTTTATTGTTGGATCCTGTATTGCAATCATGAATCCTTTCGTCTCACTGTATATATTGCCTTTTCTTAGCCATGCGTTTGTGCGTCTTGATCGATGTGTGGCTGTGTTAGATGATACGGGTGCTTGCCATGTAGTGTTTTCTTTTTCCAATTTACTTTCTTCGTATCTGTTGATGTTATGTGATCTAAAGGGTTGTAGAAGTGGTTATGAAATTGCAATGGTGTAGCCGATGTATTTATATGAGTGATTGCTTTGTGTGTTTTGCTAGTTTCTGCTCGTTCTAAAAAGAATTTTCTTAAATTGTCTACCTGTCCATAATGTAGGTTTTTTAAGTCGATAAATCCCCTTCCTTCTTCCTTTCTGCTTAATGTGAATCTTTCTGTTCCTGAATGTAAGTGATGTATTCTATATTTGTGGCACTGTAATCGTGTAAGTGTATTGAGTGCTTCTAGGTCTGTGTTACTCCATTTCACTACTCCAAATGAGTAGGTCAATATTGGTATAGCATACGTATTTACAGCTATTGTCTTGTTTCTTGCTGTCAATTCTGTTTTCAGTATTTTTGTTGGTCTTTGTCTATATGTTTTTTTTAGTTCTTCTTTAATATTTATACTATCTATTCCTATTTTTTGTCTGTATCCTAGATATTTATAGGCATCTGTTTTTTCCATCGCTTCTATGCAGTCGCTGCGGTTATCCAATATGTAATCTTCTTGTTTAGTGTGTTTTCCCTTGATATTGCTGTTTTTCTTACATTTGTCTGTTCCAAAAGCCATATTTATATCATTGCTGAATACTTCTGTTATCTTTAGTAATTGGTTGAGTTGTTGATTTGTTCCTGCCAGTAGTTTTAGATCATCCATGTATAGCAAATGTGTGATTTTGTGTTCGTATGTTCCAGTAATATTGTATCCATAATTTGTATTACTTAGCATGTTGGATAGTGGGTTCAGAGCAAGGAAGAACCAGAAAGGACTTAATGAGTGTCCTTGGTATATTCCACGCTTAATCTGTATTGGCTGTGATGTGATGATATTTGAATTTGTTTGGATATTAAGTGTGGTAATCCAATTTTTCATTACTATGTTTAGCAACTGTATCAATTTAGGATCTTCTTTGTATATTTCCAATATTTGTAGTAACTGTGGTGTCACCGCCAGACACCACACTTGCTAGGTGGTAGCCTTTAAATCGGCCGCGGTCCGTTAGTATACGTCGGACCCGCGTGTCGCCACTATCAGTGATTGCAGACCGAGCGCCGAAACACAGCAGGTCTAGAGAGACTTCCTAGCACTCGCCCCTGTTGTACAACCGCCTTTGCTAGCGATGGTTCACTGACAAAATACCCTCTCATTTGCCGAGACGATAGTTTAACATAGCCTTCAGCTACGTCATTTGCTACGACCTAGCAAGGCGCCATTATCAGTTACTATTGATATTATGAATCATGTACCGTCAAGACCGTCGTTCTTCATTAACGGATTAAAGTTAAGTATTCCACCAGCTACGTCCGTTTTTCTAAATTCTAATTTCCTTGTCCTGTTCCAGACCTCACGCCCGCGTGCTTGAGCTAAAACGCGTGCCTTTCGGCCTCCTCTAGTAACACGGTGTTGGTTCTCCTGCCAACCAAAACAGTAACCATGAGTGTGGTAACTATCAAAACCTTTTTGGTAATCAATGTATGCGTAGTGTAGCGACCTTTTGTTTAGTTTTAGCTTGATATGTCACCTCTGCATCTATTATCAGTTGCTCTTTACATCCTATGTCGTTTGCAACAGCCTATTCTTCATTTATAATTTTGTTCTGTGTTGTATGTGTCATTAATTTCTGAGTAATGACTGAATTTAATATTTTGTATATTGATGGTAGGCATGTTATGGGGCGACATTTAGCTGGGTTTGCTGTTTCTGCTTGATCTTTACGTATCAGGTAAGTTACTCCATGTGTAAGTGTATCAGGGAAAGTGTATGGGGCTGCAATGTAACTGTTAAATAATTTAGTTAGATGTGAATGTGTTGAGGTGAAGTTCTTTAGCCAGAAATTTGCAGTTTTATCTTATCCAGGGGCTTTCCAATTGTGAGTAGAATTAATTGCTTGTGTGACTTCATGTTGCAAAATTATCACTTCAGGCATTTGTGGTATCATCTAGTATGTTTCTGTTTCTGCTTGTATCCACCATCCATGCCTGTTATGCTGTACCGGGTTTGACCATATGTTGCTCCAGAAGTGTTCCATGTCTGTTATGTTTGGTGGATTCTCTATTTTGATGTGTGTGTATTCTATTGTCTGGTAAAATTTCTTTTGGTTTGTGTTGAATGTTTGGTTTTGTTTCCTTCTATTTTCACTTTTTTTGTATCTTCCAAGTCGTTTGGCCAATGCTTGTAATTTCTGCTTCTTTTCGTCTAATTGCTCTATCGCTTCTTGTTGTAAGATTTTACCTAACCCTTTTCGTTTTTTGTCTGATATTTCATTTCTTATAAATTGTGTTAACTGTCCAATGTCTTTTCTCAGTTTTTCTATTCTGTTCTGTAGCCTGTGTTGCCATGCTGGTTTTGTGGGTTTCTTCTGTTTGTTGATTGGTTCTGATCTCTGCCTAGTGTGTATATTTAGTGTAGTGAGTGTTCCTATATAAACCAGTAGTTGTAACTCTTCCATAGTTGTATTTTCATTTATTTTGTTGTGTATGATTGTGTTGATAGTTGTTATTGTTGTTTCGACTTGTGGGTCATTTGGTGATCTATGCAAGAATGGTCTAACGTCTGTATTTGTGTCTTTGTATTCTATATATGTCATCTGAAATTTTTCTTCTATATCTAACATGTGTGTCACTTCGTGTTCTGTTTGTGCTTCTTCTAGTGGCTGTCTTAAGATTTCGTTTTCCTTTGATTGTTTAATTGATGCGTGTTGTTCTTTGTTTGTTTGCTGTGGGATGTTTGAGTCCATTACTGTATTTTCCTCTTTTCTGATTGCACATTATTTTGTTCCAGTATTTGTTGTACTTGTTGTATGATGTTTTCTAATTCTGACTGGGGTATCCTGTTATTTTTTATTATTACATGGATCTGATCAGCTAGTCGTTGTTCTGTTAAACATTTTAATTCTGGGTATCTGGTAATAACTGTTGTGTATACTTGTGATATGTATCCAGTTGTGTTGATAGCTAAGTTTGTAGCTTGGTAGTAACAGAACATGAGGTGTCTGTTAACTTCATCTGACCATCTCATCCTCTGTTTTCCTTCTAGAGTGGTTGCAGGAAGCATATCCTGCAAAACACCTCTATTTGGATTTAAATCATTTTCCATGTGGCCAGCAGCGTCGTTACCATTGTGGACGGGCATAGGGTTCAAGCGTCGTCCCCGAACATGACAGCGCTTGTCCGAGGCTTCATTAGTTTTGTCCTGAACCAACTAATCACACTAAAAGGAGGGTTAGCCCTATTAGTGGTTTGTTCTTTTCGTCGCCTTTTACGACTGCCAGAACATACCGGAGGCCTATTCTTTTCCTGGGCCTCCAAGGGGTTTATTATTATTATTGTTCTTTCTTTTCTCAGACGTTATGTCTGGTCAAAAATGGAAAGTGACGCGGACCTTGATCAAGTGTGACTTCCTTTTAACTGTACGGTATATGTTACATTGCATTTAGGAAGTTTCGGGTAATTGAACATGTATCAATAATTACAGATTTCTGTAGTTGTATATATAAGTTTGGATGTAGCTGTATTGCATTGATGTACTGGTGGATATTGTGTGGTATGACTTCTGTAGTTGATAGTATAATTGGTATAATGTCAACTTTATCCTGATGCCTCATGTCCTTGACTTCCTCAGCCAGTTGGATGTATTTTTCAATTTTTTCTACTGTTTTCTTTTGTATATTTGTTGTATTGGGAATGGATATTTCGATTAGTTGTGTTAATGTCTTCTTTTTATTGGTGAGTATGACGTCATGTTTGTTATGTGGTGTTGTTTTATCTGATATAATGGTTCTGTTCCAGTATAATTTGTATTCATCATTCTCCAGTACATTTTGTGGTGCATACTTGTATGTGGGAACGTGTTTTTTTATAAGTTTATGTTGTGAGGCAAGCAGTTGATGTATTATTTTTGCTACATTGTCATTTCTTCTGGGGTATTATGTATTTGCTAGTATTGTACATCCGCTTGTTAAGTGATCTACTGTTTCTATTTGTTGTTTGCAAAGTCTGCATTTATCTGTTGTGGTATTGGGATCTTTAATAATATACTTGCTGTAATATCTCGTGTTTATTGTTTGGTCCTGTATTGCAATCATGAATCCTTCCGTCTCACTGTATATATTGCCTTTTCTTAGCCATGTGTTGGATGCGTCTTGATCGATGTGTGACTGTGTTAGATGATACGGGTGCTTGCCATGTAGTGTTTTCTTTTTCCAATTTACTTTCTTCGTATCTGTTGATGTTATGTGATCCAAAGGGTTGTAGGAGTGGTTATGAAATTGCTATGGTGTAGCCGATGTATTTATATGAGTGATTGCTTTGTGTATTTTGCTAGTTTCTGCTCGTTCTAAAAAAAATTTTCTTAAATTGTCTACCAGTCCATAATGTAGGTTTCCTTCTAAGGCGCTTGCAGGAAGCATATCCTGCAAAACATCTCTATTTGGATTTAAATCATTTTCCAGTTGGCTAGCAGTGTTGTTACCATTGTGGGCGGGCATGGGGTTTAAGCGTCGTCCCCGACCATGACGGCGCTTGTCCGAGGCTTCTTTAGTTCTGTCCTGAACCAACTCATCACACTAAAAGGGGGGTTAGCCCTATTAGTGGTTTGTTCTTTTCGTTGCCTTTTACGACTGGCACAGCATACCGGAGGCCTATTCTTTTATTATTATTACAATTATTATAGTATTATTATTTTCATCAGACCACTGTATCTCACTTTAACCTGTTCATCCCCAAAAAATTGAAAATCCCAAAGTTATTAATTTCAAATATATCTGTGGTAAAATAATCTTAAACTCGTTATTAAGCTTCATACAAATTTTCTCTCCATACTAGTTCTGTTCGAAAAATTCCGGAACTTTGTCCACAGAAATTTTTCTGCGCTTTTCTTTTACTATCAATTCATAGTCTCCTTCGAATTACTGCCCTCCACAATTGACACACCACAGAGAGTGGTACCCGCGCGGTCTAGGGCGTCTTGTCACGGTCCGCGCGCCTCACCACGTCAGAGGTTCGAGGCCCCCTTCGGGCATGCTTGTGTGTGTTGTCTTTAGCGTAAGTTAATTTGAGTTAGAGTAAATAGCGTTTAAGCTTGCGGACCGATGACCTCGGCAGTTTTGTCCCATAAGACCTTACCACAAATTTCCGAAACTGATACACGACTCCCAACGCCGTTTCCACTTCCTGAAGCAGTCTAGCAGTCTTGGTACGCCTCTTGGTGTATCGCGCGAAACGCCATCTGCGAATTTTCTTTTATCTCGTCTATCGTTGTAAACCTTTGTCCTTAGTTCAACTTTAGAAATAAAAAAAAAAAAGAGACCACACGAGCCAGGTGTCGAGAGTTTGGAGGTTGAGACAGCACAGTGATTCAGTTTTTCGCGCAATAGACAATCACCAACAGCGATGAATGTGAGGGTGCGTTATCATGAAGCAAGAGCCATAAATTGTCTTGTCACATTTCAGGCCGTCTCCTTCTCACATTTTCACGCAGGCATCGCAACACGGCCCGATAGTACCATCGATTAACAGTTTCTCCCCGTAGCACGAATCCACGATGAACTAATCCTTCAGAGTCAAAGAAAACTATCAGCATGACTTTGTCATTTGACCTGACCTGATGAGATTTTTTTGGCCTTGCAGAACCTTTCCGAGGCATTGTGAAGATCGAACCTTGGTCTCAACATCATAACCGTAGATCTACGTCTCGTCACCAGTTACGATTGTCTTAAGGAACATCTCGTTCTCAGATGCGAGATCCAAAGGTTCATGACAGATTGCGAGACAAAGGTCTTTCTGGTCTTGACTCATTAACTCTGGGACGAACTTGGCGGTAACTCGATTCATTCCAAGATGCTGTATCAGGATCTTGGACGGTCAGTGTTCAATTGGCAAGCACAATTTCGTTGATGTTCCTAACGTGAGCGTCCTCGGTAGACGCCAAAGGGCGTCCTGAACGAGGATCAACATTAACTTCAGACCAGCCATTTTCAAACCGTATGATCATTCGGAACACCGAGTAGGCTTAAGCACTCACACCCGTAGGCTTCGTGCATGATTTTGACTGTCTCCTTAAAGGTTTTCTTCAGTTTCACGCAAAATTTAATGCAGAAGCGTTGCTCCTCGAACTCTGCAATCTCGAAAATCGTAAACTGTTTGACACAGCGTTCTACTCAATACAAAACTAAAATACAGCTAACAGACAAACAACAATGAAACCTCCGTCAGTTACACATTAAACACAGGCGTGTGCAGGGATGCCAACCGCATGTCGCTCCAGTGCACCACTGGCACGAAATTACGAATGTTCCGGAATTTTTTTTGAATAGGCGTCGCATCTGGTATTAAAATATTCACGTCCAGTAACGTGGCATAAAACATTTACTTGTAGCTCATTAATTATTAAAACAAATCAGAATTGCTTGCATTATTGAGCTTCTGAAGTAGAGACGGTATTTATGCAGTAAAAATTATTAATAAAATTTTAATTTTATAAACGGACGGCTCAGGAATACAGCACCGAAAACCCTGTAAGGGTTTATATTGTCGAAGAGACAGTAGAAATGATACTTAATAAACCTTACTTGTATTATTTATTTTTTAAAGATGAAGAATGTGACAGCGGCAGTGCTTAATATCCATATTGCAAGGAGTCTGTTCTATTTTCCAAAACATATGTTTTATCATCACGAGAATTCAATGCTTTTCTATTTACGACGACTGAGTCTCGACAAGTGGCCTTTTCAGACGATTCACGTTTAGTGCTCCATCGGACAGACGGGCGTTGGTGTATATGGCGTGAAACGTATGAAAAGGACGGGGTGGTACGGTCTAGGGAACGATTTTGTGGAATTACCAGGGTCGTTTTGTCGTGACGGAAGGTACAGTGGGTCAACCGAAGTGTGCATCTATCCTTGGGGACCACGTCCACTCCTTCATGCAGTCTGTTTTTGCTTGCACAACGGCATCTACCAGCAAAACAATGCAACGTGTCACACAGCTCGCAGCGTACGTGCGTGGGTCGACGAGCACCGCGATAAGTTTGCCGAACTCCTCTGGTCACCAAATTCACCGAATTTTGACCCAATGGAAAATGTGTGTGCCTACCTCGGTCGGGTCGTTCGCACCATGGATTCTCGATCTAGAAACCTAGTGGAGCTGGCCACGCCACTGAATTCGGCATGGCTCTACATCCATGCCGGTAGCTTACAGAACCTCATGGATTCTCTTCCTGAGAATCTCGCCGTGGTCTCCACAGCAAAAGTTGGTTATTCACGCTTTTGAGAGGTACTCTTTAGTGTTACTTAGATTATTTTTACAAAGGGTGTTTTTTTAGAACAATTTTTTAAACTTACTAAATATAAGGCTCTGACAACAACATGTAATGATTTTTAATTATATTTTCTTAGAGTAAAATGTAATTTTTTTACTATTTTCCTCTTTTAAAATAAAAATGAAATGTGGTTCCGAGTTTGGACGTTTTCCTGTACACATCAGCGAGTATGTCTGTTTGCCGAGAGCCATAAACTGTTTCACAGAACGATGCGACGTGCTTCAGTACTCGAAAGCGGCACGATCGAAGTAATGGTCAATAACTTCATAGTATACACCTAATACTGGTTTCCGAACCCTTTGAGCAATACCTGGAATTTAGAACAGATCGTAACGATGTTCCCTAAATGCTGCTTTGTCATTTCAGCGAAGCGTCGGGCATTGGAAGCATGCTGACTATACTACGGAACTGCATTTAGACCACTATTCTAATTATGGATGGGAAAGTTTGTGACTTGCGTAACAGAAACAACTAGTCCACTAGAGAATAATGGAGCGTCACTCAGTTACCACTCTATGGTTTCCTAGAACTTACTGCGCCGTAGCTGCGTAATTCCAGTGTCAGCCAACACGATTCGTTCACATTTACCAAAACATAATTCGTGTGTGTTTGTATTGTCCCATATACTGCTAACCTTTACCGATACAACAGCGAGAATAACGGCCGTAGTGTTCTCCATGTAACTTTAGTAGAAAACTGAAGGCTTGGCGTGGTTAGTTGAGTAGGAGACGTGCGGAAATACATGACCTTCGAGTTAAACTGTAGTGCCGTTTCGTAGAGCTTCACGTCACCAGAACGAGTCGTGACTGCCACATCTAAATCGCGAATCTCTTGCCCAACGTAAAGTCCCGAGTGACTGGAAAAAAGCGCAGGTGACGCCTGTATACGCGAAAGGTATATGGACGGATCCTCAAAATTACAGACAAATATCCTTAACATCGGTTTGTTGCAGGATTCACGAACATATTCTTAGTTCGAATATAATGAATTTCCTTGAGACAGAGAAGTTGCTGTCCATGCATCAGCACGGCTTTACAAAGCATCGCTCCTGCGAAACGCAACTCGCCCTTTTTTCTCATATCTTGCTAACCATGGATGAAGGGTATCAGACGGATGCCATATTCCTTGACTTCCGGAAAGTGTTTCACTCGGTGCCCCACTGCAGACTTCTAACTAAGGTACGAGCATATGGGATTGGCTCCCAAGTATGTGAGTGACTCGAAGAATTCTTAAGTAATAGAACCTGGTACGTTGTCCTCGATGGTAAGTGTTCAACGGAGGTGAGGGTATCATCTAGAGTTCCCCAGGGAAGTGTGGTAGGTCCGCTTTTGTTTTCTATCTACTTGAATGATGTTTTGGATAGGGTGGATAACAATGTGCGGCTGTTTGCTGATGATGCTGTGGTGTACGGGAAGGTGTCGCAGTTGAGTGACTGTAGGAGGATACAAGATGACTTGGACAGGATTTGTGATTGGTCTAAAGAATGGGAGCTAACTCTAAATATAGATAAATGTAAATTAATGCAATGAATAGGAAAAAGAATCCTGTAATGCTTGAATACTCCATTAGTAGTGTAGGGCCGGCCGCGGTGGTGTCGCGGTTCTAGGCGCGCAGTCCGGAACCGTGCGACTGCTACGGTCGCAGGTTCGAATCCTGCCTCGGGCAGGATGTCCTTAGGTTAGTTAGGTTTAAGTAGTTCTAAGTTCTAGGGGACTGATGACCACAGCAGTTGAGTCCCATAGTACTCAGAGCCATTTGAACCATTTTTTAGTAGTGTAGCGCTTGACGCAGTCAATTCGATTAAATATTTGGGCGTGACATTGCAGAGCGATATGAAGTGGGACAAGCATGTAATGGCCGTTGTGGGGAAGGCGGATACTCGTCTTCGGTTCATTGGCAGAATTTTGGGAAGATGTGGTTCATCTGTAAAGAAGACCGCTTATAAACCGCTAATACGACCTATTCCTGAGTACTGCTCGAGCGTTTGGGATGCCTATCGGGTCGGATTGGGGGCGGACATAGAAGCAATTCAGAGGCGGGCTGCTAGATTTGTTACTGGTAGGTTTGATCATCACGCGAGTGTTACGGAAATGCTTCAGGAACTCGAGTGGGAGTCTCTAGAGGAAAGGAGGCGTTCTTTTCGTGAATCGCTACTGAGGAAATTTAGAGAACCAGTATTTGAGGCTGACTGCAGTACAATTTTACTGCCGCCAACTTATATTTCGCGGAAAGACCACAAAGATAAGATAAGAGAGATTAGGGCTCGTACAGAGGCATATAGGCAGTCATCTTTCCCTCGTTCTGAGTGGAACAGGGAGAGAAGATGCAAGTTGTAGTGCGAGGTACCCTCCGCCACGCACCGTATGGTTGATTGCGGAGTATGTATGTAGATGCAGATCTAGCCACTACTAGCTATTCGACATAATCTATTCAGAGGAAGCACAAGACAGCAACTGTATGATCCGGACATTCTATAACCAAGTGTCTTTTCCTTTATAGATCAATCCCGCAGAAACGTAAAACGTAAATACGTCTCCTGCTCCTGTGAACATCGGTTGGCATCGAAACTCATACTAGATGCAATCTATTGTGCTACGTGCGATGTCTGTAAGCCGTGAAACTAGATTAGAACCATTATGCGTTATATCCTCTGCAATCTGTTTTGCACATATTCTCTACGCCTGCCAATACTAATTTTCCCTTCTACCTCTCCTTTCAGCCCAAGTTAACTATGCGTGGATCTCGTAGCAGATGCCCCATTAAACTGCGCCTCCTTCTCGTAAGACAAATTCGCGGATTTCTTTGCCTACTCATTCTGTTTAGATGGTCTTTGTTTCTGAAATATCACTGAATATAAAAGTGCAATCAGCCATACTTTTTGAATGAATGATTTATTTTACAGTGACAAGTTTCAGGCTTATGACCATTGCCGGACGGTAGCGAGGATTTCTAGCATAAATTTTTGTCGCAAGGAAAAGTTGTCCTTTTACTTCATTACAGCATAGAGGTCTGTCTAATTGATACGCGACACGATGAATCACTTGGAAATTGGTTTAGTATATCAGATATCAAAGAAACAGAACTCTATGCTATAATGTATAGAGAAAAACTTTTCTTTGGGACAAAACTGTGAAATCTTCGCTGGCGTTCATACCCCAAATTAGGTACCGTAAAATGAAGTATTCTTTGAAACAATGTGGCTCGTTACTGTTTTCTCTTCAGTGAAATTTATAAAAATAGCTTCACTGTTCTCAAGTCATCATAATCTTCATTTCTTCTTGATTTTTGAATTCTTGAAAATCATCACATGGTCAAACTCCGCCAATTTCTTCTTCCATGGGTTTCGGCTGCACCGCGTCCCATCGCCATATAATTTTGTGCCACAAGCGTACAGTTTCAGTAACTCCCTCCTCATTTCCATTGCTGTACTTTGAACCAGTAGACAAAACTTACTTCGTTAGTATCGGACTGCTTCTAATATCTTCCTTGATCCGTCCAACTTGTGTGATTTATTTAGCCTGAAGCAATATATTGCACGGAGGTGGTTTTCCATTCCATTCGACATCTCTTGTACCTTACACCCGACCACAAGGAAGATGTTGAGAGATACGGATCGTCAGTTGCAAATCATGTATCATTGTCTGCTTTAAACGTACGTAAGACCTCTTCCTGACGGTGCATTTCTAAAAATGTTGTTCAAATGTGTGTGAAATCTTATGAGACTTAACTACTAAGGTCATCAGTCCCTAAGCGTACACACTACTTAACCTAAATTATCCTATGGACAAACACACATGCCCAGGCCCGAGGGAGGACTCGAACCTCCGCCGGGACCAGCCGCACAGTTCATGACCGCAGCCCCAAGACCGCTCGGCTAATCCCGCGCGGCACGCATTTGTAGTATGGTCGAATGAAACCGGCAACGTATGCTAGACATAACTAAATCTTGTTGCAGCTGGTCTTTAATTTTAATGCATCTGACAGCCGCTAGATTTTCACGTCTTCGTTCGCGGACTCCCTCAGACCACAACTTTAATGTTTAACGATTCGAGAAGCTTTAGCTATACCCGTAATCACGGGTGAATCGCTGTATTATGTTGAAAATAAGTACGTGTACTTTGACGAACATACGCTGCTCAAGAGCTAATGTTTCTTTCTTTAATTTCTTAGTTTCACTCCCCTCGCTCCACACGGGCAAGGATGGATTTTCATCGGCTAGAGTTCGTTTCTCTGCAGGCAAATGATTTCAGAAATAAACTATAAGATAAAAAAGAGGCACCCCGAAGGAATTATCCGAATGGAACAGAAGGTTGATGTGACGTACATGAACAGGCAAACAAATGACTATAATTTCAGAAAAGCTGATGATTTATTGAAGGGAAAGAGCTTCATAAACTGAACAAAAGAATAACGCTTTGCTACAACTCTGGGCCGTCTGTAAGCAGATGTTCGGATCGGCATTGATTGAAAGAGTTGTTGGATGTTCTCCTGAGGAATATCGTGCCTAATCCAGTCCAGTTAGCGTGTCAGATGGTTAAAATCCGAGCTGGTTGTAGTGCTCTGCCCGTGATGTTCCAAACTTCTCGGTTGGGGAGAGATTCGGCGACCTCGGTGGCCAAAGTGGGGCTTGGATAGCACGAAGACAAGAAGTAGAAACTCTCGCCATAAGCGAGCGCGTATTATCTTGGTGAACCGTAAGCCCAGGATTGCTTGCCAGTAAGGGCAACAAAACGGTTCGTAGAATATCGTCGTCGTACCGCTATGCTGTAAGGGTGCCGCAGTTGACAACCAAAGCGGTTACAGTATGAAGCCGCTGACAACCTCGCCATTGAGCGTCCCCCCCCCTCCCCCTTCCTGTGGTTGTTGTTGTTGTGGTATTCAGTCCTGAGACTGGTTTGATGCAGCTCTCCATGCTAATCTATCCTGTGCAAGCTCCTTCATCTCCCAGTACCTACTGCAACCTACATCCTTCTGAATCTGCTTAGTGTATTCATCTCGTGGTCTCCCTCTACGATTTTTACCCTCCGCGCTGCCCTCCAATGCTAAATTTGTGTTCCCTTCATGCCTCAGGACATGTCCTACCAACCGATCCCTTCTTCTAGTCAAGTTCTGCCACAAACTTCTCTTCTCCCCAATCCTATTCAATACCTCCTCATTAGTTACGTGATCTACCCATCTAATCTTCAACATTCTTCTGTAGCACCACATTTCGAAAGCTTCTACTCTCTTCTTGTCCAAACTATTTATTGTCCATGTTTCATTTCCATACATGGCTACACTCCATACAAATACTGTCAGGAACGATTTCCTGACACTTAAATCTATACTCGATGTTAACAAATTTCTCTTCTTCAGAAACGCTTTCCTTGCCATTGCCAGTCTACATTTTATATCCTCTCTACTTCGACCATCATCAGTTATTTTGCTCCCCAAATAGCAGCCGGCCGCGGTGGTCTAACGGTTCTAGGCGCTCAGTCCGGAACCGCGCGACTGCTACGGTCGCATGTTCGAATCCTGCCTCGGGCATGTATGCGTGTGATGTCCTTAGCTTAATTAGGTTTAGGTAGTTCTAAGTTCTAGGAGACTGATGACGACAGATGTTAAGTCCCATAGTGCTCAGAGCCATTTGAACCATTTGAACCCAAATAGCAAAACTCCTACTTTAAGTGTCTCATTTCCTAATCTAATTCCCTCAGCATCATCCAACTTAATTGGACTACATTCCATTATCCTCGTTTTGCTTTTGTTGATGTTCATCTTATATCCTCCTTTCAAGACACTATCCATTCCGTTCAACTGCTCTTCCAAGTCCTTTGCTGTCTCTGACAGAATTACAATGTTATCGGCGAACCTCAAAGTTTTTATTTCTTCTCCCTGGATTTTAATACCTACTCCAAATTTTTCTTTTGTTTCCTTTACTGCTTGCTCAATATACAGATTGAATAACATCGGGGAGAGGCTACAACCGTGTCTCACTCCCTTCCCAACCACTGCTTCCCTTTCATCTGGTTTCTGTACAAATTGTAAATAGCCTTTCGCTCTCTGTATTTTACCCTTGCCACCTTTAGAATTTGAAATAAATATGAAATAAAATTTGACACCATGCCATAACTTCTGGTTGTTGGGCCATGAGGCAGGCAACCCTCAGGTTGGCATCCCACATTTCGGGGCGTCTCCAGACACCTCTTCGCTGGTCGTCGGGGCCTGGAATCTCATTGATTTGAGTAGAACTGTCTTCAGTAGCGAGCGCCACTTTGAGCTGAATATAATCGGCGACACGTATCTGTAGACGCCCTGGACAGCAGTGGGATACGAACCGGACTGTCGCCCACCATACGGCACAACGATGAGAAGTGTTGTCGTGGGGCGCCATTTACTTTCACAGGAGGACCAGTCTGGTTGTGCGACAACTCTGCCAATCAATGCCAGGCGAATTAGTGCTTGCGTTAGGGGCCAGAGGTGGACCAACACCGTATTGAGTTACTCAACTTGTGAAGCTCTTTCTCTTGAATCAATCATCCAGTTTTTCTCAAACTGTAGTCTTTTTCTTTTCTGTACATGTACGTCACATATACCGATTTCTGTCTCATACGGATGACAGTGGCGCATAGCTTTTTTGTCTTAGAATATACATAAACAGTAAAATTTTCATTTTAGATTGCGTTAAAAATTGAATGTTTTCAGAAAATAAGAAACAGCTTGTGAGTTGCAGTAGTTATAGGAATAAACTGTGGTCTGTTGATTGTTTACAACTTTTACACAGGGAAGAATAAGTGAAGCGTTTAGGTAAACTGCCAAGGGTAAGGTTACGTTACACACATAAAATTGAGAGTGTATACATTTTTGGTGCTGTTGCTATGAGTTTTGTGTGGCTGGATTTTCGGAAAATGATGAGGGATGAGGTTCCGAACCAAGCCTGAGGATGTGGGTGGACGGGAGAGATGAGGACAGGGAACCTGACAAAGGGAGGAGTGTCTTCTGCTAGGTGTAGTAGGTCGGGTTTCAAGATCGGGAAAGGGCAGGCAGTTAACACTGCGTTGCGAGGTGATGTGGGGGGCAGGTAGGCATTGTGTTGGGTGAATGTGTTGGTATAGGCACTGCAGAGTACGAGGATCAAAGAGCAGTGGGGAAACTACAGAGCGGTCAGTGTCAAGACTGCAGGTAGTGTAGCTTACACGGCAGATAATGGTCCTGTATACTGGGTATCTTGCGTCGTTTGACGTTGTAACTACGAACTGTGATCAAGGTTTGGTGAAAAAAAAAAAAAGGAAAGAAAAGAGCGTCTTTACTTTGTGATCTATATTGACGAGAGTTACGGCCTGCCTAGTGAACGATTTTACCTTCTTGTCGCTGTGTGACTCTACATATATGAACGTCTAGCATATCCCTCCAGTCACTTTGAGCAGACACAGGTTCCAGAATGAAATTTACACACAGCAGCGGAGTGTGCGCTGATATGAAACTTCCTGACACATTAAAACTGTGTGCCGGACCGAGACTCGAATTCGGGACCTAAGCCTTTTGCGGGCAAGTACTCTACCATCTGAGCTACCCAAGAATGACTCATGACCCGTCCTCAAAGCCCTAATTCTACCAGCACCTCGTCTCCAATCCTCCGCTGCAGTCTGGAACCGCAAGACCGCTACGGTCGCAGGTTCGAATCCTGCCTCGGGCATGGATGTTTGTGATGTCCTTAGGTTAGTTAGGTTTAACTAGTTCTAAGTTCTAGGGGACTAATGACCTCAGCAGTTGAGTCCCATAGTGCTCAGAGCCATTTTTTTTCCATTCCTCCAAACTTCACAGAATCTCTGCCGCGTACCGAGTTCAAGCCTCGGTGCAGCACACAGTTTTAATCTTCCAGGAAGTTCCAGACACAGTTTGACTGTTTACATGTGTCGCTGAGTGTGCACAAACCGCACGAAAACAGCAAGTGTGTGTCAACAGAGAGGGCTGAATGGTCATCTGGATGTATCTTACGGTGCTCAGCCTCCACACTACAAATACGGAAGTGTATGGACATTGTGTAACATGGTGCACATCACGATGCACAGGGCTAACTGATTATTTTCAATCATCCGCATTTCCACTGTTTCATGTTGTCTACTATATCCTCTCGTTAGTCTTTTCATTTTTAAGCTTCAGAACAAAAGTTTTACTTTTTGTTTTCTGGCTTAGGAAGACAGACACATCTCATGAACCTGCTGACTCTAACTTGGTCGTAAAACGAAGGAAACGTTTACAAACGTGTACTGTTTTGATTTCTGCAAAATTTAGATGCCGGTGTGAAGACCGTCCGGAGAACCTGCTTGTTTCCTTCCGTAATCTAAACTTTCGAAACTCTCGTCCACGTGTCATCTTGGAACTGCACAACACCTACCCTGCTGCTGCTCCTTGGGGTAAGTAGTGCCTCGCTCTACCGGTAAGCGTCACCCTCGCCGGTTTCAGCCACTCCTGCCCCCTCCACCCGACCGCCCCCCACCACACGAGCTCCCGTGGCAGGAGATTTATCTGGCGCCGCGACGGCCGACGCCTCTGCTTGTCCAGCGACCGCCCTCTGAGCCCTCGCAGTAGGCCGCCTCTGCTTCTACCCTGCAGGAAGCCACACCAGTCTACACGGTGGCTGGCTCACCTGCGCGACACCCCTGTTTCAAAGTCCTTATCAGCTCGCTGATGACACAGATGCAAGAATACCATCTGGACAATAAATATCTAGTCTGATCTCACAGCCTTGTATCAGCTCCAGTATAGTTCAAAGTTTGAGCATGTGTGGAGGTAATCTTCAATCAGCCTGCGGCACGATTCGTACAGAGCAAGAAGAGCCCTAACAGCAGACATTGCTGTAGCCAACATTCAGCCGCGAACTGCAAAAGGCTGTTGGCAGTACCGAAGCTACTTGGCAAAAACGCTAGATGTCTATAGAGCTGCGACAACCCTATAAGAATTGCCATTCAGGCATATACTAACTCCCTTACGAGGGCCACTCTTCTTTCACAATGAAGACTGCTTCTTTTCTTCCTTCTCCTGGCCTTATCCTGCATCTTAATGGAGTCGACGTGTTATTTTGGAATTCGTAGTGCAGATTGAAGTGGCTCTGAGCACTACGGGACTTAACATCTGTGGTCATCAGTCCCCTAGAACTTAGAACTACTTAAACCTTACTAACCTAAGGACATTACACACATCCATGTCCGAAGGAGGATTCGAACCTGCGACCGTAGCGATCGCTCGGTTCCAGACTGAGGCGCCTAGAACCGCTCGGCCACACAGGCCACCCCCCATCCTTAACCTCCCGAGCGGATTAGATACAAAACCGGCGCGTATCCCCGAATTCTGGAAGCGGCGTGCTAACGCGCCTGGCTATCCGGGCACGTTTTTGCGCCACACGGCCTGTAGCTACGAGGATGTACTGCAAAAGAATGCCTCCACTTTTTTCTAGGAGAACTCATACAACTTTTCAAATAAAATAAACTTTAGGAACACTCTACATCTTACTTCTTCATATTTATTCTACATGTTTCTTACTCAACATAGCAACCATGCCAACGTACGTATTTCTCCCAAGGAGAGACCAGTTTGTTCAGACCGCCACTGTCAAATGTATGATATTGTTGACGGAGCCGCAACGTCACTTCTGCTTACATCACTTCATGAATGTAAAACGAAGTCATCAAAGTTGTTCTCTAAGTTTTGGAAACGGATGAAAATCATATTCGGTCAGGCTAGGACTGTACAGAGAATGATCTGTTAAGGCACAGAATAGTAAGGGGTTATTGTTGTTGTTGTTGTCCTCAGTCCAGAGTCTGACTTGATGCAACTTTCCATAGTATTCTCTCCTGGCAAGCCTCTTCATCTTCGAGAAACTACTGCAACCTGCATCCTTCGGAATCTGCTTTGTGTATTCATCTCTTTCTCTACGATTTTTACCCTCCACGCTTCCCACCAAACTAAACTGGTGACACCTTGCTCCCTCAGAACATGTCCTACCAACCGATCCCTTCTTTTAGCCAAGTTGTGAAACAAATTCCTCTTCTCCCCGATTCTATTCAGTACTTCCTCATTACTTACTCGATCGACCCATCTGACCGTCAGCATTCTTCTGTAGGACCACATTTTAAAAGCTTCTATTCCCTTCTTGTCTGAACTGTTAATCGTCCATGTTTCACTTCCATACGTGGCTAAACTCCAGACAGTAGCTTCAGAAAAGACTTCCTAATACTTAAATCTGTATCCGATGTTAAGATGTTTTCCTTCTTCATAAATGCTTTTCTTGCCATTGTCAGTCAACATTTTACATCTTCTCTACTTTGGCCATAATCAGTTATTTTGCTGCCGAAATAGCAAAACCATCCACTACTTGAAGTGTCTCGTTTCCTAATCTGAGTCCCCAGCATCACCTGATTTAATTCTACTGCA
Source organism: Schistocerca nitens (assembly GCF_023898315.1). NCBI lineage: Eukaryota > Metazoa > Arthropoda > Insecta > Orthoptera > Acrididae > Schistocerca > Schistocerca nitens. Next base: position 683,150,494 of record NC_064619.1, on the reverse strand, counting down.
TTACATACTAGACTGTATCAGATAGATTATAGTAAGACAGAGATTTAGGAATCAGGTTTTATATTGTAAGACATTTCCAGGGGCAGATGTGGATTCGGACCACAATCTATTGGTTATGAACTGTAGATTAAAATTGAAGAAACTGCAAAAAGGTGGGAATATAAGGAGATGGTCCCTGGATAAACTGAAAATGCCAGAGGTTGTACAGAGTTTCAGGGAGAGCATAAGGGAACAATTGACAGGAATGTGGGAAATAAATACAGAAGAAGAAGAATGGGTAGCTTTGAGAGATGAAATAGTGCAGGCAACAGAGGATCAAGCAGATAACAAGATAAGGGCTAGTAGGAATCCTTGGGTAACAGAAGAAATATTGAATTTAATTGATGAAAGGATAAAATACAAAAATGCAGTAAATGAAGCAGGCAAAAAGGAATACAAACGTCTCAAAAATGAGATCGACAGGAAGTGCAAAGTGGCTAAGCAGGGATGGCTAGAGGACCAATGTAAGGATGTATAGGCTTATCTCACTAGGGCTAAGATAGATACTGCCTACAGAAAAATTAAAGAGACCTTTGGAGAACACAGAACCACTTGTATGAATATCAAGAGCTGAGATGGAAACCAAGTTCTAAGCAAAGAAGGGAAAGCATAAAGGTGGAAGGAGTATATGGAGGGTCTGTATAAGGGTGATGTATTTGTGGACAGTATTATGGAAATGGGAGATATGAAGCCGGCCTTGGTGGCCGAGCTGTTCTAGGCGCTACAGTCTGGCACCGCGCGACCGCTACGGTCGCAGGTTCGAATACTGCCTCGGGCATGAGTGTGTGTGATGTCCTTAGGTTAGTTAGGTTTAAGTAGTTCTAAGTTCTAGGGGATTGATGACCTCAGATGTTCCATAGTGCTCACAGCCATATGAACCTTTTTTTTTTTTTTTTTTTTTGGTGATATGATACTGCCTGAAGAGTTTGTCAGAGCACTGAAAGATGTAAGTCGAAACAAACCCCCGGGAGTAGACAACCTTCCATTGGAACTACTGACAGCCTTGGGAGAGTCAGTCCTGACAAAACTCTACCATCTCGTGAGCAAGATGTATGTGACTGGCGAAATACCCTCAGACTTCAAGAAGAATGTGATAATTCCAATCCCAAGGAAATCAGGTGTTGACAGATTTGAAAATTACCGAACTATCAGTTTAATAAGTCACGGCTGCAAAATACTAACGCGAATTCTTTACAGACGAATGGAAAAACTGGTAGAAGCCGAACTCGGGAAAGATCAGTTTAGATTCCGCAGAAATATCGGAACACGTGAGGCAATACTGACCCTTCGACTTATCTTACAAGGTAGATTAAGAAATGGCAAACCTACGTTTCTAGCATTTGTAGACTTAGAGAAGACTTTGGCTATTTCATTGGATTACTCTCATTCAAATTCTGAAAGTGGCAGGGATGAAATACAGGGAGCGAAAGGCTATATGCAATTTGTACAGAAACCAGATGGCAGTTATAAGAGTCGAGGGACATGAAAGGGAAGCAGTGGTTGGGAAGGGAGTGAGACAGGGTTGTAGCCTCTCCCCGATGTTATTCAATCTGTATATTGAGCAATCGGTAAAGGAAACAAAAGAAAATTCGGAGTAGGCATTAAAATACATGGAGAAGAAACAAAAACTTTGAGGCTTGCCGATCGCATTGTAATTCTGACAGAGACAGCAAAGGACTTGGAAGAGCAGTTGAACGGAATGGACAGTGTCTTGAAAGGAGGATATAAGATGAACATCAACAAAAGCAAAAAGGAATGTAGTCGGGTGATGCTGAGGGAATTAGATTAGGAAATGAGACACTTAAAGTAGTAAAGGAGTTTTGCTATTTGGGGAGCAAAATAACTGTAGATGGTCGAAGTAGAGAGAATATAAAATGTAGACTGGCAATGGCAAGGAAAGCGTTTCTGAAGAAGAGAAATTTGTTAACATCGAGTATATATTTCAGCGTAAGGAAGTCGTTTCTGAAAGTATTTGTATGGGGTGTAGCCATGTATGGAAGTGAAACATGGGCGACAAATGGTTTGGAAAAGAAGAGAATAGAAGCTTTCGAAATGTGGTGCTACAGAAGAATGCTGAAAATTAGATGGGTAATCACATAACTACTGAGAAGGTATTGAACAGAATTGGGGAGAAGAGGAGTTTGTGGCACAACTTGACTAGAAGAAGGGATCGGTTGGCATTATATGTTATGGGGCATTAAGGGATCACCAATTTAGTGTTGTAGGGCAGCGTGGAGGGTAAAAATCGTAGAGGGAGACCAAGAGATGAATACACTAAGCACATTCAGATAGATGTAGGTTGTAGTAGGCACCGAGAGATGAAGAAGCTTGCACAGGATAGAGTAGCATGGAGAGCTGCATCAAACCAGTCTCTGGACTGAAGACCACAACAACAACACATTCCATTCATTCTTGTGTTGCCTTTGTTGATGTTCATCTTATACCCTCCTTTCAAAATCATGTCAATTCATTGGCAAACCTCAATTTTTTTATTTCTTCTCCCTGAATTTTAATTCATACTCAAAATTTTTCTTTACCACTTGTTCAGTGTATGGTTTGAATAACATCGGGGACAGTCTACAAACCTGTCTCATTCCCTTCTCAACCAGTCCTTCCTTTTCATACCCCTACACTGTTATTACTGTCGTCTGACTTCTGTACAAGTTGTAAATGGCCTTTGGCTCCCTACTTTTACCTCTACTATCTTCAGAATTTCAATGACAGTACTGTAGTCAACACTGCCGAAAGCTTTCTGTAAATAAACAAATACTATCTTTTAAGACAAGCCGTATGGTCAGTCTTGCCTCGCGTGTTGCTACATTCCTCGAGAATCCCCACTGATTCTCACCGAGGTCTGCTTCTAACATTCTTCCGCAAGGAATTCGTGTTAGTATCTTGCACCGTGACAGTTCGGTAATTTACACACCTGTCATCACCTGCTTACTTTGTAATTGGAATTATTATATTCTTCTTGATTTGTGAGGGTGTTTCGCCTATCTCATACACCTTGCACACCAGATGGAAGAGTTTTTCCTTGCCTAGCTCTCCCAAGGCTGTCAGTAGTTCCGACGGGATGGCGTCTACTCCGGGACCGTGTTTCGACTTAGATCTTTCAGAGCTTTGCCATATTCTTCTCGCAGTATCTCCCACCTCATGTTCATTTATGTCCACCTCCCTTTCTATAATATTTCTTCCAGCTTCATGTCCCTTGTATAGACGCTAGGCCCTCTGTATGCTCCATCCATCTTTCAGCTTTCTCTTCTTTGCTTAGGACTGGTTTACGATCTTAGCTCTTAGTATTCATCCAGCTGCTTCACTTTTCCACCAAGCCGTCTTTCCCCTCGTGAGACATGCTTTTAAATCCTTATGATTGATATTTGTCCTGTTAACATTTCTACATAGCCATTCTGCACTTCCTGTCAATCTCATTTTTTTAGACGTTTGTACTTCCTTTCGCCTATTTCATTTGCTGCATTTATAAATTTCAGTTAAATTCAGTATGTCTTGTGTTATCTAAGGATCCTAGTACCTATTTGATCCTCTTCATCTCTTAAGGCTATCAATTCGTCTACTACTGTATTCCTTTCCCTCTTACTAGTCAACCGTTGCCTGATCTTCCAACTGAAGCTCTCAACAACCTCTGGTTCTTTCAACTTACCCAGGTCACATCTCCGTAATATCCTCAGTTTTAATCTACAGTTGTTAACCAATAAATTGTGGTCAGAGTCCACATCTTGTGCTGGAAATGTCTCACAGTTTAAAATCTGGTTCCTAAATCTCTGTCTAACCATTATATAATCAATCTGGAACCTACAGGTAACTGTCTGTTTCATTCCTCTCCATCAATCCATATTCATCTACTATTTTGCCTTCTCTTCCTCTTACTACTAGCGAATTTCGGGCCCCTCAATACATATTAATTTTCGTCACCTTTAACTTTGGGATAGAAATCAGAAAAAAATTATTAGGAGTCACATTGCCGCAGGAAAATTCGAGTCACGACAGAAATAGAGGTCTGTCGAATAACGAATAAGCATTCAGGAGGAAAGAGATTGGAAAACCAAAGAAGGCGAGACAAACATATCCGTTAGCTCATAAGGCATGTTCGAATAAACTGCATCTGTTTCATAAGAGCACATAGCGAGGTACCGACACAGCCGTTAACAGCCTGTTAACTGAATGCAACAGAATAAGGAGACATTCAGTCATTACGGATCGAGCTTCGCGTCATAGCCTCACGCTAGCTCCCTTTAAATACTCCAACACTCCAGCTCTTGTCATGAGTTGATCGTTGGGATCGATGGTGTTCACCACATAAATAGCACTCGATTCCATGATTACGATACTGTAGTGAATCTCTGTCCCAGATGCCCCAGCACAGTCTAATGAACTAGCCGAAGATATATTCAAGGTGACGGAATTCATGCGATTAACTTCATGCTGCTTGCAACCTACCATCTACTCATGGAGAAACTGACTGTCTTCCAACAACGCAACATCACACAGTGCTGCCAATACCCGACTTCAACACGGGAGCCGGGAACAGGGCATTTGGGGTCCACGTTCACGTTTAATGCTCAGCCGCCTTCACGTAATGAGATCTACCAGGGTAGGAAGAGATCAGCCGACCACACGGCTACTGACCCCAGGTACATCGCGGATGGATTATGCAAGGTCGTCGTGGAATTCGGCGTGGGAACGAATACACGCCGCAGCCGGCGCGAGAATCACTTCGCGCCGCCAGGGTTGTTGGAATTGCCTCCAGAGCGTGCAACGGACGTCGGCTAGAAACCAACACTCAGCTGCATCAGCAACATCCGAGGCTCCTGCAGTAAAACGTTGTAAACATTGTGAATAAGTAACTGAACTCTAATAATATTTTACTGCCGTCGTTGACGCTTTACAGGTTCCCAGCAACTATCCTAACTTCTCGCAGAGGTGTCCCAGTTTTGCCCTTCGTAGATCGATGACAGAGAACCCAAGGCGCCGGATTGTTGCAGACATCACAGCTCTCATGTGTGGTCTGGCACTGTCGTGCTGAAGAACAGTGTGCTCCGTGAATGGAAGAACTCTTCGAATTCGTGATTTCAGTTTTCTAATGATCTCTCACGCATCGGCAGACTGACATTACACATCGCCATGTTACACGCTATAGTTCGGAGCCCTCTACTGGAAGAGGGTTGCAACATGCGTCAGTGATGCGAACAACTCAAGCAAGTAATAAGCATGACATGCAATACCTCAACCGATATTGACAATAGAATAAAAAATGCGGAGGCGTAGCTTTCCAGTACGCCGTTGTAGATATCTGCAGTCCTCCACAGCTGATAATTTCGTATTATTCGTTCACAGACTGAATGAATTGAAATTTATTTGGGTATTATCTTGTCTGAATTCACCAAGGTTAAAGAGAGCTTGTTTTCTAGAAATACAAAGTAAAGGCAAGAAATACAGAAGAAAATTATCACTATACTCCAGAGTAGCAGAAATAGGCGTTGGGGGGGCAGTTGTGGAGTGTACCTCTTCTTAAATCCCTTTCTCTCTCCCCATAGTCGTCTTCTAGGCGTAGATCCCATGAGTCAGAAGTTGTAACCATTCATGTCGATCCGAGCTTGGAAAGTGTGGCGTCAAACAGTACTATCAACAAAGGTGTAGTCACAGTGAGTTATGAGGCGCTCCTTCACACTGACTCGTTTAGCAAACGTGGGTAACGGCATATTGCAATAAATGTTTTACCTTCACAAGCTGACTACGATCTTTTTAAAGTAGCTATTTATGTCTTCAGAAACTATCTCAAGAAGACGCTGGAAGATGCTTTAGTGAAGTAGTATCAATAATGCCATTCATGATCGCTCACGCGTTTCTGCATTTTCATGTGAATCGCGACGTGTATTGTAGTTATATTCTTTCTGTTCTCAGATTGTCTCACAGGTCTGTACATGGCTCTCATAATATCTGTAAGTTGTAACTGAGTCTTATAACTCATAATGAAGAATAGCAGCTGTATGCAATGTAAACAAACATCGCTTGGGAAACCAAGAGCCTTTCCGTACAACGTACACAAACGTTTAATTGGTTGCTACGGAATGTCAAAGATCTGCCGGCGACAGGGAGAATGAAGTGCAATGTCGAAATGTACGGCTCGCGCAAAATAACGTGGGACCCACGCAGAACCGCGTTCTTGTCTTGAGCACTGGTCGAGTCCACCCCTTTTTTCGGCATGTGCGTTCGCCTCAATTGACTGTCTCCGGATGATAGGCGCACATCGAGCGCTTTCGCCTTTATCTCTTTTCTCCGTAGCAAGGCGCTGTTGTCTTTCTGCACACTAGGTACAAAAAAATGTTCAAATGTGTGTCAAATCTTATGGGACAACTGCTAAGGTCACCAGTCCCTAAGCTTACACACTACTTAACCTAAATTATGCTAAGGACACACACCCATGCCCGAGGGAGGACTCGAATCTCCGCCGGGACCAGCCACTCAGTCCATGACTGTAGCGCCTAAAACCGCTCGGCTACTCCCGCGCGGCCACTAGTTACATATTCTATTAAATTTATATCAGGAGAGGCAACGAGGAAGCATAAATTAAATTAATTATAAAGTTCGTATAGCAAGTTTGTAGGCATCGCGACTCTAGTCGCATAAAGAAGAGAAAAAGGAAGGATAAACCATAGGTACACATACTTCACAGGACTAAACTACTTCGGGAAATACGCTGAAGAAGGGTAACTTTTTCAAATAAATTTATGTTATATTGACGAATAATTTGTAATGGAATTGACACATAACGTCCACATGGCTCACGTACTTCATTTTAAATTGTCACCATCCTAATAAGCAACATTCTACACCTTTCTAATTTTGTCACCCCTGTTTCGTTTTATGAGCAAGTGGTCGATGTTGTTTTGCTTGATTCTTTGTTTATGGGACTATTTCTTTTGGTATTCTAATGAGAAGCTATTTATTTTTTAAACTCACTGGTCGCATTAACATTAGCTGGAAATAATATTGTTTCCTGACTCGCTAACCGTCCTTCACAAGTATTGTGAGATATGTATTGTACGAAGGCTTCAGTAGTCGAGTCGCACACCCCCTTATTTTACAGTGGGTCCCCACCGCTACCGACGCCCCGTGCCAACCTTGCTACGCTGTCTGCGTAGCTGGGGACCAAGTTTTCTGTACGCACTCTAAACGCTGTCAATAAAAGCCGTTTGTTTTATGGTCGCGGCTTCTTACGATGCTATCCAGGCGACAAAACAAAGAAAACGACGCACCACAAAGGAATTTTCCAAATGGGACAGAAATCGGTAAACACAAATTTCATGTACAGACAAACAAACAAATTAGTACAATTTCAGAAAAAAATTAGATGACTTATTCAAGAGAAAGGGCTTCATAAATTCAGGAAATGAATATCGCGTTATTCCACTTCTAACCCGACTATGTAAGCACTTATTCGGCATGACATTAATTGGAGTTGTTATAAATCTGAGGACGGAAGTTTACTAATACCTGTATTCGTAACTGATAGTTAATGAATGCTAAATCTACAATTTGACTTCTAATCTTATCAAGCCCGAGTTTCGTCTACAATCTTAAACTTACAGTTCATTTACCGTGTAACGAACTGCGATGTCACGACAAAAATAGCACCGATATCAACAAAAAATAACACAGAATGTGGCCAGAAAACACAGAATTTGGTCGAAAACAATATCGCATTTGATAAAGAAACCGAACGTAGTAAAATAAAAAACATGGAATTCGCAAAATAATCAAGACTGTATTTTGCAAAGAAATGACAAAAATAGTTCAAATGGCTCTGAGCACTATGGGACTTAACTTCTGAGGTCATCAGTCCCCTAGAACTTAGAACTACTTAAACCTAACTAACCTAAGGACATCACACACATCCGTGCCCGAGGCAGGATTCGAACCTGCGACCGTAGCGGTCGCGCGGTTCCAGACTGATGCGCCTAGAACCGCTCGGCCATTCTTGCCGGCTAAGAAATAACACCAATTTGACAAAGAGCCAACACCAAATTTGGCAAAAACAACATCCGATTTGACAAAAAGAACAGTAAATTTGGGAAAAAAATCACACCGACTTTGGCAAGAGAAATAATACCGAATTTTGCAATAGCGCAAAAAATTAACATCGACTTACTTAAATAAAACATCGAATCATGCGGAGTAAAAACATCGAATTCGGCACAAAAGTAGCATCGAAATCGGAGAAAAACTGCATTTGGCAAAAATGTAACAACTAATTTTCCAACAAAACAGCACCAAGAATAGCAAAAAATGATACAGAATACGGTAAAAAAATAACACCGAATTTGGCAAAGAAAATAACACAGATTTTGGTCAAAAAGTATCGCAAAAGTTGTCAAATGAATAAGAAAATGTAGGGAAAAAATTAACGCAAAATCTGACAAAAAGAAACACTGATAAAAAATAGCACCATATTTGGTAAGAAAAAGCCAAAGAATGTGGCAAAAAAGTACAATGTATTTAAGCAACATCGGCTTTGTCCAAAACAAGGTACCGAATTTGGCAAACAATACACTGAACTTGGGAAATAAATACGCCAAATGAAGCAAATTATGACACTTCATTTGGCAAAACGTGACAACCAATTGGTAAAAATAACAACAAAGCTGGCAAAAATAACTAAAATATAAAACCAATTTTACCAAAAAATAACATCGAATGTGGCGAAAGGTAAAACTGAATTTGGCGATGAATTAAAGCGAATAACTATCCCCCAAAACAATGCAGCCCCGTGGTAACAGTTTGATATAGACTGCGTCAGGACGGCACCCTATCAGATGGCACTGGGCGCCGGCAATACAACGCGAGCAGACGTTCGCCAGCAGGGCGTTTCGGCGGTCAGGCCACGCCTTCAGGAGCGGCACATCTTCTTGAAGGACGCGGCCGCAGCCGCCGCCGCCGTTTTAAACAGTAATTAACCTGCGGCGAAAGGGAAGCCGGGAGCGCATTACGGCCGCCTTTATTCAGCCTCTGAAAGGCCCGCTCTCGCTCTGATAAACAATTTCGGTCCGCGAGTTAGTTCTTTTGAGAATTTTTATGTAATTGCGTGTTGCCTCGATTCTGACGGTAGCCAGGCGGCTACGCGAGTGCGCAAAATAGTGCCTGGCCGTCCACGTACGCTTAATCCAGCAGCAGTCCTTTTTTTTAGTAAAAAATAAAAAAATCTCTTACCACCGAGTTAACAGAGTTCGTCCGCAGAGCCTCTGCCACGAACTGTTGCCTGCACAGAGACACAAGTGCGTGCGAGCACTCGCTGACCCCTCAGTGCTACAGTTTTTCTGCATCCCGGTGTGTGAACTCCTCCCCACCCCCTCACAAGTCAGTATTACATTACATTTTACGCTGAAACCAATTTTTCTTCTAGCTCCACAGATTTCAGCCCGAACACTAGTCTGCATCTTGTAACTCTTCAGGCTTTCCCGGCGATCTAATTACATCTTGGGTTGTCGGGTGTTCTGCCGGATATCAGCGTCGTACTTGCACGATATTTCGGTCACGTAGCTCGTAACCTTCATCAGGTGCGACCTGAGACTGCTCCTCGAGTGGACCTGGTCCAGTATTTATGCCTATGGCCTTCCCCCTCCACCAACGGCTGCAGGCGCTTCCTCTGTGGTCCGCGCCCATTCCCTGCGCCTACAGCCGTTGGTGGAGGGGGAAGGCCATAGGCATAAATACTGGACCAGGTCCACTCGAGGAGCAGTCTCAGGTCGCACCTGATGAAGGTTACGAGCTACGTGACCGAAGTATCGTGCAAGTACGACGCTGATATCCGGCAGAACACCCGACAACCAAAGATGTCAGTCTGCATCTTATTACCTGTACATTCATTTCTGTTATCAGTCGTTTCTTTTTTCTGTATGGGAGCGACAGTCAGAGTCTTTCCGTGATTTACTGATCTGACATATGAGTCCCACCTTTATCTACAATAATGATACAAGCTGAATAAATGAATTAAAATTTCTGCGTGACTGGGAGTGAAACACAGGCCTGTTTAGTACGCAGTTGAGATAGCCATTCCACCAGAGGAGTAGTACAGTTACCCCACCTGCTCGCACTCTCTCTTGTATAATGACATCCCTAACAAAAAATTCAGTTTACTCCTTCAGCCTATTTTCCCCACCTTAAATCATTAGCATTGCTCAGGCTCTCCGGTATTGGAACAGCACCCCAGCTTTTGTATGCAATGGGGAAACCCTTCCTGTACCTTGGGCATGGGCTATCTATTGATCTGATACAGCTAAGTCTTCCTTGAGGCATATGAGTGTCAACTTTGTCTGCAACAATGATAGAAGCTGAAGAAATGAATTAGCCAGCCGGTGTGGCCGAGTGGTTCTAGGAACTTCAGTCAGGAACCGTGCGACTGCTACGGTCGTAGGTTCGAATCCTGCCTCGGGCATGGATGTGTGTGATGTCCTTAGGCCGGTTATGTTTAAGTAGTTCTAAGTTCTAGGGGACTGATGACCTCAGATGTTAAGTCCCATAGTGCTCAGAGTCATTTGGACCATTTTTTGAAGAAATGAATTAAAATCTGTACCACAGTCAGGACATGAACTACAGCTGTGGTTCCATTGTTGCTATGGTGGTGTAATGGGTAACACATTTGCTCCGAAAGAAGAAGACCGGGTTCAAGACTCGGCCATAGTAGACATTTTAACCCGTTTCTTCATCTTCTATCACTATCATATATAAAGTGAGAGTCATATATCTCAAGGAAAATTTAATTCCATCAGATGAAAATATCATGTACAAGTAAGGTGCAGGCAGGATTTCCCCATTCTGTACAAAAGCAGGGATGCTGTTCCAATACTGGAGAGCCTCAGCAGTACTCGCGATTTAAGAAGGGGAAAATAGGCTGAAGGTGTAAACCGAAGTTTGTGTTAGGGGCAGCACTGAATAATGTACTCCGTGCAGTTGTGGCAGCTATTACGGGGTTCTAACACGTAGCATATCTGCTTTGGTAAGGAGGAGGCCCGGTGTCGAGTCCTGGTCGTGGCAGAAATTTTAATTCATTTCTTAAGCTGCTGCTATTTCCATAATGTGATGAATACAGGCCATACCCTAGCTCCCTGTTGTGTTCTGTCAGTCTCCCAGTGCTACCTGTAGCAGGGTACTGTTACAGTCTATCAAGTTAGATCGTGGTCGGGTTAATCAGTAGAAAAAAATTGGACAAGAAACGTATACAGATATCGTATATCAGCAAAAGAAAAACACAATTACTATCAGTAATACGACCTGTCACACGTAGGTTGAATAATTGTGTGGCATCTCCGACTCATGCTTGAAGTCAAGTTTTCCGCGTATTCATGTGGAAGTGACCTCCAAATGCGCCGAATTCGCGTTGACAACAGTTTCAGAGTGAAGATATTTTTTCCTTGCAACTTGTCTTTGATTTAAGGCCTTGCATTTTCATTAACATTAGCGTCGGGCCAACCCAGTACCTGCACACCTTCATCATTTTTCCAGTCACTGCAAAGCCTGCTGCAGTGTCTTGGGGCAGTCTGCATCAAATACTTCTGTTAAATTTGTAACATCTTCTGTGCATTTAAATTGGCGGGGAACACGTGCAAATCTCAGTCAAGAATTTAAAGTAAACTAATGCTTTATAAACACTGCATGAAAAACAAAGGTTCACTCCGCTGGGCTGTCAAAGAACTAAGGCGATATCTTTTACCATATGTGTGTGATGCCGATCACGCTGTCACTTAACAGACTGTATGAAGCATGTGACCCACCCAGGGCCACGCTGCTAAAGCGTTCTTCACCGGAACGCCCTCGTTAGTAATTTAAGCTGCGCGCGGCTACTCAGAGCATTCAGGGACAGCAACCCTTCTAGCGTCGATTCGGGCCTATCTCACTGTTCTGTGTTTCCCTTACACAGTGTAAGTAGGCTGTTTAGGTTTTTTTATTTGTAACGCCACCTCTGTATGAAAATCACTGGCTGTGCTGTGTGCAGTCTGTGGCTGCTTTTCATTGTTGTAATACTCGCCATTGTAGTGTTAGGCAGCTGGCTGTGAACAGCGCGTAGCGTTGCGCAGTTGGAGATGAGCCGCCAGCAGTGGTGGATGTGGGGAGAGAGATGGCGGAGTTTTGTAATTTGTCATGAACTGCTATATATATGATGATATCAAGGTAAATACATTCTTTGTTCTCTATTAATATCTTTCATTTGCTAACTATCCCTATCAGTAGTTAGTGCCTTCCATAGTTTGAATCTTTTATTTAGCTGGCAGTAGTGGCGTTCGCTGTATTGCAGTAGCTTGAGCAGCGAAGATTTTTGTGAGGTAAGTGATTTGTGAAAGGTATAGTTTAATGTTAGTCAGGGCCATTCTTTTGTAGGGAATTTTGAAAGTCAGATTGCGTTGCGCTATAAATATTGTGTGTCAGGTTAAGCACAGTCAAGTAAAATTGATAAAAGGGGACGTTTCATATGTCGACCCTTAGCCGAGGATACCTCACTGGAATCTTCTGATTTTTTTTCTTGTAGTTTGTGTAATTAGTGCAGATTTTGTTTATTGCTAGCGCGTAATTGTAGAGAGAATCTCCTTTGTAGTTGTAGTTTTTCATTGTTGTACAGTAAAACAGTTGTGGCATGCATGTAGATTTGCACCAAGTATTTCGCAGCTGCAATTAACTAGATATTATTTTCAGTGTTATGTTAATGTGTTCTCTTATTTTTGCTCTTCAAATTGTGTTTTTCTGTGTTATCGTGTGAAATACTGTGACAATCATGGCGTGTGAAAAACGTAACACTAGGCTCCAAAGTAAATTGAGAAATGACAGCGAAGACGAAAGCAGTGTGTTAGCGCCACCGTGTAATGAATTAACTAATATTCAAAGTAGTAATTTGGTAACTGTGCATAGGGAAATGGAGCGGGCGGTAAACAATGGCGTAGACAGTGAAACAAATAGTGAGCAGGGAAGCATTATCGATCGATCGGTCGGCGACAGCTTGCCTCAGGAATCCGAAATGACAGGAAACAATCTCGGAAATGCTGTGGATTCAGGATTTGGGTCCTCACCGTTTTCTCAAATAAGTCAAGACACATTTTCTGCTTGTCAAAATGTGAATGTTGCCGGTGCAACTTCACTGCCGAAAAGCACTGAGGAACGTGTTTCAGACACCAGTGCATTGTTATTACAATTAATGCAACAAATGGGACAAAAGCTTGAAAAATTAGACACAATGGAACAAAATCTTCAAAAGTTAGACACAACGCTTGAACAAAATCAGAAACAAATGGAACAAAATCAGAGTCAAACACAGCAAAAGCTACAAAAGTTAGACACAATGGAACAACACCAGAGAGAAACACAGGAAAAGCTTCAAAAGTTAGACACAATGGAACAACACCAGAGACAAACACAGCAACAGTTAGACGCAATGGAACAAAAGCTTCAAAAGTTAGACTCAGTGGAAAATAAGCTTAAACAAACACGTGAAGATTTAACTACCGAGTTACATAATATTGAATCGAAATGTCAAAAAGTCTGTAATGATGTAAAAACACAAATTTGTGAGCATTTTCAACCTATTTTTTCGCGGCATGAAAATGTATTACAGAATCACGAAGCAGCCATAAAAGAACTGCAAACCATTGTTCATGAAAATCATGAGACCTTGTCGGCTAAAATTGACTCAGTGGCATCTACCGATTCGGTTACGCAACTTGCAAAAACTCAAGAAAAGTTAAAGGACACAGTAGATACTCTGAAACTTGGTTCAGAAAAATACACTGAGGAAATGTGTTCACTATCGGAGAAAGTAGCCGAACCTTCGGATCAGTTCACTAACTTATCTACGGAGGTAGATGATAATCTGAACGACACAAAACCGGTAGTCTTTAATGACACAGAAGAGTGCGAACAAATTAGGAAACTGAAACAAAATCTGAATCAACACCAAAGAGAAATTCGGGAAGTACAAGATCAGCTGACACAGGTAATACAAGAATTACGTATTTCAGAGGACACTCGCGCTCCAACACGGGAAGAGGGAAATAGAAATACGGAACAACCACAAAATAATAACACAGGGCACTTCGGAAATTATGAAAGAAATTGGCAATGTGCACCGAATTTTGAGATGGAACCGCCGACACGACGTAACAATGACCGATATGCTACTCGCCGACACGATGATTTTGACTATAAGCTGTTCATTACTACACGTAAATTCAAAACGTTTAAGAATTCTGCCAACGACATTCATCCACAAGCGTGGCTTCATCAATTCTCTCATTGTTTTCCTCCCAACTGGTCGTTAGAACACAGATTAGAATTTATGTGTGGCTATTTAGAGAATGAACCAGCTGTAAGAATGCGTTCGGTCATTCACGATTGTCATAGTGAAGGAGAATTTTACCATGCCTTCCTCTCAGCATATTGGTCTCAAGCCACACAAGACCGAGTAAAACATGGCATCATAATGATGAAACATTTCGAACAATCTGAATTCTCCAGTCTTGTGAAATATTTTGAAGACATGTTGCACAAGAATCAGTACCTGTCAAACCCATACAGCCCCTCAGAACTCATCCGCATTTGCTTAATGAAATTGCCTGAACATTTACGACATATTATTTTGGCAGGACGTTGCAAAGACGACATTGAAGCTTTTCAGGGACTGTTACAAGAACTAGAAATCGACACAGACAGTCGCGGGATGCGAAAACAGGAAAACAATCACTACAGGTCACATCCGTCGGAATTCGGCGATGAAAGAAATAATAACTGGACACGACAAGGCTATTCTTACAACGCAAATCGTGACCAAAACAGACACCACCCGTATGACAACCGTTGGGAGAGTAAAAATAATTACAGAGAAAGATCGCATTTCTATAGTAATGACTATCACAAAGACTACCAGAGAAACAGACAATATGGTAACCAGAACTATTATTATCAAGGGAGACAGAATACTTTCAGACGCAACAGTTCAGCGCGCAGTTACGATTCAGGGAGAAATTCTCCACCACATGACCGACAAGAAAGAAATTATGAAATCTACCGACATGACGACAGACGAGATATTCGTAACGACAGACCTGAATTGCATCAGAACTGGCGGGATTTAAACAGGGCAGGGCCTTCTCGTCAGAGTGAATATGTAGAAGTTAGGTCTCCTAATCCCAATAACGGCGCGCGCCAACAAAGACACAGACAATGACTCGCACCGCAGGCTGCCTCGTGCGTCGGCTGGCTCAGAGAAAAATAACATAGACGCTAACCTTGAGAAAAATTCCAGTATTCTTTACCGACGTACACCGCATGACAATTGCATTCAAGTTCAAACTCTGAGTACTAGGAAGAGTAAAGGTTTACACAACATTTCACATGTAAAACCGTTTATTGAAAGATAATCTGTTTTTTAACTTAGTCTTTGCCATAAAACTTTTCACTTCACACTACTAGTACAATTTGTCACACTGAGAAACTGTTAATATGCAACAATGTTTGAAGTTAAATATCCAGTCTAGAACCTGGGGAACATTTTTAAACAGAAATTACGAATGCATTGTTATTGTGAACAGACGACACAGTGTTGTTATTTGTACATTCTTGCTTGTTAATTACACGATTACGTTACGACTATCAGGCTTACATACTTCGAACATGTACTGGTACTGCTAATGAGATTTTAATGCAACATTTTGGTTTACTTGAAAATACATTCTGGATTCAAGGTGCTTTCTGAGAGATACCAGGTGACACAGTGGTTAGTTTATTTGACAGCTACACGACTATATCACGACGCTACTAATGTGTGACACAATTCACCTTGTTGCTTTTGCGGTGTATCTGTTTTACATCTGCACAGTTTTTCTGAATTCTTCTGGAAAGTAAAACATGTTTTAGTAGTAACTTTTGTGGTAAAGCAACAATGAGGCAGCCTTTTCCGTAGCACAACAATACGTTACAGTACAGTACTTTCTTCATCACAACAATAAGCGTAATAACTACAATATCTATACGCAAAACATTTCACTTTTGTTTATCATGAGGTAAGTACATTGACTTCTACAGAACTTAGCTTTCGGAGGACGATAACTACGACACTTACAAAGAGATTATCTTACAACAAGACGCACAGTTTAGCGCTGCAGTACACGTATTTGAGTGATTAATTTTGTACTTAAAACGTTTATTTTTTAAAGATTTTTTAATTATAAACAAAGTTTTCTGTGATACATTTCATTCCATTGCTGTAATCTGTAACACCTGAGGGTATAATTACATTAATCCTCAGGGGGGTACACGCTTGCTTTGTGTACCATGTGTTTGGCGAGCAGAAGGAGCCCTAGCTAATATCGTATTTGCTTATACAACTTTACACATCGGTACCATATTTCTCCAACACATAAATTACACAGCTATCTGATTATTTGACAGAGAAATAAACATTCTTTTTACTACGTCAGTGACAGATGTTTACGCAATTACACAGTTGGATAACTTCACACTTACGAAATTGTATATTGTTTGTACTTTGTGAACTGTTCATATTTTTTCAGAACCATTGTGATACTATGAGAGCTTTGAATGATATATTTGGTAAGGGAGCATGATTTTAAAGTACGTTTGAGGTAGATGACACTTTTGACATGAGCAGAGAATTTTTTTAGGTTTTGAAATTATTGGAGGAAGCTACGACGTTTTTGAGATTTGACTGAGGTTTTATGATGTTATTATTACGGCGACGATGTGTATTATGCTGCTGAGGTATGTTTATGGTCAAGAAGCTGATGCTATATGAGGAATTTGATTATGCTATGTATCTTATGATGAATTATTAAAGAAGTGTCGACGAATATATATATGTGTAATAAGGTAAGGAGTAATGAGTAGCGGTTAGGGACTCTTGACTTGTGAAAAAGGATGTTGGAAACCAAGAATCGTACTTTAAGAGTTATGAAATGTGTGTAAATGCGTGAATGTATCACAATGACGGCGAAAATTTCTTGGACACTGTTATATTTATAGGATTTTGTTTCTACAGATTTGCAACGCTAATTCTTGACCTGTGAGATATTTTTATATGAGACTGCCACTGTAGCGGAAACTGCTGTCGTAAATATTTCCGTACTAAAGTTAAGTGACCACCTGCACGTAATGCGTCGCGGGCACACAGCTGTGTCCGACGCCTGGAGAAAAAGCCATTAGGGTGTGCCTTTCCGGAAGCACAGGTAAAAAAAAAAAAAAAAGGGAGGCCATTATCCTTGCTATTGACATTCGTTTGTAGAAAGCATCGTAAATACGACACGCTAATAATAACTTGGAAACATTCTTACATCTGCACACCTGATTAGGACAAGTGTCTATCTACGAGAATTGAGAGAAATGCCATATGGCTTGCTTTATGTATTTATTTACTCATTTTGTTTATTATCTAGTTTCTAGCTGCACTGCAGCACTGGTTAAAATAAAATTTTATAGATGTACTAATATAAATATTTTCTGTCTCCAGATCCAGTAAATAATAGTTCTGTGATATATTTCCAAAAAAAAATGAGGGAGCATAAAAAGACATTTCCCTTCACAGGAATTGCATAAACAATTTCTTTACGATTTGATAACTTATCTGCTAGTGTAAGTTCTCGTGATGCATCACTCTAGTGTTAAGATGTGACATAGGTATTAGACTTGGCCATTTTTAGTGTAATACTTTTTCTGCTTGAGCTATGTCATGTTTAGGTATAAGTTGCTGCTGTTTGCCAGGCATAATGTTACTGAATTTGACTTTTTATTACGCTGTTCAGCCAGTTTTACTACTGATTTATTTTTCTTGTTTGCTGCGCATTGCCTCATATTAGTTGTAATGTTGAATTGCTTGGTAATTTAGATTTACTGTAGCTTGCTTTGCCAGCTTGAAATTTTTGTCATTGATGTTTGTGTTACTTGATTTGTTCTGCTGCATTGCCTCGTCCCTTAGTTTAGCATCTGAGCTCAGTAGATTTAAGTTAGCTTAAGAGGGGGGTAGACTATATAAGAGAACAAGTTGTGATGAATTGGAAGAAATACATTGAAAATCTATAAGAAAATGATTTGGCCAAAACAGTATTTTGAAAGAGGATATGAACCAAAAAAAGTAGGGTTTAGGGACAACAGGTTTAGGTAGGATTTTCTTGGAAATAAATGATGAAGTAAGATAATGGAAAATAAATAATGAGGTAAGAAATATGTGAACATTTATATACAGAAAGCATGCTTGAATAGGATTTTTTTGGTGGAAACAAATGTGGAAATAAGACGAAAGATCTATGGAATGAAGTCTTGGGTTGGACTGCAGTACCAAAAGTTACACTGAAAACGAACCCTGTCCTTTCCATTGTGTTATCCCACTATGTGTTTGTGTACCCTTGTGTATTTGTTTTCTTCCTGTCTCTGTGTAGTTTCATAGAATTTTTCTTCTTCTAATACTAAGCTACATTCACTACGATGAGGAATACTGTTATCCTCAAATATAATTGGCATTAATAATATGTTATTTAACTTGTAAATATGCTTAGACTTTATTTATTCTATTTTGTTTTAATGCTCATGTGTGAAGTGGATGTTTTAAAATTTATTCTGATCTTTTATGTATCTACTTATGTCATAATTCCTGTAACACTGTTGTATATGTTATTTTGATTCTTTTGTAAAGCCTGTACTACAAATGTTATCTGTATTGTTATGTTCTTTAATGATGTATTTTGTACCTTTGTAATTGTATTCTTATGTTATAAAATTGTAATTGACACCAGGTCATCAAATTAAGTAACTTGTAAGTTCCATTTCACTGCACACGTTTCTGTTGGTCATAGTATATGGACAATATGTGAGAAGTAGGGACTGTTAGTGTTTGCACGTGTGTTAATAATTCAGCAAGGGACTGGATAACAGCATTGCTGGTTCTAAGGACAATTCCAAAAACTCTGTGAGTGCACAAGTGATGGTTATGGACTTGCTATATTATCCGCAAGACTCTTCAATGGTGACTGTGCACCTGCACAGTCACAACAGATGGCTGCTGGCCATCTCTACAAGGACTACAGTGGGTCTGCATCTTTGATGACCCACCAGTACCATTATCTCTACAAGGACTACAGTGGGTCTACATCTTTGATGATCCATCAGTACCATTATTTCTACAAGGACTGCAGTGGGTCTGCGCCTCTGGTGGCCCACCAATACCGTAATCTCTACCAGGACTACAGTGCGTCTGCTCTGTGATGACCTACCCACCAATACTCTTCAAAACTTCGACTGACTCTGTGGTGGGTTTTCTCTGTTGTGGCCCATACCTGTCAGCATGTCAAGAGTCAGCACTGTCTTTCCGTTGGAAGGACAACGCTACTTCTTCAAGACTGCATGGAAATCCACTACTTCCGTGTGCATTTTCTTTTACTGCTCAGACTTTGAGAAAAACACTGAAATGTTATTGTGATGAGTGATCAGGACTGTCTTTATGGACTGTGAGAAAGTTTAGCTTTTGACCAACACTGTATAAATAAGTGTGTGCATTTGATTTCTTTGTTATTGCAATTATGAAAAATTTTTTCAAATCTGTATTGGGCACTGCCCAAACCAATTTGTAAAATTTTTTTTGGGGAGCATGGGGGCTATGTAAGTAGGCTGTTTAGGTTTTTTTATTTGTAACGCCACCTCTGTATGAAAATCACTGGCTGTGCTGTGTGCAGTCTGTGGCTGCTTTTCATTGTTGTAATACTCGCCATTGTAGTGTTAGGCAGCTGGCTGTGAACAGCGCGTAGCGTTGCGCAGTTGGAGGTGAACCGCCAGCAGTGGTGGATGTGGGGAGAGAGATGGCGGAGTTTTGTAATTTATCATGAACTGCTATATACATGATGATATCAAGGTAAATACATTCTTTGTTCTCTATTAATATCTTTCATTTGCTAACTATCCCTATCAGTAGTTAGTGCCTTCCATAGTTTGAATCTTTTATTTAGCTGGCAGTAGTGGCGCTCGCTGTATTGCAGTAGCTTGAGCAGCGAAGATTTTTGTGAGGTAAGTGATTTGTGAAAGGTATAGTTTAATGTTAGTCAGGGCCATTCTTTTGTAGGGAATTTTGAAAGTCAGATTGCGTTGCGCTATAAATATTGTGTCAGGTTAAGCACAGTCAAGTAAAATTGATAAAAGGGGACGTTTCATATGTCGACCCTTAGCCGAGGATACCTCACTGGAATCTTCTGATTTTTTTTCTTGTAGTTTGTGTAATTAGTGTAGGTTTTGTTTATTGCTAGCGCGTAATTGTAGAGAGAATCTCCTTTGTAGTTGTAGTTTTTCATTGTTGTACAGTAAAACAGTTGTGGCATGCATGTAGATTTGCACCAAGTATTTCGCAGCTGCAATTAACTAGATATTATTTTCAGTGTTATGTTAATGTGTTCTCTTATTTTTGCTCTTCAAATTGTGTTTTTCTGTGTTGTCGTGTGAAATACTGTGACAATCATGGCGTGTGAAAAACGTAACACTAGGCTCCAAAGTAAATTGAGAAATGACAGCGAAGACGAAAGCAGTGTGTTAGCGCCACCGTGTAATGAATTAACTAATATTCAAAGTAGTAATTTGGTAACTGTGCATAGGGAAATGGAGCGGGCGGTAAACAATGGCGTAGACAGTGAAACAAATAGTGAGCAGGGAAGCATTATCGATCGATCGGTCAGCGACAGCTCACCTCAGGAATCCGAAATGACAGGAAACAATCTCGGACGTTTCAACAGAAGAAAACAGTTCAGAGAAGTGTCTCAATAATCTTTCGCTAGCCAAGTGCGCTGAATTCGTAGGAAACTCGATTGCAGTTGGTTTATTACAACTTGCAGAAAGACCACGTCAGTTATTTGTCGTTGTCGAAGTGACTGAAAAGCAAGCAGCGCAATCAGTTTCCGGACGTTCCAATATGGGTTCATGAAAAAACAGTTAATACTGTTTGTATAACTTAAGTAGTTTTTAAAACAGTGTAAATCTGTTGGTGACACTTTCTTTATTTCATCTACGTTAAAGAAAATTAATTGAAAGTTGATTTTGGTACCTCCAAACTCTGTTTTCGTACATTTTCCGTTTTGGTTAAGTTGTACTCCAAGACTACGTATCATACATTTTCCTTGACTTCCGGAAGGCGTTCGATACAGTTCCGCACTGTCGCCTAATAAGCAAAGTAAGGGCCTATGGAATATCAGACCAGCTGTGTGGCTGGATTGAACACAGCATGTTGTTCTCAATGGAGAGACGTTTACAGACGTTAATGTAACCTCTGGCGTGCCACAGGGGAGTGTTATACGAATATTGCTTTTCACAGTACATATAAATGACCTAGTAGATAGTGTCGGAAGTTCCATGCAAATTTTCGCGGATGATGTTGTAGTATACAGAGAAGTTGCAGCATTAGAAAACTGCAGCGAAATGCAGGAAGATCTGCAGCGGATTGGCACTTGGTGCAGGGAGTGGCAACTGATCCTTAACAGAGACAAATGTAATGTATTGCGAATACATAGAATGAAAAATCATTTATTGTGTGATTCTATGATAGCGGAACAAACACTGGTAGCAGTTACTTCTGTAAAATATCTGGGAGTATGCGTACGGAACGATTTGAAGTGGAATGATCATATAAAATTAATTGTTGATAAGGCGGATGCCAGGTTGAGATTCATTGGGAAAGTCGTTAGAAAACGTAGTCCATCAACAAAGGAGGTGGCTTACAAAACACTCATTCGACCTATACTTCAGTATTGCTCATCAGTGTGGGATCCGTACCAGGTCTTGTTGACAGAGGAGATAGAGAAGATCGCAAGAAGAGTGGCGCGTTTCGTCACAGGGTTATTTGGTAAGCGTGGTAGCGTTACGGAGATGTTTAGCAAACTCAAGTGGCAGACTCTTCAGGAGAGGCGCTCTGCATCCACTAATGCTGAAAATGTAAGCTGTTGCTAGAGGAGTAATAAAAGGACGAACTCAATGCGATCGAGTTCGACATACAGCGAAAGTATTTTGAAGTGCTCTTGAATTGCCAAATAACTTGGCTAAGCAAATACATATTCCACACGAAAAACTGAAATCAATCTACTGATTGTCTGTAAAGATGCAATACACACTGTTCACAAGTGGTTGACAAACCCAAATTCTCACAATGAACGCATCGATTTACAATAGAAAAATTCTGTAGAAACTGGGAATGCATTTCGTACAGTATTCAAACACTGTTAGTGCACACTTTTTTCTGTAAGTTAACAAAGAATGGACTTAGAGTATTCCATCGACCATGCGGTAGTGTGGCTGCACAAGCCACTTACTTGCAAGTTACAAAAAACTCATGAACGATCTAAAATTCAATCTCACGCCTCTCGTAATTTCGTTAGTAAACTTACGCTATACACCGATTATGAATCTGATATACCACCGGTGAGGGAAGCTAAGATCTTTTTCTTCTGCCCTACACATCGAGCCTAGCTCACTTGTACAGAAAGTATTCTTACTGAAAAACTCAAGAATGTTATTAAATCTTCACATGAAATAATTCCCACGATCACTAGCACTGTCACTCCTGCCTATAAAACGCTCTGAAATAAAAATGACTGAAATTCACACACTAAATAATTCAAGAATCTCCATCCGTGGGCTGTCCACATATCAGTCCGTACTCACCAGGCTACAGCAGAACAGTTACTCTTTCAACCTCCCCTCCCCTCTCCCTGCCCGCCGCTCTGCTGCATTCGTTAGCCTTGTAGTGGGGGGAAGAGAGGCACCAAAGATGCAGACGTCTTACCTGCCAACCTAACTATTACGTGTGCTGTTGTACAGTCTCTGATGACCAAGCTAGATCTCTCTGTCTTTGTACTTCACCTAAAGCTGTTGGCGAAACTGGAGGAGCAAATTAAATTACGTTAGCAGACAGCTACTGGCTACTCCCACGAAAACTCACACTTATCATTTCAGCTACACACCACAGGTTAAAAGATGGAACAAGGACGTGTGGATGATTCAGGTGACCACTACTTGTAATATAATAAAGAAGAGAAAAGACATATCCATGTAAACAACGACACACTTCCTTCTGAACATCAGATACCAATATATAAGCATAAAGACCATGAAGATATCTCCTTCCTGCCCCCCCCTCTCTCTCTCTCGCTCACACACACACACACACACACACACACACACACACACACACACTCCCTCTCGATGTAGGTGTGTGTGTATATACAGGGTGTTACAAAAAGGTACGGCCAAACTTTCAGGAAACATTCCTCACACACAAATAAAGAAAATATGTTATGTGGACATGTGTCCGGAAACGCTTGCTTTCCAAGTTAGAGCTCATTTTATTACTTCTCTTCAAATCCCATTAATCATGGAATGGAAACACACAGCAACACAACGTACCAGCGTGACTTCAAACACTTTATTACAGGAAGTGTTCAAACTGTCCTCCGTTAGCGAGGATACATGCATCCACCCTCCGTCGCATGTAATCCTTGTTGCGCTGATGCAGCCCTGGATTCAAATGGTTCAAATGGCTCTGAGCACTATGGGACTTAACATCTGAGGTCGTCAGTCCCCTAGAACTTAGAACAACATCAACCGAACTAACCTAAGGACATCACACACATCCATGCCCGAGGCAGGATTCGAACCTGCGACCGTAGCGGTCGCACGGTTCCAGACTGAAGCGCCTAGAACCGATCGGCCACACCGGCCGGCCAGCCCTGGAGAATGGCGTATTGTATCACAGCCATCCACAATACGAGCACGAAGAATCTCTACATTTGGTACCGGGATTGCGTAGACAAGAGCTTTCAAATGCCCCCATAAATGAAGGTCAAGAGGGTTGAGGTCAGGAGAGCGTGGTGCCCATGGAATTGGTCCGCCTCTACCAATCCATCGGTCACCGAATCCGTCGTTGAGAAGCGTACGAACACTTCGATTGACATGTGCAGGAGCTCAATCGTGCATGAACAACATGTTGTGTCGTACTTGTAAAGGCACATGTTCTAGCAGCATATGTAGAGTATCCCGTATGAAATCATGATAACGTGCTCCATTGAGCGTAGGTGGAAGAACATGGGGCCCAATCAAGACATCACCAACAATGCCTGTCAAACGTTCACAGAAAAAGTGTGTTGATGACGTGATTGCACAATTGCGTGCGGATTCTCGTCAGCCCACACATGTTGATTGTGAAAGTTTACAATTTGATCACGTTGGAATGAAGACTCATCCGTAAAAAGAACTGATGTGTCGGCAGAAGTGCCAACACCGTGTTGTTTGAGGAAGCCGAAATGCACGCTATAAGCTCACGCAGGATGGCGTGAGGTCTGAAACAGGATGCTTAATGAATGCTATAAAGAAAAGTACGTAGCTGCTGGAATACTTAACTTTAATCCACAATTGGTGAACATTGGTCTTGTTACTGTACATGCTTCATTAGATACATAGCAAAGGATAAATGGCGCCTTGCTAGGTCGTAGCAATTGACTAACCTGAAGGCTATGCTAACTATCGTCTCGGCTAATGAGAGCGTAATTCTCAGTGAAACTTTCCTAGCAACGTCGGCTGTACAACTGGGGCGAGTGCTAGTAAGTGTCTCTAGACCTGCCGTGTGGCGGCGCTCGGTCTGCAATTACTGACAGTGGCGACACGCGGGTCCGACGTATACTAATGGACCGCGGCCGATTTAAATGCTACCACCTAGCAAGTGTGGTGTCTGGCGGTGACACCACAAGAACATTTGCACTGAAATGAGGATTGACACATTGTTGGATGAACCATTCGCAGAAGTGTACCTGTGGAGGCGAATAAGCTGTTGATAGTGCCTGCACACGCTGTACATGGTACGGAAACAATTGGTTCTCGCGTAGCACTCTCCATACAGTGACGTGGTCAACGTTACCTTGTACAGCAGCAATTTCTCTGATGCTGACATTAGGGATATCGTCAACTGCACGAAGAATTTCCTCGTCCATTGCAGGTGTCCTCGTCATTCTAGGTCTTCCCTAGTCGCGAGTCATAGGCTGGAATGTTCCGTGCTCCCTAAGACGCCGATCAATTGCTTCGAACGTCTTCCTGTCGGGACACCTTAGTTCTGGAAATCTGTCTCGATACAAATGTACCGCGCCGCGACTATTGCCCGTGCTAATCCAAACATCAAATGGGCATCAGCCAACTCGGCATTTGTAAACATTGCATTGACTGCAAAACCACGTTCGTGATGAACACTAACCTGTTGATGCTACGTACTGATGTGCTTGATGCTAGTACTGTAGAGCAATGAGTCGCATGTCAACACAAGCACCGAAGTCAACATTACCTTCCTACAATTGGACCAACTGACGGTGAATCGAGGAAGTGCAGTACATACTGACGAAACTAAAATAAGCTCTAACATGGAAATTAAGCGTTTCCGGACACATCTCCAAATAACATTTTTTCTTTATTTGTGTATGAGGAATGTTTCCTGAAAGTTTGGCCGTACCTTTTTGTAGCACCCTGTATATACCGGGTGGTCAAAAAGTCAGTATAAATTTGAAAACTCAATAAACCGCGGAATAATGTAGATAGAGAGGTAAAAATTGACACACATGCTTGGAATGACACGGGGTTTTATTAGAAAAAAAAACACCCCATACTGCTGGACGCGTGAAATGTCTCTTGCGCGCGTCGTTTGGTGATGATGGTGTGCTCAGCCGCCACTTTCGTCATGATTGGCCTCCTAGGTCCCCAGTCCGTGCGATTATTGGCTTTGGGGTTACCTGAAGTCGCAAGTGTATCGTGATCGACCGGCAACTCTAGTGATGCTGAAAGACAACATCCGACGCCAATGCCTCGCCATAACTCCGGACATGCTTTACAGTGCTGTTCACAACATTATTCCTCGACTACAGCTATTGTTGTAGAAATATGGTGGACATTTGAGCATTTCCTGTAAAGAACACCAACTTTGCTTTGTCTTACTTTGTTATGCTAATTATTGCTATTCTGATCAGATGAAGCGCCATCTGTCGGACATTTTTTGAACGTTTGTATTTCTTTGGTTCTAATAAAACCCCATATCATTCCAAGCATGTGTGTCGATTTGTACCTCTCTATATACTTTATTCCGTGATTTATTCAGTTTTGAAGTTTATACTGACTTTTTGATCCTATTGCATCACTTACCTTAAGTGGTCTACGGAAATCCACAGAAATCATGGAAAGCTTTATCTATATCAGCGGACAGAAATCTGATCCGCTGCTACCTCCACTGCGCCATCTTGTTCGTAAAAAGCTTATTTGGAAACTTTTATGTTTCTGAAAACATCAACATAAAACTGATATAAGTGTGTATTTGCAAAAGACGTACGAAATTTAAGAATTCTTTGGGAGTTTAAGTAATGTATCCCGGCACTTTACCATTATTACAAGTATTTATTTATTTACTGCCACGTGTTAACCCACACTAGTTTCAAGGAGCTTTCGCCCATTACGAATACTGCAGCATATGTATTCTTTGCAAAATTCCCTTTCTGACCCTGAAAAACTGTGCCTTTTTTTAAGCCAATGGCAAGTAAGAGGACGGGCTGGGCGTGGGGGATGAGAGGCGGGGGAAGGGTAAGCGCGAAAAGAGCGAGAAGCATCATATTGTAGAAACTGACCACTCGTAAGTGCTCCCCAGTAGTTACTGGCGTACTGGTTGTTCTATCTGGTCTGCTGTTCCTGTTAATACACATTAATCTCAACGTTTCTCTAATTTGGGAGTTCTCTATAGAAGTGACACGTAAATTTTGACACTGAAAACCACGTTCATGTAGCGAGAAGCAAATGACGCTGGGCGATGCATCTAAACATTAAAATAAAATTTCAAACACACAATCGTAAAAGAAAAAAAAATGTACACCTGGAAAGATGACGACGAATTTGATCCGCTGACAGCATACGCTACGTGGAGGATAGTGAATGTACTTGTGATGGTTTCAACGTCGTCCATCAACAGAAAGCGTAGTGGCATAGCTAACAAGCTGCCAGATCGGCATCTGCACCTATCCGTTAATAGAGAATCGTCACAGCCAGCAAACTCAGTGTGGTGCAAACAAGTGAAACAAGCACGCAACCATGCCACAGAGACTAACTTGTGGTTCCTACAGCCAAATGAGAGAGTAAGAAAGGGGTCAATTTGTGGCCTTCCGAGCGGCGGAATGGTCCTTTGAGAGAACTCTACACAAGTTGGACGTGCTGCGTTAATTGTGCAACGATGCAGGTATCGGTGGCCACGTGAACTTTCTCCCATGCGTGGACGAGTTTTGGGCGTCCACACAGGGCAGACTCCCGCCAGGCTCGTCGTATTGTATGGGTACCAGGAGCACATCGTACTGCTACCACAGCACAGCTAAGAGGAGTTATGAGCCTAGACGCGTCAGCACGATCTGCTGCGAACCGACTGTTAGATGCGGGACTGCAGGCACGCACACCTCCAACCCGTCGTCCACTCACACCGCATCATCGACGAGCGTGAGTCGACTGGTGCCACCGGAGGATCAGTTGAAAGACTGAACGCGGCGCGGTGATCTTCAGCGATGAAAGCAGATTCGTACCTGCACGCAAGGTGACGGTCGTTTGGGCTTACGAGTCGACCTAGTGAGCTCTGTCTCGTAGAGTGCATTCCTCCAAGATACACCGGATCCAGTCCAGGCTGTGTGATCTGGAGTGCGTCGAGCTACAACTCTAGTTCATCTCTCGAGTTTCTGGAGAGAAAGCTAACCAGCAAGAATGTTGTTAGATCCGTTCTTTCGCAGTTCTTGCAACAGGAAGGTGACATTTTGTTCCAACAGGATAGTGCCAACACACCGCCCGTGAAACTCAACGTGCTCTACAAGACGCGCTGCAACTTCCCTGGCCAGCATGACTCTGGACTTGTCTCCAATCGGGCGCCTGTGGGGTGTGACGGGACGAGAAGTGACTCGTTCTACTCGTCAACCAGCAACTCTTACAGAACTGCGTGAACAGGTCGAGCTGGCGTGGAATATCGTATCCCAGGACAGTATTCACTATCTGTACGATCTATTGGATGCCAGATTCAGCGCCTTCGATGCTGCCTGTGGAGACTATACCATGTACTATTATGGGTGTTTCAGCATGGATCGATACCTAGTATATTCCAACCGCTTGTGCTATTGATTTGTAAATATAATCATTTCATGCACTCCATATGCAATGTTGCAATAATAAATTTTGAGTGAGCTAGAAGCCTCTAAGAGGGCGTAATAATTTTTTTCCGGCAGTGTATATGATCACAGGAAAGGATCTTGACCACTCTTAGAAGACATACCGGGCATTTTGAAAAATGGAAAGACAAATCAGTCAATTACACGTCGAAATTTGAATAGCTACGTAAAATCTTCCTAAATGTTGCTTAAACTCATGCTTTGTTTAATATTTTTCATTTGTTTTAGTATTTTGAGGTAATTATAAAATGTTGTTGTCAGTTTCTCCTAAGACAAATTCGCTATTAAATGGCTCAGTCGCAGACTGCCTACCTAACGACTTCTAGACGAAACATACAAGTTGGTTCAAATGGCTCTGAGCGCTATGGAACTTAAGGGGATACGGAATCGGATTTTGGGTTAAAAAATCGAATTTTTTTTTATTGGCGTATTATATTCTGCCATGTTTCCTCTTTAAAATGACGTATCATACATAGCTCTACTACAATTATAACTATTTTATTTTTATATATTTGTGAGATCGGGTATTGCGCTTTAGTTATACACGTCTCTCGTGGCTGACCATGAACTTTTTGGCAGTACCTTTAAAGTGACATGAATTCAAATATCCCGGTTTCCAGCGACTATTTATACACTAGTTGCCCGAAAATGTTTCTCTCTGGTTTCCTCAAGTTACTCTTTGACTTTGTGGCGGGACTGTTTTGTAAACAGTGTGATATAAGAAAGTAGTTGTTGTTGAGTTATTTCGTATTTAGTGCTTCATTTTTCGCAGTGAAAATGCCTAGAGCTAAAGCAAAAGTATTTAAAAAGCGTGTGAACTGGCAAAAGAAAAGAAATAATGATTCATTAGCAAAGCAAAGCAGTTCATCATCATCACTGTTGGAAAATGTGAATCCACTTATTACTGATTTGCCGAACGAACTTACACCAAATGAAAACAGTGCTTCTCGTAAAAAACTAAGAGATTTGGAAGAGAAATATAATTTACTTGATAGAGGGAATGAAGTTTTTGAACTCATTGATACGAATATATTGTGTGAAGCTCTTGAAAACAGTTTGTGCTGCAAAAAATGTCATGGAAACGTTTCTCTGAAAGTAGAATCCCATGTTGGCCTGGCTGCCCAGTTTAATTTAATATGCAGTGTTTGTAAATACAGCTGTAAGTTTCCAAGTTCGGTTTCAGTAACTGTAAATAATGGATACAAGAAAACTGAACTTTATAGTGTAAATATTAGGTTAGTTTATGGATTGCGAGCAATTGGTAAGGGCAAAGCAGCTGGTGATATGCTATGTGGTGTTCTAAATCTTCCAAGTGCACCTTCAAAGTTTGAAGCTTACAATTATGTACTAGGATCTGCAGTTGAAGATGTAGCACAGAAGTCAATGCAGGTTGCTGTGGAAGAAGCAGTGGAAGAAAATGACGGCAGTCGTGACCTCACAGTGGCGTTTGATGGCACGTGGCAGAAAAGGGGCCACACCTCCAACAATGGTGTTGTAACAGCAACTAGTGTTGATACTGGCAAGGTTATTGATGTTGCAATAATGTCTAAATACTGTAGGTGCACAGGCAGGCTGAAAAATGAACACAGTGATGACTGTATTGCTAATTATTATGGTAGTAGTGGTGGCATGGAGGTTGCTGGGGTGAAGAAAATTTTTCATCGCTCTTCACAGTGGTATAATGTTCGCTATGTCAAATATCTGGGAGATGGTGACTCTAAAGCATTCAAAGAAGTTTTGGAAAGCAAACCATATGGGAACAGTGTAAATATAAGCAAACTTGAATGTATAGGACATGTGCAGAAGAGAATGGGTGCCAGGCTGAGAAGGTTAAAATCAGTTATGAAAGGGAAAAAACTAGATGATGGGAAAACCTTGGATGGCAGAGGAAGATTGACTGATTCCATAATAGACCACATTCAGAACTGCTATGGCCTTGCAATCAGGCAAAATACAGGCAATCTTGAAGAAATGAGGAGAGCTATATGGGCTTTATATTTCCACACCGCATCCACGGATGAGCATCCACAACATGGTTTGTGCCCCAAAGGTGAAAACAGCTGGTGTAAATACAACAGGGGACTAACAACAGGAGAGAAATACATTCACCACCACAGTCTACCATCAGCCATCATGGCAGAAATAAAGCCCATTTTCAGAGATCTGGCTGACAGAAGTCTTCTGATGAAATGTCTTCACGGAAAAACGCAGAACCCCAACGAGTGCTTGAATAGTGTGATATGGCATCGTCTCCCAAAAACAGTGTTTGTCGGAATTAATACACTACATTTTGGTGTGTATGATGCTGTGGCAACCTTCAATCTTGGAAATATAACTAAATGCCAGGTCCTTCAAAAGTTGGGTATGTGTGTTGGTTCCCGTACGGTACGTACTATGTTCTTTTTAGATCAGCACAGACTAAGGCATGCTGATAATATAATCAAGACATTAGTGAAAAAAGCAAGACAGGTGCAGAGGGGTGCCAAAAGAAGACTTGAAGATGATTATGAAGACTGTGAAGGGGGTATTAGCTACGGATCAGGAATGTTTTAATCTTCTTTCTCCGTTTCCCGTAAGTTTACTTTTTACTTCATCTAGGAACATTATCTCAGGTACTGGTCAACCTAGAAGTCTGAAATTTTTATGACGTAGTGACATAGGTCCCTATTACATACTGAAACAACGATTTTTTAATTACTTGATTTACAAAAGACTTAGGGGTGATAGTCTAGTAAAAAGTGATGGAAAAAATTTACTTAAAAATAAATGTACAATATCTCTGTAAGAAAATACTTTGACAATAAACTGTTGTTTCAGTATTGTTGTAACATATGAATGCACATACAGTAAAATTTTTACCTCTCTGTCTCCAGTAGTTTGTGAGAAAATGTTCCCTATAGTAGGCATATATTAACATTGCGGGGATAGGTGATTCCGTATCCCCTTAACATCTGAGGTCATCAGTCCCCTAGAACTTAGAACTACTTAAACCTAACTAACCTAAGGACATCACTCACATCCATGCCCGAGGCAGGATTCGGACCTACGACCGTAGCGGTCGCGCGGTTCCAGACTGAAGAGCCTAGATCCGCTCGGCCACAGCGGTCGACAACGTACAAGGGTCATAATCTGCTCATTAAGAGGTATAATCTAACGTCAAAAGCTTAACACAATAAATCAAATATTAAAGTTAGAAACTGTTGGGAATGCATGGCGTTGTTTATCAAAATAATTCCCAACAATCAGCAAAAAGATTATGTTTATTAAATATGAAAAATACTCGACTTCAATAAAGCTCTTCTTGTGATATGTCCAACACAGTTATTTGTTTGAAATTATTGTAATTCTTCTAAAATATTGCAGTCCTGCCACTGTGCCTCTGATTGATGCCTGTGTAGAGTCCAGAGCTGGTCTACGATGCCTACGAAGCTTAAGTCTCGCAGACGACGGACGGACACGGCAGCTTGTAGACTCGGCGGTTACTGCAGACAGTACACCGCTGGGCGCATTGAAGCGAACTGTCCGCCGTAGCTCAGTGCTACGGTATTTAACGAGGCATCGACCAGTCGCCATCCACACACGCGATGCCCTTGGGCTGGCAGTTGCGGCCCCTTGGCGGACGTCGGTGTTGTTCCTACTGCCAACCCATACAGAAGCTGCGCTACGGGCGTTTTTAGCGTGGCTTGTCTTTTGTGATGCGGTACTCTTTGAAGTTGTGAGTACCATCATCACGGAAACTATGTACATAACTTGAGGCAGCATAACGCGCAATGCACAAATTACTCAGACTGCTCTCGACCAGTGTTTGTGTTGTGTTCCCAGGCGGTCTTGGAGGGCAAATTCCCACGTTTTCTGCAAAATAACTATGATTGGCTTGCTCAGGGCATAGCTCCGTGACTTAGCAAAATCGGCGCAGAAATTGGCGCCAAGAATCTCCATTGGTGGAATGGTAGTGCTTCGGCAATAGAGTGGAATTTTGCGCCGGTTTTCGAGTTGCTGATTGGAACGTTTTAACCACGGCCACTGTCGTGGGGGCGGGAATATTCTGTGTTCGCCTTGTGTGGGTGCTCTTGAGAGAGTGAGCTCTCGCCTTTCGGTGGGAGTAGGTTACAAGACTGAGCTCTCGCTGCTCTGGACAGCCTGCTTTCCGTTGGCTGTCTAATATACTTTCATTTAATTGTAACTGTTTGACGAAGTTGCTGAAGTTTCGACTTCAACGTAACTTTCCGAGTACAGTTGGCCATTGAGCGTTCTGCGTACAAGCGACCTATGTTGTCCGACTTGGGCAGTTTTGGCTAAAGCTGACTGTATCGGAGTTACTGTGTGACTTCGCTTGTTAAAATCAATCACTGTACCGTCCGTGATTGTGTGGCGAGCCTTCTTCGTCTCCCTCAGAGGCGCATTTGTATTGATGGGAAGTCTTTAGTCTGGAACAACCAGACCAGGATAATTTGTTTCGGGCTATACTCGCGACATTATCATCACCACGACGGGACGTCGAAGCACCCAGCCATCGCTTCCGGTACGCCGGATCGTGTCCCTGTAGTTAAGTAGATAGCTTGGTAATGTATGTCCGCAGCACCGTCAGATTTTGCTCTCTGATAATCAGACCTCAGCAGTGCGCGCCTGTTCCCGTTTTTTTCTAACTTTGTTCTGTCTTGGGTGTTCATTGTCTGAGTTCTCACTACTGTAACAGCAATTAATGTTGGGTTGGCTGGGTGTTGCTCTTAAGATTTGAGTTGCAAGGAATTGGCTCCACATACCACTTGGTCATAAACGTCACAAGCTAGTTTACGGACAACTTCACCTTCACAGCATTTATTTGAGTATCCAATTTGACGTATTGTAAATGTTTCATGTGTTGTGTTTATTATTTTGAGTTTAGTCATAATAAATCAAATTGTTATTTTGGTCAGAACTTTCATTCTGTAGATCGGTAGAGCAGCCCTTTCATTTCTCATCACGTTAATGAAACTTATTTATCAAATTAATTTCTATAAAATTAAATTATTGCAAGTGCCAAACTCTTTTCTACTCCACTTGCAGGGTCGATTAGAGTCAGTTCGCCTTTCTTCTTAATCCATGTGCAACAGCAAAAGTCGGAGTTAGAAAAGGGGGGGCTTAGAGCATCATTTCCATATGAAGATTCTGGAAGAATTTAGTGTTAAATACACTGTTAGCCCCGGCACGTCGCAACAGCATAAATTTCCTGGACATGTTCTTAAAGGTAGGAGACAGCGACCATAAATTTAAAATTAATCGAAAAGACTCCTTCACTGACACATTCATCCCAGCTTCCCCCCAACATCTTACAGCCTATAAACATGCAGCACTCCGCCACATGATCCACCGTCTCCTCTCTACCCCTATGTCCCAAGAAAACTTTGACCAGGAACTTAATAAAATACAAACAATAGGCAGAAATAATGAATTTAACCCCAACATCATTGATAAAATTCTAGGTAAAATGATGAAGAAGGAAGCCACGTGCCTACTGCCTCTAGTGAGGAACACAGACAAACTGGAAAAGAAGTGGTGCAGATTACCTTTTATAGGGAAAACATCAAATAGTATAAGTAACATTTTGAAGGCAAAGGGTTTTCTCTGTGCTCTTCTATGTCCCTCGGACAATAGGTAGTTGCTCGTTCAATGCAAAATACAAATAACCAGCCATCACAAAAAGTGGGGTTTATAAAATCACATGCCGCGAGTGTCACTCTTGCTACACTAGACAGAAGGGGAAGTTAATTCGCACCAGGCTTCTAAAACATCATACAAGCTGGAGATTAAAAATCCTGATTCAACCGTTGCCTTAACAATAACCACAAACGCGTAATAGATGTACAAGTGTTACACACAGAGGGAAAGGGGGCTAAACACAACCAGCTAGAAATTTTAGAAATTAAGAAAGAGATACGCACATCTCAACACCTATTATTAGACGAGCAAACCCAGTTAAATTATTCACCTCTTTCAGATGGTATCACAACTCCAGGATAAAAGAAAAACTTTGGGCTTCAGTCCATGAGTAGACATAAAAGTTCTTGGCTGATGCAAAACTTTATTCCTAGGTTTGTTTGGTCATGTTAGTGTAATTGCTGAATTGTGGAATTCCAATTTGTTGAAAAATGGTCACTGAAGTAATTTTACATTAAGCCATGGATCGATACATTAAGAAATTGAGATGACTGACTTTGCCTTATCATCATTTGTATCTATACAGTATCATCTTTGGGAATCAGTAATATACTTGAAAATGGGTTTATAACCCGAAATATAGGCTTTGGAGCAACGATAGTAAAATTTGTGAAACTAGGTAAAAAAAGGAGTTTGTTTAGTTAACTTTATGCATTATTTCCAATCATTTATTTACTACTTCTAGTTTGTAGTCCCACGAAATAATGAAAGGAAAGTACTTTATTGCTTACTAGATGTGTGCTGTTCATGTGTTAAAACTCCAGCATCAGTCGTGACGTCTCAGTTAATTATTTAATTACTGCTAACTCAATTCGTTTCCAGTTTTGCAGACAGTCTCTACAAATACCACTGATGTCTCCAAAATTATATGATTTTTACAAGATGTAGTTTAGGAGAAGGAAACTTTGTTTTCAGAGATATGTAAGTAAATGTCAATATCAGATGTACAAAAATAAATTTTAAAAAAATAGTGTGTTGGGAACCTATGGGTGAATAATCTGAAACTGAAAAATCCAACGTAATTATGGTCTTGCATCTTCATCAATAAGTGTTTTACATTATTGACGTCACATTTTAACACATTAAAGTAATTAGACTTTGTAGCTGTTTTATACATGTGACTCCAATATTTCAAAAAGATCGGGGTGGTGTTATCTGTGGATTCTATTCTTACTTGTTTGCATACTATTCCAACATTTAGGCTTTTGAAGTACGGTTACGTGCTTCTCCTCGTCAGATTTTGCTTGAGGCTACCGAAATTGTGCCATTTTACGTTACGTGTTTGCCGGTTAAGTGTTCGTCCTGATTGACATTCTGCCCTGGCGAACAAACCAAATGCTGGGACAACTTAGAAGGCTATTAAAACGAACGAAAACGTATACCCAATAAGCGGAAAAATATAAATAATTTGTGATAGTGACGTGTGAGTTTAAAGGATGAATTTCCATGAATGTTTCATCTGAATGTGGTCTATGTGGGATAATTTACTTGCGTTAATTCCATTTCATTCTGATTCGGTTATTAAATCCCATTACACCATTAGAGTAATAATAATACTTTATTTAACTGTGTCGGACACCTGGAATTATTCCATTCGAGCGAACTCACATTTCAGCATTGCGCTAATACCCAAAACCATGTAATTGCATAAGCAATTCAAGACCACTATCGACAGGGTGATGAAAAACAATTGGCACAGAGACAACGAATCTGAAAGCAACACCCTAATACAGAGCATGGCTTTTATATCGAGATAGTGTTAAAAAAAAAGAATTTTCCGTGTAGAAAAAAAAGTGAGCGACGTGTGACAGAATTTGTTTGGTTAACTAATTTTGGTTTTTTCTTTATTTCATTTATGCGATCTAATTTATGGAATTAATTGTTCTATGGATTCTATGTCCAAAGAGATTATCCTATTTTGTGGGGTATGGGTAGCTGAAGGAAGATGAAGTAAGGAGTAGGAAAGAGGGTGGACGTGACATCTTTTTCTGAGCATCTAATGTATATAATTGGTATTGAGCGACTAACCAACAGTTATTGTGGAAGGTGCGCAAAGCTGGAGTGCAGAACATGTTATCCCAAGTGATAAAAGTTATTGAGCTTTTGCAAGAGACTTTTGAGCATATCTGAGGTGTGAGCTAGAAAGGATAGAATGATGTGCTTATTTATAGCGTTATGATGAATATTTGATAGCAAAATGCTATATATGTTTAAGTATAGCATATCTAATTGCTTTAAAATCGGCGACTGGGGATAAACTGAAAATATCTGTCTCATCTGCACTGCTCCAAATTTCTATGCTCTTTTCAGAAAATATGTTTGATGTAAGCCACTTCGTCACCCAAGAGCGCCAATAAGCACTTTACCGTATGAAACTTCCTGGCAGGTGAAGACTGTGTGCCGAACCGAGGCTCGAATTCGCGAGATTTGCCTTTCGCACGCAAGCGCTCTACCGACTGAGCTACCCAAGCACGACTCCCCGACCCGTCCTCACAGCTTTACTTCCGCCAGCACCTCGCCTCCTCCCCGCCCCCACCCCCCACCCGCTCTGCGAAGAGCACTGGATTTGCATGTTTCGCAGAGGAGCTTCAGAGAAGTTTCGGAAGTAGGAGGCGAGGTAGTGGTGGAAGTAAAGCTGTGAGGACGGGTAGTAAATCGTGCTTTGGTAGCTCAATCGGTAGAGCGCTTGGCCACGAAAGGCAAGTGTCCCGAGTTCGAGTCTCAGTCTCCCTTCAGCAGTCTAGCGGCACGGACATATTGTTTACGTCGTCGCAGCGCAGCTCGTTCGCGGTGTTGTTTACGTGATTCTGTCGTCTTAGCAGGCTGTATTTTCTTAGAAGGAGAATGGTTTATCCCGACAGAAAATCGACTTTGATGTTCACCTTGTCACCTGTATATTCTCGACCAAAAGCACTTGAAATGAACAGTTTATCAGAGATGAGGTGAAGATGGAGTGCAACGACCTTTCTGGCATCTACGTGTCTATAACGAGCAGCGT
Organism: Schistocerca nitens; assembly: GCF_023898315.1. Classification (NCBI taxonomy): domain Eukaryota; kingdom Metazoa; phylum Arthropoda; class Insecta; order Orthoptera; family Acrididae; genus Schistocerca; species Schistocerca nitens. The sequence continues at coordinate 683,113,507 of NC_064619.1, read as the reverse complement.
GGTGTACGTGGTCTTAAATTCCGCCACTGTGATGGTCACATTGGTGACGTAACTCTGGGACATGCGGGACTTGGACTGCAGACAATCCACATATTTGAAATTCCTTTAGAGGTGCCTTCAGAGCTGGTGGTATCTGAATTCTGTCCGTATGGAAAGGTGATTAGACATACAGCTGGAAAAGTGGATTCAATTCACCACATACTCGGTTCTCAATGGGTTACGACAGATCCTCACAGAGCTAACCAATCATGTGCCGTCCTACTTATATACTGGCTGATGCTGTGCCATTATAGCCGGCCGGGGTGGCCGAGCGGTTCTAGCCGCTACAGTCTGGAACCACGCGACCGCTATGATCGCAGGTTCGAATCCTGCCTCGGGCGTGGATGTGTGTGATGTCCTTAGGTTAGTCAGAACTACTTAAACCTAAGAAGTTAAGTCCCATAGTGCTCAGAGCCATTTGAACCATTATAATTTATGAAGGCCAGCCGAAGAAGTGCTCGATATGCGGCCAAGAAGGACACATCCATTCCATCTGTCTGCAATGCAGAAACGCACAGTTGCCGCCTGCGGACCAGCAGTCCACGACTGCCCCGACGACGCTCCCGCTGACGTTTGTCGAGGTTTCCATAGCGACCTCCAAGTGCGATCACCGATTACTTCTACTACTGACCCATCGCCGTCTCTGGTAGTGCCTCATGGTGTTGCGGACGGAACGACGCCTACGCTCTTGCCCCTCCTCCTGTCTTGTGCAGTGGTGAGCAATCTCTGTTGCAAGGGATGGCCCTTGATCTAGGGTTGTGCCTACTGATGCTTTTTTTGCCTGACCATCAGGATCCCCAGGCGTCTTCGGACACTGAAGATCACGTGCACAAACAGCGGAGGCCGAAGAAACGTCTGAAATGACCGATCGCCACGTGTGGCACCTGCAGGACGCAAACTAAGACGATGACGATCAGACCTCCCAAGATGTTTCCTCAATGGCTGATACCGTGTGGAAGCACTAACCTGCCCCCCCTCGGAAATACAAACATCTTCGCAAGCACCTGGCGGTGTGCCTAAGGACGTTGAATAGCATCTGAGCCAGCACTACTCTTCCACCGCTGACGTAACAAAGCCTTCGAACGCGGCAGGTACTACAGGGACGCACAACGTCCACGCAGCTTTGCGTGGTTTGTTGATGTACAAGACGAAATATCCATCGTTGTGACAGCAGCTGATGCTGCTGCTCCTATCCGCCACAGCTAATCGACAGGGGTACTGGATGGGTATGTGCCTCCTGCTTGAACGATATTCCTGTTCGCTGCTGTTCTTCCTGCCGCACTGATTGCCCCACTATTCACAATTTAACCTTACAGGATTGGCTCCATCAATGTCTACTGTCCGTGGCTATGTTTCTTATCTCACGCCATGCGCTGACGGTGGTAGTGGATCGGCTAACCTTTTAAAGGAAGGCATTCATCGTGTCTGACTCATCGGTGTTTCTCCTCCCTCGAGTACGGCCAATCGGCAGGAATGGTCGTGATTCGATTGGTAAGAGTTTGCTCTTTTGTTTGGGGGCCGCTAGGACCGTATTATTGTCCCCATCCACTTCAATTGTGTGTTATCCCAGGACCAACATCCCCAATTCATCACATCCCAGCAACTCGAGCTCCTCATGCATGGACTGTACCTCACCGATACTTGGGACCTTGTGTATGGTGATCGGCGTGGATGTACACATGTCATCAGCCGTTCAGCAAGTCGTCTTGACCGTGTCTATGTCTCCCAATGAATCGTAACTGCCACGCCTGACACTGTGTTCTGGCCTTTGGCCTTCTCCGACCATATCACCTACATCTGCACTGTTTCCCTCGAGAGGCAGAAGGTGTGGCACGATCGAATCCGTGGAAACTGAATGTCACCAATCTCAAGGATCCGGAATGCAGGCAGGTCGTGGAGACGGCTTGAAACAACTGTGTGCGACGCCTTACAACTTATCCTTCAACACTCCGGTGGTAGCTCGACTGCAGCAAGCCTGCTATACGTCATTCCATGATGAGTTACAGTCGCGACAGAATGCTCTGGCAACAACTTACCAACAGAATACTGTTTCACAATTCTCTGCGAACTCTCAGGCCGTGACCCCTCAGAATGATATCGCACACGCCTCTGTAGTTCACTACAAAAAGTTCTACGCAGCAAAGGACCAGAACACCGGGGTAATGAATGACGTTCTCCACTCGTTGACAGGAACCCTTGGCACGGCTGCTGTGGAGATTCTCACAGTGATGATTATGGCTGATGCTCTTCATTATCTTGCGGCCAACAAAGCCCCAGGTCCTGAAGGCTTTGTGCTGTCTTTTTCTGCACATACGACGGCATCATGGCTTCACTCTGGACTGCGATGTATGAAGAACTGATGAACCATGACCTTCGCCTCCCACCGTAATTCATAGGTCTGCTTATCCCGGTCCCATGCTGTCTGGGTGTTGGGAATTTGGACATTATTGCCTGTTGACCATTTTAAATTGTGACTTCAAAATTTTTTACCGGATCCTTGCCACTTGCCTTCGGCGCGTTGTCCCTGAAGCTCGCTGACGGCTGTTAAGTTGTAGAAGAAAGTTTCGCACTGAGGAAATGTCGTAACTGTTCCATTCCTCGCACCCCTTGCACACTATGTGATCAAAAGTATCTGGACACCTGACTGAAAATGACAAGTTCGTGGCGCCCTCCATTGGTAATGCTGGAATTCAATATGATGTTGGCCCATTCTTGGCCTTGATGACAGCTTCCACTCTAGCAGGCATCCGTTCAATCAGGTGCTGTAAAGTTTCTTGGGGAATGGCAGCCCATGCTTCACAGAGTGCTGCACTGAGGAGCGGTATCGACGTCGGTCGGTGAGGCGTGGAACGAGGTCGGCGTTCTAAAACATCCCAAAGGTGTTCTATAGGATTCAGCCCAGGACTCTATACAGGCCAGTCCATGACAGGGATGTTATTGTTGTGTAACCACTCCGCCACAGGCCGTGCATTATGAACAGGTTCTCGATCGTGTTGAAAGATCCAGTCGCCACCCCCGAATTCCTCTTGAACACTAAGAAGCAAGATTTCTTTCTTACGAATATGTCCGATTAAACTAAAAAGAGTAAAATAGGTATTGTGTGTTATAACTAAAAGAGAAAAGCGGGTACTGTGTGCGGCAAGTTTAACACAATGTGGTCCGTGAAATGTTTCGTTGTAAAGGAAGATAACAAAAACAATGTGTGTCATCTGTAACGGAGTTGTTGCTGTTCCTTAAGAAATACAGTATTCATCTCCACTAATAACTCATTGAGAAAGAAAGCTCATGAATTGCCAATAAAATAGCCAAACAATGCAACTCATACACTGAACAACATTACATAAAGAGATGCATTTTAATTATTGCAGTAGAACTGCATCCTGACAAAATCGAACACTGCAAAGAAGTTACTCCTTCAAAAAATACAGCGGTGTGTCCAGTTGAACATACTTTTTCTTAGTGCTGTGAAAACGAAATTTCGTTTGGCGGGAAACAGAAGAAGAACAGCTGCAAAACAGTAAAAAGGACCCATGTAGAGCAACATCTACGAAATTTGCCACTGAAAATGCCTTGAAAATAAGGGCGAAACGCATTAGGCAACAAAAATTTGTTTTATTCGGTTACTATTGGACGGATTTAAAGTAGTAATTAATCAACATAATATTATAGACAACTGAGGATGGTAGTACAACAAATAGTTAACGATGACACTGTTTGAAATGTTTCAAATAAATTACAAGACGAGACATCTGAGTTTGCTTGATATTCAGTAACCCTGGACGAATGCAGAGAGATCTCCGACACTGCTCAGGTCTAGCTGTTCTTCAAACGAGAAGGAGGTCACGCACTAGAAATGGAAATCATTGATATGCAAGCTGATGACACCAAGAAGGAAGAGTGTAAAGAAGGAAGGCTTGTCAACTTTAACAAGTTTTTTCCAGATGGGAACAAAGATCAAAAAGTTTTAACAGGTTTGTTATTTGCATCTGGCGCTACCTACAGATACAAAAAAATATTTTCACTTCTGAAGTTTAAAAAATCTAAATGTAGAAGAAATATCAGAAATGAACATTTACGAGATGCTTTACACATACAGCAGACAATTGGAGATAATTTTCGATTCAAAAGACAAATTACACACCTCTCGCTAAATATACTAAAGCGTAATAAAGTGTACGTGAGGTTTTCACTGAATTCTGTATTTGTGTTAAACAACAATAAACTTCGGTATAATTCTATGCTTGAGTTTCTGAGATGTTGTGTTAATGGCCCCCAGTCAGATTCAAAACTCGACATGTGGCTCTCATGCTCTAGCAATTTGGAGACCCGTGCTACAAGATATTTAACGGTCGTGACATACATCAAAGACTGACAGTCAATGGTAAAGTAAAAAGGACTATATCCTTTATTAAAGCATGTTACATTAGTCTTAAAATTATTCTGGAATCATGATGGGCCACGGCTCTCACATAAGTCTCAGGAACGACTTCTTACAGCTAGACTCACATCGCGGCCTCGTTGGGAACTTTGTACTTCTACTGGTACTGGAATTAGCCCATCATTAGGAGAGAAAACATACCACTTAACCACTATGTATTTTCGTTAGCTAAATACTTCACAGAGATTCTCGCACGTCATTCCCTGAATTAGATGTGTAACAGAACGTACACTATACGTACTTGTACCATTTCGTAGTAGGAGCACCATATCTTCTCTAGCCCGCATACGTCTGTACCTACGCGCCGGCATCTAGTGGACAGTGCAATTGCAGGGGCTTATGTTTTGAGCTGTAACCGACTTCTGTACTGCGTTAATTGTAATAATAAATCTAAGATAAACATTACACTATGTATTCTTCCGCGTTTGCTCGAATCTCACTGGATTTCGTTCCACGGGGAGTGGAAAGCCGATCTGTCTCTAGGTTACTCACGTACAATAATAAAGATGTTTTATGCTGTGCGTTACGCGGACTCTGACTCATTTGCCTGCGATAACATAGGAAACAGCTTTAGCGGCGCCGTGGCCATTCAGCTGATCCAACTAACCTGCAGTGACATTAACAGCTGCCATTACAGACGAGCAGCCAACCACTGTAGCTTTGAATGTCATTTGATCTTTTAAACAGAATGAAATATATACGGCAAAACTTCGGTAATATGCTTCTTAGGGGACCAGACGGAAAGCATAACATGCTCTCGTTCATAGCTAACATAGTATTGTGATTAAAAATAAGAGCCATAAAAATCCTAATTATACGCAGGGAAATTTTTATTCGTGGACTATGTGTATTATTCAAAGAATTTCACCGTGTATTTAATTATTCAAGCCCCCAAAGGTAAGTCTGTCGTCTCTGAGCTCCTTCCATATCCGTGTCCGAGGAAAAAAATTCTATTCTGGAAATACCATCTGCTACTCTGATAACGAGGCGATCACCAACAGAATCCACCGTGGAGGGCGCGAGGCGCAGCGCACGGAGTTGTTATGAACGCGCACGCTGAGCAGCGCATGCGCAATGTCACCTCAGTATGGCTTTAAATAGCAGAGCTCAGCGCGTACTCGCTTCAGCTACAACAAATACCTACTCATGCACACCCTTTCCCACCACCAGGTCGACACCATCCTGTTAAATTAAACCTTTCTCCAGCCCCACTATTCTATCTGGACCTCTCTCTATATCCTCCACCGCACTGACACTCCTCCTGATCCTCGTGCGCAGGGTGGAATCACGATTGGCTACCTTAAGCATATCCCCATCCAGCCACAACCTCTCCTTAGTGACCCCACAGAACACCTTATTCCCAGCGTCCTCTTCCCCTCCCTCACCATTACCTGTGCCACCATTTATGTTCGCTCCACTGCTCTTCTCCCTTATAACTTCATCTCGCACATTGACCGCACCTTCTCCACCTATGTGATTGCCGCCGACCTCAACATCCACAGCCGCTCTCCTGCCGCCCTCCGGCGGTGGCAGCAGTTCCTCTCCACGATCCAAGGGGACCTTGACTTTGTTCCCCTTCCCCAGCACACCCGATCCGAAAGTGACACCACCCCAGATGTTGTCATTGCCTCCGCCAACCTCCTCGGGCGCATCGTCATCGTCATGCTTGACCCCGCAGGTAGCGATCACCTGCCCATCCTTCTCACCATAGCGTCTGCTCCCCGCCCCCCTCTGGCTCCCCACCCTGCACCCCCTCCCGAGGTCCTCCATGACTACCACCGTGCCAACTGGGATGCCTACCGAGAATCCATCACCACCCAGGTCGAAAGCCACCCTCTTACCTATTGCCATCCTGACGACGTCATCCACACCTCATCCTTCCTTCAGAAGGTAATTACTGAAGCCATGGAGGCCCATGTTCCTACTAAAACCATCCACCCCAACCACCCCAGTCTCCCTCCATGTACTGTCCTCCTCCTCCGTGAATCCCGCCGCCTCTATCGCTCCTTCCTGCACACTCGTGGCAGGGATGCACTCCAACGCCACCGGCAAATACAGCGACACGTACGGAACCTTATTACAGCAACAAAACGCCGGAACTGGCGCAAGACCTGTACATGACTCAACGCCACCCTCCCTATCAACTCCAAGTACTGCTCTGCCTTCCATCGCCTTACTGGTTCCCATTCCGCTCCCCACTATCACCTTCTCCATAACGACCCCCCCCCCCTTCCTGACAACCTCAGTAAGGTCAACCACTTCACTTCCCACCTTTCAGAGGACTTCTCCATCACAGATGATCCCGACTTTGATTATTCCTTTCCCCACCATCATGGAACGTGCTGATACCTCGGTCGCTCCACTTGCTCCTAGTCTCCAGTACTTGGGGCAGTTGCCCCCCTCCAACATCAACACTCCAATCACAGCACAAGACATTATACTTATCATCCAGTTCAAATGCAACACGGCCGCTGATCACAACTGTGTCACCTACCGCCACTTTAGAGAAAGCCCCTATTTCTTCCTGACTGTCCTTGCCCATCTCTATAACATCCTCTCTCTCTACCTGCTTCTACCCTCACCTGTGGAAGACTTCCCGTGTCCTCTTATTCCTTAAACCCAGCGAACCCCCTTCTACTGCCTCTTCCTATCGTCCCATCTGCCTCACCTCCGTCCTCAGTAAGGTCTTCGAATCCATCCTCTCCCGCCGTATCCATCAGCACCTTAATCAACACCACCTCCTTCCCCTTACCCAGTGTGGCTTCCAACCCCCCTCCTCTGCTGAAGACCAGTTCCTTAACCACCTTCTCTCCCTGCAGCTCAACTCGCTCCGCCATTTTTGTTTCCCTCGACCTACAAAATGCCTATGAGCATGTATGGCATCCCGGTCTCCTCTTTAAACTCCAAACTTATGCCCTGCCTATCAATTTTGTCCATGTGGTCGCTTCGTTCCTCATACGCCGTCCTTCCTATATCACCCTCCACAACAACAACTCCCATATCTTTTATCCCACTGCTGGCGTCCCCCAGGGCTCTGTCCTCTCCCCTCTATCTCTTGTATATGGCTGATATGCCCAAGCCACCCCCTCCTGTCCACCTTCTCCAGTATGCTGATGACACCGCCTTCCTGGCTCTATATCCTACCCTTCAACAGTCCCAACGCACCCTCCAAACCCACCTTAACCAGTTCACCACTTGATATAACCAGTGGTTTCTCCGTCTCAACCCCTCCAAAACCCAGGCAATTATCATAGGCCGCACCATCTGCTCCTTCCATCTCCATGATTTCTACCTCACCCTTTATGATCATCCCATCCAACTCACCCCCACCTTGAGATGCCTAGGCCTCATCATCACCTCACCTGGACACCTCACCTCCGGACCATTCAGCAGAAAGCCCATTCCTGCCTCCGCCTTCTGAAACTAGTCTGTCCAGACATGGGGATTGCATTCTTCCACCATCCTCCACACCTACAAACCTCATTAGTCCTATCCTATGTTATGCCAGCATTGCCTGCATCACCACACCTACCCACTTTTACAAGGCCCTCCAAATCCTTGAACGCCATGCACTCCGACTTGCCTTACATATCTGACTTCCTTTCCCCACACCACTCCTGTATGAACTCCTCCCCTTCCGCACCTCCTCCTGTTCCTACAACATCTCTGCATCCTTTACATTGTCCGCAGGCTTGATACCCCCACCTCTCCACCCCGAGCCCATTGCCGTGCCTCTATCGCTGTATCCCTCTCCCTCTCCACCACCACACCCTCCATCTCCTTCATCAGGGCAATTTCCAGCACCTCCCCCTCCCAGATGATGAACTTTGCTGTGCCATATACCCTTCCTTCCAACTGTAACCTGGCGTTGTTCCCCCAGGGCCCCCTTTTTTCCTCTCCCCTCCTTCTCCCTAGAGCGCATTTTCCTCCCCCCCCCCCCTGAGCCCCAGCCACCATCCTTGCCTCTTTCCCTCCCACGTCCCTCCCTAAGTGGCCCTCTCTGGCGCGCCCCTCACCCATCTTCCCCCTCTCCTCCCTTCTCCCTCATCTCTTTGTGCCTGGCAGATCCTTCGTTTTGATCATCGTGCCACGTCAGCGTTGTGTTTAGTGCAGTTTCTCCTGTGCATCAAGGTGTGATTTTAATTGTGTACTGGCCGTGTACTTAGTGTTACTGTCAGTGTTTGTTACGTGCTATGCCATTCATTGATACTTTTATGCTCTGGTCATACTGCGCCTTGTTTCTTTTAACTGTCCCAGTGTGTGGTACCTTTTTACGGTTTTTATCTCCATTTTACAGTCGCACCTTTTTTTGTCCATTGTCTTCCATGATGTTCCCCCTCTTTGTATCTATGTTCACCATGTTTTCTCAAAAATGGCTCTGAGCACTATGGGACTCAACTGCTGTGGTCAGCAGTCCCCTAGAACTTAGAACTACTTAAACCTAACTAACCTAAGGACATCACACACATCCATGCCCGAGGCAGGATTCGAACCTGCGACCGTAGCAGTTGCACGGTTCCGGACTGCGCGCCTAGAACCGCGAGACCACCGCGGCCGGCCATGTTTTCTCCTTTGTGATATTTTTTTATGTCTTCTATTGTTTGTTCCATGTCTTTCGGCTCAAGAGCAGCGCATATGCTGCTGCCAGCCCGCCCCGATGGGGAATTGAAATACAATAAAGGGGGGGGGGGGAGGAGGCGTACTCACCAGTACCACTACAGTGGTACTCACCTGAAGATGGCCAGAAGACACTGCGCCGAAATATCGTGGCAGGGCGTTACTGACATCCGGCAATTCTCCCGTGTTTTTATGGAACAATCAGTACGTCGGGAAAGCTTTAAACATCAGAATCCACGAAGTCATACAAGCGCCCCGCTTTCTACTCTTGTTTTACGACACGTTGTTCTGCATCCCGCCTTCGAGTGCGACGTGTGACGAAGCTCCGTGAGTTAGTTCCTGTACGCCTGACACCTTAAATGTCTTCTTATTTCTCGCAACAAATCCCTCAGCTTGGCTCCACATTAATTTCACTGTGTTCTTGTTGCAGTGGTACGGAAGCAACTGTACAAATGCAGCATTATTTCGGTGTGCCCGATGTAGTGAAAATTATTGTTTCCCATGTTTCTACGACGCTTAACACTCTAGTTCGTGTGAGACAATATCTATGGTACAAAACACGGATAAAGAGTCCAAATAAACAGCTTTAGATTTTTATTGATATCGATAATTAAGAATTTATCTTTAGGGAAAACTGGAATTTGGGAAGCATTATGTAATTACAAACAAGAAAAGTGCATTTTTCATAAAAACCGTCATTTGGAATGTGTTAATTACGGTATATATGATGAATTTTGTATTTAAATGATGTAAGTATTCTAAATGAACGAAAAAATATAAAAATTAAAGAAAAGGGGAAGGTTCAAACCAGGGATCCACAGAAAAGCTGATTATCATTTTCCAACACTACCTATTACGCCACGAGTCTCGAAAACAGAAATACTTAATATTAGCAACCGCAGTTGCTCGGAAAACTTCGAAGCCTGTTTTCTCTGTAAACTTGTGAAAAACATTAAGAAAGCCCGTTTCTCACCATTTTTTCGGTATTCCACTCGCCTGTTTCACTACGCGAAAGGAAGCATAGGAAGATATTCCACACGCTGGTTTCACTACGGGAAAGGAAGCAGAGGCAGCCAATTTTGTCAGAACCTGTTAACAGCGCGATGACCAAAACAGAAAAAGTTTACAGACTGCTACTGAACAACACTTTTGAAATAAAAACTTCAAAGGTAAAGTATGACTGAGAATAACTTTGATGGGTAACACAGTAATAAGATGAACATTTCATTGATCAGTATGAACTGTCAAAGAAACTCAAACCTGCATCCTATAATATGCAAAAGACCGCTTTTCAGGAAGACACAAATTTAAAACTTGCAAAGAAGTCAACGCCACCATCTGACGATGGGCTGAGGCCAGAAACTAAAAACGATACAATAAAATCATGTCAAGAAAATTTGTGAATGGTTGCAGTATTTCATACAGTGTGATTTAGGAGGACATTTTAGTTGAAAGTCGCTGCATGGAATCGGCGAATAAGTACGTCATTGCAGTGTATATGTTGCCAAAAATGACGATGCAGTCTTCCTTCGTACAAGGAAATACCAAGGAATACCGCAACGTCCTTCTCAACAAAACAGACACTGCTATATCGTAATCAACACTTTTTTTGTTGGCTAACATCAGGTTCATTCTTATGATGAGCGAAGTAATACCGTGTTCCTATTACTATTGCTGTGCTCATGTTATGTGTATTATATTTATTATTCACAAGTTCAAGACCCGTGTGCTGCCAGTCAAGTTATGTGACGATAATTCGAACAAAGTAAGATGAAATGTTTTCTTCCATGATATTTGTTAATTGGGAAACAGGTCCAACACAATTTTTTAACAACAATATTATGGAAATGCTACGTTTCTGTTCACATTTGGTCGCAGGCAGGCACAATGAAAGCTGAAGTACACTACTCGCCATTAAAATTGCTACACCACGAAGATGACGTGCTATAGACGCGACATTTAACCGACAGGAAGAATATGCTGCGATATGTAAATGATTAGCTTTTCGGAGCACTCACATAAGGTTGGCGCCGATGGCGACACCTACAAGGTGCTGACATTAGGAAAGTTTCCAACCGATTTCTCATAAACAAGCAGCAGTTGACCGGCGTTACCTGGTGAAACGTTGTTGCGATGCCTAGTGTAAGGAGGAGAAATGCGTACCATCACGTTTCCGACTTTGATAAAGGTCGGATTGTAGCCTATCGCGATTGCGGTTTATCGTATGGCGACATTGCTGCTGGCGTTGGTCGAGTTCCAATGACTGTTAGCAGATTATGGAATCAGTGGGTTCAGGAGGGTAATACGGAACGCTGTGTTGGATCACAACGGCCTCGTATCACTAGCAGTTGAGATGACAGGCACCTTATCCGCATGTAACGGATCGTGCTGAGTCAACAGATGCGTACGTTTGCAAGACAACTACCATCTGCACGAACAGTTCGACGACGTTTGCAGCAGCATGGACTATCAGCTCGGAGACCATGGTGGCGGTTACCCTTGACGCTGCGCCTGCGATGGTGTACTGAACGACGAACCTGGGTGCACGAATGGCCGGCCGCGGTGGTCTAGCGTTTCTAGGAGCTCAGTCCGGAGCCGCGCGACTGCTACGGTCGCAGGTTCGAATCCTGCCTCGGGCATGGATATGTGTGATGTCTTTAGGTTCGTTAGGTTTAAGTAGTTCTAAGTTTTAGGGGACTGATAACCACAGATGTTAAGTCCCATAGGGCTCAGAGCCATTTGAACTTTTTCCACGAATGGCAAAACGTCATTTTTTCGGATGAATCCAAGTTCTGTTTACAGCATCATGATGGACGCATCCGTGTTTGGCGACATCGCGGTGAAAGCGTGTATTCGTCATCGCCATACTGGCGTATCACCCGGCGTGATGGTATGGGGTGCCATTGGTTACACGTCTCGGTCACCTCTTGTTCGCATTGACGGCACTTTGAACAGTGGACGTTACATTTCAGATGTGGTACGACCCGTGGCTCTATCCTTCATTCGAACCCTGCGAAACCCTACATTTGAGCAGAATAATGCACGACCGCATGTTGCAGGTCCTGTACGGCCCTTTCTGGATACAGAAAATGTTCAACTGCTGCCCTGGCCAGCAGATCTCTCACCAATTGAAAACGTCTGGTCAATGGTGGCCGAGCAACTGGCTCGTTACAATACGCCAGTCATTACTCTTGATGAACTCTGGTATCGTGTTGAAGCTGTATGGGCAGCTGTACCTGTAGTTGCCATCCAAGCTCTGTTTGACTCAATGCCCAGGCGTATCAAGGTCGTCATTACGCCCAGAGGTGGTTGTTCTGGGTAGATTTCTCAGGATCCATGCACCCAAATTGCGTGTAAATGTAATCACGTGTCTGTTCTAGTATAATATGGTTCAAATGGCTCTGAGCACTATGGGACTCAACTGCTGAGGTCATTAGTCCCCTAGAACTAGTTAAACCTAACTAACCTAAGGACATCACAAACATCCATGCCCGAGGCAGGATTCGAACCTGCGGCCGTAGCGGTCTTGCGGTTCCAGACTGCAGCGCCTTTAACCGCACGGCCACTTCGGCCGGCTTAGTATAATATATTTGTACAATTAGTACCCGTTTATCATCTGCATTTCTTCTTGGTGTAGCAATTTTAATGGCCAGTAGTGTATATAAAACAACTTTTCGTTCTTCCTGTCTGCGCCCGAACGCCTTCTCTACATTACGAGTAGCGCTGTATTCTTTCCATTACACTGTTGTTGTTCCATGCGGGCTCTCCGTTCTTTAGTAAAGTTTTTAACGTAGACAATAAGTTACGCGAAGTAATACATGTTCCTGCTGTTTGACTTACAAGGGACAGTCAAAAAGTTTGTCACAGCAAAGCAGTCTTATCGGAGGTAACGTTAGTTCGCTTGCAGTGGAACACCCCTAGCCTCTTGCTACACTGTGAAAAAATGCGCTGCCACAGTACCTTAGGATGCCGCTGTGGGAGCCGAAACGAAACGACACAGCTCAGTAACAACGCAGATTATCGTGTATCAATGGAAGGGGACCAACACTGCAACAGTCCATGCCGATTTGGCGGAAGCGTACGGCCACAATGCACCATCACGTGACACGTCAGTCATGGGGGCAAGCGCTTCACGTGTGGTCAGATTAGTGTGAGAATGAAGCACGAAGAATAGGGGAAGTGGAGGCTCCGGTACTCGAAGAATGGCATAACACAATCTTGCCATAGTGGGAAAAGTGCAGAACGGTCCCGGAACAGTTTCCAACATGCGGCTGGCTACCATGAACACGACAATAAAGTCGCCGCCCGCGTTGGTTCTGCAACTGCTCACACCCGCTCGAAAAGTTTAAGCCCGTCGCATAGAGGCAGCTGCGGAACTGTTTCAACTGTGACAGGCCGATCCAGGTGACTTCTCTGGCCAGCTAACCACCACGTACGAGTGCTGTGTCTGTCACGAGGGCCAGAGGGAAAGGAGCGAAGCAAGCAGCGCAAACATGCGGATTCATCAACCGCTGAAAGTGGCGATGAGCCAAGCATCATCGGACAAACTGAATCTTGAACCGTCCTCACACCGGACGAGGCATCTAACGTTGACGTGGACGCGGACGGGACATCTCGATCTTTCGAGAGACAGCGCCACCGGCACACGGCACGAGCTGGCTATCGTGATTTGCGCTGTCAGTGCTCTCCAGCGGCCGTTGTGGGCCTCATTTGGCTCGCAAACTACATAGTTTGTTTACGAATATGGGCACGTGTCAAATGGCTGCGTTTGATAGAAATTATCGAAGAACAGTGGAGAAAACTGGAAAAACGTTCTGGTCTGGTCGACTGTTGAACATCGAATTGCCGTAGATGAATACTACAATATGCTGTACAACAATCTGAGATACATACTAGTAGAAGTTATTTGTTAACTCGATTGAATTTTCATCCCTTTTTCGTTTTTATTTGAATGTATTTAAGGTACAATGTCTAATGTCAATTTACGCGTGCATAATATACACATTCTTGATCTTGCATTGACTACCAACGCTCTGTAACAACGTACTTCATCACATAGATTTGAAGATCGAGATTCGTTTCGTAACTTTATTCTGATGGAAGCTGACCACCATCATTGAAAAAAATTTATAGGCGAGATACAAATATTATACAGTCCATTAACGGAGATCTAGGTGGAGACCTCTTCTGAACAGCACGTTGCAACGCATCCCAGATATGCTCAATAATGTTCATGTCTGAAGAGTTTGGTGGCCAGCGGAAGTGTTTAAACTTAGAAGACTTTTCCTGGAGCCATTATTTAGCAATTATGGACGGGTGTGGTGTCACATTCTCCTGCTGGAATTATCCAAGTACGTCGGAGTCCACAATGGACATGAATCGATAAAGGTGATCAGACAGGATAGTTAGGTACGTGTCACCTGTCAGAGTTATACCTAGACGTATCAGGGGTTCCATATCACTTTAACTACACACGCCCCACACCATTACGGAGACTCCACTAGATTGAAGAGTCTCCTGCTGATTTGCAGGGTCGATGGATTCATGAGGTTGTTTCCATACCCGCACATGTCTATCAGCTCTATACAACTTGAAACGAGACTCGTCTGACCAAGAAACATATTTCCAAGCGTCAACAGTTCAATGTCGGTGACGACGGGCTCGTGTGAGGCCTAAAGCTTTGTGTCGTGCAGTCATCAACGGTACACGGGTGGGCCTTCGGCTCCGAAAGGTCATACATGTTTCGTCGAATGGTTCGCACGCTGATACTTGTTAATGTCCCAGCATTGAAATCTGCAGCAATTTGGGGAACGTTTGCACTACTGTCACGTTGAACGATTCTTTTTAGTCGTCGTTGATCCCGTTCTTGCAGGATCTATTCCAGCCGCAGCGATGTCGAAGATCTGATATTTTACCGCAATCATGATATTCACGGCACACACGTCAAATGGTCGTACGGAAAAATCCCCACTTCATTGCTACCTCGGAGACGCTGTATCCCATCGTTCGTGCGCCAACTATAACACCACGTTCAAAAAAATGGTTCTCTGAGCACTATGGGACTTAACATCTGAGGCCATCAGTCCCCTATAACTTAGAACTACTTAAACCTAACCAACCTAAGGACATCACACACACCCATGCCCGAGGCAGGATTCGAACCTGCGACCGTAGCGGTCGCGCGGTCAGACTGAAGTGCCTAGAACAACTCGGCCACTACGGCCGACACTCCACGGTCAAATTCACTTCTTGATAACCTGCCATTGTAACAGTAGTAACCAATCTACCAACTGCGCCAGACACTTGTCGTCTTACATAGGCGTTGCCGACCGCAACGCCGTATTATTCCTGTTTACATATCTCTGCATTTGAATACGCATGCCTGTAAGTTTCTTTAGCGCTTCATTGTAGTAAGGAAACGTAAGGAAACGAAACGCGGACGATAAACGGATCAAAGAAGGCCACAATCGAATGTTGTTAGAAGTTTTGCTACAGAATAATGTGTGGGTAGATCGAATAAGTAATGGGGAGGTAATGAATCAAACTGTGGAAAAAATTATCACATATCTTGACTCCAATAACGGACTGGTTGAGGTCAGACATCCTGAGACATCGAGGACTAGTCAGATTGGTAATGTTAGAGAAACGTATGGTAGGGAATGCTGTCGCATGCGTGCCGATTAGTGGTATTAAAAAATTGTAGAGGGAGGTGCAAATTAGTGAAGGGTGCAGTAGTTATGGGCGGATAAAAAGACTTGCACAGGAAAACTGTCGTGGGGAGCTACACCAAATCAGTCTTTGGACAGAAGACCGCAACAACAAACAACAATGAGGCATTTTCCAGAAGAAATGCTCGTAGGACAAAATGGTTACTTGAGGAAGGGCAGTGTAAGTAGTTATTTTAAATATATTTCAATGGCAATCCGATGATTTAATAGGATGTGTAGTACTGTTGCGTAAATGTTTCCATGATACTAGATATTTTAACCCTTGTATTACGTGTGAAATATCATGATAAACATTTATAGGGCCTTTTCCTATAAATCTCTCTCGGTAGGTTAAAATGAGCAAACATTTCTTTCAGCAAACGTGTTTTAACCCTCAGAACAGATGTATACATAATAAGATAACATTTTATACGATCGGGAAACCCTCAGAGAGTACAAAACTAAAATAACATAAAGTAATCTGATAACAAAACACAACTGTGGTCCTTGTATTATGAAGGACAGTTTCTCTAGCATGGTTTCTAGTTACTCAATAACCTTTTGTTCCTATTCTTCTTTTTCTTCTTGTTCTTGATTGCATGGATGTCTATTTTCTAAATAACGTATGGTTGCCGATGATTGTCTCCAAATATGTTGTGAAAGCACAGGTTGGTTTCATCATCCATGTATTTAATTAAATCGCTGTCATTCTTTGTGTTTCCTGGCTTCGCTAATTAAATGCCACTGTATATAGTGTCAGGTTTTTCAATACTGAATGGTAAGTGCTGCACGCACGCACACCTAAAAAACCCTGCTCTGATCTCTAGCTTCAAGATAATGAAACAAAACCTTTTTTGAATATTCTACTAAATCCGCTTTTCTCGAAAAAGACACAACGGACCTATGGACCCTTCTTCCGGAAAACTTCAATTTGAAGCTGTTCTTGTCCGATAGATGTCCTATGTGATGGGTAGTTGCAAGGGACATTTCATAAATAATGCACAGTATTTCATTTACTTTCACCTCTTATTTTTCAATATCTCTTTACAGTCCTTCAGTATAGTCTACTTGCTACTCTATGACTGAATCACAACGACTCCGAAGCTCTATTATTCCATCCAGCACGTTCGATCGTTGTTTGAGCAACGTTACAATGTCCTGGCGTATCTGCTTCTCTTCGAAAGTCAAACAGTGTGGGACACATCTTGGAGAAATGTTTCTCTTCTTCACATCGACATCGTTTGTCACAATACGAAATACTGATGTTGGGAGAATTCCCGTGGCATCAGAGTGTTCCTTCCACGTCGCACTGCGATCTTCGTCAAAGAGTATCTGTCACCAGTTTCGCACTTCGTTCATATACTGACGTTTTCTGCTTTCCGGGTCTTGGATTCGTCTATGCTCACACGGTCACCTCAAAAAAAAAAAAAAAAAAAAAAAAAAAAAAAAAAATCCACCGATTCGCCCAATGTGAAACTGTACAACGGTCCGCTGTAAACTAAAAACTTCATTTAACGTACCGTGGATTTCTATAGGGTTCTGGCCAAGTAAAGTTTCGATCTCTGTTCTTCAACAGCGACAACACCCAGGAGCCCTCCAGGGTCCACTTGTACCTCTCGTCAATTTTACGTTACAGTACACAGCGATGAAACAACACGTGTTTCTTCCTCGAGCTGTCATTTACGTCTGACGTAAGTTTCATTGTCGTTAAATCAAACAATCCACAGTAATACCACCCTGAGCTTTATTTATGAAATGTCCCTCGTATGTATTTGGACAGATGTGAATAATGTAATGGTGGGGGAAGGGTTGTGCTGGGATAGAGAGAGACAAAGAGGGAGAATCAGGGGGAGGGAGAGATGAGGAACAGAGATAACAGGAAAGAGGGGGAGGGAGGGATGGGGAACGGGGAGGGAGAGAGAGGTAGAGTGGGAGAGAGACTGCCGAAAATATAGCGGTTTGCTATGTTGCAGCGGTAGTGGGAGTTGCAGGTTGCAAGGATGCCACAAGCGCGCGCGGTGAATATTTCAGATAGCTTAAATTGTAACTGTGGAAACGAGAGGCGACCACGGCCGCGGCCGGCCGTGCTGCGCTGGCGTGCGCGCACACACACGCACCGCGCACGCACGCCGCGCGCCCACGCAATTACAGCCGCGCAGCGCCGCCGCCAGGGGCGCTGCCGGCGCCGCCGCCTCGTGGCGGGCCGCTCGCTGCTGCAGCGACAGAGGCGGCCCGTGTTTCCCTTTGTCCGGCATGCTAATTCGCGAATTTCAATTTAACGCTTTTCAGGTCCGTCTCACAAACGGCTGTTGGCATCTGGTGTTTGTTTGACGGCGCTGTTATCTGCCGCCGCACGCGCTGTACGTCAGCAGCTGTCTCCATTACGTTTTTTTCCGCTTTCCCGAACACACCGGGCCCCGTCGCGCAAGTGACCTGCGGGAAGCTGCCAATGCGCCTATTGCCTGAGTGGCAGCCCTTTGTAGGTACGCGACCGTTGAACAATGCCGATAAAAACGAACCGACCCGCGAAACACTGATGCGTGCAGTCCTGAAGCGATATGTCGCACATGCTGGAGCGACGTGTCTCTCTTATTAAATGCAGCGTTGTAACTCCTTTCACTGGCGACAGAGATATTTTCAGTTTCCTCTATTCTACCTTTGTTCAAATGGCTCTGAGCACTATGGGACTTAACATCTGTGGTCATCAGTCCCCTAGAACTTAGAACTACTTAAACCTAACCAAGCTATGGACATCACACACATCCATGCCCGAGGCAGGATTCGAACCTGCGACCGTAGCGGTCGCGCGGTTCCAGACTGTAGCACCTAGAATCGCACGGCCACTCCGGCCGGCTTCTACCTTTGTCTACATTTTTCCCTTCGATAAAGCGCATGCTACTAACAGTATCTGGATTTCTGAGCCGCAAATTAGAAATTATAAACCGAATGAATGCAAATTGAATTGATGTGAATAACCAGTCCCTAAAGAAAATATGGTACACACTGACTTACGTAAAGCCGAGATACAACAGAAAATTTGCAAGCTTTGCTTACTTCTGCGAAGATCCCTATCTTGGCTATATTTAAGGAGGGTGGGGGGGGGGGGGGGTAGGACGTCAAACGGGCCGACTTGGAGCAGGACAGGCATCACAGGACATTTTAATTTCCACTGTCTATACTTTTACAAGTAAATTCATAAAACTTTGTCAGCATCATTAGGAAGGATTCAGGATTCACATTCATTGCAGTGGAAGATAGAAAACATAACAAAATAATTTGTTTTTCCGTGTGAAATTTCATCATTTTTTCACTTACTAATGGCTGCATTTGTTGCTATAGGTACACTTTTCTTCATAAGTTAGAGAGATTCTTCGACGAGTTGTGCACAGCATACAAACCATACTTACAGGTGTATGAAAATCTAGATTTTATTTAATTTATGAAAAAACGAATGAGCTCTAATATTTTAAACTTAATGTTTAGAAGAAACACAACATTTCTAGTTAATTACATCAATTTTTACCACAGTTTTTAATAGATAAGTAAAATTCTATAGTTTCATACACCTTTGAATATGGTCTGTATGCTGTGCAAAATTCATCGAATAATCTCTCTTACTGATGAAGAAAAGTGTACCTATAGCAACAAATGCTGCCATTAGTAAGTGAAAAAAATGATGAAATTTCCCATGTAAAAGAAATTTATTTTGTTATGTTTTCGAACTTCCACTGCTGTGAGTGTAAATTCTGAATCCTTCCTGGTCATGCTGACAAAGTTTTGTTAATTTATTTGTAAAGGTACAGACAGTGGAAATTAAAATGACCTGTGATGCCTCTCCTGCTCCACCTGCTCCTACCCCCCTTAAGCTACCGACGGAAGTCAGCGTTTTCACTGCCGAAGCTCTTGCAATTAACGAAGCCCTGAAATATACAAGAAATCAGTTCAACGCCATCCTTATTGTCACGGATTCGAGTAGTGCACTGGAGAACCCGGAAGAGCAGTAATGGGTCTCTAACACTAACCACCATGTACTCGATGAAATTAATCTATCAGTGTGAAAGTCAACACAAACAAGTCCCGTTATTATTTAGCAAGGGACACTCTGGCAACGAGATGACGGGACACCAGGCAAAACAAAGCGTGATTGGTGGTCAGCCCTACTACGCTTGCCTTCGACGTACAAATTTTGTTATTGCCATAAAGGAAAGGTGCACCAAGAATGGTCACAAATGTGGAAGACCTCACAACAGTCCAAAGGAAGACATTATCCCGCATTATAGCCGACTATTCCACGGAAAGCCTGGTTGTCCCAAATCAAGCTAACTCGACGTCATACCGCTACTAAACGGCGCATCCGTCTGGGTCACAGCTGTTACCCTTCACATTTTTCTAGGATGCAAGTTCAGCCACCTCCATACTGTCCGCCCCCGGTAGCTGAGTGGTCAGCGCGACAGAATGTCAAACCTCAGGCCCCGGGTTCGATTCCTGGCTGGGTCGGAGATCTTCTCCGTTCAGTGACTCGGTGTTGTCTTCTCCTAATCATTATCATTTCCTCCCCATAGACGCGCAAGTCGCCGAAGTGGCGTCAAATCGAATGACTTGCACCCGGCCCTAGTCACACGACATTCATTCATCTCCATACTGCCGAGTCCTCCCGTCTAAGACAGCAGACCTCAGTCATGTGATACTAGGGTATTCACGCTGTGATAGACAGCGCGGCAGCTTTCTTACGGCTTCGCTCAGAGCAGGAATTCCGAAAGCTCCATCTGACAGACAGGTGACCACAACGGACTATGTCAGCATTTGACGGTTTCTGCAAGAAGCAGATTTTCAGATATAAGTCAGACGCAAAGGTTTCAGAGTGTGAAGCTGTGATATATGGACTGTGTTGAGTGTGTGATTGTACCAAGTATTCAATGAACTTTACTCTGAATTAATGTAATTTATAATGCCTATGCTGTGTATATCATATTGTATAAAGAATCTTTAGTTACTCACTTCTCTGACTAAATGGTTAATGTCAAAGGCCAATAACGTTTTTCTTAAAAAAAGGAAATTTGGACCTTATTCAACACAAGTACCATATAAGAAAACCCGAGAAAAATAACAACAAAACGTACCCTATCATAATACAAAATTATGTTTAACCTGTAGCCATGGAATTATGTTAAGGGGGGTAGAACGTCAAACGGGCCGACTTGGAGCAGGAGAGGCACCACAGGACATTTTAATTTCCACTGTCTATAATTTTATAAGTAAATTCATAAAACTTTGTCAGCATGACCAGAAAGGATTCAGAATTTACACTCACATCAGTGGAAGTTCGAAAACATAACAAAATAATTTTTTTTACATGTGAAATTTCATCACTTTTTCACTTACTATTGGCTGCAATGGTTGCTATAGGTACATTTTTCTTCATAATTAAGAGAGACTGTTCGATGAATTTTGCACAGCATACAAAGCATACTTACAGGTGTCTGAAACTCTAGAATCTATTTAATTTATGAAAAAATTAATGAGCTGTTGCATTTTAAACTTTATGTTTAGAAAAAAATCAAATTTTGTAGTTAATTATCTCAATTTTTACCACAGTTTTTGATATATTTGGAAAATTATGGAGTTTCATACACCAGTAAATGTGGTTTGTATGCTGTGCAAAATCCATCAAAGATTCTCTCTTACTTGTGAAGGAAAATGTACCTATAGCAACAAATGCAGCCAACAGTGAGTGAAAAAAATGATGAAATTCCATATCTAAAAAAAAATATTTTGTTATGTTTTTGCACTTCTACTGCAATGAGTGTGAATCTTGAATCCTTCCTGGTCATGCTGACAAAGTCTTATGAATTTATTTGTAAAAGTATAGACAGTAGAAAATAAAATGTCCTGTGATGCCTCTCCTGCTCCAAGTCGGCCCGTTTGACGTCCTACCCCCCTTAAACAAAAGGAATTTTAAAAAGGAAATGATAACCTCAGCAGTGTCGAGAGGACTTTCCCGCTATTCACATTGTTGCCGACGCGCTCCGTAAGCATCTGACGGTTACGCTCTCATCGCCTCCTGTCACTCGAGATGTCGCAAAAACAGAATGTGCCACGAATTCGTAAGCCACGCACCGCTACCTGTCTCCACATACAGATGCTGGCTCTCGTTGAGTCCAGAATCTTCTCCTGCTACCGGTGTGTCGTGAAGCAGGACCAGCACTTCTCGCTACTCATCTGTACTCTTTATATCATCGAAAAAATTCCTGTCACCTACTGAAACTGGAATCAGGTTTCCTCTGTACTACGAGTAATCTGCATAATAAAAGTTGTTCTTTGAAAAAAAAATTCTTGGTGTCTTCCGGACTGTTTCATTAACAGGCCACTTTCTATGATGTTTTCCCGTAAGTTGTTTTCCTCTGCTGTTCTTTCTAGTACCTTGGTGATTTATAGTTTCTCTCTCCACTTTTCTTTCAGCATTCTCCTTTTACAACACATTCCATAATATTATTTATACTCCGATGTTCCCTCGATCCACTTCCAAACGTTCCGTATTGTGTTCCGGAAATATACAATCAGAAAATCTTTCCTTTCCTCCACGTCAATATTTAACACCACTGAATCCTCCTTTTAGCAACGAAGGCTGCCTTTCATTTCGCCTTCTCGTCCATTTTTCACTTCGAAAGTCTTATATATGTTACTGGGATAGTGTAAAACACGACATTCCATAGAATGCATAAGTAATGTATAGAATGCCTAAAATCGAACGTGGAAGTATGAAGAAACTGATATTTTATAGATTGCCTAGGCATTATATACTTTGCCGATTCATCCCGCCACTCTTTTCCCGTCACCACTGTTCAATGTGGTGTTCAGGTCTTTGTTTAGTGCTTGTAAAGACAGAGTATTGTTGTACGACGTTCAGCTGTCACGCCACGGATATCGCCGTAACAGTTCTTCAGTGTACGGCATCCGTATTTAAGCTCCACAGACGTTCTGCCGTCATCCTTTCCTGTTGTTCTTGTATAACCATGTCAGCTGGGAGCGTAGTGCCAAGACGGGAATCACGCCTTGCTGACATGCAGCGACTGTTCTGCTACGAATTACCTGAAATAAGTGCCAATTCTGTTAAAATCTGCTGTTTTTCTAAACGAAACCTTTTACCAAAAGAGTCAACTGTATGAAAAAGGCTAACACGACCATGAAGAAGGAACCGCTGGACTATTGACTGTGGCGACACTATGACGTAATTATGGTCGAGA
Source organism: Schistocerca nitens (assembly GCF_023898315.1). Taxonomy (NCBI): domain Eukaryota; kingdom Metazoa; phylum Arthropoda; class Insecta; order Orthoptera; family Acrididae; genus Schistocerca; species Schistocerca nitens. Next base: position 683,090,462 of record NC_064619.1, on the reverse strand, counting down.
AAAAGACTAAATTGATCTATCCTGTTAAAGAAGGTACGAGTGCTATTCAAATTTACGTCATGGACTCCTAGTTATTTGACATACTTCGTCCGTAATGTACGGCAAACAAATGAAATCTCCGATGTGTAATCCTGCAAAGCTGTAAAATAAGCGTCTCCAGCTGCCATAAAATGTTAAATGGATTCCAGTCGTTTTTCAGCCACATTTTCTTTATCAGTACGGTAATAGATAGAAAACAAGACGCGAATAAAGTAAATTTTTTCAGTACCCACGAATTCAAATGTGTCCGTTTTTCTGATGGCAAATTACCTTTGGCCGGCCGGGGTGGCCGAGCGGTTCTAGGCACTACAGTCGGGAACCGCGCGACTGCTACGGTCGCAGGTTCGAATCCTGCCGTGGGCATGGATGTGTGTGATGTCCTTAGGTTAGTTAGGTTTAAGTAGTTCTAAGTTCTTGAGGACTGATGACCTCAGGAGTTAAGTCCCATAGTGCTCAGAGCCATTTGAACCAAATTACCTTTAAGAACAAGTGCGCTGTGCTCATGAAATACATCTACATCTACATTTATACTCCGAAAGCCACCCAACGGAGTGTGGCGGAGGGCACTTTACGTGCCACTGTCATTACCTCCCTTTCCTTTTCCAGTTGCGTATGGTTCGCGGGAAGAACGACTGCCGGAAAGCCTTGTGCGCGCTCTAATAATTTTACATTCGTGTTCTCCTCGGGAGGTATAAGTAGGGGGAAGGAATATATTCGATACCTCATCCAGAAACGCACCCTCTCGAAACCTGGACAGCAAGCTACACCGCGATGCAGAGCGCCTCTCTTGCAGAATGTGCCACTTGAGTTTGCTAAATATCCCCATAACACTACACGCTTACCAAATAACCCTGTCACGAAACGTGCCGCTCTTCTTTGGATCTTCTCTATCTCCTCTGTCAACCCGACCTGGTACGGATCCCACTCTAATTTCATGAATGCCTTGAACTTTTTCCACAAACACTCAACACTGTCAGTGTCAGAACAGAAATTTTCGTTTTGATCTGTTAGGTAGTCTGAAATCTGCCTCCTATTACTCTTGCTAAACAGATAAACCTCCTCCCTTTTTTTATACTCCTACTTACTTCCATAATCAAGGATGCTGCAACGGCCTTATGATCACTGATTCCCTGCTCTGCGCGTACAGAGTCGAAAAGTTCGGGGTCTGTTTGTTATCAGTAAGTCCAAGATGTTATCTCCCAGAGTCGGTTCTCTGTTTAATTGCTCGAGGTAATTTTCGGATAGTGCACTCAGTATAATGTCACTTGATGCTCTGTCCCTACCACCCGTCCTAAACTTCTGAGTGTCCCAGTCTATATCTGGTAAATAGAAATCTCCACCTAAGACTATATCATGCTGAGGAAATGTATGTGAAATGTATTCCAGATTTTCTCTCAGTTGTTCTGCCACTAATGCTGATGACTCGGGAGGTCGTGAAAGGAGCCAACTATTAACCTCCACCCATAATAATTCACAGGAACTATCTATCCACTTCTATTTCACTACAGGATAAACTACTGCTAACAGCGACAAACACGCCACCACCGTTCGTATGCAATCTATCCTTTCTAAACACCGTCTGTGCCTTTGTAAAAATTTCGGCAGAATTTATCTCTGGCTTCAGCCAGCTTTCCATACCTATAACGATTCCAGCTTCAGTGCTTACTATCAGCGCTTGAAGTTCCGTTACTTTACCAATGCAGCTTCGACAGTTTACAATTACAATACCGATTGCTGCTGGGTCCCCGCCTGTCCTGACTTTACCCCGCACCCTTTGAGGCTGCTGCCCTTTCTGTACTTGCTCGACGCCATCTAACCTAAAAAACCGCCCAGTCCACGCCACACAACCCCTGCTACCCGTGTAGCCGCCTGCTGTGTGTAGTACACTCCTGACCTATCCAGCAGAACCCGAAACCCCACCACCCTACGGCACAAGTCGAGTAATCTGCAGCCCATACGTCTCAGCCTCTGATTCAGACCCTCCACTCGGCTCTGTACCAAAGGTCTGCAGTCCGTCCTGTCGACGATGGTGAGCTCTGCTTTCATCCTACTAGCAAGACTGGCAGTCTTCACCAAACCAGATAGCAACCAGAAGCCAGAGAGGATTTCCTCTGATCCATAGCGACACACATCATTGGTGCCGACATGAGCGACCACCTGCAGATGGGTCCACCCTGTACCCTTCATGGCATCCGGGAGGACCCTTTCCACATCTGGAGTGACTCCCCCCGGTATGCACACGGAGTGCACATTGGTTTTCTTCCCCTTCCTTGCAGCCATATCCTTAAGGGGCCCCATTATGCGCCTGACGTTGGAGCTCCCAACCACCAGTATGCCCACTCTCTGCGATCGCTTGGATCCTGCAGAATGATGGGCAACCTCTGGAACAGGACAAGCAGCCATGTCCGGCCGAAGATCAGTATCAGCCAGAGACAGAGCCTGAAACTGGTTCGTCAGACAAACTGGAGAGGCCTTCCGTTCAGCCCTCCGGAATGTCTTTCGCCCCCTGCCAAGCCTCTAGACGACCCACTCTACCACAGGTGAGGGGTCAACCTCAATGTGGGCAGTATACCGGGCAGCCACAGTCGTAGTCCGATCGGGGGATGTGTGGGACGAGCTGGCCGTCCCCGACAAACTCCCATCCGGACCCCCACAGTGATGCTCATTGGCAACAGCCTCAAGCTGTGTGACCGAAGCCGACACTGCCTGAAGCTGGGAGCGAAGGGATGCCAACTCAGCCCGCATCCGAACACAGCAGTCGCAGTCCATATCCATGGTAAATATTGTTGAACAAGGAGCGTCTGAACTAATCTAAAGAGAGCACAAACAATTCGACACAAAATTTAAACGGGTATTAAAATACATAACTCCCTAGTAAATGCAGTAATTCTGCTACTTGCGCACTGCTGACACACTGCTCGGCGGCAGAAGGCTGTTATTGTGCTCATGTCCCTGCTTATTCTAAGGTTGATTTTGACCCAGTTTGGCTTAATATGCGAGAATTGTATTTTCCTTGGCAGAGAAATCTATAGAAAGAATCCTTTTGCAACTCACGATCCCTCGTTTCAATCTTCCCCGCAGATGAAACTTATTTTTCGCGCCCTGCTCTGATTTCCACCCACCTGGTCGGATTCGTATTCCGCTCCAGGCGCGATGCGACGCATGGTGATTCGTCCTGACGGTATCGTCCCTGCACATACTCGTATGGATGATTTTAAAAACGCCTTACATACATTTTGTGATTAAAAGTATCAGAACAGGCCCAAAAACATGATTTTCATATTAGGGGCATCGTGCTGCCACCTACTGCCAGGTACTCCATACCAGCGCCCTCAATAGTCATTAGATATCGTGAGAGAGCAGAATGGGGCGCACCGCATAATTCACGGACTGCGAACGTAGTCAGGCGATTGGGTGTCATTTGTGACATAGGTCTGTACGCGAGATTTCCACACTCCTAAACATCGCTGGTCCACTGTTTCCGATGTGATAGTGAAGCGGAAACTTGAAGGGACACGTACAGCACAAAACCGTACTAATGCTGCCTAATGTTGTCTGAAAGTTAATTTTCCTTATAAGCTACACTGAACTTTTTCTATTGATTTTCCTGTCAGGACATCTACTTCATGCACACAAATTTAGGACCAAAGAATAACAAGTCGGGCACCTCATCGACATTTTCGTCTGTGCTTGCTGCTCTGAGAAGTACTTTAAGTGGATCGTGTTCATTTTTGTAAGTACTAAAAATGATTAACAAACTCCTTATGTCCATTCTATAGTTTTGAATGAATTTCCAATAGCTATAAACTGTTGGAGTCAAATAATTTTATGTCTTAAGTATAAACAAAAGTATTCCACAATGCAGTGCGCAATCGACATATTCCTAAAAATTTAGTAACGTAAACAAAACTCAAATTATATCAGCGTCGACTACGAAGAGATGTTCTCAAACTAGTACGAGTGAAACTGATGAACAACGATTTTGAAATTCAGAGACCGGTCTATTCTACCATCCATAAAGGGCACTGAAGTTAACAACTCTGCATTTGTGTACAACCGATGTTTGGAGGCTAACGAATCTGAAGACAAGAGACGCAAAAGTCGGCAAAGAGGTAAGTCCGTGGTAGCGGACAGTTCCGGCCACTAGATCAATGAAAGTCTTTGTTGGCTTATTATTTGGGAAACGTGTGGATATAACGAATATGACGTAGTATGACCACTTGCTGCCGGTGTGAAGTGTGTATACCGTTTCCTTCCGCTGTATTTGAATCACGCCACTGAGATTGCACATTTGTACCTCGTTGACGAATAGAGAAAGGTAGTACGACAATGCATCAACTTTTAATTTGAGGAATATTACTCAGTAAGTACTGTATGCGTTAACATACATTTTTTTCAAGGAAATGGTTAGCTTCGATGCTCATTTACGACACTTGTGAATGTTCTGTTGTTTCTTAGTGGGTTTTGCTTCTGTACTTTTCACATTCGTTTTCTGGTATGACTGTACAAAAATGCAGATAAAGATAAATGACCACAATGTCTCGTAGAACAGACACACCCCTGAATTTTAAGTTGCTTTCTACTTCTTCTAGCTGTTCGAACTGTGGTACTTGCCTTTCAGGCTGATATGTTACATGCTTTTCCTCTGCTAGTTCGGAGAAGCGTACAAGGACAGTCAAGTGTACTGCTTGAAACTCGCCGGCCTACTGGGTCAGACACTGTAGTTTCTCTACGGTAGGCAGACAGCAGTGAAGACCGTGCGATGTCCAGAACGGCTTAACGTATTGTACTCTTGTTTCATCCTAAGATGCACTTATTGAAGCATTGTGCCTCATATGTCAGCTGTTCTTTCTTCCCACCCTGGAGAACGTTGTATGTTCGGCCTCTGTCAGCTATTGGGACTGACACGTGATTTATTTAGGAAATTTCAACAGAATTCTGTTTCGATTGTGCACTCAAGTGATAATATTATTTGAATGTCAATGATTATCATTTTTTCCTTACGAGCCAAAAAAAATTTCGTTAGGGATTGCAGGCTGTCTAGGCGAATTATACAGTCAGAATGTTGGTTGCGCGTTTCAAACAACATTTTCAAGATAGACGTTGTAACATGGAACGTGCCAACTGAAAAAAAAATGTATACACATTTGAAAAAATAAAAAACGTCTATGGGCCTACGTGCTGGCCGTTTATAGCTTTTTATGTATACATGACTATTTCTACTTAAGGATTCTTTTTTGGTACAGAAGGCGTAGTTAAGGAGAAACAAAATCATCTCACCAGTCAGGATTTCCAGTATGTTGTTCATGGCACTCTTTCCTAGAGCTGTTCAAAAACTTCCGACTATACGAGCGGTTCCTGATACTTGCCTTATTTTGGTCTCTGTTGATTAAGCTGTAGAGCCACCAGCATAGTCGGGTATTCCGTTAACAATAGTAATTTGAACGTGGCTGTGAGGATAATGAGAAATAAAAAGGACTTTTGTAAACATTACGCTAAGGGTAATCGCGCTAACAGTTCGATCTAAACTTACAACCACTGTAGTTTCATAGTCAGAGAGTTGACGAGTACAAAGATGGAATTGTTTATTTTATGATGTTAAAATTTAGAGAACTGTTAGGTGAAATTTACACAAACGTAAGTTTTACACTTTGCAAGTTGTCTACTACGCTGGTAGTGTAATAAGGCCAGTCAATGAAGGGCGAGAAAGGTTGAATGTGGGAAATAACTGTCGTATTAGCAAATTTTTGTACAGTGGTTGGACAGAGTGGCATGAACAACATGCTGGAAATCCTGACCGGGGGAGGGGGGAATGAATGTGCGTTTGTTTGAACGTCACTTTTGTAAGTTTTGTTGAACAACTCAAAAACTACAACCTCTTGCGAAGACGTATCCCAGTACAAAATGTAACTACATTACATTCCTTACAAAAAACATCTTGATCGTTTTTATGTGGGACGAATAGTTTGCTTGTAGCGATCGAGAGAATATGAAAATCTCCTATATGATTTTCGAAGGCCAAATATGACATTGTGGGTAACATAAAACGACATCAGTTTGGGCAGCTGAATCACCTCGTATATCAATACTGCCTGCAAAGTGTTTTTAAATAGAGTTAGAAGTGAAGAAGTAAATCAGGAAATATGCAAATTAAGTAAATTTTTTAAATTCAATCAATAGTTACGTGAGATATTGAAATTCAAATTTTTGTTGCTCTTGGAAACTGTGACTGTAACTAGGACCATGTTGCCAGGTGACTGTTTTAGATGTAGTACAAATGGTTGATGAATAACGTAAAGCCGGCCGCGGTGGCCGAGCGTTTCTAGGCGCTCAGTCCGGAACCGCGCGACTGCTACGGTCGCAGGTTCAAATCCTTCCTCGGGCATGGATGTGTGGGTCAAATCGCTCTGAGCACTATGGGACTTAACGTCTTAGGTCATCAGTCCCCTAGAACTTAGAACTACTTAAACCTAACTAACCTAAGGACATCACACACATCCATGCCCGAGGCAGGATTCGAACCTGCGACCGTAGCAGTCCCGCGGTTCCGGACTGAAGCGCCTAGAACCGCACGGCCACCGCGGCCGGCATAGATGTGTGTGATGTCCTTAGGTTAGCTAGGTTTAAGTAGTTCTAAGTTCTAGGGGACTGATGACCTCAGATGTTAAGTCCTATAGTGCTCAGAGCCATTTGAACCAATAACGTAGAGCAAGAACGTTAGTGGGCAAATGACAGACGCCTGTGGGATCTTTACTGCATTTTCTGCCCATGCAAGGTGATGTGACATCCATCTTACATCTTCTCGCGTTATCAGACAAATGGGAACATCGTCTTGACGTGGTATTTACACGAATTTCGTCAGAAAATGACTAATAAGAATCACAATGAAACGTTGTAGCAAGACGACAGTGCCACTCGTTTGACAACACGAGAGCGCTTCATTAAATAAAGTACTGTTTCGGTGATACGCGCAAGCAAAGATTTTATTTAGCACCGCGTGTCACACAGTTTGCTGATAAAATTGCAACGGTGGTTCCAACATTGCCCGCGGGGCGGTTATTCGAGGGCAGCCAGAGGAAGGCAGCGTTCAGCCTAGTCTGGCCTAGTTCTAGTCGCAGATTGGTGGGGTCTGCGGAAGAAAGCGGCCGAGAAGGCGGTGTCTGCGGCAGGGCGTCTGCGGGCCAGATTAAACGCGAATGCCTGCCCGTGTTCCTAGCGGCGCGTATAATTTTATGCAGGCGATTCCGCCAAGAAGGAAGGGAGCAACGGAACGAATGGGGGAGCCGGGGAGCAAGCCAACGACTTTCGCTTCCCTCCGTCTCAGAATTCCCGACTGCCCTCAGCGACTGGCCTTCGCGTTGCGCATGGCCGGGTAGCTATCAGCACCAGGAAAGAAGCATTGATATACTGCGCTACGCAATGTTTCACCAACAGGATGAAATTCTTTCGTCAGATAACTTAACGAAGTCTCACACAAAAGTATCCGGACTGCCCCAAAAACATTTGTTTTTCATATTAGGTGCATTGTGCTAGCACCTACTGCCAGGTACTCCATATCAGCGACCTCAGTAGTCAGTAGACAACGTGAGAGAGCGGAATGGGGCGCTCCGCGGAATTCACGAACTGCGAACGTGGTCAGGCGACTGGGTGTCACTTGTGTCACACGCCTGTACGCGAGATTTCACACTCCCCAACATCCCTAGGTCCACTGTTTCTGAAGAGATAGAGGAAATGTAAACGGACACTTAAAGCACAAAATCGTGCAGGCCGACCTCGTTCACTTACAGAGAACGTCGACAGCTGAAGGGGGTCGTAAAGTGTAATAGAGAGGCACCTATCCAGACCATCCACAGGGATTCCGAACTGCATCAGGATTCACTGTATGTACTATGACAGTTAGGTGGGAGGTGAGAAAACTTGGATTTCATGGTCGAACGGCTGCTCATAAACCACATATCACGCTGGTAAGTGACAAACGACGCCTCGCTTGGTGTAAGGAGCGAAAACATTGGAAAATCCTTGAGTGGAGTGACGAATCACGGTACACAATGTGGCGATACGATGGAAGGATGTGGGTATGGCGAATGGCCGGTGTATGTCATCTACCAGCGCGTGTAGTGCCATCAGTAAAATTCGGACGCGGTGGTGTTATGATGTGGTTGTGTTTTTCATCGAGGGGGCTTGCACCTCTTGTTGTTTAGCGTGACACTATCACAGCACAGGCCTACATTGATATTTTAAGCACCTTCTTGCTTCCCATTGTTGAAGAGCACTTCGGGGATGGCGACTGCATCTTTCAACACGATCGAGCAGCTGTTCATAATGTACAGCTTGTGGCGGAGTGGTTACACGACAATAACATCCCTGTCATGGACTGGCCTGCACTGAGTCCTCCTCTGAAATCTAAAGAACATCTTTGGGATGTTTTGAAACGTCGAATTCATGCCAGGCCTCACCGATCGACATCGATACCTCTCCTCTCTGCAACACTCCGTGAAGAATGGGCTACCATTCCCCAAGAAATCACCCAGCACCTGAGTAAACGTATGCCTGCGAGAGTGGAGGCTGCCATCAAGGCTAAGGATGGGCCAACATTATACTGAATTTCTGCATTACCGATGGAGGGCACCACGAACTTGTAAGTCATTTTCAGCCAGGTGTCCGGATACTTTTTATCACATAGTTTATATAATTTTCCTTCCACTGTGATGTAGTGCTTAGACGATATGAAAGACTCACTGCCTGTCGAATTGACTGATACACAAACATCGTTTACGGTATGCAGCAAGCAGTAGCAACCTTTGGGACTGTGAGCCAAATTCATAAATTTATTCAAGGTTGCAGGCCACCCTGCCATGTTACGCGGCAGCAACGCACATAGTACACAAAGTAAAAACTGTAGCGCCCTTGACACTAACGTTCATGGGTTAACACTCCCCTCTCTCAATAGCAATGAAAAAAGTTATGCTCAGAACATATGATTTTGAGACCACATTCATTTTGTGTTCAACAACTGAAAATGTTCATGTTTGTTTAAGCATTGTATCGTTCTAGCGAAGGTTCAGTTTATTCAAGATGGTGGCTCTTCCTAGGTAATTCCCCCAATTCCTCTCCATGAAGGTAGATGTGGCAATGTCGCGTTGTTGACGTCATCACCCCCACTTCTTCACCTATTCCTCCCCTCCTTCACATCATCTCCCTTTTCTCCCACTTGCGAAAGATTTAGTGTGTGCTGCGCTGCTGGAGAGGAAAGATGTAAGATGCTGTCTTGGGAATTGTATTCATTTACTTATACACATATTATCCTGCTCATCGGATTTCAAAATGTTGGCAGGCAAACCGAACCGACAATTATCCTACAGGTTTGCTGCTTGATATTCAAATAAACACAACTGTTTGAAATTCGTAGGATGACAGAAAAATGCTCTCATGGGAATATGTATCTCATGACACGAAAGGCTGGCAAATTCGAGCAATATATTGTTTGTCTAAAAATTTAATTAATTAATTTAATTGCTGGGAAACGTGTTTGATTGATAAGATATTGGTACTGGACAGAGAGGTGTTTAGTAAGTGTATTACCCACAAGTACACAACCGAGGATAGCATCCTTAGCCTTGTACATGAGAAATGGAAGGAAGTGTTAATGGGTGAGTGTAGGGGGGAATACTTTTCAGCGAATAATGGTGGTGGAGCAGGATCAGCTGATGCATTTTGCAACTCATAGAGACTACTGGCTGTGCTGGAGCTGTTCACGTTTTTTTCAAATGCCCAATCAATCCACAGTGCAGGAGAAAACTTCGTCCTATTCTGCCACCCCAGACTGAATAAACCAGAGGTGTTTGCCTTGGTGTATGGGGCTCGACTGAGGATGTTCCAAACGGGTTACGATGGAGTATCCAATCGCTTGTGTATATACAATCACTTTGCTTTGTGCCCTAGTCCACAACACCACTCGAAATTGGCGGGGAACTGTCCTACAGCCACTGCCAGAAGAATTGCCTCCTACCGATCTACAGTACATGTGTATAACTGCTGAGGAACATGAATACATGGTAAGAAAGGAAAGAACGGTGAACTGTCACTAAAGTGTGGGAAGAGCAGCTGCTGAGGAAGGTACACACGCACACACACACACACACACACACACACACACACACGGTAAGAAGGGACAGCGCAACAAACCATAACTGAAGTTCATACAATGTAGGCTTTTACGGACGGTACTGACTTCACTTAAAACTTCTTAGCTCATAGGCCGTGATTTATGTATAAAACTCTCCCCTGACCTTTCGACTCTTACTGCGAGAGACATCCTCCGAGGTAAAGCGGGCAACAGCAAAGAGAACTCGCGAACCGTTGATTGTATAGGCAGTGGGAGGGCGCCACTGTCCATCACGTGGCGTCGGATATATGACTGTCTCTGATAATGCCAACATTCTCGATTGAAAGTAATCGATCCTCACGCTTCCGGTGCAACGCTGACATCCAAATTTTATCCAGTTTAACACCTTCCTCTTCCCTGTTAACAATTATTGCGGTGTTTATCAATCTCGATAGCCTCTCTATGCATGTGGTGGAAACTATTTTCAGACCCACCATGAAAATAAAAGAATATTTAAGATCAGCACCAGATGTACGACATCCTTTGGCTGCACCGGTGGTATAAAAAAACTCTTTTCAGTTGTGGAGAGGTTTATATCGGTACCACAAAGAGAAGTGTTAACATCCGTCTTGTTGAACATGAATTGCCGCCTGGGTCACACGGATAAATCGGCTGTAGCAGAACATGTTTACCAGGAAGGTAATCATGAAATAAAATTCAGCAAGACGAGAGTCATATCTAAAACATCACATTATTATGCGCGCATGTGTAGAAAGGCTATCTAGGTCGATGAACACCGTAATAATTGCAACACGGAAGAGGAAGGTGTTAAACTGGATAAAATTTGGATGTCAGCTTTGCACGGGAAGCGTGACGATCGATTACTTTCAATCGAGAATGTTGGCATTACCAGAGACAGTCTCATAGCCGACGTGACGGACAGTGGCGCCTTCTACAGTGCCTATATAATCAGGCGTTCCTCGAGTTCTCTTTTTATTCGCCGCTTTACGTCGGAGGACGTTTCCCGCAGTCGGAGACGAAACGTCGGGGGAGAATTTTATACATCGACCACGGCGTATCAGCCCGGAAATTTAAGTGAAGTGTAGGGAGGCAATTCACGCTACTACAAGTGACAGAAAAAGCTTTACTGTTCTAATTACACATTTAGAGTGTCGATAAAAAACCACCACAATTTAACAACGGATCATAACGCAACACTCAAACAGGGAATTGAGAAATATCATTCCAATAACACAACTGCCACAAAAATTGATTCCGAAAGATCTCACCAGGAATGAGATCCGGCAGCTGCACGTCTGTTCGCCTACATGGATGAAGACGGACTAAATATCTTAGCATCAGGCTTAACCTCTCCTCCTAGTTCCCCTCCTCCCGCTACAGGTAGGGATACCCGTCTTCCAAGCCTACACTAACCTGTTGCTGACGGTACACAAAGGGATGCATCTGCTGGCAATGATATACTATTTCCAGTCTGCAGAAATCAGTCTCAGAGGGACAAAACACTCAAGAACAGTAAGAGCTTCCCGCAAGCTGTTAAACATATTTCTCGGAAAAACTGGTCCCCCATGGAACAACAGCGATAAACCTGACTATTCTTCATATGTGAAGAACTGCATGGTCAGCAGTCTACGGTAGGCTGCTGGAAGGGGCTGGCGGCACCGGTGAGCAGCGTCCACCCCCTGATCACGCCACCCACCTCTCTAAAGGGCGCAGTGCCCTGGACCTGCTGCTTATTCCCATCGCGAGACGCAGCCAAGGGCTGCAACGTGCTGTTAGCTGGTGTTCTCGCAAAGCGTTGTCTCTGACGAGGACTCAAGTACCTTGATATAGTGATTAAAATTCTTCTGGGTATTATGTCGCGTCATTGCTAAAAACTAACAACAATAATAAACTAAAACCGACGTTTCGGCCGGATTGCAACGGCCTTCCTCAGGGCACGACTGGTTTTGCATGGGGATAGGTGCTTCTATTTATTACAGACTATCGATGTCTGACGTCACTGTTGTAAAACTTCTAATTGGCCCTCTAATATGGATGGCTAGTTATGACGTAAGGGAACATGGAAGGAAAAAGGCTATTCGAGGATGTACATGTCGTCAACGATTGGTAGCTGTCCGCCAATCAGCGTTCGGCTTCTGGTCGGCAAGTTTTCCTCCTGGTATGCGCGGAAGTGGACTGACAGTTGCTCTACAGCTGTTTGTGCAGACACGTCCGTGTCCCGTGTGGCTTCTGCCCCGCGACCGCTCGCGGCCCGTTGGACTGGGATGGCCGGCAGCCAGGACGCCGGGAGTTTGTAGCCAACTTCTCTTTTCATGTTGTCAGGCTGTAAAATAATTTCGATCGCCTCCCGTATTTTGCTTTCTCGCATCCACGATTCTTTCGCCAGTACTCGGGCCTCCTGGAACCTGATAGGTTGTCCACAGTCACGGTGGTGTTCCGCTATCGCCGATTTGTTATGTTGTTGTAATCGTACATAGCGTTCGTGTTCTGCTACTCGTAAGCTGACAGGTCTCCCTATTTCTCCTCTGTAGGTAGCTCCGTACTCACGCCGTAGTTCGCAAACACCTGCAGTGTTAAGAGTGTTGACTACATCCTTGGTGGAACCTATCATTTCGTGGATCCTGTGACTGCTTCGAAAAATTGATTTGAAACCTCGTCGGCGAAGGACGTTAGCTGGCCCTTCACTGACGCATTTTACATGTGGTTAGTGTACCAGTGGAAGCTTCTGTTCTTTGCCTTCTTCTCTCATGGTCTGCTCCCTTTGATTTTAGCTACCTGTCTTATGATGTTGTCATCATAGCGGTTGGCACGAAACGTGTGGCTCCTTTAATTCTTCTTTGATGTTGTTTTGATCACTTATCCGGTAGACTCTGGTAGTTAACGCATGCAGAACAGAATAATTTTGAGCTGGGTGGTGGAGGTGGCTCTCCGCATGCAGGTACCGATTAGTGTGCGTTGGTTTCCGGTACACTTTGTGTCCCAGTTTACCTTCTGCATCTCTGTACACTTCCACATCCAGAAATGGCAAGGTACCATTGTTTTCAGTCTCATGTGTGAACTTTATATTTTTGTGCAGGCTATTTAAGTGCTGGAAGAAGTTTCCCAGTTCCGCTTCACCGTGAGGCCAGATAACGTATGTGTGGTCCACATATCGTAGCCAACACCTTGGACGTAAAGGAGCAGAAGCTAGGACTGTTTGCTCAAAGGCTTCCATGAAGATGTCCGCAGTTACAGGGGAGAGCGGGGAACCCATTGCCACTCCATCTAACTGTTCCTAATATTTTCCCCGCCAGGTGAGGTACGTAGATGACAGGCATAAGCGCACCAGATCGCATATATCTAGTGGGATCCTATCCTGTAGAACGCGCATAGTCTCCTCGATAGGTATGTTAGTGAAGAGAGACTTGATGTCAAAACTGACCATAATGCCTGATGGCTTTATTCGCTGTTCCCTAATCAGTTGTATGAAGTGGGAAGAGAAGCATCTGGCGCCTATGTTACGCCGTCTTGTGGGACAAACAGGCTCCTACGAGAAATACCCTTCCAACTGCATACAACTGATTAGGGAACAGCAAATAAAGCCATCAGACATTAAGGTCAGTTTTCACTTCAATTCTCTCTTCACTAACGTACCTGTCGAGGAGACTATGCTCATTCTACAGGATCGGATCCCACCAGATATCTGCGATCTGGTGCGCTTATGCCTGTCATCTACGTACTTCACCTGGCGGGGAAAATATTAGGAACAGTTGGATGGAGTGGCAATGGGTTCCCCGCTCTCCCCTGTAGCTGCGGACATCTTCATGGAAGGCTTTCAGGAGTCGGCCCTAGCTTCTGCTCCGTTAGATCCCAGTTGTTGGCTACGATATGTGGACCACACATACGTTATCTGGCCTCACGGTGAAGCGGAACTGGGAAACTTCTTCCAGCACTTAAATAGCCTGCACAAAAATATAAAGTTCACACATGAGACTGAAAACAATGGTACCTTGCCATTTCTGGATGTGGAAGTGTACAGAGATGCAGAAGGTAAACTGGGACACAAAGTGTACCGGAAACCAACGCACACTAATCGGTACCTGCACGCGGAGAGCCACCTCCACCACCCAGCTCAAAATTATTCTGTTCTGCATGCGTTAACTACCAGAGTCTACCGGATAAGTGATCAAAATAACATCAAAGAAGAATTAAAGGAGCCACAACACACGTTTCGTGCCAACCGCTATGATGACAACATCGCAAGTCAGGTAGCTAAAATCAAAGGGAGTAGACCATGAGAGAAGAAGGCAAAGAACAGAAGCTTCCACTGGTACACTTACCAAATGTAAAATGCGTCAGTGAAGGGCCAGCTAACGTCCTTCGCCGACGAGGTTTCAAATCAATTTTTCGAAGCAGTCACAGGATCCACGAAATGATAGGTTCCACCAAGGATGTAGTCAACAATCTTAGCACTGCAGGTGTTTGCGAACTATGGTGTGAGTACGGAGCTGCCTACATAGGAGAAACAGGGAGACCTGTCAGCTTACGAGTAGCAGAACACGAACGCTATGTACGATTACAACAACATAACAAATCGGCGATAGCGGAACACCACCGTGACTGTGGACAACCTATCAGGTTCCAGGAGGCCCGAGTACTGGCGAAAGAATCGTGGATGCGAGAAAGCAAAATACGGGAGACGATCGAAATTATTTTACAGCCTGACAACATGAACAGAGAAGTTGGCTACAAACTCCCGGCGTCCTGGCTGCCGGCCATCCCAGTCCAACGGGCCGCGGGCGGTCGCGGGGCAGAAGCTACACGGGACACGGGCGTGTCTGCACAAACAGCTGTAGAGCAACTGTCAGTCCACTTCCGCGCACACCAGGAGGAAAACTTGCCGACCAGAAGCCGAACGCTGATTGGCGGACAGCTACCAATCGTTGACGACATGTACATCCTCGAATAGCCTTTTTCCTTCCATGTTCCCTTACGTCATAACTAGCCATCCATATTAGAGGGCCAATTAGAAGTTTTACAACAGTGACGTCAGACATCGATAGTCTGTAATAAATGGAAGCACCTATCCCCGTGCAATTCCTCACCATTGTCCTCCAAAACGTCCATCCCTTTCAGCGCCCCCACACCCTCCAACAGATCTCCCTCGCCGCCCGTTCCATATTCCACCTTAAAATGTACGCCACCTATTCCAATAACCAGGCCCATTTCACCTTCTCCCGCCTTGACACCCTCGTCTAAATCCTTATCATGGCGCGACAGCATCGTATCCTTTTCAACAATATCCGCTCCCTTCCCGCCAACAAGAACCTCTTCCTGCACACCCTAGCTACCCACCGTGTGGATGCCTTCCTCCTCAATGAAACCTTCCTCCAACCCCACCACTCCATCCACACCTCCCCCTATCTCCTCCACCGCTCCGATAATCCCCTCCCAGTTGCGCGTGGCGGAGTTGCCATTGGCCACCACCGCCAGATCCCCGTTCGGCTCCAACCTCTCCTTCCCGACCCCACCGAACACCTGATCCTTAGTCTCTTCTTCCCCGGCCTTACCATTACCTGTGCCACCATCTATGTCCGCCCCAACGCCCCTCTTCCTTTCGACTTCCTCTCCCACATCGACCGTACCTTCTCCTCCTATGTGATCGCCGCCGACCTCAACATCCATAGTCGCTCTGCTGCCCAGTTACGGCGGTGGCATCGGTTCCTCTCCTCCCTTCAAGGCGACCTCATCCCCATCCCTCAGCACACCCGTCCCGAATCCAATTCCACTCCCGACGTTATTCTCTCCTCCCCCAACCTCCTTGGTCGCATTACGGTGGATGTCCTGGAGCCTATTGGTAGCGACCATCTCCCTGTCCTCCTCACCGTTTCAGACGGTCGTCGCCCCCGCCCCGACCCTCGTCATGACCCTCCCCCTAAGTACATCCATGACTATTCCCGTGCCAACTGGAATGCCTACCGGGATACCCTCTCCACGCAGGTCGATAGCCACCCTCTCGCCTACCACCGTCCCGATGATGTCTCCCATGCCGCCTCCTTTCTCCAGCTGACCTTGTCTGAGGCCGTGGAGGCCCACGTCCCTACTGTTGCCATCCACCCCCACCGTCCTACCTTGCCACCACAGGCCGTCCTCCTCCTCCGTGAATCCCGTCGTCTCTACCGTGCCTTCCTCCGCACGCGTGACCCGGACACCCTACGACGCCACCGGCAACTACAGCGACACATTCGAAATTTGCTCGCGGCTAAGAAACGCCGGGACTGGCGACAGACATGCACCCGTTTAAATGCTACCCTCCCTATAAACTCGTCCAAGTTCTGGACCGCCTTCCGTCGCCTTACCGGAACTAAGCCCTCCCCCTACTATCCTCTTCTCCACGATGATCACCCCTTCCCTGACGCCCTTAGTAAGGCCAATCACTTTGCCTCCTACCTGTCCGATGTGTTTTCCATCCCTGATGATCCCCAGTTCGATTACTCCCTCTTCCCAGATATCCGCGATCGAACTGACACCTCTGTCCCTCCCCTCGCTCCTGGTTTCCAGTACTTGGACAACATTCCACACACAGAACTTAATGCCCCCATCACTACACAGGATCTCATCACTACACTCCGCACCAAACGCAACACCGCTCCTGGTCACGATCGTGTCACCTACCGTCACCTTCGTGAAGCTCCTGTCTCTTTTCTCTCCACCCTGGCCAGGCTCTACAATGTAGTCCTGTCCACCGGTTACTACCCCGACCTGTGGAAAACCTCCCGTATCCTCATGTTCCTCAAACCTGGCAAACCGCCGTCCGCCGTCTCCTCCTACCATCCCATCAGCCTTACCTCGGTCTTCAGCAAGGTCCTGGAATCTATCCTCACCCGCCGCATCCACCAGCATCTTCGCCAGCACCGCCTCCTCCCCGTTACCCAGTGTGGCTTTCGGCCGTCCTTCTCTTCCGACGATCTCCTCCTTCACCTCACTCATCTCCTTTCCGAACAGCTCAATTCCCGTCGCTCCGCAATCTTCCTCTCTCTTGACCTCGAACGCGCATATGACCGCGTATGGCATTCCGGTCTCCTCTTCAAGCTCCAAACCTTCGCCCTTCCCATTAACTACGTTCGTCTGATCGGTTCCTTTCTCTCCCGCCGTCCTTCCCATGTCACCATCCATAACACCGATTCCTACACCTTTTTCCCCTCCGCCGGTGTGCCCCAAGGCTCCGTCCTCTCCCCCCTTCTGTACTTGTTGTACACGGCGGACATGCCGCCGCCGCCACCCCCCGTCCACCTTCTCCAGTTTGCCGATGACACCGCCTTCCTTGCCCTTGCCCCCACCCTGCAACGCTCCCAACACCTTCTCCAATCCCATCTTGACCGGTTCACCGCTTGGTGCAACCAGTGGTTGCTCAAGGTCAATCCTTCCAAAACCCAGGCGATCATTGTAGGCAAAACCACCCCTTCCTTCCGCCTCCTTGATTTCTATCTCACCATTTATGGCCGTCCCATCGCTCTCACCCCCACCCTTAAGTACCTTGGCGTCACCCTCGAGCGTCGCCTCTCCTGGACTCCCCATCTCCAGACAATCCAAGCCAAGGCACGTTCCCGCCTCCGTCTCCTCAAGCTCCTTTCCGGCCGTACGTGGGGTCTGGACCCCTCCACCATCCTCCACACCTATAAGTCCCCCTCCCTGATGATGTCCTCGTCCCCTCCATCTACCCCTCCTATCAACTTTGACCCTGCCCCCCCCTCACTCCTGGTGTCCTTTCCCTTAGGCACCCTCCCTCCTTTCTCTTCCCTTCCCTTCTCTTTCCTTTTCCCCCGTCCCCTCCCTCCACCCCTCTTCTTCCGGGCTTCCCCTCCCCCTTCCTCTCTCCCCCCCTCTTTCCCTTGCCCGTGGCGTCCCTGCTCTCCCCTCTCGCTTTCCCACTCCCCCTCCTCCTCCTCCCCCTCCTCCTCCTCCTCCTCCTCCTCCTCTCTTGGCAGGTCCCCGGACTCGCACACGCATCGTGAACTTTCGCGCGCCGGAGATCGTCGCCCTCGGTTTAGTGTTTGTGCCGTCGTGTCTGTGCATCAGTGTTTTTCGCCGTCCACGCTCCTTCGTTCACGTGCGTCGTCTACCTCGTCAGTGTTTGTGCCCAGTGCCGCCGTTTTTTTCTTGTTGTTTCGTCGAGTGTGAACGGCTTCATGTTTTTTAACTATTGTATCTCCTGTTTTTTAAACGGCCATTCTGTTGCTTGTCTGTCTCCCTTTCTTTTTTATTGTACTGCCTATGGCTGAAGAGCGGAGTACACTGTTCCGCTGCCAGCCCACCTTTGTATGGGGTGTTCAAATTACAATAAAGAAAAAAAAAAACCCGTGCAAAACCAGTCGTGCCCTGAGGAAGGCCTTTGCAATTCGGCCGAAACGTCGGTTTTAGTTTATTATTCTTGTTAGTTTTTAGCAATGACGCGGCATGATACCCAAAAGAATGACACTGGCCGTGGAAGCCTACTTTCTTATACCTTGGGGTTGGCATTTTGTAGAAATACATTTAATTTCTGCCTATTGACCATTGTGTTTTTCAAATGTTCAAATGCGTGTGAAATTTTATGGGACTTAACTGCTAAGGTCATCAGTCCTTAAGCGTACACAGTACTTAACCTAAATTATCCTAAGGACAATCACACAGACCCATGCCCGAGGGAGGACTCGAACCTCCACCGGGACCACGCGCACAGTCCATGACTGCAGCGCCCCCGACCGCTCGGCTAATCCCTTGCGGCTTGTGTTCTTCATCCGGGGCGAACAGCCAGTAATCTTAACATTATTCGAGGGGGGAGGGCAGGGGGGGGGCATTCTTTCCAAGAAATACGGTTAACAGCTGGCAAGAGCATCCTGTTCTTTTTTGTCTATCCGTGACTGATTTCTGGAGACTAGAAACATTATATCACAGCAAGCGTATATATCTCTTGTGTGTACCATCAGCGAAACATTAGAGCAGGCCTGGAAAACCGGTAATACTAAGGGCTGAGGAGAGAGGGTGGGAGGGGAGGTGATTCTAAGATGCTTAGTCTGCATCCACACATCCAGGTAAACACCCGTGCAACTTCTACAACTGTCTGCTGGCGAGCTCTCTTGGGAACTGTTTTTTGTAGTAGTTGAGGTATTACATTGATTTTTCTCAATCCCCAATGCGTATGTTGCATTATGATATGTTGTTTATGAGTGATGGCTTTTTGTTCACGTTCTTCCGAACACTAACATCTCAGCAACTGAACACATTCACCAGCAAATTAATTAATTAATTTAATTAATGTTCAAATAAATACATTGTTCCAATGTACTGCCCAATCCATGTCATGAGATCCGTTTCTTCATGAGAACATTTTTTCCTATTGACCTGCCAATTTTAAGCAGTTGTGTTTATTTGAATTTCATGCAGAAAGGCTGTAGGGTTGGTTTGGTTTCTCTGCCAAAATTTAGTTGATTCTTCCAGTAGAATAATGCACATATAAATAAATTAGCACAATTTCCAAGACAGCACTTTGGAACGTCCCCTTTGAATGAAAAGAATGACAGTGCTGGAAAAACTCTCAAGTTATTTGATTTTCAAACAGCTGAGCAAAACTGAACGTACTCAGACATTTCTCTCTTTACTTATTCTGATCATCACGAAACTGACACGCAATATTTCAGCGCAGCGTAATCTGACAACAATCCTTACAAAATAATGGCCCTGCCTAACAATAACTTATACCTTTCATGAATCAGATGGCTCTGAGCACTATGGGACTTAACATCTGAGGTCATCAGTCCCCTAGAGCATAGAACTACTTTAACTTAATTAACCTAAGGACATCACACACATCCATGCCCGAGGTAGGATTCGAACCTGCGACCGTAGCGGTCACGCGGTTCCAGACTGAAATACCTAGAACCGGTCGGCCACACCGGCCGGCTTTCATGAATCACTTACAAAAATCGTCGTTACTCGAACTACTGCAGTACAGCAAGCGCCAATACTGCCAGCTAAATAAAAGATTGTAACTGCTGAATGCACCAACTACTGATAGGCATACTTAGCAAATGAAAGATTTTGATAGAGAACAAACAATGTATTTGTCTCAACAGTGTTAAAAAGTCATATGTATCAGTTCATGACATCCAGTCTTACAAATTGCCTTTTTCTGACGGACACACGTCCAGATCATCCGCTCTCAAAACTCCGCCATCTCTCTCCCCACATCCACCACTGCTGGCGGCTCACCTCCAACTGCACAAAGCTACGCGCTGTTCACATCCAACTGCCCAACACTACACAAGCGAATATTCCAACAACGAGTCCAACCAACACAGACTGCACACAGCGCAGTCAATGATTTTCATACGTGGCATTACCAACTTAAAAACCTAAACAGCCTACTTACAACTTTACGTACTACTTCTCCAGGAGTTCAGCACTGACAGTAATTTTCCCAGTAATTCAAGAATGAAGGAGAGGACGGAAAGTGGCGGCAGGGAGAGGGAAATGTTTCTGGGGAGAGGAAGTGGAGGATAGGAGAGGAGTGAGTGTTGATGGTGACGTCAGTAATGCCACAGCTACCTCCCATAGCGAGGATGTTGGGGAACCACCCAGGAAGAGCCGTCATCTCAGAAAATTTAAAACTGCGCCAGAACGATCATCGTGGCGCTACTGTCAGGCACATTGTTTATATACTTCGACGTTTTGCAACAGCTGTCTTAAAAACTTCTGTTGCAAAATTCTGTAGGATCTCTCCCTCCCTCCCTCTCTCTCTCTCTCTCTCTCTCTCTCTCTCTCTCACACACACACACACACACACACACACACACATACACACGCGAATTTCTGTCGTTGGCCAGACTGAAATTAGTCCCACGCCAGATCCGGTCCGCGGGCTATCAGTTGTCCAACAGTTCCTCAGTTGTCCAACAGTTCCTCGACTGACACCTCAGTGGCTACGGAAATTTGTGCCAGTTCAGGATTCTGATCTGGATCTCCCACTTACCAGAGTCCATAATGAACTGGGCATCCGAGGAGGTCCCGAACGCACTCAAACGTATATTCAAACATATGAGAATGCCGGCGTTCTAGGCAAATTCAGTTGACTACATCATCCCGGTTTATCAGCCAAGCCGTGGATTCCTGGTGTTGCAATGATTCGACAATATTCCTACTCGTTATGTACAGGCGAAGATTACAAGCACTAAATACTAAACTTATCAAAATGTTGCGACAGCACGAGGCCACTGATGGCCTGTTAACTTGAGAACATTTCATCAACACCACGCGTGTTTTCTTCCCATATTTTTGTTCCGAAGGAACAACTACAGGTCCTTCCGACCGTGACTATCCCCATCAGATGAACGGATACGACAGATGATTGATGATATAGCGACACTCATCAACTAAATTACATAAATGTAATAAATGAGGATGAAATAAATGGTATTCAGAGACATGTATTAATATTATTACCCACTTCTACGGATGTGAGGTGGTGTTTCTTATATTCAATCGTTATAGCTTAGTAGCTAACACTGTTGCTGTAAATTATGTTGAAACTTACTAAGCAAAAATAAGTGACGTGAAAGGGTATATGATTTCCTATGAATACTGAACCCGTATTGTTATGAATATGTCATGGTAAATCTAGAGTATGGTCATATTGATATTCTAAAACGAACCTTATGCTTTTAGCGTGCAGTCGCTTGATGTATAGATCGATCCGAGGATGTCACCAGGATTTATTCAAACATTCACTGTAGCTTTGGTCTTGTTCGTATTCTTCCGAAGAAACAACGAGTGTTTCGCTTGTATGAACGTATTTTGCTTGCGTCATTTTATTTAGTTACGTTGGATTTCTTTTATGCCGATTTATTCCATTCATCTAAAATCAGTTAATTTAATCCCGTCTCTGTAGTAAGGCGACTGATTCAGAGTTTCAAGAATGAATAGATTTTTCGGCTAACTACTAATGCTGCCCGACAAATAATTTTTGATAGAAACACACGGAAGGAGTTACCTTTTCACTGTTTAAAGAAATATTACAGACAGGGAAGGATTTACTGAATGTCCAAAAATTGTGGGAATATATTCTCAGAGTCGAACTTACTATTTGTTCATGTACAAATGAATTATGCAATATGTAAAGTTATTAATTACCAAAAACACTAGAACAATTAGAAATCATTGACACTTCCATTTCAAAGAACTTGAAACCTACATTTAACGAGCAGAATCATAACGGCAGTTCATCAGTTGATTTAATTTGGAAGCTACGAGGTAAAGATGAAATCACTTAAGAAACGATGACTGGAAATAGTAACAGTGATGCAACACTCAGACATGCTGAGCCCAGTTGCAAGAATACGACCTATTCACAATTAAAGTTCTTTAAAATGAGCAGCTAATGAAATGGAGGCTATGGAAGCGATCTGAACAAAATGACCAGAGTATTTCTTTTGTTTCGGACGTCCTTAGTATATGTTGCGGTGTTGCTTCGAAAGATGCTGGAAAGAATGAGAAGTGCTGGAAGAAGAACAAGAATATTGCGGCTAAGAGACTGTACGGATTGTCTTAATGTATATCCCAGCAATTTTCTTGTGCCGCTTGAAATAAAACTCCAGTATCGATTTTTATAGACAGTAGTCCAAAGAGTAAGAAAGACCGGGTGTTTTGTGTTGTGTATAATCGTGTCATCATGGATGGCTCGCTAGCTGAGGTAACAGGAGACATATCGGATATAGAATTAGTCATTATAATTGGAATTATAGATGGAACCATTGCAGTATTCATGTTAGATAATTTAGTGCGCAACAGCTACCTATATTTCTCGAGTAGCCCGAGGAGTAAAGAAGAAGAAGGTGATGATTGTGAAAGACGAATAGAATAACACTGAAAACAGCAGGTACAAATGTATCACCTTTTTCAAATCCAGCTTCATTTCTTTTAAAGTAGCTTTATTGTCTCCTTTACATGATGATGTCGTGTGACGAGGGCCTCCCGTCGGGTAGACCGCTCGCCTGGTGCAAGTCTTTCGATTTGACGCCACTTCGGCGACTTGCGCGTCGATGGGGATGGAATGATCATGATTAGGACAACTCAACACTCAGTCCCTGAGCGGAGAAAATCTCCGACCCACCCGGGAATCGAACCTGGACGCTTAGGATTGACTCGCGCTGACCACTCAGCTACCGGGGGCGGGGTCCTTTACATTGTAAGACTATATTCTCTGACGCCCCAAACTCCCGTGAATTCCGATAGCGTAATCCAGACGGTTTCTTTACCGTAGCCCGACCCTTCTCAGGACCTGTCAGAAATTTGCCATTGCATTCATAAATAAACAAAACGTAATCCGACCAAACTAGCCTGTAGGCAAATTTCCCGGCATCCTACTGGTATACTAGATACTGTCATTTTTAAATCTACTTACGACGCTATATAAGCCACCATCTTCATATTCCCATACTCTGTTATCTCAGAAATTTTCCCAAGGACCTCTGAATCCTTCCATGACAATAAGTATTGTATATGCAGATACCCCATTATATTTCTGATTGTTTACACGTACTTTGGAAATTTCCATGTATTGCAAGTATGCAGATTCCAACATGACCTTAAAGAAAGGAATTTCCAAGGGAACTGATTGTTGACTGGAATACGCTATTTGAAATCCTATTGTTACGAGGGATAAAATGCTGGGGGCGAAAGGTTCAGATGGTTGAAATGGCTCTCAGCACTATGGGACTTAACTTCTAAGGTCATCAGTCCCCTAGAACTTAGAACTACTTAAACCTAACTAACCTAAGGGTATCACACACATCTCTGCCCGAGGCAGGATTCGAACCTGCGACCGTAGCGGTCGCGCGGTCCCAGACTGTAGTGCCTAGAACCACTCGGCTACCCCGGCCGGTGGGCGAAAGGTTATCTACAACTCTTGCGTTACGAGCAAGCAGTATATGACACCGTAAAGAACTGCAGAAAAAAGTAAAAATTCTAGGAGAACAAATAGACGGTTTCAGGTCTGTTATAAGGTTGCAATTCCGCTGTAGACGCAAAAAAAAAAAAAAAGGAAATGTACGAACGGGATGTGTACAGTCTTGATAAGAGGTTGCAAGGTGAACATCAACACAGTCAGAACAAAGGTAATGGAGTATTATGCATAAGATCATCGATGGTGAGGAAATTAGGCTACGTAATGAGACACTTAACTTTTTGCTACTTTACTGACAAAATAGGTGGTAATGGCAGAAAGAGACACGGTATACAAACGGACTGGTAATAAAGCCAAAGGCTTCTCGTAGGAAGAAAATAATTGTTAGTACCGAAAGTAAATTTAAGCTGTCGGAAGCATTACTGAAGTGACTGTTTTCTCGTGTAGCCTTGTGCGGAGTTGACTCGTCGATGACTAACAGTTCAGGTGAGATGAGAACAGAAGCATTTGAAATGCGGTGCTACACGAGAACGTTGAAAATTAGACAGGTAGGTCGAGTACCTGATGAGTAGCTCCTACGTCGACCTGGCGAGGAAAGAAATTTTTGGCACAGATAAAAAGAAGGGATACTTGGATCGGACACAACCAAAGGGATAGTGAATTCGGTTGTGGAGAGACGTGTGGCGAGTCAGAAATTGTTGAAAAATAACAGGGGTTAACGACACTAAAAGGCTTCACTTTGATACACGTTACGCAGTTCAACAGAGGTAAAGAAACTGTCGTCAAGAGATGAATCAAACCAGTCTGTAGGCTGAAGACCACAAATACGGCAACGCCATGATTGCCGGAACTGCCCTAAAGCAGGCACCTTTAATAGTATCGGCACACGTGATCTATAAAGAGTATTAAAAAATTGCAGAACAGTTCTTCTCCATATGCTTACTCTCACTGTTTTTCCCATAAGTGTCCTCCTCTTTCTAGAACAGAACTGTGTCTCTACAAATTCCGTAGAATGAATCCCTTTCTGCCACATTATCCACTCACGTCACGTCGTAATGTCATCCTTGATTGGCGAGTGAACCGTAATTTTAGAATCTGGCGAGATGTATCTCAGAATACATTGAAAGCCAAATTCGCATATCACGTATTTCCAGCTGCTGATCCTCGACACTGTTTTTCTGTAACGTCCCCCCGCTACGGACACAGTTCTAAATGATTAATTTCGCTCTACTATTTCGCACCAGGAACCCACTCCTATTCCAGCAGCCTCCCTGGAGCCAGACTTGCGCAGGAAACACGCGGTAGCACTTAGCGGAGGCTCGGCTGAGCTCCTGCATGGTCGGTCTGTGTCTCGGCTGTCGAAAATTAATTATGGAGAGCAAAGCGACCAAGTGGGTCAATGAAAACACGAAAAACGTACTTGCTGTTACAGTCGTATGTTGCGCGTGGGCATCGAATAAAACAGTAAAGAACACTCAGTGGCGGAAATACTTAATTCATTGGCTTCCTCTGCTGCGCGAACACTGTGCCCGACAGCTGTGTTGCAGGGTGTCCGCTAACAAAGGAAGCGCTACTACCAGTAATACATTTTAACCAGTGTTCAAGAGCGCACCTCTCTGTCCTGATTACGCATACGTACTTCCTATAGTTGGCAGTTGCTGAAATCGAGTTTTCCCGAGAGCATGTCGTATGAATATTCCACGTTCATCATCCGCTCATTTAGTCGCTAAATTTTTTAGTCGTTTCGTATTCTGTAATTAGCTTCATACCAGATATCCTTTTCCTTCTACTTTCGGCCTGTATTCTCTTGTCAGCAAAGATACTGTAACAAACATCCTGGAACGCCTGTAAAACATCGTCAGGCATCCGGCCAGCTGGTAAAATTAAGACGAGTTTTTAGGCGAGTAATTCTCAGCCGCTAACAAGTGCAACCTGACTGCCATGTTGTCGGTGGCGGAGGTTCGAGTCCTCGGGCACGTAGGATAATTTAGGTTAAGTAGTGTGCAAGCTTAGGGACTGATGACCTTAGCTGTTAAGTCCCATAAGATTTCACACACATTATTTTTGTCGGTGGCTTTGTTGTTGGCTTTGATGTCACTGGTGCTCAATCCAGTGCTAAATAAGGCAACACAGGAAACATTCGCAGCTGCGAGTACGGACAATCATCCATCATCTGTATAAGGCAGGGGTCTCCAAACTACGGCCCGCGGGCCGAAACCGGCCCGCGAGGGCCGGCAAACCGGCCCGCGTTAGCTGGCCGGACGTCCCCGGTATACGGCCCGCCAAATATTTGAGGTGGTACCTATACTCCCAACAATTGAGTTTCGAGGCCTATCGCGACCAATACACCGCGACATTGGCTCTGCTACTCGCTACAAGACTACATAACTAAACTTGTTGTTGCGCCGCTTGAAATAACAATGAGTTGACATACTCTACCTCTGCTACGTCTTGCAGTAATAGTGTTGCGAACACTATAAACTTTGCAGGACGCTTTCGTGAAGAATGTGCAGTGACATACTTTTTTGTCGGTGAAATTCGCCAGAATAAAATACGCCAGAATTTCGGTCAGGTACGCCCACCAATCAATATTATGTAATTAAATAAAAATCGTAGTTCGTTTCAGTGCTAGCTATTCCCACAACTTTAGATTTTTGCGATTTCATCTTTCCTTTAGCCTTACATTACGGTGATCATGGAGTGCTAGGGTGCTTTAATCCCAGTAGGTTCATCTTGGCCCTTATGACTTCGTGAAGGAGTCAATGTGGCCCGCGGACTAAAAAGTTTGGAGACCCCTGGTATAAGGGAATGACGACAATGAAAAGTGACAGGTTTCCCGCTCTGCGAGAGCGGTCAACTTAATTGATTTGTCTATCCGTATACGACTCACGGATGGACCCAAGCTGCCAAGCGGCTTCGTACCTATGTCGCAGCCTGTGATCGTACACACATTATGTAATTCCCATAAAGGAGAGGCCATTTTAACTGGAAGGTGCTGCTTGGTATGGGACGACAAATACGACACTGCAGTGCCTGTCCGAAGGAACACTGCATCGTTTTTCTTAACAACACAGGCACTGCAACATCGTATTTACCCGCCGCGACTTTCAATTAAAATGTCCTCCTCAGTACAGGAATTACTTAATGTGGGTATCTATAAAAGTTGTGTCACCGAAACGACGATATCTGAAAATTTGGGTCTGGGGGTGAGTTGTGCACGGATAACCAAAGCAGTTAAGGTGAGCGCTCGCATTAAGTGGGAATTCCGGGTTTGAGCCCCTGTCAGGCACCTATTTTCATTGTCATTACCTTACACAGCTAATGGATGTTCGTATTCGCAACTGCGAACAAGTTTCCTGTACTTCATAACGGCTGTAGTCGCCGCAGTGCCTGTTTCCTAGGACATGCATGCATGTCCGAAGGAACAATTCATCGTTATTCCTAACACAGGATACTGCAACATCGTAAATAAGGCCACATTTACGTCTTCAGACAGCACGTATTGCTTCATTGATGCTATGGTCGAATACCACGATGTGCTGAGTTGCAAGCCGTGTATTTATTGAGTGTATTTGCCTGGATTCAATCGCTTCATTCATGACACTATCGTAGAAACGGTTCACCGTCGTCATACACTATGTGATCAAAAGTATTCGGACACCTGGCTGAAAATGACTTACAAATTCGTGACGGCCTCCATCGCTAATGGTAAAATTCAGTATGGTGTTGGCCCACCCTTAGCCTTGATGACAGCTTCCACTCTCGCAGGCATACGTTCAGTCAGGTGCTGGAAAGTTTCTTGGGGAATGGCAGCCCATTCTTCACGGAATGTTGCACTGAGGAGAGGTATCGATGTCGGTCGGTGAGGTCTGGTACGAAGCCGGCATTCCAAAACATCCCAAAGGCGTTCAATAGGATTCAGGTGAGCACTCTGTGCAGTCCAGTACATTACATGGATGTTATTGTCGTGTAACCACTCCACCACAGGCTGTGCGTTATGAAAAGGTGCTCGATCGTGTTGAAAGATGCAATCGCAATCCCCGAATTCATTTTTAAATGTGGGAAGGAATAAGGTGCTTCAAACAGAATTGTAGGCCTGCGCCCTGATAGTGTCACGCTAAACAACAAGGGGTGCAAGCCCCCTCCATGAGAAATACGACCACACTATAACACCACCGCCTCCTAATCTTACTGTTGGCACGACACACGCTGGCAGATGACATTAACCAGGCATTCGCTACACCCACACACTGCTATCGGGTCACCACTTTGTGTACCGCGATGTACAACGTTTTTCCACCGTTCAATCGTCCAACGTCTACACTCCTTACACCAAGCACGGTTTCGTGTGGCATTTACCGGCGTGATGTGTGGCTTATGAGCAGCCGCTTGACCATGAAATCCAAATCTCATCTCCCCCCTACTTTCAGAGTACTTGCAATGGACCCTGATGCAATTTGGAATTTCCGTATGATGGGCTGGATAGATGACTGCCTATTACACATTATGACCCTCTTCAACTGTCGGCGGTCTTTATCAGTGAACAGACGAGGTCGACCAGTACGCTTTTGGGCTGTACGTGTTCCTTCACGTTTCCACACTATCACATCGGCAACAGTGGAGCTAGGGATGTTTAGGAGCCGGTCGTTGGGGCCGAGCGGTTCTAGGCGCTACAGTCTGGAACCGACTTACTAACGAAGTCTGCAGCCTTCCAGACCGACAAATACGTCATTCAACTGGTAGAGTTGTCTGCCTCATGATCGAAGATAACAGAAAACTCAGCCTTTGATGCGCAAGTATAATCCCTGCGAAAGGGAACACCTAAGCGAACCTTTTCTATGTTTTTCTTACAGTGTTTTCCGTAAAAAATATTGTTGCACGAAAAAAAATATTACCGCTCTTTGAGTGCGCGCATAGTAATGCAAGACACAGTACATCTTAAAGACACCAGGTGGACGGTTGCCTCCAGCCTGCTGCAGCAAGGTAATGCCCGCGCGGGCAGTATGTGAATACGTTCCCCTGTTGTACGAGTCCAGATGCTGCAGTTACATGAAGTGTTCCCATACATTTTGTGGGACGGCTGCCTCTGCAATTCAGCGATCGTAAACTTCACGCAGTAATCGAACCTAACTCCTCTAAACATGAAGGGTGGGTTTACAGCGGAGCGAACGAGCAGATAACTCGCCGACTTTCACCTGTGCTAACATTTACACTGGAGGGAATAGAACAGCACACGAGCAGAGAAGATGAACGCTGCGTTGTCGTTTTCTGAGGTGAATAATCGTCACACTGTTCACTTAGTGACGTGATGAAAAAACTTCGATAGAATACACTCCTGGTAATTGAAATAAGAACACCGTGAATTCATTGTCCCAGGAAGGGGAAACTTCATTGACACATTCCTGGGGTCAGATACATCACATGATCACAGTGACAGAACCACAGGCACATAGACACAGGCAACAGAGCATGCACAATGTCGGCACTAGTACAGTGTATATCCACCTTTCGCAGCAATGCAGGCTGCTATTCTCCCATGGAGACGATCGTAGAGATGCTGGATGTAGTCCTGTGGAACGGCTTGCCATGCCATTTCCACCTGGCGCCTCAGTTGGACCAGCGTTCGTGCTGGACGTGCAGACTGCGTGAGACGACGCTTCATCCAGTCCCAAACATGCTCAATGGGGGACAGATCCGGAGATCTTGCTGGCCAGGGTAGTTAACTTACACCTTCTAGAGCACGTTGGTTGGCACGGGATACATGCGGACATGCATTGTCCTGTTGGAACAGCAAGTTCCCTTGCCGGTCTAGGAATGGTAGAACGATGGGTTCGATGACGGTTTGGATGTACCGTGCACTATTCAGTGTCCCCTCGACGATCACCAGTGGTGTACGGCCAGTGTAGGAGATCGCTCCCCACACCATGATGCCGGGTGTTGGCCCTGTGTGCCTCGGTCGTATGCAGTCCTGATTGTGGCGCTCACCTGCACGGCGCCAAACACGCATACGACCATCATTGGCACCAAGGCAGAAGCGACTCTCATCGCTGAAGACGACACGTCTCCATTCGTCCCTCCATTCACGCCTGTCGCGACACCACTGGAGGCGGGCTGCACGATGTTGGGGTGTGAGCGGAAGACGGCCTAACGGTGTGCGGGACCGTAGCCCAGCTTCATGGAGACGGTTGCGAATGGTCCTCGCCGATACCCCAGGAGCAACAGTGTCCCTAATTTGCTGGGAAGTGGCGGTGCGGTCCCCTACGGCACTGCGTAGGATCCTACGGTCTTGGCGTGCATCCGTGCGTCGCTGCGGTCCGGTCCCAGGTCGACGGGCACGTGCACCTTCCGCCGACCACTGGCGACAACATCGATGTACTGTGGAGACCTCACGCCCCACGTGTTGAGCAATTCGGCGGTACGTCCACCCGGCCTCCCGCATGCCCACTATACGCCCTCGCTCAAAGTCCGTCAACTGCACATACGGTTCACGTTCACGCTGTCGCGGCATGTTACCAGTGTTAAAGACTGCGATGGAGCTCCGTATGCCACGGCAAACTGGCTGACACTGACGGCGGCGGTGCACAAATGCTGCGCAGCTAGCGCCATTCGACGGCCGACACCGCGGTTCCTGGTGTGTCCGCTGTGCCGTGCGTGTGATCATTGCTTGTACAGCCCTCTCGCAGTGTCCGGAGCAAGTATGGTGGGTCTGACACACCTGTGTCAATGTGTTCTTTTTTCCATTTCCAGGAGTGTATTTGGCGCACTGTTTTTGAAGAAGTAAGCCAAATGTGTTAGGAAACAAGACTAGGTGTCGGAATTTGTACTCAGGCTTTAAGCGCGTGGAAAAAGAGCACATAACACAGAATTGCACAGCCAGATTTCCTCTGCATTGTTTCCAAACTTTGAACATATGTCAGTTGACGCTTCTTGTTGCAATTTAACTCTGCATGTTAGCAAACTGGACTGATTTACGTCATTTAAACACCCACTATATATCAGATAGTTTCTGATGGAAAACTTCAAGGATTTTATATGTAAGGAAGATAATCCAGAATGATAGTTTCACTCTGCAGCGGAGTGTACGCTGATATGAAACTTCGTGGCATATTAAAACTGTGTGCCTGACCGAGACTCGAACTCGGGACCTTTGCCTTTCGCGGGCAAGTGCTCTACCAACTGAGCTACCCAAACACGACTCACGCCCCGTCCTCACAGCCTTACTTCTGCCAGTACCTCGCCTCCTACCTTCCAAATTTTACAGAAGCTCTCCTGCGAACCTTGCAGAACTAGCACTCCTGAAAGAAAGGATATTGCGGAGACATGGCTTAGCCACAGCCTGGGGGATGTTTCCAGAACGAGATTTTTCACTCTGCAGCGGAGTGTGCGCTGATATGAAACTTCCTGGCAGATTAAAACTGTGTGCCGGACCGAGGCAAAGGTCCCGAGTTCGTGTCTGGTGCGGCACACAGTTTTGATGTTCCAGGGAGTTTCAGGAAGGTAATGTTAACAAATGGAAACTTAAATATGCGTACAACCTGCAACATGGGATACTGATAATAAATCTACTGCACAGTTTAGTAGAAGGCAAGTAGCGTGATCACTTTTATTTATCATAAAAAATCTCTAACGTAACAGTGATAAATCAGCCGTCTAATTGTAGCTAGCACGAATATAAGAATCATCAAGTCTTTCATGTACTTTTAATCAGTGCAGCAGACAAATATTCGCAAATGTATACTTTCGAAGAAAGTTAATGTGCTTTCCGTTTTTATTAATAAAAAATAAAAAGTTAGTTCTTATTCGTACCTGATGCATTTTTCTCATCTTTCTTACATCTCCAGTTGGAATCTTTGAGTACTTTCTATTTCTTTTTCTATAACACCTGTATTTTTCTGTCATCAACATTAAATATTACCGCGCGGGGTAGCCGCGCGGTCTTATGGGCCGTCTCACGGTTCGCGCGGCCTACCCCGTCGGAGGTTCGAGTTCTCCCTCGGGCATGAGTGTGTGTGTGTGTTGCCCTTTAGTGTAAGTTAGTTTAAGATTAAGTAGTGTGTAAGACTAGGTTACCGATGACCTGAGCAGTGTCGTCCCACATGAACTTACCACAAATTTCCAATTTTCCATCGACTTTTCTCCATCGCTCGCAAAAAAACATTTCAGAAAAAGTATAAAATACAGCAACAGAACGTTTTCTGCGCTATGGAAGTCAAATTCCTTTAAAGACAGACAACTAGCAGAACTCAGGTGAATGCGAACTGAACACTGCCGATTCCAGTCGAATACCTAGAAAACTGTCGTCTGCCTTCGCTCAGTCTCCTAGCCTTTTTACCTGTACAATCCTAGCTCTGAGAAAACCGTTCCCTCTGGGATTCTTTGCGCAATGGATGGGTGTCGGATTTTAGTTTGTAGAAAAGAAGAATAAATGTTGATGTTGCGAAACGTTTAATTCAGTCTGCCACGGTTATTTTTCAAACTATACGCACAACGCTACCTCTTCTCAAGACTAGCGGCTGTAATTAGCCGACAAGCAGCAGGTAACGGCAACAAGATCACAAACTGTGGCACAGGGACGCAGGGTCAACGCACCTCTTTCCTGTTGCTCGAGAAAAATTATGCAAGAGGTGGACTTGCCAGTCGGAACAAGGCTGGAAGCTCGCGGCAACTCGGCATTTCACACGAGATAAAAATGTTCGTGCACAGGCGCTGATACAGTCAGGAATTCGAAAAACGAGATAAAAAATCACTGCTGACTCAGCAGAAAGGTTCGGGACTCCTCGGAAGTATTGGGAGCGATTCGGCTGGGAGGCTGAGATAAAGCAGAGCTTCATCTCGAAAAAGGCGCTGATGTCATATCATCATAGATGTCAACATCATCGGTTCCTGTGCAACCGAAATAATGACTGTCTGACAAACAGTACTTGACTACTAATAAGTTTATATCTTTCACTTACTGACTAGTCATCCAAGAGTTTTTCTCAATTTTGCTATTTGTAAAAGTAGTTAGAGAGAGAGACTAATCGTTTCCTGGAAAAATTCACTGAAATTCGATACAAGGAAATATAACTCTGAGATCCTTCACCTAGTGATTCTTCTGTTCATGCAGTCTATCATTCTTTCCTTGTAATATCTGTTAACGCAACTCAAATACGTTTCACTCAATGAGTATTACAGAAACTGCTAGCTTTACTCAGTCGAACAGTGGAGAATATGACGTGGTTAGAGGACTGAAGCCCACGAACACAAACCCCTCAATAAGCTGATCTATGTGGATATCATCGTCATAAACACCACACTAAGTGAAGTAGTACATCGTGTAGTTATAAATGATGGGTGAGCCATCTATGAACTGTGTTAAAATAAGTGATGATAATCTAGAATGGGTTTCAATGGATTCAGCCTTTAAATTTGAAAATTTGTGGTAAGGTCTTATGGGACCAAACTGCTGAGGTCATCGGTCCCTAAGCCTATTCACTACTTAATCTAACTTAGACGATAAATAGCTTGGACAAGAAGAGAATAGAAGCTTTCGAAATGTGGTGCTACACAAGAATGCTAAAGATTAGATGAGTAGATCACATAACTAATGAGGTATTGAATAGAATTGGGGAAAAGAGGAGTTTGTGGCACAACTTGACTAGAAGAAGGGATCGGTTGGTAGGTCATGTTCTGAGGCATCAAGGGATCACCAATTTAGTACTGGAGGGCAGTGTGGAGGGTAAAAATGGTAGAGGGACACCAAGAGATGAATACACTAAACAGATTCAGAAGGATGTAGGCAGCAGTACATACTGTGAGACGAAGCAGCTTCCACAGGATAGAGTAGCATGGAGAGCTGCATCAAACCAGTCTCAGGACTGAAGACCACGACAACGACAACCTAATTTAAACTAACTGACTCTAAGGGCAACACACACACCCATGCCCGAGGGAGGATTCGAACCTCCGACGTGGGGGAGCCGCGCGGACCGTGACAAGACGCCATGGACCGCGCGGCTATCCCGCGCGGTCAGCTTTTAAAAGTCCGATATGTATTGGCATTACAGCCAGTCATGATGGGCTTAAAAATGCCAAAAATTTCATGCCACATGTCTGTCAGTTTAAACCAACAAAGGGCATGCCTCGCGATTCTGGTGGGCGTTAAATAAATCATGACACATTGTGTTAATGCAGATATAAGCAAAAGATTGTGTGTGGGACTTTAAAGTGAACTACCAACAGTGATTCCAGATGATAGAGCTGCGCTAGAAATTTATTCAGAGAAAGGTGATAATTGCTACAAGTTATCAATTGTAACCAGCATATAACAGACAGAACCACGTATAGTGTTACTGTGAATAATGACATGTATTAAGCTGTGCAAATATTTCATTTCCCACTGACCTGAATCACCTGGAAATATATCAGGAAAACAGTTGTTATGTGTATTATAATTTGTACAGCAGTCAGTACTGCGAGATCAGATGCTTATAGGAAGGGCAGAAGAGGAACACGAGGGAAAAAGAATTTAAGTGGTTTCACTGCATGTCGTGAAACATTATAAACGTCGGAAGAGTGCATCTTTTATGGTGCTCGTCACAAACAAATAATTTTTCATTTTCCGTTACACTGAAAACCTTTCAAGACTAGCACGTAGCACTGTTGTTTTTCAACAGCATTCTGTTGAAGAATGTGAATGCTATTTGTATTATTTCCATTATGAATAGAAACTGTCGGCACACTCAGTTAACTATTCGCAATTCAAATTAGAAGTGTAATTTCAAAAGTGGAGGATTAGGTCTATGCGCACTGCAAAATGGTTCAAATGGCTCTGAGCACTATGGGACTCAACTGCTGAGGTCATTAGTCCCCTAGAACTTAGAACTAGTTAAACCTAACTAACCTAAGGACATCACAAACATCCATGCCCGAGGCAGGATTCGAACCTGCGACCGTAGCGGTCTTGCGGTTCCAGACTGCAGCGCCTTTAACCGCACGGCCACTTCGGCCGGCTATGCGCACTGCA
The DNA here is from genome assembly GCF_023898315.1 of Schistocerca nitens. Taxonomy (NCBI): domain Eukaryota; kingdom Metazoa; phylum Arthropoda; class Insecta; order Orthoptera; family Acrididae; genus Schistocerca; species Schistocerca nitens. Next base: position 683,055,374 of record NC_064619.1, on the reverse strand, counting down.
GTTACAGCGAAGTATATGCGGAGTTTCAGTTACACTGAGGTGCAGATTGTATGGAATGGTTTAGCAAACAGCTGTATCTGATTGCCAAGTGCAGAAAAAATAATTGTTGCAGAACAATAGGATGATTATTAGTAGCAAAGAGAAAGATGCATTTCGAACAGCAGAAGTTTGTCACCTTTTCAGGGAATGTTCCCAAGAAACGGATGTGAAACATGGGGACCACTGCCATTTTACAGGAAGGGCGCGAGAGGGATGGTGTCATAAAATGTAAAGACAATAAAATACGCTGATGCAGCTGGTATCAGAAGAGGAGCTACGCCAGTTGTTGAAGAGTGTTGTGAGAAGCGGTTAGGAATTTGAAATGAAGATAAATATGGGGAAAACAAAAGCGATTAACATAAGCAAGAAGGACCCGTATTCTTAGGCGGAAAGGAACATGGGTCAAATAACATCTATTCTGAACCTGGGAAGTTTCATGACGTGGAACTGAAGGTGTACGGAAGAAACAAGGAGGAGGATATCTATGGGAAAGAGAGTGTGGAGCAATTACTAACAGCTTGAAGAGTTCCCATGGCGATGAGGAAAAGATATGCTAAATGTTGTGCCCAGAGTGTAGTGTTATATAGCAGTGAATCATGAGCAGTTAAAAAATAAGATATTTAGCAAATTTTAAAATGTGGCTATGGAGAAGAAAGCTTAAGGTGAAGGGGAGTGACAGACATGAGTTGAAGAAGTAATGAGGAAAATAGGGAAAGTATACTGGAAATTAATGTAGGTTAATTCTTACAAAGAAGTAAACAGCAACCAGCCACTATTAATACTGCTATTTATTTAGGTAAATACCGCCGTTACCGGGTTCGAACTGGCAAGTTCATCATCAGACGGCTGTTCACATGATTTTCAAGATACACTTTACATTATCGTCCGTTTTCGATTTTTATTATTCCACTGTGGGGAAGTATTTTTGGTGTGTTGTTACCGTCGAAAATTCCGCGCGATTTTGTTACAAAGTTGCAGGATTGTATTTTTCGAATCTTCCTAAGTATATCCAACACCTCCGTAATTTGAACATCACCATCTTTTGCAAAGCACAACACACACACACACACACACACACACACACACACACATACACACCAAAAAGAATTTGCCACATGTGAAGTTACCACAGAGATTGTAGATTTACAAATTGTTTGTGAAGCGTAAATTCCGTACTTACAAAGTCAATTACCAGGAAACATCAGTCCTAGTCTCCTGTGAGTGAGCGGGAAAGAGACGTGGTGGGCTGTCATGTGACAAATCTCTATCAACAATTAAACCTTCACTTCTGTCCGGCAGTACGCTCATTCTTCGTACACTCTTCTTGTGTCAGCGTTTACTCACAGCTGAGTTGCCATTAATGAATGTCCAGCAGTGTCAAATTACTAACCTTTGCAATGTTACTGAGGTCTTTTATCATCATAAGGTGCCACAAGTACACTTCGGTCTTTACATACGGTTAACTGAAGCTGCATAATATATAGCTGGGGACAAGAAAATTTCGCGAAGACGATAACGCGAAAAATAGCGCGAAATTACCAGATTTTAGCAAAATAACGTGAAATCGGAGATTTTTAAGACATATTCCCAAATTTGTAATTCTGAAGTATAAAACTTTCATAAATCTGAGACCGAAAGTTTACTAATACAGATATTTGTAACTGATAATCATCGAGTGTTAAATCTGTGACTCCTAATCTTCTCAAATCCAAGTTTCGTGTAAAATCCTAAGCTTGCAGTTCTTCTCCCGTGTAACGAACATTAATGTGACGACGAAAATAGCACCGAAATTAGCAAAAATAACACATAATTTGGCCAAAAACAAGGATTTTGGCAAAAAAAACAATACGCAATTTGATACTGAATTTTGTAAAATAAAAAACACCAAATTTTACAAATTGAACAACACCAAATTTGGCAAAAAGCCACACCAAATTTGGGAAGTATAACATCGAATTTCACAGAAAATACCAGTAAATTTACAAAAAAACAACGTCGACTTTGGCAAGAGAAGCAATTACGCAAAAATAATGTAGAATTCCGCAAAAAACAACGAATTCTTTTACAAATTAAGATCGAATTCGGCTCAAAATCAACATCGAAATTGGAAAAAGACCGAATTTGGCAAAAATGTAGCAAGGAATTTTCAAAAAAAAAAAAGAAAAACACCCGACATAGCGAAAATGACACCGAAAGTGGAAAAAATAACACCGAATTTCGTATAGCACATAACGCCAATGAAAAGGCATCACAAAATGTACCCAAAAATAACAAAATATTTGGCAAAAGAGTAACACAAAATCTGACAAAAATTAACATCGAATCTGGCAAAAACAGGAGATTTGGTAAGAGAAAGTATCCTAAAGTGGCAAACAAACCTGGCAAAAATAGCACCGATCTTGGCAAGTACAAAGCACCGATTTTTGCAAAAGATAACACCGAATGTGGTCAAAATTAACACAGAGTCCGACCATAAAATATAACAAATTTTTCTTTTCCCTGTATATAGCAGATCATGTTTTCGCGATCATACATATAAGCAAAGGTGATAAACCACAGTATGACCTCATTCACATTGTCAGTATTTCGGGTCGGATATCCAGCCCTGGAAAACGTCCTCACTGCTCCAGTACTCGTTGACAATCGTCGCTTCGTTGAACAGTCAAAGATTGAGACGTAATGCTCCAAATCTTACACCAACGGATACAAATGGTGACGCTCAAATTACTGTTAAAAGGGCCTCTTCAATACAACTAATACTTCAAAAACTACTGTAGTATAAAGATGAGTACCTTAGGTGTTTCCACGTAAAATAGTAGCAGGCATGTAGAAACTATCAGAGCACTAAGCAAAGTGTTAGTGCATGGTGTATGTCAGGCGCTATCAGGTACTGTGGCGAGTTTTGGCATAACCATATTCGTTTAGCTGGCTGAGGCGGGAAGCCGCTAGTTAGTGCAATGAGCTAATTAGACACACAGGTAGAGGAGACACACAAACACGGACTGTTGCATACTCTAGAAAACGTTAAAGCAGTTAGGATGAAGCTTTACATTTTGAGCGTTGAACGTGTAACAATTAATCAACTTTACATAATTAAGGTAATTATTGGCAATTGGAGCATCACTGCTCTGTTTTCACACGCCACTGCAGAAAGTATGAAAAATCATACAAAAACTTACACCTTGCATGCCTATCAAATTTTATAACTACAAAGTTTCCTCTCCATTATTTCAAAATGTCGCAAGGTTCGATTCGTTTGGGCCTCTAGATACATGATTCTCATTTACTGAAAAGCGAGCTGAATGACGAAAATATTAAGATACTTACATTTTAAGTGCATTATGTCAACATTTAAATTTAAAAACAAGTCAGTAGGCACTTAGCTCGAAAATTTATAATAGCACTTTAAAGATATGAAATGATCAGTCTTTTTATTAAACATAGGGGTTCGAAAGGTATAAACAACGTGAAGTCTATGAATCACAGTGAACTTTCTTAACGGTAATGAAGTTCATTTATGTGGTGTGTGTAGGATTTACGAAAATTTATAGATTTTAGGTTTGTAAGGAAAGACTTGAATGTATGATTCTATCTTTTTCTAATTATTAAGTCATATATATACTATCTAAGTTCTGTGTGCAAAGTTGATTTCTCTGTAGAAAGTGACTTTCCTATACGCTGCACAAAATTATTAAATCACAAATAAATATCATTGTTACTTTGTTACATTGTTAGGTTGTTGTTATTATTGTATCTCGTTGTCTCATTAAACCGTAACAATGTTTATATGTAAGATTATTGCTTACTCTTCTTTCTGTGAGTCTACATGTTTTACAGAAGAACAGTCATGGTCCAGAGGCTACTCATGTTTCAGTAACTATTTTGCTTCGATTTTATCCATTAATGAAAACTTAACCCAGAGTCGTGTGCTGTTCATAGTTACTGCCAATATTCAGATAATTATTGGTAAGCGAAAATCATCCTACGTCTGTTCATAGTGTTACAGTAGTCTCCCGTGTGTGGGTGGATATAATGAGAAAATGTCTGCAATATTCTCGCATTACTGCGGAATAATTGGAAATGTGAGATCCTAGCGGCCTGAAGCTGTTGCGAAATGTGCGGGTGGCGTGAGTCTGACGAAACTCGTTTTCTGCAGAGTAAGAACAGAAATGAATTATCTCCGTACACAAAGATATTAAATGCAAAAGGGCAGTTCACGGAATGAAAGGGTTTCCATGAAGTACGTGGAAATTGTCACCTCGGTCTTTTTTTATTTTGGTACTTGCCCTGCTCATATCGTTTCAAGAGAGGAAATGAGTCGGAATATTTAATTTGTGTACACTAAACTTCAAAAGCTCCTAAACAGCGGACAGCTGGAGCACGTCGATAATATGTGAAATGAACATAGTCTGCAAACTACATTGCAGAAATCTTAGCGTTGCGCCCTGATGTCTAAATCCTATTCCTGTCTTAATTACAGAAAAAAGCCGAAGATTTTTTACACACCACCGATACGCATATATTTTCATATGTAGAAGAAAGTATGAAAAGTCGGGGCAAGATATCTTGCTTGGTTCATTTGAACTTTGAGTGTGGAGCTAGCGACATTTCTTCATACCTTTCATGCTATGAGACAATCTTAAGAAATGTCAATCTGTTGATTGTAAGACTCCCCCGACTTTTGTGGTTGACATGAAGTCTACGGATGCACAAAAATTCAACGTTATAGCTTACGGATAAGTCACCTATTATCTGCTTGCTGTGGAAATGAACTAATTAACTATAATCATAACGTGACAGTCTGTACTGGGCGAAAAAGTACTCTGCCAGTGGTGCAACGAGATTTCCGGAAAGTAATCACAGTGATGATTTTAGGGTTTCTAATTTGTGCATAAGGCAACGGGCTTGCCGCAGTGGAAACACCGGTTCCCATCAGATCACCGAAGTTAAGCGCTGTCGGGCATGGCTGGCACTTGGATGGGTCACCATTCAGGCCCCAATGCACTGTTGCCATTTTTCGGGGTGCACTCAGCCTCGTGATGCCAATTGAGGAGCTACTCGACCGAATAGTAGCGGCTCCAGTCACAGAAAACCATCATAACGAGCGGGAGAGCGGTGTGCTGACCACACGACCCTCCTATCCTTATCCTCAGCTGAGGATGACACGGCGGTCGGATGGTCCCGATGGGCCACTTGTGGCCTGAAGACGGAGTGCGAATTTGTGCGTAAGGGCGCAATTGTTAGCACACTGGACTCGCATTCGGGAGGACGACGGTGAAAAGTCGCGTCCTGCTATCCCGATTTAGATCTTCCGTGATTTCCCTAAATCGCTTTTGGCAAATGCCGGGACGGTTCCTTTGTATGGGTACGGTCATCTTCCTTCCCCAACCTTCCTTAATCTGACGGGACCGATGTCCTCGCTGTTTCGTCCATTCTCTCGACTGAACCACCCAACATAAGCCTAGCTAAGGTAAATGCTAGTCATATCTATTGAAATAAATCTAAGGAAATATAAATTATTCTAGAATCAGCTAGCTTACGAAACCATATTTCGACCGATTTTTGAGCACTGTTGTCAGGCTGGCACCCTAAAAAGGTAAGACTAATGAAGAAGATACAAGTTCCTCAGCAGAGAGAAGACTATCACCGAAATGTTTACCAACTCAAGTGGTAGTCGTTACGAGAGAAAAGTTGCCGATTACTAAAAGACTTACTCTTAAAAACGCAACAAAATACCTCTGACAGAAGTGTAACTGTAGAATCAAGAGACATATTGTTTTCCTCTTACTTGAATTCCATGAAATGGAGTTGAATACCAGTAAGATAGGAACTAAGTTGGAACTTTGATGACGATCTTTCGTGCCTCACACCATACGTGATGGAACAGGATAGCATGGAAAAATGACGTACGCTTCGCTCTCAAGGTTCCAGAAGATAAATCTAAATATGGAAGGAAATGCTGTTTAGTAGGCAGCGTACATAAATTTTACTGTAAATAGACACTGAGGTCGCACTGGTAATGACACAAGGATGTGGGAACACAAATATCCACAAGAAGCAACCACTCCATCACGAAATTAACTTTATTCAAGAGCGAGGAGTGTCTGGAGAAGACAGTATGAATATCCGATGGGAACTTAGAGAATAAGCAGCGGCTGGATAGGTGAGACACTGCCCCTAAATGTAGAAATATTCAAACTAGCACGTTTCGTTGTCGTTACGGAATTAACGAGACGTAGCTGGAACCTGTCCAGCTACAAGAATATAAGAAGTTTCATGTGTGATTCGAACCTAGAAGACATTCTCCAACCGCCACGCCGCGCGGGATTAGCCGAGCGGTCTGAGGCGCTGCAGTCATGAACTGTGCGGCTGGTCCCGGCGGAGGTTCGAGTCCTCCCTCGGGCATGGGTGTGTGTGTTTGTCCTTAGCATAATTTACGTTAAGTAGTGTGTAAGCTTAGGGACTGATGACCTTAGCAGTTAAGTCCCGTAAGATTTCACCATCATTTGAACCAACCACCACATACATTGTGATTCGTTCCTCAAACCAGCAGACAATGTGTCGTGATACTGTCATCTATGGGTTTCCGATATGCGTTCTTACTCTAATCAGCATTAAATAACAGTTAAGTCTTTTCTTTAGTTGTCAGTTCTTTGGAAAGGATAGCAGTATACTGTCGACGTACCTGTCATAAGTTATGGTTCAGTGGAAAAATATCAGGCCAATAATTCGCGTTGCACTAACTGACCTCAAAGCTCCTGGTTTTACATCAACTAGACGATCTCCATGTCAGTTATGAAGGCATTCAGAATCCAACGTCGATAATTTTGCAAGTTCGCGTTGAGAGCGGTACGTGAAGATTTCGTGTCTTAAGTTTTTCTAGCCTTTGCTGTCTAGTTGAGGTTGCATAGATACTAGGGAAAAGGATGCGGTGGAGTGGTTCTGTTTTAAGCTATTCGAAATCAGCAACCGCTTTCCTTGGCCCTCCGACGGAAAAAGACGAGGCTCCGTCTTCAACGAACACCTGCAGGCCGGTTTTGTGAGGTACTCTTGCTGCACACGTCCTGGTGTGAGTACGCGCGTTTCTCTGGAACGTGACCCAGTCGAACTCAGTGCGCCATATGATGTCGGCTGGTGTGAGAAAAATCAACGCTCTCACGTCGGGTTATCAATGCTTTTACTGATGCTCGCTCTTGCAATCTAATTCGCGTACTGCATGCGACTTTGGCGATATGACTCGTCCTTTCTCATTTACTGACATCGTGCGCTTGGTATGTTATTTGTTGTTAAGTTTAATATCTCATTTTTTGATATGTCTGTTCAATGCCAGTGTCTTCGCGGAGTGTTAATTTGTCACGATACCCAACGTGAAAGAATTTCTTAGGCTACAGCGTGTTCACCAGGACTGGTGGATTACCGTACTGCCACTTTATAGTCAAAATTTGTACTTATTATTCTTTCATCTAATCTCCTTCAGCGACCTTCCCGCGTTCTATTGAAGCGCTGTCAGTTTGGTTTCTTGTTCCCATGTTATGCGTCTGGTAGTTTCAACCCGACATTTGTGTCAGACAGTCAAAAATGGTTCAAATGGTTCTAAGCACTATGGGACTTAACTGCTGAGGTCATCAGTCCCCTAGAACTTGGAATTATTTAAAGCTAACTAACCTAAGGACATCACACACATCCATGCCCGAGGCAGGATTCGAACCTGCGACAGTAGCGGTCGTGCGGTTCCAGGCTGAGGCACCTAGAACCGCTCGGCTAGAACGGCCGGCCATGGTTTAATCTGCAGCTCGTGGTCTAGTGGTGAACATTCATACCTCTGGATCACGTGGTCCCGGGTTCGATTCCCGGCTGCGTTGGGGATTTCCTCTGCCCGGAGACTGGGTGTTTTCCTCATCATTTCATTATCATCATCATTCGTGACAGTGGCTAGATTGGATTGGGTTAAAAAATTGGCTGTGTTAAAATTGGGACTTGGTACGGGCGCTGATGACCTGGCAGTTGAGCGCCCCACAAACCAAACATCAACAAACAGTCATGCTTTTGATGAACTCCGTAGTTCTGGTGTTACTTTCAATTAACATTTACGCTCCTTCCTCCGAACACCAGCACGTTTACAAATTAAATCGCGATTTTGGTTGACACTCTATCGACAATAACGTTTGGTATCGATCTGAGTGTCTGACATCTGAAGGTTTGGGTGTCAGCCACGACTTCTGCTGTGCTATTTAACATCTTTTATTCTGTTTTCCTGTTCGGCCACTGCGTGCGCAAATTCAAGTGCAAACCCCGGTCTCCCCCCCCCCCCCCCCCCAGGTACAAACAGCATCAGTTGTTTTCAAGCGTAGACGACGGCGTACAAGATTGTTCAGACTTGGGCTAGTATTCGATCCTCACTACCTTTCAATGTCCAATTTTTGTATCGCTCTCTTCTTCGATTTTAGGAAACCAAACGAAGATCTCGATTGGCGATAGCGCCACTGACGGGCCGCTTGAATTTGCGCGCGCAACAGCCTGATTGGGTAACTTAATGCTAATTAATTCTGAAACAGCGAAACGTATCGAATTTTCTTTTCAACAATTACTTCTCAACACAATTTACCTTGAAACATCCTTAGAAGTTTTTCGGTCTGCTTCCGATCACGCTGTATATCTTAAGGCGGTCGTGTGTGTTTATTATTAGTTAAACTACTTGACTGCGTTCGACACGATTTTTTATTTTATACACAATCGTAGAATATGTTTATAGTGATAGGAGCTTTCGCCCATATACTGGTTAGCTTCAGAATTAATACCTCATTTCTATGTCACCTCTGATGGCCAGTGAGGAAAAATGGGTTCACGATGTTCGGTGCACGAGTTATCACCAAATCTTGACAGTGAGTTGTAGGTTCTGAAGATAGCCAATGTATCGGAAGTTCAGGAAAGATTCTTATTGCGTTCCGAAATAAAGGATAATCCACGTCAGCCTTCTACGTAATTAGAATGTCGTTGCTTTTTTGCTCAAGAAAAAAGCACTGACAATGTCGACATGGAGCGCAATACTTCGTATTTGTTCTCAGGTGTGTGTCCCAGGGATGAAGCTCGATAACGAATGGACCATGCTTCGACGAAGAGACAATGTCTTGCTTTAAACAACGTCTGATATAACTTCAAGTGTTGACAGGGAAGACTTCGTAATATCATAATCTCCTTTACTCAGCCCCAGAAGAGACTGTGTAAATAAGCTGGTTATTATTTTAAATCGAATAAAGTAATATGTACTGAACAATCTCAAGCCATTTGAAAATTAATTGTTACGCACACTCATTATAAAACTCAAATGAAAAATACTCCCTTCCGTAAAAAATTGTGTGTCGAATTCGTTCCTCAGCAATACTTCTCGTTGTATTTCCAAAATGAGTGTGATGCAAGCATACTGTAAAACGGAAAGAGAAGCTACTGCCCTTCGCAGAGGTCCTGTACAGTTTTACTCTTCAATAATACTTGTCACTGGAAGCTATGCTGACAGTTCGTATCACACGGGAATTCCTTACAAAATTGAGACTCAGGACATATGTTACTGAAAAGGAAGATTCTCTCTCTTGCAAGTTTTGCATCACGGGCCTCCGTGCATGCGCGATGTATAATATTCTCAAATCTCGGAGGTGTATTCTTAGCACCGCTACTACTTCCATACGTAAGTGAGTATACGGTACGTAATCAAAACGGAAAACTCCGCGCCGCGCGCACAGTAGCACAATATACTCCACTGGCTTTAAACTTTCCGTTTTAATAAATTCTCATTGCGCTAATAAGGAGGTTATAATTTTCTTCACAGCGTACTTAAAATTTATTTTATGGGAACATTTACGTCCACATAAAGAGAGCGGAGTTGGGCAACAAAGTTTTCCCGCATTTAGAGATATAAAGTTCTCGGCACCTACCACCGTTCCTTCTGCCGCTGCGGTCGGATTCGCGGTGTGCGGCCGCGGGTGCTTCCTTCACAAAGGCGGCAGCAGGGTGAGGACAAACCCGGGGCAGGGGCTGGCGAACTGCGCCGACAGTAGTCGCGGGCCAGATAAGGAGCGCGTGCTTTTCACCGTAAGAGCGAGCCACGTGCCGGAGCTGCCCGCCTCCTGGGAAAGTCCGTTGACGACGGTCACTGCCCCGTGCACGTTCACGTTCGTTGAAACATAGTCACCAATATCTAATCAATCATCTCGAGCTTATACTGAAGAGTCTGTAGTAAGAGCTTTGACAAGTGTTTTATGTCGCTAGAGGTACTGCATCTACATCTGCATGGATACTACGCAAATCACACTTAAGTCCCTGGCAGATGGTTCATCGAACCACCTTCACCAAAATTCTCCATTATTCCACCCGCGAAGACCGCGCATAAAAACGAACACCTATATCTTTACGTGTGAGGTCCGATTCCCTTATTTTATTGTGATGATCGTTTCTTCGCCGGCCGAAGTGGCCGTGCGGTTAAAGGCGCTGCAGTCTGGAACCGCAAGACCGCTGCGGTCGCAGGTTCGAATCCTGCCTTGGGCATGGATGTTTGTGATGTCCTTGGGTTAGTTAGGTTTAACTAGTTCTAAGTTCTAGGGGACTAATAACCTCAGCAGTTGAGTCCCATAGTGCTCAGAGCCATTTGAACCATTTGAACCATCGTTTCTTCCTACGTAAGTCGGAACCGACAAAATATTTTTTCATTCGCAGGAGAAAGTGATTCAAATTTCGTGAGAGGATCCCGCCGCAACGAGAAACGCCTTTGTTTTGATAACGTCCATACCAAATCCTGTGTCATATCAACTGGAACTCGCCACTGTGTTCCTCGAACCACTCCTTGCCTTGTGACATGACGCATTATCTTGTTGAAAAATGCGACTGCCACCGGGAAACACGATCGCCATCAAGGGTGTACGTGGTGTGCAACCAGTGTACGACACGCGTTGGCCGTGGTGGTGTCTTGCGCGAGCTCCACTCGACCCATGGATGCACAAGTGAATCTTCCCCAGAGCGTAATGGAGCCGCCAACTCTTCTCCGTCTCGCAGCACAGGCTTCAAGGTGCTGTTCCTGAGGAAGAGGACGGATTCGTGCCCTTCTATCGGCATAATGAAGAAGGCATCGGGACTCACCAGAACATGCAACCCTCTGCTACTGTGCCATGTCCAGTGCCGATGGCCGTTTGAACATTTCAGTCATACACTGCTGGCCATTAAAATTGCTACACAAAGAAGATGACGTGCTACAGACGCGAAATTTAACCGACAGGGAGAAGATGCTGTGATATGCAAATGATTAGCTTTTCAGAGCATACACACAAGGTTGGCGCCGGTGGCGACACCTACAACGTGCTGACATGAGGAAAGTTTCCAACCGATTTCTCATACACGAACAGCAGTTGACCGGCGTTGCCTGGTGAAACGTTGTTGTGATGCTGCGTATAAGGAGGAGAAACGCGTACCATCACGTTTCCGACTTTGGTAAAGGCCGGATTGTAGCCTATAGCTATTGGGGTTTATCGTATCGTGACATTGCTACTCGCGTTGGTCGAGATCCAATGACTGTTAGCAGAATATGGAATCGGTGGGTTGAGGAGGATAATAAGGAACGCCGCGCTGTATCCAAACGGCCTCGTATCACTAGCAGTCGAGATGACAGGAATCTTATCCGCATAGCTGTAACGGATCGTGCAGCCACCTCATTTCTTTTTCGGTGGAATCCAGGTTCTATTTACAGCATCATGATGGTCACATCAGTGTTTGGCGACATCGCGGTGAACGCACATTGGAAGCGTGTATTCGTCATCGCCATACTGGCTTATCACCCGGCGTGATGGTATGGGGTGCCGTTGGTTACACGTCTCGGTCACCTCTTGTTCGCATTGATGGCACTTGGAACAGTGGACGTTACATTTCAGATGTGTCACGACCCGTGGCACTACACTTCATTCGATCCCTGTGAAACCCTACATTTTAGCAAGATAATGCACGACCGCAAGTTGCAGTTCCTGTATGGGTCTTTCTGGACACGGAAAATGTTCGACTGCTACCCTGGCCAGCACATTCTCCAGATCTCCCACCAATTGAAAACGTCTGGTCAATGGTGGCCGAGCAACTGGCTCGTCACAATACGCCAGTCACTACTCTTGATGAACTGTGGTATCGTGTTGAAGCTGCATGGGCAGCTGTACCTGTACACGCCATCAAAGTTCTGTTTGACTCAAGCCCAGGCGTATCAAGGCCGTTATTACGGCCAGAGGTGGCTGTTGTGGGTACTGATTTCTCAGGATCTATGCACCCAAATTGCGTGAAAGTGTAATCACATGACAGTTCTAGTATAATATATTTGTCCAATGAATTCCCGTTTGTCATCTGCATTTCTTCTTGGTGTAGCAGTGTTAATGGCCAGTAGTGTAGTTACCGACATAGTATTATTAACATTGTCACACCCATGGGTCGTCGTCTGCGGAGACCCATCTTCAGGAGTGGTCAGCGCACTGCGTGTTCAGACACATTTGTACTCTGTCCAGCATTAATGTTTCATGTTACTTTAGTCACAGTTCGCCTCCTGTCCTGTATTACCACTCTGCCCAGCCTAAGAAGTCCGACATTGCAATGAGGTGCGGCAGCCCCCCTCCACGATGTCTGGACGTGATTTCACATTGGTTTCGCCACGTGTTGGAGACGCTCACCACGGCAATCCTCGAACATCCGGGCAGTCGTGCAGTTTGCAAAATGCTCGCGCCGAGCCTGGGGGCCATCGCATTCTGCTCTCGGTCAAACTCAGACAGATCGCGCGCGTCCCCCTTTCTACACACGGACAGCACTCTCACTGATACCACATGCACCGTATATGTATCTGACTGACATTACTTCCTCGCTAGGTGCAGCTGCTATCGCCTGGAGGGGTTCATATCGATAGTAGGTAGCCGGTCATGATGTTCTGGCTGGTCACTGTATGTCACCTAACGATTTCCTTTCGTTATGTTGCCATTCGTAGTGGCTATCCGCAGACGTGAAATTGTATAGGTTCGAGTTCTATTTTAAAGGTCAGTATTTCACCATTGTTAGCAAATGGCTCTGAGCACTATGGGACTTATCATCTGAGGTCATCAGTCCACTAGACTTAGAACTACTTAAACCTAGCTAACCCAAGGACATCACACACATCCATGCCCGAGGCAGGATTCCGACCTGCGACCGTAGCAGCAACGCGGTTCCGGATTGAAGCGCCTAGAACCGCTCGGTCACAACGGTCGGCTAGCAAGTATAAAAATAAGTTTATCCACATTCTATGCTCGGATCGACAACTGTCAGCAATACGACTACTGGTGTCACCATTTCCGTTTCTATTTCGATACGTAAGTTATTTAGTTTTCACTGTTTAATTCGATAAAAACAAGTAAATTACTGAAGAGTATAGCTTTGCCAACGAATTTTGCATGGTTAAATGGCTCTGAGCACTATGGGACTAAACTTCTGAGGTCATCAGTCCCCTAGAACTTAGAACTACTTAAACCTAACCAACCTAAGGACATCACACACATCCATGCTAAAGGCAGGATTCTAACCTGCGACCGTAGCGGTCGCGCGGCACCAGACTGTAGCGCCTAGAACCACTTGGCCACTAGGCCGGCGAAGTTTGCATGGAAACCCATAAAGGAGCAAAGAGAAAGGAGATGTCGAGCGCTACAGATTGCCGAGACCACAAGGCGTGGACTTTCACGACTTAGTATGGAAAAGACTGAACAGTCCACAAGAGAAAAGCAAAGGAAAGAGAGGAATATGTTACGAGTGTGGTAGATCGTGGAGCAAATGAACCAGGAAATGTTAGGTGCGATACGTGGAGCTGCCGTGATCATTTGGAGGGAATTTGTGTCAATTGTTTGGACAGTGCGGACTGAAATAATTCGTGTGTCAGAAAATAATTTGGAAATATTGGTTTAATTGTCGTAGTAGTTAGGTTCATATTCAGGTGCTCGGTGTACGGTCCACAAACAGCACTTTTGCATTTTTACTGCAACGTAAATTCATTTTTGTTTGTTTTCATTAAAATGAGTTATGTGTGGCTATTACAATACAGTTTTCAAACATCGAAATTGATATTAGGAAAAGACGAATGAAATTCTTTGGTCATATCAGACGACTACCAGAAAATCAACTGACGAAAAGAATAGTAGACTATTTATTTATTTATTTCTTTACACGTCAAGTTCCGTAGGACCAAATTGAGGAGCAAATCTCCAAGGTCATGGAATGTGTCAGTAAATTAAATTACAACATGAAAGCAATAACAGATAAATGTTTATGAACCCGAAAAAAATTCAGTTTATAAGTTTAAGTAAACGCAGTCAACAATACAACAAGAGTCAGCTTAATATTTCAAGGAACTCCTCGACAGGATAGAAGAAGTTACTCATGAGGAAACTGTTCATTTTCGATTTGAAAGCTCGTGAATTACTGCTAAGATATTTGAATTCGTGTGGTAGCTTATTGAAAATGGATACAGCAGTATACTGCACACCTTTCCGATCCAAATGCAGGTTTGATTTCTGCCGTGAATTAACTGCGTGGAAGCTGTTTATTCTTAGGAATAATTTAATATTGTTAACAAAAATGTCAGTAAGGAATATAAATATTCGGTGGTCAATCTCGAAATACCCAGACTCGTGAACTGGGGTCGACAAGAGGTTCGTGAACTTACAGCACTTATTGCCCGAACCGACCGTTTCTGAGTCAAAAAATCTTTTTAGAATGGAAAGAGTTTCCCCAAAATATAATACCATACGACGGAAGAGAATGAAAATAAGCAAAGTATCTTAATTTTCGAGTCAAACGATCACTCACTTCAGATACCATTCGAAAAGTGAAAATGGCAGTAAGTCTTTGAACAAGATCCTGAACATGGGCTTTCCACAACAGCTTACTATCTATCTGAAAACCTAGAAATTTGAACGGTTCAGTTTCACTAATCATACGCCTATTCTAAGAAATTAAAATGTCGGGTTTTGTTGAATTGTGTGTTAGAAACTGTAAAATCTGAGGCTTGCTGTGATTTAGCGTTAGCTTATTTTCTACAAGCCATGAACTTGGATCATGAACTGCACTATTTGAAACCAAGCCAATTTTGCACACGACAAGCTAGTGTCATCAGCAAACACAAATATTTTAGAGTTACCTGTAATTCTAGAGGGCATATAATTTCTATAAATAAGGGACAGGAGTGGCCGCAACACTGATCCCTGAGGGACCCCCCAATTGACAGTACCTCACTCAGACCCCACGTAACAGCCATTCTCAACACTGTGAATAATGACCTTTTGCTGTCTGTTGCTAAAGTAAGAGGTGAACCAATTGTCAGCTACTCCCTGTCTTCTGTAATGGTCCAACTTCTGGAGAAATATTTTGTTATTAACAGAATCAAATGCCTAAGTTAAATCAAAAAATATGCCAAACATTCGAAAACTTTTGTTTGACCCATCCAGTACCGCACAGAGAAAAAAGAATATAGCACTTCCTGTTGTTAAACGACTTCTAAAGCCGAACTGTACATTTGATAGAAAATGGAGTGATATAAAATGATCAATTATCCTCAGATACACAGACTTTTCAATAACTTTTACAAACACTGATGGCATAGAAAAATGTCTAAAATTGTCTACATTATCGTTTTCAACCCTTTTTATTGAGCGGCTTTACTACTGAGTACTTTAATCGTTCAGGAAACTGACCATTCGTAAAGGAAAAATTACAAATATGGCTAAATACAGGACTAACATGTGCCGCACAGTACTTTAATATTCTGGCAGGCATTCCATCATAACCATGAGAGTCCTTAGTCTTCAGTGATTTAATTATTGACTCATTCTTCGTCTTGTTTGTATCACCGAGGAGTATTTCAGACATCGATCACGGAAAAGCATATGCCAAGAAAATCATACGATCCCCTGTAGAAACTAAATTTTTATTTAATTCACCAGCAATGCTCAGAAAATCATTGTTAAATACTGTACGTATATCTCATTCATCAGTAACAGAAATAGTTTTACTGCGAACTGACTTTACATCGTCGACCTTGTGCTGCTGACCAGACACCTGCTTCACAACTGACCGTATGGTTTTGATTTTATCCTGTGAATTAGCTACTCTATTTGCATACCACATACTCTTTGCCTTCCTAATAACATTTTTAAGCACCTTACATTACTGTATTACTGCTAGTAACCCATTTAGAACGTTCTAATGGAAAGAAACTCTCAAAGAACGTGAACAATGTGTTAAGGAAAGCACTGTATTTGTCATCTATGTTATTGGCACTATAAACATCCTGCCACTCTTGTTCCTTGACAAGGTTTAGAAAATCTCTATTTCTGTTGGATTAAATTCCCTACATAGTTTATAGTTAAATGTGACATTTGTTTGAGTACCAAAGTCTTTTACTGTTAAAATTTGTGCATAATGGTCTGGAAGGCCATTCACGCTTTCACTAACAGAATGCCCATCCAGTAATGAAGAATGAATAAAAATATTGTCTATGACTGTGCTACTGTCCCTTATACCCTAGTTGGAAAAAAACAGTCTACATCAGATCATATGAATTTATGAGATCTACCAACATCCTTTTTCTTGCAGCATCATCTACAAAATTTATATTGAAGTCACCACATATAACTAATTTGTGGTACTTCCTACAAATTGAATCAAGAACCCTCTTTAGCTTGAGCAGAAATGCTCTGAAGTCAGAGACAGGAGACCTAGAATCAACAACTATTAGAAGTTTAGTTTCACTAAATTCAACTGCCCTTGCACAACATTCAAATAAGTGTTCAGCACTGTGCCGTGATACGCCAATGGACTCAAATAGAATACCGTTTTTTTGCGTACATTGTCATTCCCCCACCCCATAAGGAACTTCTTGAAACACAGCCAGCTAATCTGTATCCTGGTAAAGGAAGCCTCTGAATTGTCAAATTATTTAAGTGGTGCTCTGATATACCAATAATTTCAGAGTCAACATCTATAAGCAGTTCACAAACTTCATCCCTAATACCTCTTCTATTTTGATGAAATGTGCTAATTCCTTCTCTACTTGGTAACATTACATCCTCAGAAGGTGAGCACCTAGTTAGAGGGACTTCCTTTAAGCAGGTATATCTATCAGCTGACTTCAGTCTAAAAGGGTGCAGGTCTAACACCAACTACTACAGGAATTTTTCCATGAGTGATCCCACCACCACCACCACCACCACCCACTACATTGTCACCTATAAGCTTAGCCAGCCTCCCCTTCCCATACCTACTGAGGTGTAGGCCATGCCTAGTGAAACCTCATCTACTGCTAGACCCAACTGGCACCACTGCAGTGTGACCCATGCCCTCTGCCATCAGCACCCCACCCAGCCTCATGTTAACACGCCTAACAGCCACATTAAGATGAGGCCGATCAAGACGCTGAAACAGTTGCACGAAATGCACATTAGTGTCACCAGTTTGAGTAGCTGTCTTTACCAGGTGACCACATACATCATATTCCCCGTCCCTATCATGACTGTTCCCTGCTCCACCCACTATCACTACCTGATCCTCCTTCGTGAAATTCCTACATAACTCTCCTATGCTGTCAGTCACTTGAGCCAACCCTGCACTAGTCTTCACAATGCTGATGACCTGGTACTCACTCCCCATTACTTCCTGCAACTGCTGCCCCACACCTCTACCTTGCGAACTACCTAGTAGTAGATCCTCCTTCTTTCTGTTAGACTTTGCAACTGACCTAGGCCTCCTAACTGCTGTGGACTGCTGAATGTTCCCTACATCTACAGCTACAAGAGGCTCCCCTACACTCAACTCTGACAGTTGGTCAAAACTATTGTATATATGCAAAGTATAACTACCTCATCTTCCTAGTTGCCTTCTTGCCAACTGCCAGTTCCCATTCCCCATCACCCTTCACTCTCCTCAAATTATCTTGTTGTAACTGCACCTGAAGGGCACAGATCTTACGCTCCTGCTCCCCTATAAACTTATTTCTACTACAGAGTCTGCATTTCCTGGAGAGGATCTCGCTATGATGCCCACTGGCTTCTCCACTGCATTTCCCCCAATGAAAATACTTTGAACAAATCCCACATCGTAACCCACTACTCACAAACCTACGACAAAGCCCACACGTCTCACCTATGGCAAAACTTTACAGTTACTGAAAAAAACTATACATCTACATTAACGAATTTCAGTTACATCAGTAGAACTATTACAGAGCTAACAATAGCGATCTTGAAACTCTCTGTCTACTTAGAAAGCAACTACTTGTATTAATACTACTACACCACAGCTAATACCAATACCAACAAAACTTCACAAAATTAGAATCTAAAACCAAAAATTCAAGCGGCCACTGGAACACTCAATGAGGTTAAAACACTGAATTAAAATTTTACTGAAATGTTTGACTAGAAACAAAAAAAATAAAGTCAGCTGAAAACTAGAGCACGGGGTTTACTAATCGACATCAGCGCACAGAAGACTCTAAAAAACACAGCTATCGAACGTTTCCAAAAGTTTATTACATCGTTATTTCGCCACAAACAGCACGAAACACTGCTGAAAACTATTAAATTTAATAACTGTATAACAGTGCACAAGTAAGTTTGTCGGTACTTAGCTTCATAACCGCTACAGCTGTAGTGCACGCCGCAAAATGTAAACACACTACTGAGGCGTGAGGCTCAGACGAACGACGTAAGTACGCCCACGAATAACAGACCACTCGAGTCAATAACACAGGAAGAAAGACTGAGATTAATGAAAAACCACTAATAAGTTACTTTTACACAAATATGAACACTAATAATCTCTAAAATAAGTAACTGAAGACTAAAACTTTATAAAATATCGACGAGCAATTTCAACAGCAGTCCAGCACACGTGACGTCACACCACAGATTATGTGAGGTTACACCTTGGATGGATGAAATTCGAAAGGACCTCAGTTATGCAAGCATAAGACCAGCCGACATTTTAGAAAGAGACACACGCAAATGGGAAGTTATATCAGAGCAACCAGAACAAAAACGGTACAGACCAAAGTGGTCGGAAAGAATGGAAGCCTACTGGAAGAACAAGAAGAACCTGAAGAAAAACTGATCGAGTTATTTGCTTAACGTTTTCCCTTTCCGGGGGGAATTCGCCAATGATAATAATAATAAATGTAACGTACCGGTATTCCAGTGCGGAGTTGTAGAATTAACTGACTCATATATCATTATGCAAGTAAATATCCTATTTTATTTCATTGCTGATCAATCAGAGGGTCGGGGGATGGCGGGGGAGCTGGGGAGGGGGGGGGGGGAGGGGAGACGGCTGGAACCCACGCGACCCACGATGTAACAGAAATTCATGCGACTGCTGCAGGGTTCAACACTGCTGCCCCGTGCTGATGTCTGTCGTTTGCCGCGGCTATTGTGGCCCGACGAACCGTCTGGAACGTGCCGGTGACATCCCAGTTGTCGTCACCGTAGTGTTACGAAGGGGCCGACTTGGCAATGTTCCTGTTTCGTCATGACGACCTTCTGCTGTTTACAAGAATCCTTTATAACATTATCCCTTTACCTGACGAATGGGGAACCATTCTAGCGATCATAAGAGCCACAAATGAAGAAGTCCACTAAATGTAGATCCCACGAGCCATCGGTTCGTATTTTTATGGAATAGCTTGAGCCCTTCCTACACGTCTAGTGCCACATACCTCCGGAAACCTGTCCAGGACTTGTTGAATCCATGCCACGCAGAATCGCTGCTGTACTGCGTTTCGAAGACGGACCGACACGCTAGAAATGAGGCGGTCATAATGTTTTCCACCACCGGTTTGTGTCGTCAACGTCAAACTGAAACTGCCACGTGACTTAGCTACTCCACTCTTGTTTGCTCAAATGAAACTATTCCCAGAGACCTTGAGACCTTTCCAAGTCTCAGGCATCTACGATGCACAGGAGCACACTGAAGGACAAATGAAAATTTGTACCAAGTCCGAGATTCTAGCCCAGGTCTCATGCTCACTAGGCACGTGAGCTAACCCTTAAGGCATGAATTCGGGAGGACGACGGTTCAATCCCGCGTCCGGCCATCCTGATTTAGGTTTTCCGTGATTTCCCTAAATCGCTCCAGGCAAATGCCGGGATGGTTCCTTTGAAAGGGCACGGCCGACTTCCTTTCCTGTCCTTCCCTAAGCCGATGAGACCGATGACCTCGCTGTTTGGTCTCTTCCCCCAAACAAGCCGAGCCAAGCCTTAAGCCATCCTCTCACAGTGCCTCTGCACAACTGCGTGGACTACCATAGAGTGACTTCCACCACAAATTTTAGTACCAATTTTCATTAACAATTTAAATTTGTGGTAAGTTGCTATGGGACCAAACTGGTGAGATCATCGGTCCCTAGGCTTAATCTAACTTAAACTAACTTAGATTAAGAACAACACACACACCCATGCCAGAGTGAGGACTCGAATCTCCGACGGGAGGAGCCGCGCGAATCGTGTGAAGGTGCCTAAGACCGGGCGGTGTAACCACGTGGACAATGTTCATTCATCGCTTCCGTGTGCAAATATATGGTGAGCATTAATAAAAAGGACAAATTGCAGGTACGAATTCCTGACTGGAAATGGAGGAAAAATGGTCCTATGAGCATGTGCTTGGAAATGCCACAACAGATGACGCTAACAAATGAAAGTTCTTCTGACCATGTGTCATGTGTTACAAACTGTGTGATCGTAAGCAGCAGAATAGTCCGGTACTCGTGTCGGAAACAAGCCAAGATGGTGTCCATGTTCGGCCGAGAAGATGGAAACTGTCTGGGGTAGAATCCTGTCGTCCAAACCTGGTGCTCGCACAGTCCACAGCCTCCCTGCACGTTTACCTGTCTGAAAGAACCCATGATCACGTAAACTCCCAAAAAGGGCTTGAAATTTTGTGTGTGTGTGTCTGCGACGGTACTTGTTTTGGTGTAGCCGTGGTGATTCTTGACCGTTTCCATCTGCTTGATCGTACACGAACACCATCTCGGCCTGTTTCCAACACGAATACCTGATCATTTTACTGCTTACAGTACGCTGCGTCACTCACGCAGCCTGCAACACACAAGAAACACATGACACACGGTCAGAGGAACTTTCGCTCGTCAGCGGCATCTACTGTGGCAAAGATACATTTCCGGACACTATTCGTAGAACCTTTCTTCCTCCATTTCCAGTCAGGAATTCGTCCCTCAGCTTTGTCCATTTTATAAATGTTCGCCCAGAATACATCATACATGTCTGAGACTTGGAAAGGTCTCTGGAACCAATTGGTTTCATTAGATTAAAAAACCTATGCCTGGGTTCGGACAGAATGCCCTGTTTCGTTCGATGCTGAGGTATTATTCCGGTACTATTGGAGAGCCTCTGCAATATTGTTCGAGTTTAGGGGGAATACCACGTGGGCTAGGATAGCCATCGCGGTTGTGCAAAGCCACTGTGCCAGGGTGGCGCAGCGTTTAGCTTATCTGCCTAGTGAGCAGGAGACTCGGATTCGCATCCCGGCGTTGGTACAACTTTTCATATGTCGCTTCAGTTTTCATATATACTGATGTTGATATCTAACACTAATAGTGAAACTTTAATATCACACGTACTTGCTTCGAGTTTTGACATTCATTTACCAGTAACAGCAATCACGAGTAACTATTTCTGCTACAAGTGAGAAGAGAAGGATTTCAAAGAAGTCACGTGAACTAGGAAATATTGTGTTCTCTCCATCTGAACGCTCATTCTCTGGAAATTCCTACTGTATGGGTGAGGAACTAATTCGAGTATCAGAGATTACGATAAATATATCTTTCATCTTAAATATCTAGACTTGGAATGTGAGACGAGAGTTTCACCGAATGCATTGTTCAGCCGCACAGGACGTGCGAGCGTGGTTACCTCTGTCAATAATAACCCGATCAACAACATACTGCGCTGTCTGCATCTCTGGGAAGGCGCTTCCCCTTGGTTTCTAAGGGTGTTCAAATTTACAAGAAGGAGTTCCACAACATTAAGGCTGTATGTGGGGTGTCAACTGAAAACCTTAAAAGTGTAATAAAAATTGACATTTCGTGCCACTGTTACGTAAGTCGACAGCAGTATCACCAATACTGTAAGGAGTGCACTACGGGCGGTGCCATACCACAGACACGCAAAACGCGGTCACAACACCAGTTCATAATGACTGCCTCGCTTGCGACTTCCGTCAAGGAAGAACAGCGTTCGGTCATATGTTTTCAGAGCGGTGAAGGTACGAAACCTTTTGAAATCCATCGACGAACGAACGCCCGGTATGTTGACGCACTTCTATTACTGCAGCATGTGTATGAGTGGAGTAGAAAGTTTGCATATGGCCTGACTCTGTAACAGGCAAGCAGTGTCCGAGTCAGGCACAGCACGTTGTGATACCAGAGTCTGCTGCAGCAGCTGAAGACGTGGGGATGGAAACAGCCACCCTGACGGTGAACGGAACAGTCGCAGGTCTGATCATTAATCACGGCTCTGAACATTAGATCATCCATGAAGTGCTTAAGTTTCGCAAGGCGTCTGAAAGATGGGTGTGTCATGGCAGCTGACTCCAGATGTGAAAGAGCAACGAATTGACGTCTGTGAAGAACTTCTGTGGCGCTTTGAATCAGAAGGTGATGTCTTCTTCGGCCGAATTGTTACAGGAGACGAAACCTGGGTGCTTTACCACCAACACGAAACATGAAAAGCAAGCAAGGAATGGCGCCATTCCTCATAGCCGGAACCCAAGAAGTTCTGGATCCAGCTATCTGCAGGGAAGGTTTTGCCAACTATCTTTTGGGATGAACAAGACGTTGTCTTGGAACACTACACGTCTAGGAGTAACACCATCACCGTGACAACTTAAACATAAGCTTCAGCCCGCAGCAAGATCAAAGCGACGTGGACTTCCGACCACAGGTGTCACTTTGCAACGTGCCAATGCTCAGCCTCAAACTGCCCGTGCAACACTTGCAAGAGAACAGAAAGGGGACAGGGAAGATTAGTGTTGGAGATAGTTGTCCCTTCACCGGCTCTGGTCAGCGCGGTGTCTCGGAATGTGCGGCTAGCCAGACGGCCCAGAACAGTGCAGACCATTGTCAGTTTATTATACGAGATTACACACGTCTCGGGTGCCAAGAGTCGACTCATCTCTAGCATAACTGTTCCAGTATGTAAGATTTGTTGGTGCTTATATGCTATATGTATATGTGCTGATTAGCTAGATTAATTGTGTTACAGTTTTTCTATGTTAACCTAACCTAATTACAGGTTTAACGTGGTGCCTGCTACAATTACCGGCCTCGAACTATCCTGCTTAATCTATTGGCAGGTTTCTATTCTACTTTGTCGATATGTTACTATTTCTGCATTTATTTCGTTTGTTGTCTGCGTTGGCTGTTATTTTTATCTCGTCACTATAAGTGTGTTAATTAGCTAGGTTACTTGTGTTAGTTTTTCTATGTTATTGTAGTTAGTTACATGTTTTACTTGGCAACTGGTACAATAACAGGCCACGAACTAGCCTACTTAATAGATTAACAGATTACTATTCTGCTTTGTCTGTGTATGACTATTCAGTCTATGGTGTGTGTTATCTACGTGTTATTGTTTATTTTGTCTCCTCGTAGGTGATAGTGTCACAGGAAACCGCTGTGCTGAATTCTTCATCTGAGCTAACCCATTCGTCTCGCTTGCGTCTAACTCGGATGTTGATATGGTCTCATTTGTTTACAGGCAGTGTGTTAAATTTTAGAAATTTGATCTGCGTGTTTGTTTAATGGTACTTACTTGCGTGCGTCCCTGAGTGCTTCTTGTACTGAGTGCAAAGTGGCTGTACCGCTAAATGTTCCACAGATCAATAGTACCCATACTGGCAGTATCCACTAGAAGCAAGCGAAACGCGCTGCAAATTCACTGCATACAGGAGGTGTCCATGCCACCCCTCGGATTCGCACCTTTCATTCGTAACGGATCCCCGATATTGGGGAAAAAGGTGAATACCAAAGGACCCATATCACTTTGGTCCCACTATCGTTGACAGATGTCGACCCTCTAGTGTTTAGTTGCCCTTTCTGCTGGATTTCCGTTCTCCAGCCAGTAGGATGCAGCTCGATGTTTGATACTTACATGGATTCCACCAAACATCACACACAGTGCCTGAGCTGAGGTGATACTGAATGCCACTGACAGTCTCAGGAACACATTTCTCTGTCTGCGCCTCACAGCTATCCTGTTCATCGCAGGGACTGGTATATGTGCCCGCACACTTGCGCAGGGTCTGGTATATGTGCCCGCACACTTGCGCAGGGTCTGGTATATGTGCCCGCACACTTGCGCAGGGACTGGTATATGTGCCCGCACACTTGCGGCAAAACGTTCTATTGAGTCGTAGCGAGCGCCGTGCTATGTTCTGATGTGTGTGATGGGTAGTCTCCATTGTGTGGCACTTAAACGTGCTAATTTGTATAATTTTTTCTGCCTTGTTTGGTACTGTATGTGTTGGCTGAAGTTATGTTTGAGTGGAAAAACTGGTAGATTCTGGCCACGCGATGGGAAAACTGGTAGATTCTGGCCACGCGATCATTCAGTTCAGGTTCTGCAGTTTATGTAGAAACACGCGAGGATTCTAGCCCTACGACTTAGACTAAAATGTTGTTGAACGAAGGCAAATCTATGTGTATAGCAGCTTGCAGAATTAGAGTAAGCTTTCCACAATGTTGAGTGGATTACACTCTTTGAGCTTTTGAAGCTGGTAGGTATGTAATAAAAGAGAGAAAGACTATTTACAACTTGTACGGAAACCAGGCTGCAGCTATAACAGCCGAAGAAAATTCAAAGAGGAGAAGTAATTGATAAGGGGCTGAAACAGATCTGTAGCATATCTCCGGTGTTATTAGATCTGTATACTGAGCAAGAGTTAAAAAGTCACGAAGGAACTTGGTGATCAAATTAAAGTTTAGGAAGAAGAAATAAAAAGTCTGAGATTGCAATACTGTCAGAAACGGCAAAGGAGTTGGAAAAAGCATTTGAAAAGAATGGGTCGTGGCTTGAAAAAAAGATTATAAGATGAACATAAGCAGAAATGAAACAAAGGTAACGGAATGTAATCGAACTAAGTTAGGTGATGCTGGCGGATTTAAATTGGCAAATGACACGCTCAAAGTAGTAAACGAGTTTCGCTATTCGAGCAGCGAAATACGTGGTCATGACCGAAGAGGATATAATGTACAGACTGGCAACAGCGGGAAAAGCATTTCTGAAAAGTTTGTTAACATCGAATACAAATTCAAGTGTTAGGAAATGTTTCATGAAGGGATTTTTCTGAAGTATAGTCTTGCATCGGAGTGAACTGTGAACTATAACTAGTTTAAGCCAGAAGTGAACACAACCATTTCAAGTGTGATGCTTTAGAAGAATGCTGAAGAGCAGATGGTTAGGTCGAATAACATGTGAGGAGACAGTGAATCAAAATGGTTCAAATGGCTCTGAGCACTATGGGACTTAACTTCTGAGGTCATCAGTCCCCTAGAACTTAGAACTACTTGAACCTAACTAACCTAAGGACATCACACACATCCATACCTGAGGCAGGACTCGAACCTGCGACCGTAGCAGTCGCGCGGTTCCGGACTGCGCGCCTAGAACCGCTAGACCACCGCAGCCGCCAGACAGTGAATCGCTTTGCGGGTAAGAGAAATGGCACAATATGACTAAAAGAAATGCTAGGTTGGCAGAACAGTTTCTCATGCATCAAGGAATCGAAAATTTGGTGACGGATGGAAGTGTGGGGGTAAAATTTGTAGGGAGTGACTAAGAGTCGAATACAGTAACTAGATTCAAATGGACGGAGCTTGCAATAGCTATTCGTAGATGGCCTGCTTGGGATAGACATGCATGGAGAGTCCCTCGACTGGAGACCACAACGACGACAACATCGTATTTACACTGATGTGTGCTTAAAGTGTGGCAGAAGACGTGAAGAATGCCGCTAAGTGTAATAACAGAGCTGTGAGCAGAAAATGAGATATGACTCTTTCAATCGCGTTCTGGACATAAATGTTACAAATTATGGGACCTCACGTTCTCGTGGTTCATCAAGAAGAAACGACCATTAACACCTGCAAAGAGAGACAGACGCTGATACAAAATTGTCCACTGCCTCTTACTTTGCGATCGCAGGGATTAAATAGGTACTATCACTAACAGCACCAGTGCCGCAATGCAGCAGTATCTGGGAAGGTAAGAAATCTGTATCCTTCACTAGTTTTAAGAAGGGTCGTCGAACAGATGTTCTCATTTCTGGCATTTTTTTATACCGAATATCTCTTCTGTAAGAGTCAACAGCGATTCCGCAAAATGCGCCCTGTAAAACCCACCTCATTCTGATCGTAAACGGGACGAAGAAGGCAGCAGATATATGGAAAGTTTTCGATACAATTCCATGCTGTCGTCTAATGGAAAGATACAATAGTAGCTTACAAAATATCAAATTACCTTAATAATTGGATCGAAGAGCTAGCAGCAGGTGTGACACAGCACGTTTTTCTTAATGGAGAGATATCACCAGATTCAGTTTTAAAACTAGCTTCGAGAGCACCTTAAGGGAGTATTACTGTTTATATACATATATAACAGCTTAGTGAACCATCTGGCGTTATCTACTACTGCCATACATGTATACGAACCAGTACATAACGAAAAAGCTCGGTAAAGCTCTTGTACACACGGAACTCGTTGTCAAGCTAGCAAATTGAAGTGAAATGCATGAAGATGTGCAGATGATCGACACATGGTCCAACGTACTGGCATTTGACCAGCAACTTAAAAAAATGTACGGGATGGACATAAATAGGCGGAAAGAAGCGCTACTGTCTGATTACACGATTCCCCAACAGTCGCTGGAACCAGCTGCATCAGTTACGTTTGGAGGAGTATGCGCACAGGGAGGTTTAAAGCGGAAAACCAAGAAAAACAAATCGTAGAAACGACAGTTCAGTGGTGTGATGTACCGAGAAATCTTCAGGATGTCTCTTAATTGGGTACCTCGTTTACGCTCCACGCTACAGCCATTACTCAACGTGACGGCAGGCGGAAGCAAGTACGCTGGAACCGCACTAGAGATGTCATTTCACAGTTGTTCGCAGCACTTTTCGGGCGGTTGACTAGGGAGCGTTCAGGCGTTGTGATACAGCTAATGCACTGCTTGAAGATAACATATTGCGTCCAGCCATGTCAACAATTTGTAACGCAATTGACAGTGGCCTGTCCATGAGCAGTTCTCAAATAGCCAGTTAACTGGAACTTGCGAACGATGTTCTCTAACATTGGAGCGCAAAGAGGACTTCTCCGTGTTAATTTAATTGTTCGATACTATCGAAAAGCATCAGCACTATTGCTATTACTCTCATGAAGCAGCTTAACGAGACTTGTCACCTTGTCCAGACTCATGCTGACTCACCCCGCTGTAATGGACACCCACGCTTGTGTTTCAGCCTACGTCACCATACGAGTACCTGCGCCTAAGGCCAAGTCATGGTACTATATTAACAACGTAAATCCTGCAGCGCACAGTCTGAACAACATTCCTTGAACTTGGATACTTTTGGTGAATAGTTATCCGTCTGCACTGGCTCATGTATCCAAAGTTTAAGTATCACCACCCTGTACATCTTGCGAAGAGACCGTGAACATAAAATCAGAGAGCTGAGAGTTCACACGGACACAAAGGTTTACTAACAGTCCTTCCTTCACGTAATTCGAGACTGGAGGAGGGTGCGGAGGAACGGACACATGGAGGCGAAGTGCGCCCAATCACACTCCACAAGGAGGCTTGCAGGGCATAGATGTGGAAGCAGATTTGTGACCCACAAACTGAATAGCGGACCGTTTCGTAATCTTGATACCATTTACTGTACTGTCTGGAGGTAGCTTGTACACCGAAACAGCTAAATTGGTTGTAAATAGATGTGTGTGTGTGTGTGTTTATGTTTTACATCTTCTCTTAAACCACTGGATCGATTTGAATCGCCTTGGTGCACATAACACTTACTGTCTGCAAAGAAATACTGTGGGGGGCACAAACCACCTAGCTTCCGTTGCAGTTGGGGCCACATACAAGGTAGACAAGGTGAGGGAAGAAGAGGAGCTGCCCAGAGAGAAGATGGAAGAAGAGATGCACAGAAAGAAGAGGGTGGGAGAAGCAGAGAGAGATTGGGAGGGACCTAATGCACAGACAGAGGGGCAGAATAGGAGATGAACAAAAACAGGGGGGAGACAGACAGAGGGAGGCGAAAGGGTAGATGGAGAAGGACAGAGACATTGTAGGAGATAAACAGAGTGTTGGTGTAGGACAAGATGTACAGCGATAGGGTGCATGACAGTGGCTGGAAAAGGAGATCGAGAGAAACAGGGAGATGATGGACAGTACAGAGGAGGAACTGGACAGAGGGAGGGGCATGGAGGAGATGGACAGGCAAAGGAAGAGGAGATGGACAGGGAGAAGGGGAAGGAAGAGACAGAGAGAGAGGGAGAGGAGACAGAACGGAGGAGGAAGTGGACAGAGAGAGGGGTGAAGAGGAGGTGGACAGAGAGAAGGGGGACGATGAGGTAGGGGAGAGGGGGATACGAACAGAGAGACGGGTAGAGGATATGGACAGCAAGAGGGGGGAGAAGGACAGAGATAGGGAGAAGGTGGAGAAGGACAGAGCTATTGGCGGGGGGGGGTGGGAGAATATGGACAGAGAGAGGGGTGAGAAGGAGGAGTGAGAGATGTAGGAGGCAAGTTGAAAGTGGAGATGGGTAGTTAGTAGGTGAATATAACAGAAGGTGTGAGGTTGTAGGTGGAAAACGGAATGTGTGTAGCCTGTCCAAGTAGGAGGGGTGGCAGGTAGGAGAAGGGCAAGTTGCGAGGAGGCAGGTGGGAGAGGTACAGGATTGGAAGAGGTACATTGTTGGAAGAGGCAGATAGAAGAAAGTCGTTGTATGATGAAGCATGTAGAAAAGAAGAGAAACAGAAGGGGATCTGCTGAAACCATTTCCTCAAAATTTGGTGTATGTATAAAATTTCTGTTAGAATTAGATACCATAATACCCCTATGGATGGGATGTGGATGAGGAGAAAGTGATATGTAAAAATGACGTTAAACAATTGGTTGGTTTTTCTTTTCTATATTTAGTTGACTTGGAATACAATAAAATTATGACATGTAGTTTGTCTCTTGTGGTGCTTTACAGTGTGTCATCTGGGTCATGAGAATGAGCATTGGAGGGATCTAATATTTTTTCAACCTCTTCTGGGAACAAAGATCGCACCAAACTTCTGAAAACTACAAATAAGTTTAACATGCTCCTTAGAGTCGTATGGTGTCAAAACAGCAGAAATTCACAGTGTGGGTATTACGTGAGACACACGCGTACGCGGGCGAAGCCGCGGGTAAAAAGCTAGTCGAAGTATACAGCTACGAAAAAAATCAGCGGTGGTTTTATTCCGTCACTACAGAGGTGACGTAAGACTGACACGAGAGCGAGGGAGCTAGGGGATCGTCCGCTGACGGCAAGTGATTTCGGGGGCCCTGCCACATGCCGGAGCGGGCGGCAGGTGACGGATTGCCGGCCCACAGCGTCTCAGAGCGGTCGCAGCGCAGTCAGACCGCGCGATAACCCCGCGTGACGGCCTGCCACCGCCTGATCGATCCGCTACCGCGATTGCCGCCGCCGCTCGTCTCGTGACGCAAACTTTGCCACCCGCCACGAGCCTTCCCGCGACGTCGCGCGCCTGCCGGGCAGGCTGCCCGCGGCACACCGATGGCAGAAGGGTCCGCTACGTGCTGGGGGAAATGTCTCGCGCCAGACGACCAGACCGCGGCGTCTTTGCCGTATCCCGTTACTGTGACGTTAACTGTACAATTTTAAAAACTAAATTGGAGAGCAAAAACATTTCTTTTTTTGTTCTTATCTTTTTGACATTGGTTCGTCAAGTGCAAAAAAAATTTTTATTATAAATTATCAGTATTTATTGTGATTAACCTCAATGGCAGTGTATTGAATTACTTGAAGAAATATAGTAACCAGCCACAGTTTTAGCTTAGTTTCACTCAAGGACACGTTTCGGATTTTCACAGCTTCAACTTGCTCAATAGATTTACAACGTCATCACAATAACGTTTTCCTTGACTGTATGTATAGCGCTACATCTGCATTGTGGAAAGACATTTCCTTTACCTTCGATGTTTTCCCTGTTGTCTATTGTTTAATTATTAGCTAGGTACGCTTACCTTTGTTCTTAATTCGTGACCTCAAATGCAGTAATGCCGCACGGAATTCGATGTGGCTGACTAATGCGTTTGTTTACATCGGAAGTTACAGCTGAGGTCAACTTCAGGAGTAGATTTGATTGCGTAAGGACGCTGTAACTGGACTTCAGCTGTAACTTTATGGCGACCTCATTGTTATATCACAAATGCATAAAACAGGACGCACGTCTGACGCCATTCCTTGGTGCACAGCGGCCTTAGGGAACCACAGTCTCCACTAGCATTGTAAAATCGAATCAGATAATTACCCTTATGTGACTCCCTTGTTACAGCTACGAGGGTCGAATAATATATATATATATATATATATATATATATATATATATATATATATATATATATATATATATATATATATATATATAAGATGCTTTAAGGGGCTCCGGAACGCCCTATACTTGCAATGTTAAAATAACGCTTATAAATTACATCTTTCCTCACAAAGTATTTGAGGTAGGAAGTTAAACTTCTACAGTTTATTTATTGGAATATGGGCTACAACTTAACACAGGGATTTTACAAAATTTTAGTTCAGTTATTAAAGATGATTTTTTTTCAATTGTAATGAAAATT
The DNA here is from genome assembly GCF_023898315.1 of Schistocerca nitens. Lineage (NCBI taxonomy): Eukaryota > Metazoa > Arthropoda > Insecta > Orthoptera > Acrididae > Schistocerca > Schistocerca nitens. The sequence continues at coordinate 683,024,386 of NC_064619.1, read as the reverse complement.
CACAACATTGTTTTGCAATTTTTTATTTATATATTCAAAAATATACAGTTTTTTGGAAAAAGGCTGTGTTCAATTATGCAGAAGGTACTGTATAACATTTACTGAAAGTTTGAAACAAATATGTTTGGAAGATCCTTAGAAAACATGTAATTAGTATGAGAAAATAAAAGTTTTGGGAATCGAGCGACAAAGATTGGATTAACTTTTTAGTGCATTCCAGGTCCATAGGATGGATTATCTTCATCCTCTGCAAACTCCTCCTCCAGCTTCCTCTTGTTCCTCCTCCTGTTTACTCTTGCTTGTATTTCTAGACTCTTTACAGCCCTGTCTGCAGCCCGAAGGCGTTCCTTGTCTAAAGCAAGCATCGCTCGTACCATGTTAGAACCTATCTTCACTCCCATATTTCTAAATACCTTGCACCTTACAATGTTGCCATCATTGAAAGTCGTAACAGCATCATACACACCAAAGTGAAGTGTTTCTATTCCAACAAATACAGTCTTGGGGATTCTCGACCATATAACACTATTTACACTTTCATTGGGGTTTTGAGTTTTTCCGTGAATACACTTTTTCAACAGTTCAGGTGCTGCTAAGTCTCTGAAAATAGGTTTTATCACCTCCATTATTGCATGAGGCAGACTATGCTTATGAGTGTACACTTCACCAGTTAGCAATCCTTTGTTATATTTACACCAACTGTCTTCTTCTTTGGGACACAAGCTATGTTGGGGATTTTTATCGGTTGAAGAAGTATGAAAAAAAAGAGTCCAAACAGCCTTCTTCATTTCGTCGACACTTTGTGTATTTTGCCTAATAGCCATTCCATAATAGTTCTGTATTTTGTCAATTACACTGTCAGTTAACCTTCCCTTCCCATCCACCCCTTTACCATCACTGAGTTTTTGTTTTTTGTACGAAGCTTTCAGTCGCCGAAGTCTTGTTCCCATTCGATTCTGTACGTGTCCAATACACTCAAATTTCTGCACTACAACATCATCACCATAGGGCTTCAGTCCTTGAACATGTTTGAAACTTTTAGAATCACCGTCACCAAGGTAATTAACATATCGCACTTTATCACACGCCTCAGAACGCTGGAATATACTTTCAACACCAGCCACTTCCATTCCTCCACTACTGCCACTATAGTTAGCTTTGCAATTATTTTCATGTGTACCTTTATATTTTTGTGGACATCTACAATACTTTGATATTACTGCTACATCTAAAACTTTCCCTGTATACATACTGGTGGCAGATACTACACCACGAAGAGATGTGTGTCCCCGTTTATGCCAGGTACCATCGAACGCTGCAGTCAAATCTCTGTTACCATTATTTTCCATTACTGCCTCTTCCACAGCGTTCTTCATAGATTCTATACAGACATCTTCTACTTTAGACCCTATTAATTTATTATAGGTCGTAAACTTGGTTGGGGGATTTGGAAGATTCATGATGCCACAGAAAATTGCACCTGCAGTAGCACCCTTACCAACTGAACGCAAGGAATAAACAAATCTAATGTTGTGTTCGTAGATTTTGCTACCATTTTCTTCAGTTGCAGTTACTGCAACACTGTTCCAAAAGGTGGTCATGTATGAACACTTATCACATTTCAGTTGTATTTCACTAGCAAGTCCTACGTGCTTTATTATGGAGAGTTCCAGACCAACTTCACTACAATGAATACATCTTACACAGTTTGAAAAAATTCCTTTGAGAACCGACATATCAAATATTCATTCACATCCGATTCGCCCATAAAACATTCATAGTTGTCACTCATTGAACCAAGCTTCTTCTGTGAAGTATTTTCTTTCCCACTTTGACTGCTATGGGCAGGTGTACTTGAGAGGTTAGGTTCACTCACTTTGTTATCGTCTTTATTGTTTACAGTAATAACACATACCTTTGGCTTTCCAACATTTCTCCTTTTCTTAAAAGCCTTCAGAGGATTTCTAATAATTTTACTTTTACTCATTATTATACTTCCTCGAAACAGAGACTCAAGAAACAGAATTAATTACGAATATTTTCGAGATAACGACAGAGTAAATAAACATGAAACAATCGACAATCACACCAGCGATATATATTGAACCATCACAGGTTAGCAACAACACATACTTTATCTCACATCACTGAAATGTACCTGATGAACACGGACGTTAATAATAACACCATTTGACAGCTGTTTAACAGCGCCACAGTGGGTCACCCCCATGTAGAACACATTTCAAAAAAATTTAAAAATAGTTGTAGTCTTCGGAATTGAATAAATTATATATCTATTAAAAGGTAATAGTCTGCAGATTCAGAAAACGCAAAAAAGTAAAAATTGAACTTTTCATGATTTTGAGCCTTTCCGGAGCCCCTTAAACTTGGTATTTCTTCTGCATGGCAGGGCCATCGTGAACCATCAAAATGGCGCCTGCGTAAGGCACTCGTGACAAGAAACGTGCTATAATTGTATTCTTGGCTGTAGAAAATGAAAGTGTGGTGAACATTCATAAGCGTTATCGTGTAGTGTATGATAATTATGGAGCTGATAGAAGTAATGTTGGGCGATGGCTGAAGAGATTTAAGGTATCACAATGTGCAGAGACTGAAGATCGGCCACGTCTGTAACCTGTCAGCCACTGTCCCCCCTCCCCCCTCCCCCCAAGCCCTGGCGAATCTTATGTGTGGCGTTATTCGTGCAGGCAGGCGCATCACAGCTAGACAATTAGCTATACAGCTATGTGTAAGCACTGCAAGTGTTTGTGTATGTAATGACGGAGATTCTTGAAAAAAAAAAAAAGGAAGCTGAACTCATGGAGCAAACTGCCGTCAATGGAGAGGCCTTTCTCTAACGGATCGATAGATTAGGTAACGATTTCTAGGGTTGTACCACTTTGAATAGGAAACTAACAGACAGCTGTGTGACACTACGTGAAATCACTAAAACATAAAAAATTCAAGGCAGTTCCTTTGGTGGCAATGTCATTATGGCAGTCTTAGGTCACAGTGATGACGTACTTCTCATGGTTTTTTTTTTTTTTGGTAATACGGTCAAACATTAATTTACAGGCATAAGTGAAGGCTAAGCAAAGGAACTTTCCGACCTGTGGAGTCTGACAAGAATCGAAAAGAAATCTTGCTCCAACACGACAACGCACGCACGCAAACTAGTCTCAGGACCCGGGAACACCAAATCGGAAAGGACATAATTGCCTCATCCATCGTGTAGTCCAAAGAAATCTTGCTCCAACACGACAACGCACGCACACAAACTAGTCTCAGGACCCGGGAACACCAAATGGGAAAGGACATAATTGCCTCATCCATCGTGTAGTCCAGACCTGGACGTCTTGGATTTTTTTATCTGGTTGGGACACTTAAGAATTACCTACGTGGGAGACACTTTGAACACAATACGGCTACGAGCATAGGACAAGAGTGTTTACCAATAGGGAATACTTTTCCTACACGACGGAGGCGTAAGGCCATAGAACATGATTGAGACTATGTAGAGAAACAGTACGTGTAAAATATATTGATACTGATAATATCAACAAATTCTAGCCCTTAAGAATGAATACGTTCTCAGCACAAAAGCTGTGGGGCATTGTTTATTGAGCAACCCTCGTGTTCAACTTGCTATTTTAATTAATGCCGTGTTCTCCGTCGTTATCGCATTAGACGACGCTCTGGAAACTTTTATTAGTTTTGCTCACCCAAATGATCTTAATGCAATACAAAGTACATATGTATGATTTGAATAGTTAAATGTTTGCCAACCCCATACATGAATTTTTTACACTGAAACAGCTTTGTGCTTGCTTTTGTAATTTTGTATACTCCAAGCCGTAGTCCCATTGCGAATATGATTCTGAAGTGACAATTTGTGAATATTATGTTAACCCTTGTTCATATAATCGAGACCGCAAATATGAATTTTAAATCGAATAGGTGATCAGTATAGTGTGCAAAAGAATTGAGAAAACAAGTGAGAATATGTTAGAGGACGATCAGTATGGCGTTGGAAAAGGTAAAGCAACTAAATAAGCAAGTGTATGATAATGGCAGCAAATTTTCAGAAAAATCATCACATTCATACGACTGGTCGAGAACGTATAACGCTGCATGACATTCGAAATACCCAGAAAATACGTGTACACTATAAGGAAAGAAACTTCATGCACAATATCGACAAGCACACGGAGGTTGCAATAAGAATGGGGGACCAAAAGGGAAATGCTCGGATTAAAGAACGATGTGAGGTTGGGATGCAATATATTGTACGTATGCTGCTTGAGTAAATGGTTGACAACTGCAAAACGCCATGGATCGTAAAAAAATATTTGATACATTTTACATGAAGAGTGTCAACTCGGCTAATGCACTATGGAGAGCATATTAATTGAGTGATAAGCCCATTGTGTATTTTATATGTATGTTACAGCTGTGTTCCAAGGCATCACGAAATTTCAAGATACATACAGATGTCAGACAAGGTGATGACAGCGTATCACTTGTTCTCAATTGTATTCTGGGAAAAAAGGCGAGAATTAAGAGTGAGAAACCGAAAGAAGACAAAATATTACAAATAAAGCTAGGGTTGTAGCAGACTGCCAACGATTTGCGGATGATTCTGCCATATTTTGATAAAGGCCGGCGAACGCAGCAGTGACAATGAATATCCTGGGAATAATAGACAAAATGGCAGACAAAAGAATCTCTGTAGGGAACATAGATTCTGTGACGAATACAAGGAGTGCTCTAACATTAATTTCCTGTAACACAGCCTCTAGCAGTAACTGTGGCCTCGATTAGACACACAAGAGAGTCCGCAGGTGTGCCGTATCCAGACGCAACCGCTCATTAGCAATTACGCCCCGCAGAGCTGCCCAGTTCCAAGTAATGGATAGGTACGTGTCACCAGCTGTTTCAGATACAAGCAGACATTCTCTGAGTGTTCGTACGTACAGCCATTTTAACACGGCTGTTGTCATCTTGGAAAACAAAAGCGCCCATCACGGAGGTGTAGGAGAATGGGCTGCACTTATTCAGTGGGATTGTTCCAGCTTCATTTTCGCTGTAACATGAAAGAGTTGGTCAATGTGACGCTACGAGAAACACCGTGGAGATCTGGCGAACGCCTCCGGTCTGAACTGAAGTACCCGATCACTGCTGGTTAAACGCCTCAACGGGCGGATGAACCACTCGACCTCTTGCATTTGAAATGGGAGAAAATCGCGACTCTCCAACCGCACTGCAAGCCTTCGTCAGCTACTGCCCACTGTCTGTGTTGTTGGGCTTACTGAAGACCCGTCCACGTGCGCAGTACATCGACTACACACGGGGTTCAGTACTGTATTTCAGAACTTAGGGCCTTATGGCCTTTTTGAAAACGTCTGTTACTACTTATCCACAAACATTTCACATGATAATGGGCTCGGAGAAAACCTCACTGCAAACCCATCTAACTGTGTGTAGAGGGACTACTGAAATAGTAAATAATTTTGATTTTGTCTCAGTTGACAATGTTGTATACTCTGTCTTCACTGGAATTGTTCTGATTTTATATTACACTTCTATAGCCTAGCTTAGCCTGTCTGCTGACATCAAATGAGACTAATTTAGCACTAGGTGAAAGAGGTGCATCCTATTGATTGAAATTGCACTCTGTGGTGCTATTTACACCACAAACGAAATAAAATTGTAAAACGAGTGAAGTATAGTTAAAGAAACAGCATGCAGTAAAGGTTACAGTTCTGCTCCGACTGATGACGTACTTAGTAGAAAGTAAGAACAGAGGATAACAGGACTTCTTTATCCTCCTCACAAGGCTCTAAATCACAGACAACAAGTGGGCCCCCTTGCTATGTGCTGTGACGTCACAGTTAGATGCTGGCGAGGCAAAATGCAGGAATACTGATTCCCGCATTCTGTTCAACAGTAAAAACAAGGCTCTAGCTTCAGAACAGATTAGAATTTGCATGGTTTCCTGCTATTTATGTGGAAAATTATGTATAAGTCAGTCAGGTAGGGCTATAACTGCAAGACTGAGCACGAAAGGAGTTGGGAGATTAGAAAAGAAGGATTTCACCTTTTCTGAACACGTTCTGCATGAATGTCATTCTTGGGATATCAAAAGTGATGTTCTCAGTAGAGGAACTAAAAGCAGTAAACTAACATGGTTTGAAATTCTGACAGTCCAATTAACAGCATTCACAGAGTCCTGACTTAATCCTTAATAATCAAAAACAGTTCCACTATTTATCCTTGCTAAAGTACCGGTAGCCAGCTAACATTTTCCTCGTCATAAGGTAATGTGCGTGGTGTACATAGAGTAACTAGTGGCCACCAACATTTCACTGACTCCTTCCTCTCGTCTGCCACTTTTTTTCCTGACCACCACATTCACCAGTTATTTTGTTCATGCCACAGAGTAGTCAATGCCAGTACTCTGTTGAGAAGCGTTTTTGGCCTGTACATTCTGATATTTTTAAGTTTTGAGTATAAATTCTTATAAGATTTACTTGTGCATATCTTGTTTGTGAGTTTCATTATGTTTGTGTGTTGAGAGATCGTCGTAACAGATCAGATAACTTTCTACAGCTATAAACTGTCGCTGTTGTTGTGTGGACAATCTGTTTAGTCTTACGTTATCTGAGGCTGGCCTACAAAAAGCCGGTTCACAACGAACTGTAAAATAAATATTAATGTAGAGTATCAGTACTGTGTGTTTCAGCATTTGATCTATGAGAGGTGTAAGAAGGATCGAGAAACCACAGGTGGGTGACAAGGTGCTGGACGTCCAAACCTCTACATCTACATCTACGTGATTACTCTGCTATTCACAATAAAATGCCTGGCAGAGGGTTCAATCAACCACCTTCATGCTGTCTCTCTGCCAGTCCACTCTCAAACGGCACGCGGGAAAAACGAGCACTTAAATTTTTCCGTGCCAGCCCTGATTTCTTATTTTATCGTGATGATCGTTTCTCCCTATTTAGGTGGGCGCCAACAGAATGTTTTAGCAATCAGAGGAGAAAACTGGTGATTGAAATTTCATGTGAAGATTCCGTCGCAACGAAAAACGGCTTTGTTTTAATGATTGCCACTCCAATTCACGTATCATGTCAGTAACACTAACTCCCCTATTTCGCGATAATACAGAACGAGCTGCCCTTCTTTGTACTTTTACGATGTCATCCGTCAGTCCCACCTGATGCGGATCCCACACCGCACAGCAATATTCCAGAATATGGAGGACAAGCGTGGTGTAAGCAGTCTCTTTAGTAGACCTGTTGCACCTTCTAAGTGTTCTCCCAATGAATCACAGTCTTTGGCTTGCTCTGCCCACAAAATTTACTGTGTGATCGTTCCAATTTAGGTTATCTGTAATTGTAATCCCTAAGTATTTAGTTGAATTTACAGCCTTCAGCTTTGTGTGACTTACCGCGTAATCGAAATTTAGCTGGTTTCTTTTAATACTCATGTGAATAAATTCACACTTTTCTTTATACAGGATCAATTGCCACTTTTCGCACGATACAGATGTCTTATCTAAACCATTTTGCAAGTCGTTTTGATCATCTGAAGACTTTACAAGCCGGTAAATGACAGCATCATCTGCAAACAATCTAAGACGGCTACTCAGATTGTCTCCTATGTCGTTAATATAAATCAGGAACAATAGAGGGCCTATAACACTTCCTTGGGGAACGCCGGATAATACTTCTGTTACCTCAGAACGTCAGGCCGGAGGCATGCCTGCTCTTTAAAAGAGGACTGGAAGCGATCCGTGGTAGATCTGACGACGCAATTCTATGCTCGTGCAAGCACACGTATTTCAGAGGTCAGTGCTCAGCGCACGTTGTTGAACATTGGCTCTGGAGCAGATGACCCCTGCATGTTGCCATATTTACTGAATGCCATTGTCTGTTAGTAATGCAGAGGGCCAGCCGTTGGTGGCCGAGCGGTTCTAGGCGCTTCAGTCTGGAACCGCGCGACCGCTACGGTCGCAGGTTCGAATCCTGCCTCGGGCGTGGATGTGTGTGATGTCCTTAGGTTAGTTAGGTTTAAGTAGTTCTAAGTTCTAGGGGACTGATGAGCTGAGATATTAAGTCCCATAGTGCTCAGAGCCATTTGAACCATTGGAATGCATAGGGCGTGGAATCATCGAGAATGGACTTTTGATCAATCGAGACGTATCTCCTGGTCGGGTCATTCATGCTTTTAGTTACACCGGACGGTAATGTCCGAATAAGCGCTAATACAGGCGAACGGCTGCTCCCTGCTCGTAACTTGCACCACGCCCATACGCGAGCTGGTGCTGGAGTATTACCCTACAGTAAATACAAAAGAAAAACACAGAGGGAGAGAGATAGGGCAGACGTGGAAAGATGTGACGTACATGTGTAGACAAACAAATGGTTACAGGTTTAAAATTCTGTCGAACAGTGACTTTGACAAAGAGCGGTTATTATTACGCAGAGACTGTGAACGAGTATCCTGAAAACGGCTAAGCTGGTCGAATGATCACGTGCTACTGTCGTGAGCATCTATCCAAAGAGAGAGAAGGACAGTGAAACTCCCACTGGGCGCTAAATAGTTGGACGTCCACGACTCTTCACAGAATGTGGGGTTCGGAGGCTTGTCTGCTCTGTAAAGTAGGACAGATGGTGATCTGTGGCCTCTCTGCCGGAAGAGCAGAATGAAAGAGCACACCTTTCAACGTACACTGTTCAATATGGAACTTCGCATCAGATCACCACTACATGTTCATACGTTGATCCAAAGACATCATCGATTAGCATTGCAGTGGGCATGGGACCATCGGGATTCGACCGTCGATCAATGGAAGCGTGTCGGCTCTTCGGGTAGACCACAGTTTGGCTATACTATGTCATTGGTCGTCTCCACAATCGCCATCCTCTAGATGAACGGTGGTTCGAACCGTGCAGCGCTAAACGGACGCAGGCTGGCAGGAGCACTATTATCATACTGTGAAGGCTTTCACGACCGGATGTTTCAGTTGCTGAGAATTCTTCTGGGTTGTATGAACGTGGTCCATGAAACTATTCAATCCCTGACGTTTCGTCCGAGGCTACGTTGGACATCTTCGGAGGTGCTCCTGGTTGTGCTGAGTCGCCAAGACTCAGCACAACAAGGAGCACCTCCAAAGATGTCCAACGTAGTCTTGGACGAAACGTCAGGGATTGAAGAGTTCCACAGACATACACCCCGGACGAATTCTCAGCAGCAGTATTATGCTATGAGGACTTCTACTGTCAGATGAGACTTCTGGTCGTAACTGAAGACACACTGATAGCTGCGAGCCACCTCCATGCCCGGACTTCCCCGACGACGATGTCGTCTTTGAGAGGTATAATTATCTGCCTCTCAGAGCCAGCACCGAGTTACGCTGGTTTTACGGGCGTTATAGGCAACTCACGTTGATGCCTTTGCGAACAAATTCGCCTGATGTAAATACTATCGCACCCATGTGGGTCGCTATCGGGCGCCATCACCGTGTACGCATATCAGCGGCCCGTTACGCGAATTACAGGACCTATGCGTAGATATCTAATACCACATACCTCCACAAACATACCAACGACTGTCGAATCTGTTATACGCAGTATCAGTGATGTGATTCGTTCCGAGGCCGGAAAAACAAACTATCAATCAGTTTGACATAGTGTTTTGACTCATCAGTGTAATGTCAGTTCCCTTAGATTCATTAGTGCCTCACAACAGATTAATAAATTGATGAGTGATATATTTTAACTAAAGTTCAGTCTTGATCACAACACTCATGTCTCAATAACATAGGTGACCGGTTTCGGTTATATTTATATAACCATCTTCAGACCCATGGCTTCCTTGGAGGAGGGTAGGCGGAGCTCTCCTCAGCTGCTACGAAGTCAACTTCGTAGCAGCTGAGGAGAGCTCCGCCTACCATCCTCCAAGGAAGCCATGGGTCTGAAGATGGTTATGTAAATATAACCGAAAGCGGTCACCTATTTTACTGAGACATAAGTGTTGTGATCAAGACTGAACTTTAGTTAAAATATAATACTCTATTGATCACTGTTTCCAAAAATGTTTACCAAAATTGATGAGTGATACGTAGAGGCACACTAGGTCGGTTACACAATGTGTTACACATTTAGTTAGGAGGAGGGTTCTGCAGCAGATCGTGATTAACAATCTAGTAGTCGCGACTCCTCGAGGCTCCCTACCGGCAAAGCAAACCCGGCTGAAGAGAGAGAGAGAGAGAGAGAGAGAGAGAGACAGACAGACAGACAGACAGACAGAGGGAGAGAGACAGAGAGAGAGAACGAGAGGGAGAGGGAGAGAGAGAAAGAGAGAGAGAGAGAGAAGAAAAAAAAACAGTGGATGGGAGGGAGGGAGTAGGAGAGGGAGTTGTGCCGATGCCCCGCGAGTGGTGCAGACAGGCGGCGGGCCAAGACGTAGCACTTAGTGCACGAAGTCGCGCGGGAGGTGAGTTGGGGATTTGGCCGGCTGATGCGCCGCTGCTTAAAATTTCCTGCCGGCAGGCAGCGCGTCACTTAAAAGTTGTTTGCCCTGGGATCGCGCGCCGCCGCCGCGCTCCAATTTCGCGCGCGCCTGCCACCCTGACATTGGCAGCGCCGCGCATGCGCAGTGAGGCTCCGCGCCTCGCCTCGGGCCGCCCGCCGTAATCCATTTGATTACGCGCAGCTTTTGTGCGGCGCCGCTGAATAAGATGTACCGCACGTCGCTGCAGCGGCACAACTTTGGCACGCTCTTTCCGTTTCGAGTCACGGCGCCTCCGGAACAATTACTCGCACTTCCCCTGCGCCTCTTCAGGCCGCGGAACCGTACCCCGCCGGTGCGGTGGCCTGTTTCGTTTCGGGCGAAATGAACAGCAAGAACTGCCTACCACTTTCGTTTCGGAAACAAGTGGCAGGCAAAACTTTTGGCTCTGATAAATTGTGCTAAGAACAATAGAAGTGTACCAAGAAGGTAAGAGGGGTGGGGGCGTGGACGGACTGGGATGTGATTCGCATTGGTTTCATTTAAGGGCGGACAGTTGGAGGAACTGAAGTACAGTATCTTAGACGACAACACCCATGAATAATGGACCATTGTGTCAGCAAATATCCTAATGGGTCAAATGTCTCTGAGCACTATGGGACTTAACATCTGATGTCATCAGTACCCTAGACTTAGAACTACTTACACCTAACTAACCTAAGGACATAACACACATCCATGCCCGAGGCAGGATTCGAACATGCGACCCTAGCAGCAGCGCGATTCCGGACTGAAACGCCTACAACCGCTCGGCCACAACGGCCGGCTATGCTAATGCTACCAACTTGTATGATACTTGTAAGCCGGCCGCGGTGGCCATGCGGTTCTAGGCGCTTCAGTCCGGAACGGCGCTGCTGCTACGGTCGCAGGTTCGAATCCTGCCTCGGGCATTTTTTAACACGACGGTTTACTCCTGATAGCGTATCAGTACGATACGTGCCGTTCCCCCGTCGTATTTCAGCCTAGAACCGCTCGGCCACACCGGCCACTAAGTGAATTTATTTCTTTGAGAAGAGAACTGTCATTGAGTTTCTTTCGGTGGAAAACCAGAGCATCTCAGATTAGTATAGGCGCTTGCAGAATGTCTATGGACACCTGGCAGCGAACAAAAACACGCTGAGTCGTTGGGCGAGGCCTCTGTCACCATCGCAGCAGGGTCGCTCAAACATGTCCTATTTGCTGCGTGCCGGCCGGGCGAACACAGTTGTGACTCCTACACCTTGTTCGTTACCAGAAAAACGCAAAATAGCTTCTCCTTCTGCACCACAACGCGAATCCTTACAAAAATCTGCACATGCGAGTGTAGCTCACAAAGCTTCGTTGGACTGTTTATCCTCACCCATCCTACAACCTTCACCTCGCACTTCCACCTGTTTGGCCCAATGAAGGGGAAGCAATACATAGAGGATAGTGAGGTTACCGATGCAGCAAGAAGCAAGGCGTTGCCTCCGACGTCGGCCAGTAGAGTGCTAGCATTCGGGAATACTTTTCCTCACACTAAGGTGGCGGAGGTTATGTTGAAAAACAGAGTTTTGTAGTCAAAAGAGTGGAAAATAATATACTGTACTGTAATCCTGAATAAAACCAAGGCCGGCCGCGGTGGTCTCGCGGTTCTAGGCGCGCAGTCCGGAACCGTGCGACTGCTACGGTCGCAGGTTCGAATCCTGCCTCGGGCATGGATGTGTGTGATGTCCTTAGGTTAGTTAGGTTTAAGTAGTTCTAAGTTCTAGGGGACTGATAACCACAGCAGTTGAGTCCCATAGTGCTCAGAGCCAATAAAACCAACCTGTATTCAAAACCAAAGCGTTGCAGGAAGAATGGAAATAGGTCGTTAGTCAGACGTATCCTGTTGGAACGTTTTCGTTTTCGCCGCGCTTCATTATTGTTTCAATGTATTAAAATTTTTCTCCTGGCTCACTAATTTGTTTGTTTAGCTGTCAAGTTTCCGGCTGCTTCGCTCATACGAGTCTTTGTTTGCAAAATTTCTCCTATCAGCGGATTCGCTTTCTCACGAGTTGTTCCTCTGACCACAGTACGTTGCATAACTCACTTTTTAACACGACGGTTTACTCCTGAGAGCGTATCAGTACGATACGTGCTGTTCCCCCGTCGTATTTCAGCACACTCTGCCTCCATAGCTCAGCGGTCAGCGCGGCTGACTGCCACTCGAAGGATGCGGGCTCGATTCACGCCCTGCCGCCAGGAATTTTGCTTGGTTGGCCTGTATCGGAGTGCATTCAAGTCTCACGAGGCCAGCTGAGAACTATCTGACTCAGTGGTACTGGCCCCAAGTGACGAAAACTGGAAGAGGCCGGAAAAGCCGTGTGGTGATCCCACGCTCCTCCATACCACAGCCAGTGACGGCACTAGCAGAGGATGACACGGCTGTCGGTCGGTACCGATGGGCCTGACAAAGTCAGTGGAAGCAGGTTACGTCTACCTTCGAGAATATTCTAGAAAATTCAAAATAAATTTCGATAAAATTCGTATAAGCTAGAGAGTATTATACATAAGGATCTAAAACACACTGGCGTTGATTTTGGGATGTGTTATAATACTTCTCTTTTGAAGACATCCATGTGAATATGTGAAACCATAATACAGTCTCCGAATACACTCAGTGATAAACTTTTCTTTATGTCGTGTAATACACACACACACCCACACACACACACACACACACTCAGACACTATGGGACTCAACATCTGAGGTCATCAGTCCATCAGCCCCCTAGAACTTGGAACTACTTAAACCTAACTAACCTAAGGACATCACACACATCCATGCCCGAGGCAGGATTCGAACCTGCGACCGTAGCGGTCTCGCGGTTCCAGACTGAAGCGCCTAGAACCGCTCGGCCGTCGTGCAATAACACTGTTGTTGTCGCAGCTGTTCGAAGTTTTGTACTGAATAATTCTCGTACACAAAAATATTATGAGTCTAGCATGACAATCAAAATCTGTTGTATTTAAATCTGAACTTTAGTATCTGTTCTGACTAGCGACACCAGCTCGCTGCTAGGTGTGAACTACGCTGAGACTGTTACCAGAGTTAGAGAGCGGCGCCGTGCTCTGACGTAAGTAGACTTCCAGCAGTGGTGACTTGCGGAACTTCTTAAGGGCGTGTCTTCGTCGACGTCTCTCGTTCGTGCTTGTACCTGGCAGCGACTGTCTGTGACCTGTGGTACCGTCGTGAAGCTCCAACTTCACCATGGGACATCACTCTTCGGACGACACTACGCACGAGAAGCTGTTTCACCGACTTCTCTGATATTCACTTCCATATGGGACCAAAGCTCAAAGCACCATTTCGTTGCTCCGTGGTGCTCAGTTAAGTGTGTGATTACACTCAGATAAGGCACTTAGTGCATACAACATGTTTAAAGAGGATACCTGTGGTGTGCGTACTGTAAGACCTTCGGTACACACACCATCAGATTATTTGACTTGTCGCTCTAACGAAGTAGGCGAGTGTCAGCAATATGTCTCGTGGTCTTATCGTGGCGTGTTTATCTTCTGCCGTTAGGTCAGACGATAGAAATGCCACTTGCACGCTTAGAATAGCAGATTGACGGTGACCAACTTTAAACAGAACTTGATTAATTTTCACAAACATTTATTAAAATAGTAAAGAACATAGACATTACGTAACTTGATTCTGGATGCTGTTTACAATTGACAATCTGAAGTTCCTTTGGTCTTGGTACGTTAATCTTATTCTCACATATCTCTGATATTGACAAACTGTCTATACATTTCTCTTCATGGCTATGTACAGGAATATGATAATCTTATTAGGCGCAGACTGAAACTTCACTATAGACTGGTACAGACAAATGTAGAACTCGTACAGACTGTTGCAGACAAATGCAGACTTACTAATCTGAGGTGTGTACACTCGTTATAATACCTCGCGCGTTCATGTATCACTGCACGAGCATGATCTGCGAGGAGAAAAGGTTCTACATTAGCAGCAATCTCATTGGCTGCGTTACATACTAAAACGTGGATCGGCGGAAGCAGAATTTGGTCCGTCTCTATGGCAGCGCCATCTCGTAGTGCGGAGACGGACGAGTGCTGCGCCTGCGCTGTTGTGCTTAGCGGGGCGCGCTCTAGTGGGAAAGTTGTGTACGCGCTACGCGGAACTATTTACACAACAATACCATTCCAATTAACAGGCAGATAGTGACATTTGTGTTATAGCGTTTGATCTGCAGCAGGCTCTGCCTACTCTCGTGCGAACTGCAGAGGACCCATTTCATTATAGAAACAGTGATGTATAATTTAGGTATTCATAGATGCCTAACCAAGGCATCCAACATGTTTTTCTGGACTGTTAATGTAGCATCCCAAACAAGTGACGGACTAGCATTCTCTTTACTGAATGTAGTGAAGTAAATTTCAGTTGGAAAAAAGAAGTAGGTAATGCATTCAGATCCATGCCCTGGACAAAATGGTTCAAATGGTTCTGAGCACTAGCTGAGGTCATCAGTCACCTAGAACTTTCAACTACTTAAACCTCACTAACCTAAGGACATCACACACATCCATACCCGAGGCAGGATTCGAACCTGAAGCTCCTAGAACCGCTCGTCCACAACGGCCGGCCCTGGACAAAATGAAAACATCACTATTTCTTCGTTCTTCTTTTCATTCTTTTACTCTGGACAGTTTAAGAAGATAACTCAGAAAATTTTAGTTCCCGGCCACAGGTTTCTGCCATATGACGCCGACTTTGGTCCAGAGGGAAATTGTTACAGTTTTCTAACTGCGGTCTCAAGTTACGGAAACCAACGTTGGCTAAATCGCTTGTATGAAGAGGTTCACAAGTACCGGTACCAGTCACAAACCTTGTGCACCACTAACTTTATGTGGCGCCATATTTCAATGTGTAACCTAATCGTCAGGCTATACTGGCATTAAAAAAACATTTACCATAAGTGTATACAGATATTTAAGTTTTTATGCATGATTGCTGTGGCCATCCTGTGGAGAGAGGGAAGGACAACATAGCAATGGGCGACGTCACTTTGTATACTGGTTCGTTGTTCACGTGAAAATTTTTATAAAACAATCATTCACTTTGATCTTGTGCGTGGCATTCTTCATCTGATGTGCTGAGGTATCGTCATATACGTGCCTCGTATGGACTTCTTTTCATCATTTTTCGAAAACTCACAAGGGTAACTCTGAAACACGACAACACAAGACAAATGAGCTATGCAGAAAACAACATGGCCGTAAAAACAAAGCTAGTTTCGATTTGACTGTCGATATATCGATTCTGGTGTTGTCATTAGCAATGTCTTCTGCATGTCTTGCTATTGTACCATTGATGATGGTTGGCGTAATACACTATTTGGTCAAAAGTATCGTGACACTTGACTGAAAATGACTTGCGAATTCGTGGCGCCCTCGATCAGTAATGCTGGAATTCAGTACGGTGTTGGCCCACCCTTAGCTTTGATGACAGCTTCAACTCTCGCAGGCATACGTTCAGTCAGGTGCTGGAAGGTTTCTTGGGGAATGGCAGCCCATTCTTCACGGAGTGCTGCACTGAGGAGAGGTATCGAAGTCGGTCGGTGAGGCCTGGCACGAAGTCGGCATTCCAAAACATCCCAAAGCTGTACTTATAGCATTCATGTTAGGACCATGTGCAGGCCAGTCAATTACGGGGATGTTATTATCGTGTAACCACTCCGCCACAGGTCGTGCATTACGAACAGGTGCTCGATCGTGTTGAAAGGTGCTATCGCCATCCCTGAATTGCTCTTCAACAGTGGGAAGCAAGAAGGTGCTTAAAACGTCAATGTCGGCCTGTGTTGTGATTGTGCCACGCAAAACAACAAGGGATGCAAGCACCCTCCATGAGAAACACGACCACACAATAACACCACCGCCTCCGGATTTTACTGTTGGCACTACACACACTGGCAGATGACGTTCACCGGGCATTCGCCATACCCACACCCTACCACTGGATGGCCATATTGTGTACCGTGATTCGTCAGTGCTCACAACGTTTTTCCACTGCTCGATCGGCCAATGTTTACGCTCCTTACACCAAGAGACGCGTCGTTTGGCTTTTACCGGCGAGACGTGTGGTTTATGAGCAGCCGCTCGACTATGAAATCCAAGTTTTCTCACCTCCGGCCTAGCTGTCATAGAACTTGCAGTGGATCATGTTGCAATTTGGAATTCCTGTGTGATGGTCTGGATAGATGTCTGCCTATTACACATTACGACCCTCTTCAACTGTCGGCGGCCTCTGTCAGTCGACAGACGAGTTCAGCCTGTAAGATTTCGTGCTGTACGTGTCCCTTCACATTTCCACTTCATTATCACATCGGAAATAGTGAACCTAAGCAAGTTTAGGATTGTGGAAACCTCCAATCAGCTGACCACGGCTGGCCGGTGTGGCCGAGTGGTTCTAGGCGCTTCAGTTTGGAATCGCGCGACAGCTACTGTCGCAGGTTCGAATCCTGCCTCGGGCATGGATATGCGTGATGTCCTTAGGTTTAAGTAGTTCTACGTTCTAGGGGACTGATGACCTCAGAATTTAAGTCCCATAGTGCTCAGAGCCATTTGAGCCAACCTGACCACGTTCGACGTCTGTGAGTTCCGCCGAGCGCCCCATTCTGCTCTCTCACTATGTCTAATGACTGCTGAGGTCTCTGATAAGGAGTAATTGGCAGTAGGTGGCAGCGCAATGCACCTAATATGAAAAACGTATGTTGTTCGCGGTGTCTGGATACTTTTGATCACGTAGTGTATATTACAAAATGAAGAACTGTGGCAGTTTTATAATACAAATGTCAGTATAAAAAAATTTATTTTGAGAATTACAAAGCTATTTCTGCCAACTATACTCGTATACAACCTTAATGTCATGTAATTACTATTTTGTAATGTATTACGCCAACCAACATCAGTGATTGCAACAGCAAGGCACGCAGAAGACATTACTACTGACAACACAGGGATCGACATATCGGTAGTCAAATTAAAACTAGCCATGTTTGGACCGAGAGCTTATTTTATGCCAAATGATTTGTCTTGTGGTATCGCGTTTTAAATTTATCCATGTGAAGTTTGTGGACAATGGCAAAGAAATCCAAACGAGACATGGAAGCGGCGACACATAAGCAGATCACAAGAAGACTGATATGCAGGAAGCACAGAGACAGTGATTGTTTTACAAAAATGTTCACGTGAAGTGCAGACCTGTACACAAAGTGAGATCACCTCTTACGAGGTTATTCTTATCTCTCTCCACAGGATGATCGCAGTAGTCGTGTAAAGAAATTTTATTAAATGTTTTAGTAATGTCGGTATTGCCTGTCGATGCAATATTACTTCGAAACCTATGAGAGCATATGGGGAAGCTCTAGGTAAATGGAGAACTGTTAGTTGGCTGTAACACGAACGTTTTACACAACGCAGCATGCCATCGAACAAAAATTTTGCCGAAGTTATGCAGCGACTCCGCGAAACTGTTACCTTCACTGTTGGCAGGCAGGACTGTGTTGTTCCACCGCAACGCCTCATGCCCGAATGTGAGAAAGATGTGATGCATTACGGTGAAGAGAACCCGTCAACGGCCGCGCGGAATTAGCCGAGCTGTCTAAGGCGCTGCAGTCCTGGACTGTGCGGTTGGTCCTGGCGGAGGTTCGAGTCCTCTCTCGGGCATGGGTGTATGTGTTGTCCTTAGGATAATTTAGGTTAAGTTGTGTGTAAGCTTAGGGACTTATGACCTTCACAGTTAAGTCCCATAAGATTTCACACACATTTGAACATTTTTTGAACCCGTCTACGGGTACTCGAACAATTGTACGAGCAATGGGTGTTAGTCACAGTTTCGTCTGTGACGTTCTGCGTGAGCAGCAATTACATTCGTACGAGGTACAAACGGTAGACGCTATGAATCCAGCCGCTTTTCAAGAGCGCTTTGCTTACTGCACTTGGTTCCTGCACCGCTGCATCGAGTCACACTTGTTTCCACGTCGAGTTCTGTTCAGAGATTAATGTAAGTTCACTAAGGACTGTGTTATGAATTCACGAAACAGCCGTGTCTGGGCAGACGAAAATCCTCGTGCCACGCACTTTTAGGTATTTCGGCACCGGTTCGGTATTCACGTATTGTGGACGGCCATGTGGTTGGGCCTTACCTCCTCCCACTCAAGCTAACTAGTCCTGCATACGTGATCTTCCTATGAAACGTACTGGACCCGTTCTTGGAAGGAGTGCCATTGAATGTTCATCAGAAAATATGGTTTCGACATGATGGTGAACCGCCTCACTTCTCGCGTGCGGTTAGGGGACATGTTAGTAGACGATATGTTGAAAGATGGACAGGCCCAGGTGGTCCAAGCGCGTGGCCGCTGCGATCGCCGGATATAACTCCTATGGACTACTTCACGCGGGGTGGTGTGCAAAATTTAATTAAAATGAATCCTGTAGAGACAAAGAAGGATCTGTTGGCACGAGTTCTGGCCATTGTACTAGATGCTGGAGAATCACCAGGTGGAACGGAGAGTGTTACCAGAACATGTTTCGTAGTTACAATGTCTGTAACAACGTTGGTAGTCGCGACATCGAGCCGCTGTTGTAATGCATCAGAACCGTCCTGTATTTACACTATGCTTGGTTCCTTTTTATTTTGGAATAATGTAACACGTAATGTTAAACTGTTAATACAAACAGATGTGTTTGAGCGATAAATAGATGTCTCTTTATGTTTCCTTTTGAAACATCCCCAACTCTCTTGTGGTCCCCTTTTTAGGTGCTCCACGTCGACGTCTGCTCTTAGATACGTATCGTCCGTCGGTAGGTTTTCCGGCTTTACTTCCCGATGTGACAGCGACGACTCTCCGATGAGGTGCGGGCCTTGTGTTTTACTATTACTGCTAGTCTTGGAAATATCGCTTTTATTTGGTAATTTGCCCGGCTAAAACTCTCCCATTTTCTAATTAAGACAGCCTGCGCCACGTTTCGGATGGAGTGGGGACGTCAAACAGTCACAAAAGTTCATATTAAGCAGTCCGTAAAACACATAAACGTTCACTTCAGTTAGCGTGTTAGTTAATGCCTACGCTTTCCGCTAGATGGTGCTGACTTACTGCTGAATAGCTTTGGTTCCGTAAAACGTTCATTGATTAGTACTAGGTAAGTGAAATAAGTACAACACTCTTGTATTAAGATGGTGATGGATGATGGTCTATTTGAAAGGCTCCTAGCCTGGAGCAATCTAAATAGTCCGCAAATGCCGATATGCACGCTCTCTACGTCCAGATTCGCAACTAATGGCACACGACACTTTCAAAAGTCCACACGTCAATATCCGAATACCGGTACCTCTGAATTCACTCGTATCAGCAGATAATTTTTTGTTTTTGTCGTCTATATGTCCGTAAAGGTCCAATCTAGCACTAAAGTCCTAAAATCCCCTTAATACTCCGTTGCTACCAACAGTCAGAGATCGTACACTACATCACTTTTAATGTACGTAATATTCTAACAGTTTATCGTGAATCTTAACAAGATAAAGTCAAATCTAATTATTGTCTCCCTGAATGACACGGGTTCCCCGCACTTTAACGAAACAATCAAGGAAAAAAGGCGGCAATAATGACGATCACGCCTTTTTATAGGTTTTTCATCACAAGAGTTTAACGTCACTGCCTTCTCCATGACGGAGCTTCCGTGGCTTTGCTGGACATAGACGTTAAACTACTTGCTGATATACTATAATTTTGATCTGCTATTACCGAACTCTGATTCTACACTATTTTCCCCTCTAAAAATTCTATTCTTAATTTTAATTTATTCTTTCTATAGCTTTTATCACTGTAAACTGGACCGAGGTGCTACACATTCGAATTCCTACTTAATAACTGTACTGATTCACGCCTAATTCAATTCGTCAAGCTGAAGTAGGCAAATTGAACAGCTGACATAAACCGTCGTATGCCGCATACGGTGATCCCGCGATGATATTAATTTAAGGAATGATGAATGTTAAATGTACCAACATCAGGTTAGCGGCATTTCTGTGAAAACTAACGAAGGTTGTAAGCAAAAATTGGTTCTGATACCACTGCGAGTGGAATACATTTACTGCACCGTTGTTGCTCGATCGCAGGGAAAGTAACCTTCAGCGGTGGTGCAACGGACCAACCCAAGAGATAAATGTCTAGTAAACAATGACCCTAAAATGCATGCCTTATAGCTATGAGCACTTCTTCATCTTCGATTCTGTGAAACATATCTCTTTTACTGCGAGAACTTTCTGCATTTTTGGAGGATATACTAAAACAAGAAAGAAATATGAAGCAAATATGAGCTCTAGAATACATATGATAAGAGCTGTGGTCACTTTTTCAGTAGAAGATGAACAAGCGCTCCATGGACTTTATAGCATGCACTCTTAAGCTCATGTTCACAGAACAATTTTTCTTGGTTCATTCTTCACGCCCCCCCCCCTTCCCCCCTCACCGCGTCTTCAAAATATGGAAAGCAAAGTCCTTGCAGTACTAGATATCTGTTTCAAAGTATCGAAGATAAACCAGCGCTCATAGCTCCCTTAAGGTATGCCTTTCTGAACCCACGTTTACTGGACTTTTTTTCTGTTTTTGTGTAAGGAACCTTTCCGTAATGTTTCTCGGTCTTTTTTGGGGCATCCTGTGTAAGGCCTACATGTGTCCACAAAACTTGAAGTAAGTCGCTACTTTTTGAAACATTTCCCCCTTATGTATTAAACATATGTGTATAAATTTTATAAATGTTTCAAGTGTATGGCCTATGTCTGTCCGAATGTTCATCAGAGTACTATGTAAAATGCTGAAGTAAATCAGTAAAGAACTTTTCGAGGTTTATGGTAACAACGTTTCCCCATTGAATATTACACATTTATCTATGTTTTACAGACATTAAAACAATAGCTATATAAAAACACAGGCGAATTAGTATGTAATGTTTGTGTCAAAACTTCGAAGCAATCGGCGAAGAAGAAACGAAAATCTACATTTTTACCTGTATAGATGAAAACGTTTGTTCATAATCGTTAATCTCCGAATGTTCTTCAGCGTTTGCTTTGATATTTTGACACAACGTCACATTCGAACAAATGCGAGCTTTTTATAAACCTACAGCAGCGCCATATTGTTTATTAAAATATATATTATACATACTCCATTTAAATTTATTGTATACATAATGAATATATTTATATAATATATGGCCCTCTAGTACGTATAGAAAAACTCGTGAATATTCGAAAGCAACGTCGTGTCAAAATTTCAAAGTAATCGGTGAAGAACTTTCGAAGGTATACGATAATGATTAAACGTGTATTTTTCATTTTTATTTATGTAGATTTACGTGAATTCGTTCTGGAGTTGAGGACGTTGCCACCCATGGCCTCTCGCTGGATGCGTCATTCCGCGGGACCGCTACGGTCGCAGGTTCGAATCCTGCCTCGGGCATGGATGTGTGTGATGTCCTTAGGTTAGTTAGGTTTAAGTAGTTCTAAGTTCTAGGGGACTGATGACCTCAGATGTTAAGTCCCATAGTGCTCAGAGCCATTTGAACCATTTGATACGTCACTGAGTGGGGAACTTGAGTCCATCTCTTAGCTGCTTAATCCGTATAATGGCGGACGTGAATTATTCGACAGAATACTGAAACTCACACGTTGAGATTAGTGAGACAAATCGACATATAAGTAGGTCGCAGAAGCCGCACTAGTTCAGTGCGTCAAAGCTGTGGAAGCAAAATTTAAATGTATTCCCAGTGGGTTACTCGAAATAATCGATCGAAATTGTTTACTGTATCCAAATGACTTACAACCGCGTTGGCTTTCGTGGGCGAAATCCATTTCAATACTATTGCTATGTACGTAAGACCGCGTCATGATGGTGATAAAACAGCCTACGTTCCGGTTACTAATGTGCGCAGTCTACATCAGTGTCACCGTAACTACCTGACGAAGTACAACGATATCTGTCTACAGATGAAAAGTTACTGCAAAAAGCGAAACTGTCTCGATAGACATAGAGGAATATAGTCACGAAAATACACTCCCGAAAAAAAAAGAAAATATCGTAGCACCAAGACGGAGGTGTGCGACATACACGAAGTTTGGTAAGCGTGCTTCTATATCTGCAAGATTATGTATGATTCAGTTTCGCTACAGTTGCGTAAGAGTGGCGCTAGTCTGGCCCCCATGAGGATGCAAATCAGGTTTACTTTAAATTCACGCTGTAACGGTCGTGCGCGTTAGTTACCTTTGTGGTTGCACGTAGTGAGTTGATGCTAGTCAGGAATGCCTTTAAGGCGACAAAGGTGCCATTATCAGCACCCCATTGAGTTTGAACGTGATTATGTAACAGGGCTACGAGAAACTGCATGTTCACTCTGCGATACTGCAGAAACATTGGACAGGAATGCACCCACTGCACATTACTGAAGGCAGTGGTGGTCTCCAGAATGTATGGACGCAAGAACACCGGGCTCCCAATGGCTACGTAGTTCTAACGAGAGCGAAGAGCATCGTGTTCCACGTATGGCTCTGGCGCATCGTATGCATCTTGAACACCAATCTGAGGTATGGCTCTGGCGCATCGTATGCATCTTCAATCTGAGGTATGGCTCTGGCGCATCGTATGCATCTTGAACGCCAATCTGAGGTATGGCTCTGGCGCATCGTATGCGTCTTGAACACCAATCTGAGGTATGGCTCTGGCGCATCGTATGCATCTTCAATCTGAGGTATGGCTCTGGAGCATCGTATGCATCTTGAACACCAATCTGAGGTATGGCTCTGGCGCATCGTATGCATCTTGAACACCAATCTCAGGTACGGCTCTGGCGCATCGTATGCATCTTGAACACCAATCTGAGGTATGGCTCTGGCGCATTGCATGCATCTTGAACAGCAATCTGAGCAGCAGTTGCCGCCCAGTGGCACAGAAAACTATTACAAATCAGTTACTTCTGGACAGCTGCGAACTCGAGACCCTATGGCGTACATTCCACTGATCCCAAATCGCCGTCATTTGCGACTTCAGCGAGAGCTCATTGGAGGACAGGGTGGAGGTCTGTTGCGCTTCTGATGAAAGCCAGTTTTGCCTCGGTGCCAGTGATGGCCGGCAGATGGTTAGGGGGCCAGAATTCATTCTGGAAACACCCTCCCAGGCTGTGGCTAAGCCATGTCTCCGCAATATCCTTTCTTCCGAAAGTGCTAGTTTAGCAAGTTTCGCAGGAGAGCTTCTGTGAAGTTTGGAAGGTAGGCTCATTAGCTAGAGCTCAGTAGGTCTAGCCCCGTAAGGCAAAGGTCCCGCGTTCTAGTCTCGATCCGTCACACAGTTTTAATCTGCCAGGAAGTTTCAACTTCATTGTTTTTCAGATATAGCCGTAGTAACTGAATAAACGCGAACAGCACTGTAGCAGCTCCGACGTCGTTGTTGCGAGTGAAACTTGGAGTGAAGACTTCCGAGATACCACTGAGGCGTGAGAACGTTTCCATAGGTAGCGAGGTGTGAAGAAGCCCGTACAGCCAAGCTGTCACCATCGGGAAATGCCTGGAGTTAAGAATAGCGCCACTGAACGAGGATGAAAATCATAACAACCAGCTAATGATGGGATGAATGGTGTATGACGTGAAGGAGGAAGAGGGCGCGAGGTCCAACGGAAATGTAATAGGTGCTACCTGTTGGGCTAGTGACCGCTTTAAAACGGTCTCTAAAAATTAGCTGTTAAAGCTGCACCTCCGTTCAAAGACCTCTTTGGTGGTACATAATAATTATATCAAAAGCAGTATGTGTGTTGACGCGTACGTTCTTGAATCGTTGAAAATGTTTTCCTCGTTTCTGCCAACCGAACTGATTCCAAGGATCAGTATAATTATTGTGGTCATTACATACTCAATAGTTGAAGATGTTAATGTGTGAATGCAACGCATCGAAGGAAAGTATACTAATGAACTGCTTTATTTCGCGTTATTCTTTGCCTGGTTTATCGTGGTCTGGTTATTGGTTTGTAAGTTCTGTAGCCAAGTCCAACTAAAATCTCTGTGTTACATACTTGCTGTAGTCGACTCATAAATTAAACGTTTATTAGGGAACTAGTTCGGGGATTTGTAATCTTTATTATCATTGTTGTAACTGTTAATTTGCTATTGTTGCTAGGGAGTTACTGTCCGATTGCCAGGTCGTAACACAGAATCACAGAGGTCCACAATAATAACGGAGTTCTTTAATAAACATATTCCCATATATCATTTTACACGAAACGTTCGTTGTGTGGTTGTAGAAGGCACCAACTGAATCATATCTGTTACGACGCGACGGTAGTTTTGGGTTCTGATTACATTCGGAAAGCTCTCATGGGCGTCAAAAGTAATTTACATGGGGGAGGGCGGGGGTGACTTTAAACTTGCAATGTTGCGTGTAAATGAGTTGGTCGCTATCGAAACGTGTCATACTACCAGAAATTTTACGGGCGACACAAATAACTTATTGTATCCCACGGGATATGGTTTAGAAGATACACGGGATATCACTTCTTCAGATATGTAGGATTCTGTAACGATAAAAGCTCCGATCTGCAGACTTCAAGGAGGAGACAAATGCCTCCTCTCCTCCCCCCCCCCCCTTGACACCCTTGTGAACGTCTACGAAATTCGTGTAAAATTATATTCCTAGTTACGCTACGATATCGTATGGGTTTACGAACAGTAGCGTCGGTCTGTCCTATGCTTGTACGTCATAATTAACCACCCACGGTTCCTCAAAATGAGAACCATTGTGGAACAGTGTACAGACCTTTAATTAACTCTCCAGGCCTTCTCTGAGAATGCACAATAACATCATTGCCCCAGTACAATATACACACTATGTTTTTCATTTGAATGGTTTGTAAGATACGCTACAAGAGATCAGGCATATGGGATTATAGAGCTGTGGAATCCAAGTATTTGCAGTGGAGAGAGAACCGCGCAAGGAATCTGAACGCAGAGGACGGCAGTGGAAACCCGGTGGCCAGCAAGTGGAAGTCCCAGATGCGCTCCCCATTGTCCGATCCACGCGGTGCAGCAAGCGCGGTCGGGATTGCTTCAACAACAATACCCACCCACCGGCCGAGAACAATGGAATCGCTGTCGTAATTCTGAGCGAGGGGGAAAACGGTGAGAAACACACTCGTTCTGGAAGAATGGCAGACCTGCGTGCAACTGACGCCTCATGATGTGTGTAAGTTTTTGTGTATGTACTACCTCACGCCTTGTAAATATTTAAAGAACGTCATTAACACCAGGATAAGCTACTGCTCGAATATATGTAGTTTTTGACCGACATTTCCCGTCATACGATTCATTATCATGCCTACGAAAAGGTAATATCCTGTCGATAGCATTAGTAACGCCAATGCTTCGATAATGAAAT
The DNA here is from genome assembly GCF_023898315.1 of Schistocerca nitens. Lineage (NCBI taxonomy): Eukaryota > Metazoa > Arthropoda > Insecta > Orthoptera > Acrididae > Schistocerca > Schistocerca nitens. The sequence continues at coordinate 682,998,368 of NC_064619.1, read as the reverse complement.
GTAGTCTGAAAACTTTATGACGTCATAGCCATACCGGTCTAGCGGTCACTCACATAGCATTTTATTTGCGACGTCATAGGCAGTATCTAGATATTTTATGGATCTGATGACTTGAGTAACGGAACTGGTAGCCACCAGGAAGCCTCTGAACTCTGATGGTTAAGGCGTTCTTTACATGAAAGTAAATCTTAATCATTTAGTTCGACTATAGTTAACGAAGTGAAAACCTACGTATCTTTCATTCATCTGTAGTCAAACTGGGGCAATTACATTTTATGAAGACATAATTCCTGCTCCCGGGTGGAAGGGTGTAAATCTGAACCACTTATTGTGTCTGGCGAATCTTCACAGCGTTGAGAGATGAAGGCTAGGTTAAAGGCAGACTGAAAAAAATCCATGGTCCAACCGACAGTCGATCCCGCGACCTTTCGTTGTCAGGCACGCGGTTTGCCCCTTTCTTTCGTCCTATATATGTGTTTCTTTGTCATTTTTCGTCCGAATTTCAGTGCAGACGTCACATGACAACTCTGAGATTTCGTCGACGGAAACTGTACTCTTTTTCCTTTTTTTTAATTAGTGCATATAGCTCGCAAACCTCTGGTCGAACACGCTTGGTACTGGTAGACCCACAGGACCAACTCTACGTAAGCAATGTAACCTCCTTTGTCTTCGTCATGGAAAACTGATGTCTCAAGCCGCCAAAGACTTTAGCGATTTCTATGATGCTATGATAGTGTCCAATACAGAGTAAATGATAGACGCATTTCATGTTTTCTCTGAATGCCGAGAGCGACCACCAACACATTAGTCTCTGTCCCTCTTACAGCTGTTGTTGCACATGGTAATCTCTGTGGTCTCTTTCATGACATGAGTTCCAGTGAACTAATACGTGGGATAAGATTTTTATTTCTTCAAACATAAACTTACGTTTATTCATAAGTCTGATCTTTCTAAAGACAACTGCGTTTCAGTCAGGACTTCACCTACGCAACTTAAATTTCCAGTTGAGAATTCCAATCATGTGTTCTATCCTTAAATGCTTTTACAGGATGGAACACCAAACGTAAAATTGGATCATCTGCTTGTATTAAATTTATTTACATTTTCGGAGATGCGATTACGAACAATCATCAGCTGTACAACGGAATGACGACAGTGAAAATTTATGCCGGAACGGGGCTCGAACCCGCAGCTCCAGCTTTACGCGAGCAGTCGCCTAAACCGCTTTTTTTTTTTTTTTTGCCTTTCGCGGGCAAGTGCTCTACCAACTTTTTTTTTTTTTAATTGAACAAACGGAGAGTACATATATATATACACAAAGCAAAAGTTCTTCAAGGTACCAGTTAAACATATACAAATGAGTGTTAGGTAAACAAATTATTAGAATAACATGAAATACAACAAAATAGAACATATCCTGTTTTCCTTTTTTGTTTAAAAATTTGTATTGAACAAACTAAAAGTACATATATATTCACTATGCAAGAGTTCTTCAAGGTACCATTTAAAAATATACAAATGACTGCTAGTTAAACAAAAAAATATTAAAAAAGAAAAACATTAATTACAAGAAAATATAACATATTCTGTCTTCTTCCTTGTTTTTGTTTTTTTTTTTTAAATTGTGTTTGTTTTTGGTCGATGCATGAGAACGTGGATAAGGGTGTTGCATCATGTGACAGGTAGGCATGGTACACCCCAACTTTGAGGGGGGTCCAGGAAGACGCTGCGGAGATAACCGGCAAAAGTTTGTCGGTAAGATGGTTTTCGGATGAGGGTGCTGTGCGCGGTCACAACTTTGTACCAGAAGTCAAGGACTGTATGCGGACCACTCTGAAAGAGATATTCTAAAGCCTGTCCTCGAAACCAGATTAGGGTATGGTGCTTAGCAAGAGGGTAGTGAAATGTCTGGGGCAACAACAGGAAATCCGGGGTTACCGTCGTTGGTGGGGCACGGAGGTAAAAGCCCACGATTCGTTGGATGAGGAGCCATACGTTTTGTTTCAGGGGACACGTAAGACGGTGCTCGTCGGTGTCTTCGAGCTGACAGTCAGGGCAGAGTGGGGAGGTGGCCAGTCCTATGCGATAAAGTCGACTATTAGTCGGGAATTTTCCATAGACTAAAACATACCAGAGTGCAGACACAGACGACGGTAAAAAGGGTGCATGTACACACCCCCAAACCGTGCGCCAGTTAATGTCAGGATGCTGTAGCACCATGGGGTCGCAAGGGTTGGACAGCATAAACAAACGATAATAATCTTTTGTACGGGGAGGACGGGTGACTGGAAGATCGGCCCGAACGTAGCTGAGTTCTATGAAACAATTGGCGACGTAGTACAATAATGGAGAAATAGGTGCCACATTGATCGGTGGATCGAGAGAAGCTGGTCGGAGGATATCTAAGAGACTGCGTGTTATGGACGGGACCGGCCCCTGCCAGTGCCGCAACAGAGTGTGGACAAAGAGTGCAGAAGAGCGTGCCCGCACGTTGATGAGTCCGAGGCCACCTTTTGCAGGAGGCAGTGTTAGAGTGTTGTAGCGGACTTTGAAAAGTGCCCCTGCTGACACGAAATATCCAAAGGCTGATTGGATGCGGCGGCCAAGGAGTAACGGCATTGGGAGGATCTGGGCGACGTGTACCAGTTTAGGGGCGACATAGATGTTGACATAGGACACACGTTGGAGTTGGTTTAATTTACGGTGCACTTGACCGCGGACATGGTGCCGAATCGACTGCAAAAGCCGCCGGTAAGCCAGGGCCACTGTGCGGTGTGTGGAGCTCGTAAAGTCGATACCCAAGTAACGAAGGGTGGCACTGACTGGGAGTGGGGTCGGCACCATAGCCGGGAGGCCGCGCCCAATGTGCATCATAGTCGATTTACGGACATTAAGAATGCCACCAGAAAGACGTCCATACTGGTGGATCCATTGGATGGCGTCATTGAGTTCTGTGGAGGAGCAGGTGAGAAAGAGGAGGTCGTCCGCATAAGCCCTACAGTGAAAGGTGTGGTCACGCAAAGTGAGGCTCTGCAGTCTAGAGGTAAGTCCAGTGATGAGGGGCTCAAGTGCAATGGCATATAGTAAAGTACACATAGGGCATCCTTGACGCACAGAGCGGCGTATAGGAATCGGTCCTACAAGCCTCCCATTGACTTGTACCATCGAGACCGCGGGAAGTAGTAACCGACGAATGGCATCGACAAAAAGCAATGGGAACCCCATACGTGTCGCCACCATGAGGAGGAATGGGTGTCGAACGCGATCAAAGGCACTCGTGAAATCGACGGATACCAGTGCTGCACGAAGGCGACAAACCGACGCCAGTGCAATGAGGTCACGGCATTCTCCTAGGGCTGTTTGTAAGGTGGCCCCACAACCACGTGCAGTCTGCTCAGGTGAAAGGACCGTAGGTAAGACGGTGCGTATGCGCGCTGCTAACAGGCGTGCATAGATTTTATAGTCTGCATTCAGTAGTGTAAGGGGGCGATATGCAGAGACAGGAGACCCTCCCTTCGGTTTAGGCACAGGTAGAAGAATGCCAGTGACGAATTCAGGTGGAATTGGGAAGGACGCAGTAAAGAGTTCCTGAATCATTTCCGTCCAGCGAGGAAGCATTAACGTCGTGAACGCCCGGTAAAACTCCACTGGGAGACCATCTGGTCCGGGTGATTTGTTCTTGGCCCCTTTGTTGATCGCATCTACCACCTCTTCTGCGGTGATTGCAGACATCATGGACGTTGACTCCGCTACGGTGAGGGTCCGATCAAGGGAAGGACGGAGATCATCAGGAATGGGCGTCGCCATCGGTTCATCATCATAAAATTGGCGATAATGTTCAGCAAAGGCAGACACCACTGCCGCCTGTGTTATGTGGTGAACACCATCGGAGGTCGTGATGTTGGGGACAAAAAGTCGACGTCGACGACTATGGTCGGATGCGGCATGGATTGTGGATGGGGTTTCGTCGTGGAGGAGGTCTTGTCGTCGGGAACGCACCACGACACCATGCAGTCGTGCACGTTGAAGAGAGAGGAGACGAGCTTTAGTACGTTGTCGTTCCCTGTGGGTGTCAGGTGATGGAGGGAGCGCATCGAGATCACGGAGGACGGCGTAGTGAAAATTTGTGGTGTCTCGATGCCATGCTGCTGCTTCCTTGCCACGTTGTATGAAGGCCTTTCTGATCGCAGGTTTGGCACATTTGAGCCACCAATGGAACGTGGATGTGTACTGCGGAAGGCGTCTTTCGCAAGACGCCCATGTAGTGGCAATACATTGTCGGCAGTGTGGATCATTAAGGAGGGAGGTATTAAGCTTCCAGTAACCTCTGCTGCGCCACACTGACTGAGGTGGCAGAGCCAGGGAGCAAATGACGGCGCAATGGTCCGAAAATGCAAGGGGCCATCGTTCAGCTTGGGCGACTTCATTGCCGAGGTGAGCAGAGACATAAAACCGGTCCAGTCTGCTCGCAGAATGTGCTGTATAATGGGTAAAACCGGGGGTATTGCCATGAATTTTCTCCCAAACGTCCACTAGATGAAAATCTTCGATTAAGGTGAGCAGCGCCGGGCATGGCGAATAACCAGGCACTTGGTCCTGCGGATGGAGGACACAGTTGAAATCGCCTCCCATGATAAGGCGATCATAGCGTCCAGAAAACAGGGGCGCCACGTCATGGCCGAAGAAAGTGGACCGCTGCCGACGGTTCGTGGAGCCAGACGGAGCGTAGATATTGATGACGCGCGTGTCGAAGATGGTAACAGCCATGCCTCTTCCACAGGGAAGAATTGTTGTGTCCGTGAGTGGGATTCCTTCGCGTATGTAGAAAGCCACTCCACGCCCTGATTGATCACATGTGGACGTGTAGGAGTCGTAGCCGTAGACTGGTGGTAGTGTGGAAACGCGTACTTCCTGAAGAAGGGCGACGTCGACGTCAGAGGCCCGAAGCATGTCACATAGGAGTTGCAGCTTGGGTGCAGTGCCGATCATGTTGATGTTCATTGTGGCAAACCGGTATGTTTGTTTCAGTGGTGGTGGACGCGCATCTACCATCACCAAGGGAAGTAAGAGGAGGGCACCGACAGGATGTCCCGTCCCATCAGCTGCAATGCCTCGCTTTTGATGTTAACAGGCAGCCTCGTCCGGCGGAGGCAACTCATCCGGAGGAGGGGGCGTACCGTCCTCAATGTCGTCGGCCCATGCTCCTGTGCCGTGGGTCTGTCCAATGTCCATGGGAATTGCGTCGTGGTGAGAGAGATCTGGAGTTGTCGGCGGGGAGACAGGCGTCTCAACCGGCGCACCGATCGTTACATTGTGCGTGGCGACCTCCATAGTGGTCCCGTCCTGCGAAACGTCTTGTTCATCATGAAAGTTGTCCGCCGACCTCTGCGTGGAAATGTCGGCTGCTTGGGTGTCGTCTTCGTCGTCGCGGGTGGCAACGCTCTGAGAGCCCGTGGGTGAACGGCGACGGCGTTTGCGCCTACGTGGCGAGCGTTGTTTGCGCACGTGTTCCTCAGTGTCGGACGACGGCAAGGAGGAGCGTCGACCTGGTTCGAAGGCGTCGGTGGGTACAATGAAATTGTCAAACAGGTGTTGTGAAGATGTACTGGTCTCTTCAGCGTCCGGTGCGGGAGCCTGTTCGGCGGCAAGGTTGTCAGGTGGGACGTCTGCACCGTCCGTTGGTGACTGGGGCGGTGGGACGTGCCGATCGGAAGGACCGGGCGACGGACTGGACGAAACTGTAGACGTGGCAAGAGCCGCTGCGTAAGTGACCAGTAAGGCGGTCATCGTGGGTGTGACGGACGCTTCCGACAACGGGAGCTGCGCGACACGTCGTTGAATGCATTCAGACCGTAGGTGACCTTCTTTCCCGCAACCGGAACAGGTCCGAGGTTGGCCGTCGTACATTATAATGGCACGGCAGCCTCCGATACGTAGATAGGAAGGCACGTGTTTCTGCAACTCGATACGGACCTGTCTAACACCGTTTAAAACTGGATAGGTCTGAAATTGGACCCATCGTTCGGCAACATGTTCCAGAACGTTGACATAGGGACGGAGCGCCTCGATGACGACGTCTGCAGGTAGTTCGAACGGCAGTTCGAAGATCCTTATCGTCCGTGTGCCGAGACCTGCGTGATCGACGGTAACTTGTCCGACGTTGCCGTCGGAATGACAGAAGCGCAGTCCACGTTTTGCCTCGTGAAGCACCTTGTCGCACGCCGCATCGTTGATCATTTTGACGTAGACGGTACTGCTAACTATGGACAAGTGGATACCAATTAGATCCGTTGGTGGTATTTTAACTTCATCGCGTATAAATCGTTCTACCTCCAGGGCCTTGGGTCGGGCGAAGTCGGAACAAAAGTTGAAACGTAATGTCTTCTTCCGATAGTTGTGCGCCATGGTGGTCGAGAAGGAAAACGGCACTTACAGCGGCCGAAGTAAACACAAACACACCGTGCGCGCCTCGCCCGCAGCGCTCTGGCGCGTGACCGCCTCGCAGCACTGCCGGCGGCAGACTGCCAACGATTTGGCCATCCGTGCACGACCCACTGCCACGCCCAAACTTTCATCCGTCGTCGTTCCTGAGTCACAAACTGTACTCATACACACGTTATGTTACTCTTGTACAGGGGACTACATGTTAACTGAAAGTCGCTGTCTGGTATCAGAGGGTAAATACCATACTGCCGTGCCTGTATTGTTAAGAAGAACGATGCACTCTTCGATCGGACATGCATGCCGTACATTTTAATTTAAAATCACTGTCTGTTTCCGGCGGATGAATTCGATATTGCAATGGCTGTACTGTTAAGAAGAATGATAAAGTGTTCTTAACAACACAGGCGCTAGGATATCGTAAATTAAGTTATTTCATTTTAGTTACCTGTTTATTCACTGTAATGAATGTAACACGTCATTACCCTTTGAAAATCTCTACTTAAATGTATTTACAGTAGTAGCGATAGCTCACACCATCATCCAGTCGAGACTGACAAATGAAACTTTGGCTGTTAATGTGTAGTGAAGATGCTGAGGCGAATGCGTGTGTGAATGTTTTATAGAACTTACTTTTTAATATCCTAATTTCTGATTCCTTTCATTGTAAGAAATGCACCTTCGTAATCCGTGTTATTCAATGGACGTGTACTCTGCGTGTCGTTCAGTACCCTACCATTACCTGGAAATTTTTTGTTGTAAAATTATTGTGTAACTTAGATTGCGGTATGCTCCCTAAGTCAGTGACACTTATGCAACATTTTACTGCCCCTAAAACAGATGCACCGATTGACACGATCATTTATGTTTGATGTGGTTGTCAGACACGTACATTTCTGACAGTTTGGTCTTCGTCGCTTTGAGCTTCGCTACAAATTTACACACATAACTTGACAAGTAAAATTGACGATTCATTGTAGGCCAAACGTATTAATTATTTCCTTTCGAAGATACGTTCCGAATCATTATTTTTTTGTCGAGAAATTTTGTTAACGCCTTCCTCTCAACAACACGTAATGAAATACTGGTTCACGCGAATTTATATATCTTCGTACCACTATTTAGGTATCTGACTGAAACGTTTGAGACAAGCACCAACTGTGAATTTCACGCGCGATTGCACACTCAGACTTACACAGGGCGATTCAGCTGTCCCTACCAGGGCTTCATTAACCACGTGCGGAATTTTCTTGCGTTCTCAACGCCACATGCGAACTATTAATCCTACAGAAATAATGTAAAGTACTTTTTGTTAGGAAATTTAATTTATTTGAATATTGTTTAGCGACATATTTTCACTACAGGCGTAGTTTTCTAGTTAGTCAACAAAAACCTACAAAAGTGCCCTTCAAACACACTCTTACTTCCACATACAGTCCCACCGCTCAGAATTTCTAACATGATGTTCAAGGCACTCTCCCCTAACACTGTACAGATATTTGCGACTTTGCGACTGCACAAGTTGATTCCCATAATCGACCTGTTCTGCTCTTCATTTACTGTACTTATTACGCCAACAGGTTAGTCGAGATCTCACAAATTGCAAAAACAACGTTTGTGTAAATTTCACCTAAAAGTTTTTTTTATTTTAACAGCATAAAATTAACTATTACATGGTTGTATTCGTCAGGCCTAGTGACTACGCCACTACTGTGCTTGTAAGGGCTACGTTTGGACAGAATTGCAAGCGTAGTTACACTACTGGCCATTAAAATTTCTACACCAAGAAGAAATGCAGATGATAAACGGGTATTCATTGGACAAGTATATTGTACTAGAACTGACATGTGAATACATTTTCACTCAATTTGGGTGCATAGATCCTGAGAAATCAGTACCCAGAACAACCACCTCTGGCTGTAATAACGGCCTTGATACGCCTGGGCATTGAGTCAAACAGAGCTTTGATGGTGTGTACAGGTAAAGCTACCCATGTAGCTTCAGCACGATATCACAGTTCATCAAGAGTAGTGACTGGCGTATTGTGACGAGCGAGTTTCTCGTCCGCCATTGACCAGACGTTTTCAATTGGTGAGAGATCTGGAGAATGTGCTGGCCAGGGCAGCAGTCGAAGATTTGCTGCATCCAGAAAGGCCAGTACAGGGCCTGCAACATGCGGTCCTGCTGAAATGTAGGGTTTCGCAGGGATCGAATGAAGGGTAGAGCCACGGGTCGTAACACATCAGAAATGTAACGTCCACTGTTCAAAGTGCCGTCAATGCGAACAAGAGGTGACCGAGACGTGTAACCAATGGCACCCTATAACATCACCCCGTGTCATACGCCAGTATGGCGATTACGAATACAGCTTCCAATGTGCTTTCACCGCGATGTCGCCAAACACGGATGCGACCATCATGATGCTGAAAACAGAACCTGGATTCATCCGAAAACATGACGTTTTCCCATTCGTGCACCCAGGTTCATCGTTGAGTACAGGCGAACCTGTCTGTGATGCTGCGACAAGGGTAACCGGAGCTGCAAACGTCGTCGAACTGTTCGTGCAGATGTTTGTTGTCTTGCAAACGTCCCCATCTGTTGACTCAGTAATCGAGACGTGGCTGCACGATCCGTTACAGCCATGCGGATAAGATGTCTGTCATCTCGACTGTTAGTGATACGAGACCATTGGGATCCAGCACGGCGTTCCGTATTACCCTCCTGAACCCACCGATTCCATATTTTGCTAACAGTCATTGGATTTCGACCAACGCGAGGAGCAATGTCGCTATACGATAAACCGCAATCGCGATAGGCTACAATCCGACCTTTATCAAAGTCGGAAACGTGATGGTACGCATTTCTCCTCCTTACACGAGGCATCACAACAACGTTTCACCAAGCAACGTCGGTCAACTGCTGTTTGTGTATGAGAAATCGGTTGGAAACTTTCCTCATGTCAGCACGTTGTAGGTGTCGCAACCGGCGCCAACCTTGTGTGAATGCTCTGAAAAGCTAATCATTTGTATATCACAGCATCTTCTTCCTGTCGGTTAAATTTCGCGTCTGTAGCACGTCATCTTCGTGGTGTTGCAGTTTTGATGACGAGTAGTGTAGTTTTAGCGTCACATTTAGAAAGGTCGTTTCTCTTTCATTATGCTCACAATCGTGTTTACATTAATAATGTTAATGAACTATGCTGGTAATGTAACAGCACAATCAACAGAGATCAGAAAGGGTCGAATATCGAGAACAGTTCGTGTAGTCGGAAATTTTTGTACTGTGGTTGGAGTGAATGCTGCGAAAACCATAGTAGGAATCCTGGCTGTTGAGGGATGAGTGTGGGGGTGGAGACGTGTTAAAGGTCACTTTTATACGTTTTTCTTGAATAACTCGAAAATGTGTCCAAGTGAACAATGTAGCTACATTAAATATTCTACAAAAAAAAAAAAGTCCTGCTCATTTTTTCTGTAGGACTAAGAGTTTGCACGTAGCAATCGAGAATATGTGAAGATCTCTTGACTGATTTTTAACGCTGCGTTTGGACAGAAAGGAGTTTTCAAGCGATCGCCACAGCTGAAATTCATTTTTTTAATAATTTTTTATTTCAAATGTTTAATTGTTTATTTACCACAGACACAGGAAAGTTGACTGATGCGGAACCACACTTCTAAAAGAATAACAACTGGTTAAACAGAAATTTAAAGTCCAGTATTGTGAAATGGGCGGGGGAACCTATGACGCCGTGTGCACAACGTGGCGGCCGTTTTGGAAGCCACCATCTTGGATGCAACTCACAATTTTCAAATCCTTATGTGACATTTCAGACAGACAGAGAACTACATGAGAGAAACAATGGTGCCCTTCATTTGAACAGAGCTATACCGTGACAATCAGAAACGATCTAGAATGGTTAAGGATGAAGCAACATCAGCCGCCATTATGGCATCGTACAGTTAAAGGGTCTAGAACACACTAGTCGTCGCATCTCGCGGGAAATTGTGGTCAAAGGTTTTAGTACTTGTGAGCGCGTTACGATACATGTCCATCCGGACTGAGGAAACGAATAGTAACGACCTTACAACGTACTGGACAACACAACCTGTAGTCCTTATGTGTTATCGATCATCATTCGCCTTATTCTGCGCAAAATACGACGAAATCCTCTTAAATTCCTAATAAATGAAATACCTCAATAGTCAGTCAAGACGGAATATGACAGTTAAGACCCATGTGCAAATCGCAAACACCGTAACCGCATTACAATACGTATTATGAGACCAGCTTCCTGTTTTGACTCTAACACTGTGCCGTAGGCTTCTGGACAGGCACATTCGGAGTTTCAGATGATGTAATACAGATTAGTGAATCTGTTTGCTGAGCATCCCGCAACTGCGATACATAGGTACTTTGATCCACCAGATGACGATCGGAATTCATAATAAACAGAGTGAATAAAGCAGAGAGTACTTTTCCTTAGACTGCTGATTACTGAGCAGTATGATCGAAAATTTCCGTTACAAACTTCTAGAACACGTATAGATGAGTGAGCACATAGTATTTTGAACAGGAACCCATGACAGGAAACGTACAGTTTCCATTCTACGTCTACGACGGTTTCAATGCAGATGTTTTACTCATGCACTTCCGCTTATATGACTGAATTAGGCGTACGCAGTACAGTTATTACGTAAAACTTCGGAAGGAAACATAGCGAAACATCCATTTATCTCTTAAACAAATTTTTTGTTTACGTAATTTCAAAACACAAAAGAACGCAGTATACCTGAAGTACAGAACAGTTCTGTTGCATTACAACAGCGGCTCGATGCGGTGACTACCAGCGTTGTTACAGGCACTGTAACTACGAAGCATGTTCTGGTACACACTCTCTTCAGTGCAGCGGCCAGAACTCGTGCGAGAAGATCTTCCTCCGTCTGTGCAGGAGTCTCGTAAATTAAACTTTGCATACGTGGATGTTTCGTTATGTTTCCTATCGAACTGATACCCAACAACTCTACTGCGTCACGCCTAATTCAGTTTATCAAGCAGAAGTGGATGAGTTAAACGTCTCAAGTGAAACCTTCGTAGAATGGAAACGGTACGTTTCCGGACATAGGTTCCTCTTCAAGATATTATGTACTCACTCCTCTCCACAAGTCCTTGAACTTTGTAACGCGAATTTCCGAACACCGTGCATTGCAGTTGTCTTTAACGTTCTACTCATAGCCAAGTATATTGTATCTGATGATGGGACGCAAGGCACAGAAAACTACCTTATGTTAATAGGAACACTTTGCAATGTATGTACAGAAGTTTTGTATTACTAAGAGTGTGGCAGGAGTAAAATACAGGGAGGGAGAGGCTATTTACAATTTGTACAGAAACCAGATGGCAGTTGTAAGAGTCGAGGGGCATGAAAGGGAAGCAGCGGTTGGGCAGGGAGTGAGACAGGGTTGTAGCCTCTCCCCGATGTTATTCAATCTATATATTGAGCAAGCAGTGAAGGAAAGAAAAGAAAAATTCAGAGTAGGAATTAAAATCCATGGAGAAGAAATCAAAACTCTGAGGTTCGCCAATGAGATTGTAACTCTGTAAGAGACAGCAAAGGACCTGGAAGAGCATCTCAACGGAAAGGACAGTGTCTTGAAACGACGATATAACATGAACATCAACAGAAGCAAAGCGAGGATAATGGAATGTAGTCGAATTAAATCGGGTGGTGGTGTAGGAATTAGATTAGGAAATGAGCCGCTTAAAGTAGTAAATGAGTTTTGCTATTTGGGGAGCAAAAAAACTGATGATGGTCGAAGTAGGTGTAAAATGTAGACTGGCAATGGCGAGGAAAGCGTTTCTGAAGAAGAGAAGTTTGTTAACATCGAGTATAGATTTAAGTGTCAGGAAGTCCTTTCTGAAAGTATTTGTATGGAGTGTAGCCATGTATGGAAGTGAAACGTGGACGATAAATAGTTTAGACAAGAAGAGAACTGAAGCTTTCGAAATGTGGTGCTATAGAAGAATACTGAAGATTAGATGGGTAGACGACATAACTAATGAAGAAATATTGAATAGAATTAGAGAGAAGAAAAATTTGTGGCACAACTTGGCTAGGAGAAGGTATCGGTTGGTGGGGCATATTCTGAGGCATCAAGGGATCACCACTTTAGTATTGGAGGGCAGCGTGGAGGGTAAAAGGATGTAGGTTGCAGTAGGTATTGGGAGATGAAGAAGCTTGCACAGGATAGGGTTGCATGGAGAGCAGCATCAAACCAGAAGACCACAACAAAAAGAAGAGTGTTACAGTCGCTGCATCTCAAATATAATCCCCTTTTTTTATTTGGGAAGACATAGTCACCGGGAATCTGCAATCTGACTTTATTTCGCTTCGTAGAGAAAAGAAAACTGAAGAAATTGAACGTCAAAGCTACCGTTTCGGCCACGATCGGGTTAACATGTGTGTTATTGGTTACAGTCTTTAATAATGTGGCACTGGTTTCTGGTGTTTGTGTTGTATACGGTTATGTTCACAGTGGTGAGGAGAGTTGGGCCACAGAGAAGAGGGGCAACTATTGTCGTAGGAAAGTTCCACAAGAGCAGAAATGATTAGTGAACAAGTAACACAGCAAACAGAAAATTTACTTAACTTGTACTTCTCCAAACATACGAAGTATCTTTATAAGAGATGAAACAAGAAACAGAGTCCAGCTGGTAGAAGGCCAACAACGGTGTTGGTGGAGCCGCGACTAAGCGGTGCCTGCATAGCGCCCTGTAGCGACGTGGTTCCCAGTGAGAGCTTACCTCCTACATCGCAGCGACAGAGGGCGCTCCGAGTACAGTGCCGGCGGGCGGTGGTGTGGCTCAGCGGGCGCGTACCACTGGGTCCGCAAGACCCCGCGCGACTGCTGCCGGCGTCAGACGTCAACTTGCAAATTTCGTTGCTGTCACGCCTGTAGGGAGGTACCGACACCTGATACAACACTTTGTTGTTGAATAACCAATTTAAAGTCAATATCGATATCAAGGATAATAATCGAGTTTTTTTCCGGCATTACTTAAGAGGAAATGACACATTGCATGAAAACAATGTTCTGGGTGCAAAATCAAATTTAGTAATGAAGACAACTGGTCACCTCATAATCATCCCTCTTCCATGGGCGGAGTGAAATTTATATTTTCAAATGAGGACTCCCCCCAATTTTACTGCATACTCAGATTATACAAAAAAAAAAACATATTGTTTACTGAAGCCATTGGCTTCAACTCGTGGTAGATGCAATTAAGAACCGACGCATTTTATTCTACATTTTATTTACGATGTAAATGTAAACCTGTGTCCTAACGGTTAATATATTTTACACTACTGGCCATTAAAATTGCTACACCACGAAGATGACGTGCTACAGACGCGAAATTTAACCGACAGGAAGACGATGCTGTGATATGCAAATGATTAGCATTTCAGAGCATTCACACAAGGTTGGCGCCGGTGGCGACACCTAAAATGAGCTGACATGAGGAAAGTTTCCAACCCATTTCTCATACACAAACAGCAGTTGACCGGCATGCCTGGTGAAACGTTGTTGTGTTGTCTCGTGTAAGGAGGACAAATGCGTACCATCACGTTACCGACTGACAAAGGTCGGATTGCAGCCTATCGCGATTGCGGTTTATCGTATTGCGACATTGCTGCTCGCGTTGGTCTCGATCCCTGAGTCAACAGATGGGGACGTTTGCAAGACAACAACCATCTGCACGAATAGTTCGACGACGTTTGCAGCAGCATGGACTATCGGCTCGGAGACTATGGCTGCGGTTACCCTTGACGCTGCATCACAGACAGAAGCGCCTGCGATGGTGTACTCAACGACGAACCTGGGCGCACGATTGGCAAAACGTCATTTTTTCGGAAGAATCCAGGTTCTGTTTACAGCATCATGATGGTCGCATTCGTGTTTGGCGACATCGCGGTGAATACACATTGGAAGCTGTATTCGTCATCGCCATACTGGCGTATGACACGGGGTGATGTTATGCGCTGCCATTGGTTACACGCCTCGGTCACCTCTTGTTCGCATTGACGGCACTTTGAACAGTGGACGTTGCATTTCAGATGTGTTACGACCCCTGGCTCCACCCTTCATTCGATCCCTGCGAAACCCTACATTTCAGCAGGATAATGCAGGACCGCATGTTGTAGGTCCTTTACGGGCCTCTCTGGGTACAGAAAATGTTCGACTGTTTCCCTGGCCAGCACATTCTCCAGATCTCTCATCAATTGAAAACGTCTGGTCAATGGCGGCCGAGCAACTGGCTCGTCACAATACGCCAGTCACTACTCTTGATGATCTGAGGTATCGTGTTGAATCTGCATGGGCAGCTGTACCTGTACACGCCATTCAAGCTCTGTTTGACTCAATGCCCAGGCGTATTAAGGCCGTTATTACGGCATTGGTGGTTATTCTGGGTACTGATTTCTCAGGATCTATGCACCCAAATTGCGTGAAAATGTAATCACATGTCAGTCCTAGTATAATATATTTGTCCAATGAATACCCGTTTATCATCTGCATTTCTTCTCGGTGTAGCAGTTAGTGTATCTTGCTTTGATGCAAGTATTACAATAACTATGACCATTACCGAAATGATGGGCACATCATCATGAAGCGACATATAAAGTTACAAGTTTTTTTTTATCGAATAGTTTCTGTAAAATCTTTGAGAAAGATTTGCTAAAGATGAGCCTTGAATCTGTCAACGCAGCGCGCAACTGCCCGGCCGAAAGTGCTCAGGCAATGTCGGCCTCCCCTTCCAAGCAAATGAGTGAACGCCCCCAGCGCTTTGGACGAAAACGCGTTGCAGCGCGTCGGCCAGCGTAACCTACGCAGACCCTAGGTTTCGCCCTAATCGCTTCACAGGCTTTTGCTTAAGGTCAAACTGTATTGTCGGTATGAGGTAATGGATGTTGGAGACATACAGGTATCGGGAGTAATTTGATGGTTAGTGCAGTATCGGGACACGATCATCCAATAAATCGTCCACCCATACCATCTCAGCGGGGTTCGACTGACAAGACAAAGAACGAGTTCAGCAAGCCTACAGGAACACTTTCCACGAGGAAGCAGGATTCAACCAAACGGATTCACCTTCGGCATCTGCTGACGTGATATTTTTGTAACTAGTCGAAATACTGTATAGTAACAACCCCTTAGAAAAATTAGGAAAGACTGTCCTGGTAAGCCTCTTACGTTATTTGATTTTCAAACAGCTGAGAAAAACTGAAGGTACTCAGACATTTCTCTCTTTACTTTTTCTGATCATCACTAAACAATGACACACTTTTTTTAATTTCTTTTTTTTAGCGCAACGCAGTCTGACCTTCAATAATCCCTACAGATGAATGGCCCTGACTAACAATAACCTATACCTTTCATGAATCACTTACAAAAATCTTCGTTACTCGAACTACTGCAATACAGCGAGCGCCAATACTGCCAGCTAAATAAAAGATTCTAGCTACTAAAGGCACTAACTACTGATAGGCATATAGTTAGCAAATGAAAGATTTTGATAGAGAATAAACAATCTATATACCTTAATAGTGTTCAAATGTCATTATATATATACAGGGTGTTACAAAATGTACGGCCAAACTTTCAGGAAACATTTCTCACGCACAAAGAAAGAAAATATGTTATGCGGACACGTGTCCGGAAACGCTTACTTTCCATGTTAGAGCTCATTTTATTACTTCTCTTCAAATCACATTAATCATGGAATGGAAACACACAGCAACAGAACGTACCAGCGTGACTTCAAGCACTTTGTTACAGGAAATGTTCAAAAGTCCTCCGTTAGCGAGGATACACGCATCCACCCTCCGTCGCATGGAATCCCTGATGCGCTGATGCAGCCCTGGAGAGTGGCGTGTTGTATCACAGCCGTCCACAATACGAGCACGAAGAGTCTGTACATTTGGTACCGGGGTTGCGTAGACAAGAGCTTTCAAATGCCCCCGTAAATGAAAGTCAAGAGGGTTAAGGTCAGGAGAGCGTGGAGGCCATGGAATTGGTCCGCCTCTACCAATCGATCGGTCACCGAATCTGTTGTTGAGAAGCGAATGAACACTTCGACTGAAATGTGCAGGAGCTCCATCGTGCATGAACCACATGTTGTGTCGTACTTGTAAAAGCACATGTTCTAGCAGCACAGGTAGAGTATCCCGTAAGAAATCATGATAACGTGCTCCACTGAGCGTAGGTGGAAGAACATGGGGCCCAATCAAGACATCTCCAACAATGCCTGCCCAAACGTCCACACAAAATCTGTGTTGATGACGTGGTTGCACAACTGTGTGCGGATTCTCGTGAGCCCACACGTGTTGGTTGTGAAAATTTACAATTTGATCACGTTGGAGTACATACTGGGGATAAGATATTAACTTTTGTGGCACTGCCAAGCTTTCTTAATAAATTCCAAGCTTTCTTACTCGAGTGTTGGAAAGACATGTTTTCAGTTAGTTCCATCGATTTCTTTTGCCTAGCTGAATCTAGGGCCGAAATCAATTCATCTGCTACCTCGGTGTCTCGAGTCGTTTTAAATTCGTCATACAATTCTTGACATCTAGGGCACCATCCAGGAATGTAGTTCTCTCTGTAGCCTCTTGGAATATGTTTTCTGGCAATGGAATGAATTAGTCTAACAAAGCGGTCGTAGTGCCTAACTTTAGGTGGAATAAACTGAATAATATGATCAACCTCTTCAGAGAATTTTTCCCATTTGGCTTTTTGGAAGTTCCGTCGTGGCTTTGGTATGGAGTTCACAACTGGGATTTCGAGTCCAATTTTCACCAGTACAGGACGGTGTTGGCTTCTAGGGAAATCACTGAGCACCTTCCTGCTGTTCTGCAGGGGTAATCCTTTGTTGTTGGTGGTAACGAAACAGAGATCGGGAGTGTAGTCCTGAGCCCATCTAGCTGAGTGGAATGTCCCTTTTTCCTTCCCGTCAAATAGTAAGAAAAGGCGTTCCATTTCAGCCCATTCTGATACTTTCTCACCATCTTCATTCGTGGTTCTGTAGCCGCATTGTGTGTTATGGCTATTGAAGTCTCCAATCACTATTCCTAGATGTGGAATATTTTGAGCAGCTTCATTTACCCATGGTTGTGCTGGGGGCTTATAGATGTTCACAATCTCTGTGTTGGCGACTTTCAGCCTGATGGTATGGATGTTATTTTCCGTTTTTGTTTGGACGTCTGTTACCTCTTCAACATCATTCTTGATATATGTTGCAGATGCGTAACTTGCATGGTATGTCGCAGCAGCTAACGTGTAGCCAGGCAGCTTACACCTGGAATGAAGTAGGGTTTCGTCTGAGCAGTGGGTTTCCTGTAGTAGAACAGCGTCCACCTTGTTTTCAATCAATATTTGAGTGAGATACTCACTTTTTGCTCTGCTTGTTCCCTCTATTTTTAGCTGTAGTTCTTGGCAGACCACCAGAGGTCTAGCAGCCTATATCTGTAAACTATTTAGCCGTAATTTATTTTGTCTTATCAGACAAAATAAATCCTAACAAAATAGCAGCCAGGATTGTTAACATAACAAGAACACCAAGCAACAACAACAAACAGAAAGCCAAAGAAATAAAACATGAGCTAAAGTCTAAAATGTCTCAAACACAGCCTTCCGAATTTGCACAGAAAATCTCTGCAGCTGAAGTTGTTTCAGCCCTAGATACTCTGAAATCTGGTAAAGCGGCTGGTTGTGATGGTATATACCTGCAGTTCCTTAAACATGCTGGCCAAAGTGCAGTGAAGTGGTTAACTACACTGTTTAACGAAATTCTCGCAACAGGAAGACTGCCAAATCTTTTTAAGAAAACTAAAATAATTGCCATCCTGAAACCGTCAAAATCTGGTAACAATCCTGAAGACTATAGACCCATTGCACTTCTAAGTGTCTGCTATAAACTGCTGGAGAGAGTACTCTATAATAGAATTGCACCAACTATCCTGAAACACATTCCTGCAGAACAGGCTGGCTTTAGACGAGACCGCAGCTGTAGCGATCAAGTGCTAGCGTTGGCAACATACATAGAGAAGGGCTTCGAAGACCTGAAGGAAACAATGGCCGTGTTTATTGACCTAACATCAGCATATGATACAGTGTGGCGGAAAGGTATGCTTCTTGAGTTCTTAAGAATAATTCCATGTAAAAGAATTGCACAACTACTCAATAACATGCTGTCCAACAGGAAATTCCAAGTTCACCTAAAAGGTCAAGTAAGCAAGGTATACAATTTAAATGACGGAATACCACAAGGATCAGTATTGGCCCCCCTACTTTTCAATTTAGATGTCGCTGACTTGCCAGAAACGAAAGCAAGAACATTTATCTATGCTGATGATATAGCCTTGGTGACGCAGGCTAACGATTTTACAACTTCAGAAATGACTCTCACTCAGGATCTACGAATTCTAGATGAACTTTTTAATGGATGGCGACTCAAAGTAAACAGAAATAAAACTGAATCCTCCACCTTCCTTCTGAGTAATAGGCATGCTCGCTATAAACCGCAAATTTCCTTTAGAAATCAGTTGCTGTTATATAACCCATTCCCAAAATACCTCGGCGTGACCTTGGATCGTTCGCTGATATATAGAAAACACCTAACTGAAACAGCTTTAAAAATGAGAACCATAAGCAATATATTACACAAACTCTCCGGAACAACCTTAGGAGCTAAGGCATCAGTACTCAAAACAACTGCCTTCTCACTTGTATACTCTGTTGGGGAATATTGCAGCCCAGTATGGCTGAACAGCGCTCATACAGGCATGGTAGACACGCAGCTGCATGTAGCCATGAGAAGCGTATCCGGAACAATAAAATCCACACCCACAGAATGGCCACCTGTTCTGTCTAATATTGCACCACCGAAGTTACGACGTCAAGCAGCGTTGAAAAGGGAATGGGAGGAATGCTCCAAGAATCCCGAGTTTCCGCTACACCAGGACTGTGATGCCACTCAAAGGCAACGTCTTAAGTAGAGGAAACCCTCCTGGAGACTTGGAAAAAGGCTTACTTCTGAAGTATTCCAACCAGAAACAGCATGGCGGGAAGAATGGTTCGCAGCCAATCCCGATTCTGCAGGTCTCATCGCTGATCCTACACGAGTCCCTCCTGGATTACACTTACCTAGGAGGTCGTGGACCACCCTAAATCGCATACGCACCAAGCACCGAAGATGCCAGGACTTGAAGCATAAGTGGGGAATCGCTGAAAGTTCCAAGTGTGACTGCGGACACCAACGACAAACAATACACCACATAGTCACAGAGTGTCCCCTACGGAAATATGCTGGAACTCTGACCAGCATACATGAGGTCTCTGAGGAAGCAATCTCCTGGCTGGATACTTTATATATTAACCTACAGTTTTTATTACAACTTGAAGCTCTGTTTGTCAATATTACTGTTTATAAAAACCACATTTTCTCTTTAACATGTAACTCATCCTAGTGTATTTATCCATATGTGTCTTATTGATTTATCGATCTAATCTAAGACTTTTATTACCATAAATGAATGTAATCTATTTTATTTGTAGTATACGCATATTGTGTTACCAGTAACATCATTGCTGTTCAATTCAAGTAATGTATCCTTGATGCCAAACGAAATAATAAAAAACATACTGACGAAAACTAAAATGAGCTCTAACATGGAAAGTAAGCGTTTCTGGCCACATGTCCACATAACATCTTTTCTTTATTTCTGTGTGAGGAATGTTTCCTGAAAGTTTGGCCGTACCTTTTTGTAACACCATATATATACACACGCACACACACACACACACACACACACACACACACACACACACACACACATATATATATATATATATATATATATATATGTGTGTGTGTGTGTGTGTGTGTGTGTGTGTGTGTGTGCGTGTGTATATATATCAGTTCATGACATCCAGTCTTACAAATTTTCTTTTTCTGGTGGATACACGTCCAGATCGTCTGCTCTCAGAACTCTGCCATCTCCCTCCCCACACCCACCACTGCTGGCTGCTCACCTCCAACTGCCCAACGCTACACGCTGTTCACATCCAACTGCCCAACACTACACAAGCGAATGTTCCAACAATGAATCCAGCCAGCCACAGACTGCACACAGCACAGTCAGTAATTTTCATACAGAGAGCTACGTGGCGTTACCAACATAAAAACCTAAACAGCCTACTTACACCATCATACACTGGATGAGCACAAACGGGTCTCCGCCGAAGGACGGAACAAGCTTTAGCATTAGGTGGGTCCATACTTTGTTGACAACACACCAAGTACAATGAACTCGTTGAATGTTGCCTAGAAACAGATTTTGATTTTATAGATGTGCACTTTTGAACTGATTGTTCTAATTTTGAATACTGTTTTGGTTTTAAGTTATGGTAAAGTTTCACAAGGCTTATTCTTCCGGTCTCTTCTCTCTTTTAATTCCAGTTCGCATATATCGAGAGGGTGAAAATTTCTGGCGGTAATTTTACATGTACTTTGTTAATTTTTTCTCTCTTTCCGCATTATAGTAATTAATAAATGCTTTATAATGTTGTTGGTTAGTTCGTTGATTTGGGGAAAGGGACCAGATAGTGACGTCATCGGACCCATCGGATGAGGGAACGATCGGAAAGGAAGTCGGCCGTGAATTCAAAGAAACCATCCTGGCATTTGCCTGAAGCGATTTAGGGAAATCATGGAAAACATAAATCAGGATGACCGAACGCCGGTTTGATCCGTCGTCCTGTCGAATGCGAGTCCAGTGTGCAAAGCACTTCGCGATCTCACTCATTGTACATCAGACGTAAATTATAACATGCTTATCATTATGAATATAAAACAAATATGTAGAATACCTGGTTACATGTAAGAGATGGCCTAACCTTGTGAGGTTAAATAAATCAGTAAAATTACAACAGTAGATCGAATTGTAGTATGTTCAGTAATACTAAATTTTGTGATTCACCTGGTGACACAGAGTTCTTGCAATAGGGGAATAGTTCCACGTACACCCCACCCATGTACCTTGTTTACATTCCCACAGTATACACGGTGTGTAATCAATTTCAGAGAAGTTTTCTGACACTCCTGAAAAGCGTAAACCATAATCCAGCGAAAGCAATATGTCGTACAAGTCATTCCCAAACATGTCCCTTAGGATTCTGAAGGGAATTCTTGTTATGCGAATTTTTGTTATACCATCCCCTTGAAGCACCATAAAATGATCACTGTGTGGAAGAGCACTGTCTCCCACAAGAGCAGGGAACAACGAAATTAGGAAATGTCTTGTTCTGATAACTTCCAGTTATCACAGAGTGACTTTAGGTTACGTGGGCTTCCGCACCACGAGCTGTCCCCACAGACGTCTGTTCGCCACAACGATAATGGGAAGCATGGGCCTTTCACACTCTCGCCCCACGTAGATG
Organism: Schistocerca nitens; assembly: GCF_023898315.1. Classification (NCBI taxonomy): domain Eukaryota; kingdom Metazoa; phylum Arthropoda; class Insecta; order Orthoptera; family Acrididae; genus Schistocerca; species Schistocerca nitens. Next base: position 682,976,439 of record NC_064619.1, on the reverse strand, counting down.
CAGTGACTGGCAGCACCAATACTAAACAGCGACACTTCAACTGCCAACACATGGCTTCATATGTTGTAGCTCCATCCATTACGATCGACCGTCCAGTCTATTAAAACTAACGGTGACGTAACGGCATACACCACGGCCCTCCATGCATAGAAAACGTTACGAATAGGGAAAAAATTACGACTTTGTGCTTGCGATGAATTTTCGGACGTTGTCTGTTTGTACAAGGTTCGCTGCAGTTTGATTCTGGTTTTATTTCGATCAGCTTTGACCCGTTAACAATAATCCTCTCTCGCTCTCAGTCTTCTTGGATACTTAATTACGATCTTCTAGGAATGTCACCCGCTTTCTGAAGATGAATACAAGGCATTGAACGCAAAATTTGTCTTCTCCAATTCATCCAACAAACCAGCAAGGTCGCAAAACTCAGCTTTCTCTCTTCATCCACGATGTACAGAAGGTAGCTGGTATTGGTTCCCTACTTTATAAAGCATTTTTTGACTTCCGGAACAGGTTCGGTGCAACGATGCACGCTCCTAATGAACAAAACTCAGTAATATAGAATGTCAATAGGCTTAGTGGTTGCACTGACAACTTCCTAACAAAAATAACTCAGTACGGCTGTTTGAACCAGATGAGATTGCAAGTAGCCTCGGGTATACTTCAGAGTTAAATGTTCAGCTCCATTACTACGGTAATTTCATGAGGCCGTTAAGACACAAAGCTGTTTCATATGGAGAAACTGTAACGTCAGGAAAATTTAACGAAATTTTGACAGGCTGCAAAAGAACTATTTTTCGTGCAGAAATTCGAAATCGACCCTAAGCGCAAGCCAAGCTATCACGCACTCAGCATAGACAGACGAAGAGATCCGTTCACGTTTGATTACGCGACTGTCGACCAATCGCAGTTACACATATTATCGACTTCCTGATAAACTGAATTTAAAATGTGCTGATCTGTTTCGAACACATAACAACATTCTACCGGCACAACTATTCGGCGACAGCCTCTGAGAGTGGCAGCGGTAGTGTTTGTGAGCCGGCCGCAGTGGCCGTGCGGTTTTAGGCGCAACAGTCTGGAACCGCGTGACCGCTACTGTCGCAGGTTCGAATCCTGCCTCGGGCATGGATGTGTTTGATAGGTTAGTTAGGTTTAAGTAGTTCTAAGTTCTAGGTGACTGATGACCACAGCAGTTAAGTCCCATAGTTGGCTGGTTCAAATGGCTCTGAGCACTATGGCACTTAACATCTATGGTCATCAGTCCCCTATAACTTAGAACTACTTAAACCTAACTAACCTAAGGACATCACACAACATCCAATCATCACGTAAGTCCCATAGTGCTCAGAGCCATTTTGGTAGTGTTTGTGTGGCCCATTGTACCGCTCTAGGCTGCAGTGACTCCAAAAGTTTCGACAGACACGTCCTGTCGCGGTGATCCTCGGCCGTCTGTAAGAGTGGGAGGATCGGGAGCTAGTTCATTGTCACTGGAGCTTCCCTGTGCCCACCCTCGATTACAGTCGTAACTTCGCTCTCTGGACCTAGTCATTGGCTTGATTTCAACTTATGATACTCGCAGACTGTATTTTTAATCATCGACTTACTGTCGGTCTGGGTTTACACGCGGCAATAACCTGCCTATTATATATGTGTGAAATCTTATGGGACTTAACTGCTAAGGTCATCAGTCCCTAAGCTTACACACTAGTTAACCTGAATTATCCTAAGGACAAACACACACCACGCCCAAGGGAAGACTCGAACCTCCGCCGGGACCAGCCGCACAGTCCATTACTGCAGTGCCCTAGACCGCTCGGCTAATACCCGCGCGGCAACCTGCCCCTTCAGTATCGCTCTACGGCAAGATACAAAAACTATTCGGTGAGTTGTCGAACAGGGCTTCCTTCAAGCCACCAATGAAGATAGCGAGCTTGTGTTTTCTAGCTCTCCTAATGTATGCAACTAATAGAGGAATTAGACTAATGTAGGCAATCATAACTGTATTGTGACTGGAATGAACAATAAGGAATGCTTTACTCGTAAGCGAGATGAAAGACGCATTATTGTTGGATTGCTCTCCTGGTGATCAATCTCTGGAGACAGTCACAGCTGTCAAGTATCTTGGGGTATGATTCTGGAGTTTAGACTACGGTGGATATGAGACAGTGCTCAAACATACTGTCGACTGGCCAAACCGGTTACGACAGTTCGACATGTTATTCTCAATAGCTCAACAGCTCATCTCAGTAGCTCAGTTTAGTGTGCTCACTGATTCTCTGTACCAACAACATGGCTGATGTGAACACATGAAATTAGCTGCAGGAAAAGGACGTACAAGATTAATAGGAGGTACTTTCTTAGGAAATCTAATTCGCCCACAATACTGTTAACTTATAAAACTCTTTATAACGATTCTTTGGCATTGTTAGCATGAGATCCTTATCTAGTACAACTAATGGACAAAGCAGCACGTTTTGCCGCGGATTCACGTAGTCATGTTCACACAAAAATCATGGTAAACACTACTAGAGAGGCTTTATACATCACGGAAAGGTTTGCTGTTAAAATTCAGAGAACCTCAACGCAAGCTACATGTTATGTCACTCTCATCTTTGTTCATCCCTCCACAATTTACAGTGCATATAATGCGTCATCCCCTGTTTATGACAGATCTTCGTCCGCAGCTCGTGGTCGTGCGGTAGCGTTCTCGCTTCCCACGGCCGGGTTCGCGGGTTCGATTCCCCGCGGGGTCAGGGATTTTCTCTTCCTCGTGGTGACTGGGTGTTGTGTGCTGTCCTTAGGTTAGTTAGGTTTAAGTAGTTCTAAGTTCTAAGGGACTGAAGACCATAGATGTTAAGTCCCATAGTGCTCAGAGCCATTTTTTTGACAGATGTTCATTTCAGAGCCAACACCTGTACTTCTACTTACGTGTGTCTCTGTTTCGTGGAGTCCATGAAATTTTTTCTTGGTCGTCCTTTCCTTCTCATCGCAGCCGTGGATGGACCATGATGGATCGGTAGCCCATGTATAACGAGTTATCTGATGTAATTTTAATCTACGTTTTCTGCCCTCTATCAACTCATTTAGTTAGTTCCTTTACTTTGGCCTTCTTAGTTACCATAATTGGTTAATTTACTATCCACGATATTCTTAGCGTGTATTTCCGGCGCAACATTTCAAAGAATTAAATTTCATTTTCATCATATTCCAAAAGCGTCCAGATCTAATCTTCACATGTAGCTAATCTGTACGTGTAGTTTTCGACCTGTTTGGACTTCACTGAAATGCTGTCTCTTGACATCTGTCTTTTTTTTCATGAACAATGTGGTGCTATGTGCTTTCATTGTTCTAACACCCTCCTTATTCTTCAAAATTGACTTCGGCAGTAGAACATTTTTATGGTAGTCAGCTATTCTCAGCAAAACGTCTCAATCTTCTTTTTCCTCTACATAACAGTTCACAACTTTACTTTTCATTCGCTCAGCATTTTTCAGTTAGCAGGTGGTTTACGTGTTATAGTGCCACCTCGCTGTCTTTCCAGCTTACCATCCATGGGGAGTTGTCGCCTACAATGCTCAAAGTGCTCTAGTTTCTCCTTTAATTTTGACCTCGCGAAATTTTTCCCTTTCTATATGTTTCTCGACAGGCCCATCGCTGTAAAATCAGAGGAATTCCAACTCGCTCAGATTCTCGCTGACAGCCCTTCTTCCAGTAAAGCAATAGCGAATGTAACAGAACGACACTAAGCAAACTCCCTCACATAGCGTAAGGCAACCTGTGGAATATACGCCCACAGCGTAGCCTAATTAAAACTAGCCCGGAAATTGTTTCCGAAATTCCGTCGCAATTTAATTATAGCAGCCAATAATTCGCTAGGATAATTATGTGGATTTCAGTGTTCCCCACTACTTTGAAACTGAGCAGCGTCCAGCTTCTAGATTTGTTTTTGGAGGGTTTCCACCTTGAGCGAGACGCAGTTTTATCCCTTCTCCCTTTTCCAATACTTGTTTTCCTGAAGTTTCTCCGTCATCAGAGGGCTTTAATTTTTCTTTCTATTAAACAGGAAAAATGCACTTCTTAACGTTTTTATTGCATCCCATTCTGTCATCTGCAACCATAAGGAACTTAATGTAGAAGGGTTATTGCTCCGAAATTTTACGATTGGGACGTTATGGTTAGGCCCTATGTGGACGACGGTGTGTGTAGGAGACTGCTTATGGGTCGGTGTTGTCTGACAGTTCTTTGAGCACAGAGAACAGAGTTCCGTTAAGAGAGCTGCGTATACTTTTTATTTAGTTCCTTTGTATTTTTTGTGTTTGATAGCTTTCTTCAATTATTAGTTTTTGTGGGGAGCTATGGCAGCATTTAAAAGTTTTCAAGTCCATACTGATGTCTGTATGTGTTTCATGTGGACGCCCAGCACATTGTCGGTCACACTTGGGTTCACTGTTTTTCAAGCACTTTCCTACCGCCGCTTGAATGACTCCCCATCCGCCTCAGCTCTGCTTTTATGCTTTCCTTGTTATGTCACGTGCCTGCCATTCCAGCAGGCAGCGCTCAGTCTGGGCGGCAGGCAGCGATAACATTTCGTCTCTAGTACTAGAGGATGTAAAGTTTAAGGTGGGCTCTGAAGCACGGGGCAACTTGGTAAAAACATACAACTATATTATACATACCTACTCCTGATTCTCAATGTGAGCATCCTTAATTTTTCATAGCCTCTCACGTTCCATTTATGCAGTCCGTCTGTGCCGTGGCGCTCGGCATAGAGTTTGCCTGTTCAAATTTTGCTGGTGAAAGAAATTTTCATCGTTTTTATTCGATCTTCTTCCTTTAACCCGACCTGGTGCGGATCACGAACACTTGAACAGTACTCAAAAATAGGTCGCATCAGACCCTATATGCGGTTACCTTTACAGAAGAACCACCCTTTGCTACAATTCTTCCAATAAACCGAAGTCGACCAATCGCCTTCCCTACCACAATCTGAAACGTCCCCTTTTTGAAGAATTATACAAGATTTTTCTTAAACTGACACACAATATTTTTAGCGCAACGCAATCTGACTTTCAAAAATCCCTACAAAAGAATGGCCCTGACTAACATTAAACTATACCTTTCACAAATCACTAAATCACTTACCTCACAAAAATCTTCGTTACTCGAACTACTGCAATACAGCGAGCGCCACTACTGCCAGCTAAATAAAAGATTCAAACTAAGGAAGGCACTAACTACTGATAGGCATAGTTAGCAAATGAAAGATTTTAATAGAGAACAAACACTGTATTTACCTTAATAGTCATATTATATATAGCAGTTCATGACAGTCTTACAAATTTCAAAACTCCGCCATCTCTCTCCCCACATCCATCACTGCTGGCGGCTCACCTCCAACTGCGCAACGCTACGCGCTGTTCACATCCAGCTGCCCAACACTACAATGGCAGACAACAATGCAAACTAGCCACAGACTGCACACAGCACAGCCAGTGATTTTCGTACAGAGCGCTACGTAACGTTGCCAATAATAAAACAGAAACAGCCAACTTACAAATCTTCACATCCTCGTTCCATTTCATACTGGTTTACAACGACACGACTACAGGACATTACTAATGCTGTTTCACAACATTTCGGGTTTGTTTATCCAACTCATCAAGATTAACTTACATTTTTCTATATTTAGAACAAGCTCCCATTCATGACACCAACTAGAAACTTTTTCTGACTCATGTTGTATCCTCCTACAGTAGCTCCACTTCGACACCTTACCGTGCGCCACAGATTCCTGCCCGCCCTGCCCGCCAAATAATTTGTGAATATAGAGAATAGCAGCGGTCCTATCAGAATTCCCTGAGGCACTCCTGACAATACCCTTGTCCCTGATGAACACCCGCCATCGTGGCAACGTTGTAGTTCCTACAACTCAAGAGGTATTCGAGCCACTCACGTATCTGCGAACCGCACCTTCTTTAAGAACCTGCAGTTGGACACCGTGTCAAATGCTTTTCAGATATCTAGAAATATGGAATGTTCCTGCTGCCCTTCATCGATAGTTCGCAGTATATCGTGCAAGAAAAGGTCAAACTATTACATGACCGATGCCTTCTGAAACAATGCTGTACTGGTGACCTTAGAAGTTAAGTCCCATAGTGCTCAGAGCCGTTTGAACCCTTTTTTTGAAACAATGCTGACTTGCGGACATAAGTTTCTTTGTCTCAAGAAAATCTTATATTCGAACTGAGAATGTGTTTATGGATTCTGCAGCAGACCAATGTTAGGGATATTGGCCTGTAATTTTGTGGGTCCATTCTTTTGCCATTCTTACGTATAGGAGTCATCTGTGCCTCTAGCCAGTCACTTAGGACTTCGCTCTGGATGAGAGATTCACGATAAAAGCAGCCTACGTAAGAAGTCAGTTCCTTCGAGTACTCTTGTAAAGAGGCTGTCCATTTTAATCAACTTTCAAGGGCAACATATAAGGTGATAGTCAATTTTGCTGCCTTTCATAGTCATCCGCTTGACGAGACAATTCGAATGATACGTCAACGCCATACTTCGGATATAACAGACTTAACTTGCATATCAAATGACAATGAAAGTGAACTAGGCAGATCGGAATATGATACTAAATAACTCTTTTCCTCACTTCGCATGTACATACTTTTCAGTAGCAACGCAGGCCTGGAACTGAGAGGAGGCGATGAGCCGCATTGCAATATTTTTCTTTACAAGCCACTTTGCGGACCTGCTTCGAACGATAGGGATGGACCAGAAATACTACGGCCGCAAGGACGAAGGGAGGGTACCGACAGAGTCGCGTAGCTCGTTTCGCCACGGTAGGCCAACGGAGCGTTTATTGCCACAGGTGTTCAAAGGCAGAGGAGACTGCACAGTTCACAGTAATTGGATGAACCGCATTTTCAGAGGCAGAGAAGGAAATAAACAGTTAAAACAGCACATGGTACTCACGTGAACAGTGCATGATTTCTACATACATACACAGGGTGGTCCATTGATAGTGACCGGGCAAAATATCTCACGAAATAAGCATCACACGAAAAAACTACGAAGAACGAAACTCGTCTAGCTTGAAGGGGGAAACCAGATGGCGCTATGGTTGGCCCGCTAGAAGGAGCTGCCACCGGTCAAACGGATATCAACTGCTTTTTTAAAAATAGGAACCCCCATTTTTTATGAAATATTAGTGTAGTACGTAAAGAAATATGAATGTTTTAGTTGGACCACTTTTCTCGCTTTGTGATAGATGGCGCTGCAATAGCCACAAACGTATAAGTTGAAGGATAGTTGCTATCCTGATCCACCGACAACGCCTGGCAACATGCGTGAGCGCATTGTCAATACATGTGCGAACATTACGGAAGGGGAACTACTCGCTGTTGAGAGGAATGTCGTTACACGTATTGCCAAACGCATTGAGGTTGACGGACATCATTTTGAGCATTTATTGCATTAATGTGGCATTTACAGGTAATCACGCTGTAACAGCATGCGTTCTCAGCAATGATAAGTTCACAAAGGTACATGTGTCACATTGGAACAACCGAAGTAAAATGTTCAAACGTACCTACGCTCTGCATTTCAATTTAAAAAACCTACCTGTTACCAACTGATCGCCTACATTTGTGAGTCATATGTTTGTGACTATTACAGCGCCATCTATCACACAGTGAAAGAAGTGGTCCAACTAAAACATTCATATTTCTTTACGTACTACACGAATATGTAAATAAAAAATGGGGGTTCCTATTTTTAAAAAAGCACTTGATATCCGTTTGACCTGTGGAAGCGCCACCTAGCGGGCCAACCATAGCGCCATCTGGTTTCCTCCTTCAAGCTAGACAAGTTTCGTTCTATGTAATTTTTTCGTTTGACGCTTATTTCGTGAGATATTTGGCCCGGCCACGATCAATGGACCACCCTGTATAATGCTAATGAAAGTCTGGGTCACTTGTAGCACGCTCTTTCATTAGCAGAACAAAAATGGTTCAAATGGCTCTGAGCACTATGGGACTTAACATCTGTGGTCATCAGTCCCCTAGAACTTAGAACTACTTAAACCTAACTAACCTAAGGACATCACACACATCCATGCCCGAGGCAGGATTCGAACCTGCGACCGTAGCAGTCGCTCGGTTCCGGACTGAGCGCCTAGAACCGCTAGACCGCCGCGGCCGGCTTAGCGGAACAATCCGAAAATTTCGAGGGAAGGGAGATTGCATTCTTTACGCCATTTCTTTACAGAGGTGGACTTAACAGACATCTGAAACTGTTTTGAGAGTGGGTGAAATAATTCCTGTAAGTAGCAGTTCAGTTGGCAGACTCCAGTGAGGCAATGTTCTGCACAGAGATGGAAGAGGTACCACGAAATACGCAATTTTCAGACTAGAAAGGGCTCTCTGAAACGTTGTGTGCTAAACGGAGTGTTAACGTTCAATGGGCCGTGGAGAGAGATTTTTTTCTGTAGTCACTTTGATTACAATGAACCCTAAATAGATCAGCTTTATGTAAGCTGAGAGTCTCGTATATTCCCCAAGTGGAGAGATTGAGAAGAATCATCTTAGTCAATACGTTCCTGCAAGAACTGTGCGGACATCATTGTCTACGTTGCCCCATCAACCAAGCGAGTGTACACAGCCATTACTAACAGGCTACAGACAAACAGTGTTCTTCTTCAAGGAAGAAGTCGGTGACAGTATATAATTGACACTTCACTGAAGAATAAGTAGATTTATAGGTTGAGAGGCAAGAAGGAGCAGATGCAGTCGTCTGGTGTCCGCACATCCAATGACACAGCATGTAGCAAAGATAAATGACGCATTGCAATCACACAGAGAGTACATTACAGATTGTCGGCCGGCCGAAGTGGCCGTGCGGTTAACGGCGCTGCAGTCTGGAACCGCGAGACCGCTACGGTCGCAGGTTCGAATCCTGCCTCGGGCGTGGATGTTTGTGATGTCCTTAGGTTAGTTAGGTTTAACTAGTTCTAAGTTCTAGGGGACTAATGACCTCAGCAGTTGAGTCCCATAGTGCTCAGAGCCAGCCACAGATTGTCACACGCATGCCTCTTCATCCAGTTCAGTATTTAATTTTGGATAGCATATTAAACCCTCCTTCATGTTGTCTTAGCCAAGCAAGATCGTATTACTGAACGTCAGTTAGGAATGATCGTCCACCTACGTTAATTAACGTTATTTAAGCATAGTATACTGCGCCATCCATTTCTAAAGTGTTCACTTGTATTCTTACTTGTTTGTTTAAAATTATCGTGTAGCAAAGCATTTCCATCTATAAGTGTCTAATCAAGATACATGTGTCAGTTCTATCCTGATTCATTTTGTAAACAATATGACAGTAAGAATACTACAATCGTGCAGGGAACGGGTTGTTTGTCCTAAACGTAGGCCAGCTACTCCCATTAAGTTAACTTGCTACAGTAACTCTTCTTCTTCTCTTCAAATACGAAAGTGATGCTTATTACTATGTCGTTCATGCAGAAGTCTGTTCGACTATCAAACAACGGTGTGTTTGTAAGATTCTCTTTCATGAACGATTTCTTGAACGTAAAATTTAAAACTTTGGCTTTTGTTTCGCTAGCTTCAACCACCTCGTACGACTGGTCAACACCTGACTAGATGGAAGCCTTAGATCCACTTAACGATTTTACGTAGGACCACAATTTTCTCAGGTTCTCTGCAAGCACTTTTGCTTAGGTATGACGGTGCTATGCTTTACGCACAGATCTTTGCACAGACGCACGAATTTCTGCTAACCTTTCCTTTTCGTCATTTGCGTTTTCTCCTTTGAACCGAGAGTGCAACAGCCTCTGCTCCTTCATCATTTTCCGGACCTCGTTATTAAACGATGGTGGATCTTTTCCGTCCTTCGTCGATGGCTCTCCCATTGATGTATGTCCAGTCTCTTCAAGCCAACCGCCTTACACCAGCCACGGTGTCGTCTTTACCAGGACCATCAACACCTCGGAGCAGCAGCAGGACGAGAGAGAAGGAAGAAAGACATTGACCTGTGCCCATCCATCTACACATTCATCGCGAGAGAAGGTGCACAGCATGCGCTATCTCCAATCAGCTCGAAGCCTCGCCGTCACTCTATGGGGCCTCAAAACCATCAAACTATATGCTTCCTTTGGCACAGGTAAACGAAGAGAGAGGGCCCAGATTTGTACTGAAGATTTTTGCACCAATACTTGAGGACCGTTACAGCTACATTGTTCTCAGGGGCGATTTCAACTGCGTCTTGTCCCCACACTTTTCCCCATTACACGTAATGCACAGAACTGAACTAGGTGGTATGTGAACTGCACCTCATAGACACCTGCCGATGGCTACATGGTGACTGGCAAGGATTCACTTATGTCACCAGCCACTCAGTGTACCACCTTAAACCTGTTTACATCTCCCCAGAACCCATGGCACCGACATTTGATGAGGAACTATGGCCAATAACATTCTTGAACTGTGTTGCTTATGTGTGCGCATTATCCTTACCACGGCAGAAGATGTGACACGGATGGGGCTTATGGAAACTGAATGTTGCACTCCTGAAAGGAACCAGAATGGGAGCTGTTGATCACAGGGAAATGGAGGGAATGTGAGACGCCCATACCATCATACCTGTTCAGACTTATGTGGTGGTTAAAACGCGCCAGGCCCACCCTCCACTGCACACTCATCCAAAACAGACAAGAAACAATGTGTTGGCATCATCAAACAATGGTGAAATATTTCATGCTCCTACGGGAGATCTCCGCCCAAGCGCCGTCTGATACACGTCGGGTGGAATTACAGCAGCTAAAGGCGAAATTCACACGACGCCTTCTGGAGGTCACACTCATATGAGTGCATTTTCAGGAGTGGATCAGAGGCGAACCTCTGTCCATCATCCGAGAAAAACAGCGATACTGGAAAACATTGGTACATGCCCTCGACATGCCAGATTGCACTAAAGGATATTGCACGTGCCTTTGTGGAACACTACTGTGATTTTGTGAAGGAGAGGGTCATGGTGCCTCAGTGACAGAGGACATTCTCCATTCGCTGCTGACTGGTGTTCTCAGTGGAGAGGCTGTGGCGACGTTAGCAGACCTGATCACAACCAATAACATTGAATATGCTCTTCACAAGGGGCTGCTAACAAAATACTAGTCCCAGACGGTTTTCCACTAGAGTTCTACCATGCTTTCAACGGTCTTATGGCCCCTCGCTGGGTAACGTTGCATCAGGAACTGATGACCTCCGGCATCCCCTTAGCACCTGAATTCGTCGAAGGCTTCCTTCTCTCAAACCTCAAGTCACTGGGTGGTAGAGCATCGACCATTATCATCCTGTCATTAAGCGTAAGTCTTTGAACTCTTTACACGGATTCTTGCCGCTCGCAATCGGTGTGTCCTTCCATGAATTGTTTCCTCCGATCAGACGTGCCTGGGTGCAAACATACAGACGGCACTCAGAGATTATACGGGCGACATTGACCAAGTAGAGGCTTGTCACTTGAGTGGAGCTTTGATGTAAGTGAACTTCGACCATGTCTTTAATAGGGTAAATCACGATTACCTCAGGGTGCTGTTGTGATCGATGGCCTTACCCATGGCCTCCATCTACTTGCTGTGCGTCTGTGGTGCTACTGGTGTGATGATCGATGGACACCTAGAAAGCTCAATTACCACCTCGCGACTGGTATGACAGGGATGCCTGCTTTCAGTGATTCTGCAAGCCATCACCATTGAACCACTTTTACATGGACTACGATGCTGGCTGGCGAGAACTGTGGTGAGAGGTCATGCCTTCATCTGCTGAGTGTACACAGACGACCTGGCGCTTTCGACGAGATGAGGTGACGATGTGCAAGGGACGCTGTAATGAACTTCCAGATACGATGTTTCTGCACTCAGCAACATGAATTTAAAAAAGTCTGGAGCAATGTAACAGGCAGAGGTCTCCCGGAAAGAAGTGGGGCCCCGTTCTGATTACAAGATACGATTGTCTTGACACATGATGCCGGGAGGATGGTTCAAAATGGTTCAAATGGCTCTGAGCACTATGGGACTCAACTGCTGAGGTCATTAGTCCCCTAGAACTTAGAACTAGTTAAAACTAACTAACCTAAGGACATCACAAACATCCGTGCCCGAGGCAGCATTCGAACCTGCGACCGTAGCGGTCTTGCGGTTCCAGACTGCAGCGCCTTTAACCGCACGGCCACTTCGGCCGGCCGGGAGGATGGCGATGATAATTATCTCTCACTTCTTCAAGGGATACGCACTAACGCCCAACAGAATCTACTCCAGACACTAAAATGATTCAAAGAATTGCTAGTGTCAACATTTACCTGCCGTCCAAAATATCCCACTTGATTACCATTTTATTCTAGCTAACGATGATGACACACACGTTGATGGCGGTCTCTGGCTACTTCTTCAGGCTCGGTCTGATACTAAAAGTACGATACGATACACTCACCCTATCTACCAGTGATGGCGGCCCAGATCTCGTCAGTTTCCAAGTATGAACGACGGTTCTCTATGTCAATGTGGTTATAAAATTGTGGCCTAATATCAGCATAGCTTAACGGGCACCTATGGCCCGTGATAATTACTGCCTGATTGTGAGCATCAACCAAAGATAGCTTGATCCGAGGTCTGGCGTGCAGTCTACACCATCTTCTTGACTTGAAGATCCAGACGACCTGGTATCTGATAGTAAACCAAAAACAACTGACACAGCAACACCTCCAAGCCATTAATATGGCTGTCTCTTCGCTTTGCCAACAGTTTCGTTTGCCAGACATAGATGCACATCGCATGGAATTCGGATCATTAGCAAAATGTGGCAGTTGATAAGAAGAATACTTGCCTACAGTCAAGGACCCACATTCCATTGTATTCCGCCGGCCGGTGGGGCCGAGTGGTTCTAGGCGCTTCAGTCTGGAACCGCGTGACCGCTACGGTCGCAGGTTCGAATCCTGCCTCGGGCATGGATGTGTGTGATGTCCTTAGGTTAGTTAGGTTTAAGTAGTTCTAAGTTCTAGGGGACTGACGACCTCAGATGTTAAGTCCCATAGTGCTCATAGCCATTTTGAACCATTTCATTCCTTGCTGAGACGTTTTCCCTTGAACTAAGGGTAATGCAGGGACATGGATCAAAATAATACCGATATCTTATATGACCCTCCATGAACCATGACTTTGCCGTTGGTAGGGAGGCTTGCGTGCCTCAGCAATACAGATAGCCGTACGGTAGGTGCAACCTCAACGGAGGGGTATGCAGCTTTACTGTATGGTTAAATGATGATGGCGTCTTCTTGGGTAAAATATTCCGGAGGTAAAATAGTCTCCCATTCGTATCTCCGGGCGGGAACTACTCAGGAGGACGTTGTTATCAGGAGGACGTTGTTATCAGGAGAAAGAAAACTGGCGTTCTACGCGTCGGAGAGTGGATTGTCTGATCCCTGAGTCGGGCAGATAGGTTAGAAAATTTAAAAATGGAAATGGATACGTTAAACATAGATATAGTGGGAATTAGTGAAGTTCGGTGGCAGAAACAACAAGACTTCTGGTCAGGTGAATACAGGGTTATAAATACAAAATCAAATAGGGGTAATGCAGGAGTACGTTTAATAATGAATAAAAAGTAGGAATGCGGGTAATCTACTACAAACAGCAGAGTGAACGCATTATTGTGGCCAAGGTAGATACGAAGCCCATGCCTACCACAGTAGTACAATTTTGTATGCCAATTAGCTCCGCAGATGACGAAGAGATTGATGAAACGTATAATAAGATAAAAGAAATTATTCAGATAGTGAAGAGAGACGAAAATATAATAGTCATGGGTGACTGTGGAATTCGATAGTAGCAAAAGGAAGAGAAGGACACGTAGTAGGTGAATATGGATTAGGAGTAAGAACTGAAAGAGGAAGCCGCCTGGTAGAATTTTGCACAGAGCATAACTTACTCATAGCTAACACTTGGTTCAAGAAAGATAAAAGAAGGTTGTATACATGGAAGATGCCTGGAGATACTGGAAGGTGTCAGATAGATTATATAATCGTAAGACAGAGATTTAGAAACCTGGTTTTAAATTGTAAGACATTTCCAGGGCCAGATTTGGACTCTGACCACAATCTATTGGTTATGAACTGTAGAAACTGCAAAAAGGTGGGAATGTAAGGAGATGGGACCTGGATAAATTGAAAGAACCAGAGGTTGTAGAGAGTTTCAGGGAGAATTAGGGAACGATTGACAAGAATGGGGAAAGAAATACAGTAGAAAAAGCATGGGTAGCTTTGAGAGATGAAATAGTGAAAGCAGCAGGGGATCAAGTAGGTAAAACGACGAGGGCTAATAGAAATCCTTGGGTAACAGAAGAGATATTGAATTTAATTGATGAAAGGACAAAATACAAAAATGTAGTAAATGAAGCAGGCAGAAAGTAATACAAACGTCTCAAAAATGAGGTCGACAGGAAGCACAAAATGGCTAAGCAGGGTTGGCTAGAGGACAAATGTAGATGCATGTATCACTAGGGGTAAGATAGATACTGCCTACAGGAAAATTAAAGAGACGTTTGGAGAAAAAATAACCACTTGTATGAATATCAAGAGCTCAGATGGAAAACCAGTTCTAAGCAAAGAAGGGGAAGCAGAAAGGTGGAAGTAGTACACTCCTGGAAATGGAAAAAAGAACACATTGACACCGGTGTGTCAGACCCACCATACTTGCTCCGGACACTGCGAGAGGGCTGTACAAGCAATGATCACACGCACGGCACAGCGGACACACCAGGAACCGCGGTGTTGGCCGTCGAATGGCGCTAGCTGCGCAGCATTTGTGCACCGCCGCCGTCAGTGTCAGCCAATTTGCCGTGGCATACGGAGCTCCATCGCCGTCTTTAACACTGGTAGCATGCCGCGACAGCGTGGACGTGAACCGTATGTGCAGTTGACGGACTTTGAGCGAGGGCGTATAGTGGGCATGCGGGAGGCCGGGTGGACGTACCGCCGAATTGCTCAACACGTGGGGCGTGAGGTCTCCACAGTACATCGATGTTGTCGCCAGTGGTCGGCGGAAGGTGCACGTGCCCGTCGACCTGGGACCGGACCGCAGCGACGCACGGATGCACGCCAAGACCGTAGGATCCTACGCAGTGCCGTAGGGGACCGCACCGCCACTTCCCAGCAAATTAGGGACACTGTTGCTCCTGGGGTATCGGCGAGGACCATTCGCAACCGTCTCCATGAAGCTGGGCTACGGTCCCGCACACCGTTAGGCCGTCTTCCGCTCACGCCCCAACATCGTGCAGCCCGCCTCCAGTGGTGTCGCGACAGGCGTGAATGGAGGGACGAATGGAGACGTGTCGTCTTCAGCGATGAGAGTCGCTTCTGCCTTGGTGCCAATTATGGTCGTATGCGTGTTTGGCGCCGTGCAGGTGAGCGCCACAATCAGGACTGCATACGACCGAGGCACACAGGGCCAACACCCGGCATCATGGTGTGGGGAGCGATCTCCTACACTGGCCGTACACCACTGGTGATCGTCGAGGGGACACTGAATAGTGCACGGTACATCCAAACCGTCATCGAACCCATCGTTCTACCATTCCTAGACCGGCAAGGGAACTTGCTGTTCCAACAGGACAATGCACGTCCGCATGTATCCCGTGCCACCCAACGTGCTCTAGAAGGTGTAAGTCAACTACCCTGGCCAGCAAGATCTCCGGATCTGTCCCCCATTGAGCATGTTTGGGACTGGATGAAGCGTCGTCTCACGCGGTCTGCACGTCCAGCACGAACGCTGGTCCAACTGAGGCGCCAGGTGGAAATGGCATGGCAAGCCGTTCCACAGGACTACATCCAGCATCTCTACGATCGTCTCCATGGGAGAATAGCAGCCTGCATTGCTGAGAAAGGTGGATATACACTGTACTAGTGCCGACATTGTGCATGCTCTGTTGCCTGTGTCTATGTGCCTGTGGTTCTGTCAGTGTGATCATGTGATGTATCTGACCCCAGGAATGTGTCAATAAAGTTTCCCCTTCCTGGGACAATGAATTCACGGTGTTCTTATTTCAATTTCCAGGAGTGTATATAGGGGTTCTCTACAAGGGCGATGTTCTTGAGGACAATATTATGGAAATGGAAGAGGAGGTATAAGAAGATCAAATGGGAGATATGATACTGCGTGATGAGTTTGACAGAGCACTGAAAGACCTAAGTCGAAACAGGGCCCCAGGAGTAGACAACATTCCATTAGAAGTACCGATAGCCTTGGGAGAATCCAGCCCTGAAAAAACTCTAGCATCTGGTGAGCAATATGTATGAGACAGGCGAAATACCCCCAGACTTCAAGAAGAATATAATAATTCCAATCCCAAAGAAAGCAGGTGCTGACAGATGTGAAAATTACTGAACTATCAGTTTAATAAGCACGGCTGCAAAATACTAACACGAACTCTTTACAGACGAATGGAAAAACTGTTAGAAGCCGACCTCGTGGAAGATCAGTTTGGATTCCGTAGAAATGATGGAACACGTGAAGCAACACTGACCCTACCGCATATCTTGAAGGACAGATTAAGGAAAGGCAAACCTACGTTTCTAGCATTTCTAGACTTAGAGAAAGCCTTTGACAATGTTGATTGGAATACTCTCTTTCAAATTCTGAAGGTAGCAGGGGCAAACTACACGGAGCGAAAGGCTATTTACAATTTGTACAGAAACCAGATGGTAGTTAAAGAGTCGAGGTGCATGAAAGGGAAGCAGTGGTTGGGGAGTGAGACAGGGTTGTAGCCTGTCCCCGATGTTATTCAATCTGTATATTGAGCAAGCAGTAAAGGAAACAAAAGAAAAGTTCGGAGTAGGTATTAAAATCCATGGAGAAGAAATAAAAACTCTGAGGTTCGCCGATGACATTGTAATTCTGCCAGAGGCAGGAAAGGACCTGGAAGAGCAGCTGAACTGAATGGACAATGTCTTGAAAGGAGGATATAAGATGAACATCAACAAAAGCAAAACGAGGGTAATGGAATGTAGTCGAATTAAATCGGGTGGTGGTGTAGGAATTAGATTAGGAAATGAGCCGCTTAAAGTATTAAAGGAGTTTTGCTATTTGGGGAGCTAAATAACTTATGATGGTCGAAGTAGAGAGGATATAAAATTTAGACTGGCAATGGCAAGGAAAGTGTTTCTGAAGAAGAGAAATTTGTTAACATCGAGTATAGATTTAGCTGTCAGGAAGTCGTTTCTGAAAGTATTTGTATGGAGTGTAGCCATGTATGGAAATGAAACGAGGACGATAAATAGTTTAGACAAGAAGAGAATAGAAGCTTTCGAAATGTGGTGCTACAGAAGAATGCTGAAGATTAGATGGGTAAATCACATAACTAATGAGGAGGTATTGAATAGAATTGGGGAGAAGAGAAATTTGTGGCACGACTAGAACAAGGGATCGGTTGGTAGGACATGTTCTGAGGCATCAAAGGGATCACAAATTTAGCATTGGAGGGCAGCGTGGAGGGTAAATATCGTAGAGGGAGACCAAGAGATGAATACATTAAGCAGATAGAGTAGCATGGAGAGCTGCGTCAAACCAGTCTCAGGACTGAAGACAACAACAACAACAACAACAACTGCTTTAAATTACTTTTTCCTATATTCAAAGGGATGATCATCACAACAAACCATCCAAGTCATCCTGTATCCTCCCGTACACGACAGCGTCATCAGCAAATGGTCTCAGACTGCTGCTTCCCCTACTAAAAGGAGAACATGATCAGATTCAGAAGGATGTAGGTTGCAGTAGGTACTGGGAGATGAAGAAACTTGCACAGGGTAGAGTAGCATGGAGAGCTGCATCAAACCAGTCTCAGGACTGAAGACCACAACAACAACAACATCTTATATGTTCCACGACAGTGATATGAGCATTATTGAATTTTGAGCTTTTCTACAGGAACGTTTCACTCGCTTTCAGCACCACCCGTATTCGCGGCAGTCCTCTGCCAGTTTTTCTGGAAGTATGTTCTTCGACGCTCCCCACAGCTGAAATGTGCATGAGAAGGTAACTGCTGGATGTCTAATTCTCAGCACAGAAATGTTGACGGGGACATACGGCATTATTCTTCTAGACGAAATCGCAGGACCTCATCTGCAGTCCACGTGTGTGGTCTTTTTGTTTGTTACACAGGAAGAGTGGTTTATTTCTATTGTGAATTATATTACAATGGTTGTTTTTGTTTTCGTATCACAAGGTACAAGTGGTCGCAACAAGCCACACAAACCACTGATGTGTTTCCCTGTTCATCAGTAATAAAGTAAAATTAAAAAAATTACATCCATCTTACTACAGTACATTTACATGTGAAGTTACTGATATGGACTGGTTCGTGACTACCAACTTCTTTTCTATAATTGTTCTAAAGTGTAGATCGTTTCCAGGTAGAAACAATGTTGATATGCATACTCCTGAATTTGTAACTTGTTATCATGATTACCTGTGATTGCAAAACACATGTTTCCTTATGAAGCTATTTTATGTAAAACATAATTTTTTTCAATATTTGCTGCACATAAATCCTGGCGAGTCTATGTACCATGTGTGCATCTCCCATCAATCCTATTACAATCAGATGTGAGAAGTTTACTTGATGTATTACGTTTGCATCTATTCTCATGAGCTTACTCGCCTTAAGGTACATTACTTAAGAAGCGTATTTAACAGAAAGGCAGAATGTTGTATACTTTATAGTCAGGCAGCCTGCAATCTACAGAGTAATGAGAAACAATAAGGTTTATTGCTAAACGATTTGCTCCACTTATTGTTACCGCCATATTGCGCTTCCTTGGAACAATACGTTTGATGTCAACACTGGTTTTGTCGCATCTTTAACCACTTCACTGTTAGCTTGTATCTTCAGTTTACGGGTGCCTTCTTTTTTTATCTTTATCTGTCTGTTTCATTTTCTTGAAATATTTGTGTTTTGTTATATCTGTCATCAGATTTGATTTATTACGCTTTATTAATTTTCCCAAAAGTTTTATCTTGCTTGTTTACTCACGTTTTCTTTGTAACAAAGCAAGTGGTTAGAATAATCACTAACACAAACATTTGATGCTGTTACTGCTGCTCGCTTGTTATTCTGTTATTTTTCGCAGTTGTTACGGATTTAAGGTCTTTTCGATTATTCATCGTGAGGACCTGCGGTGGAATGTTTCTTCCACTGACTAAGGAAGCAAAACATGAATGTAGTAAAGACAACACACCAGCTTCTAGTTGGAAGGAGAAACAGCATTGGTCGTTTTTTTTTTTTTTGTTTTATTATCCGCAAAATCGATTATCGGTCACTTAGTGACCATCCTCAGTGCTGTAATAAACATTTAAAATTGGTAGGCACTGGTATCAACAAGCTTAGAGCGATCGAGTTCATGTGATCGCTTTAAGCTTGTTGATACCAGTGCCTACCAATTTTATTACAGCACTGAGGATGGTCACTAAGTGACCGAAAATCGATTTTGCGGATAATAAAACAAAAAAAAAAAAAAATACGACCAATGCTGTTTCTCTTTCCAACTATATACATTATCTGGTCGTGGTGCACAGAACACTCCATGGAGTCGCCAATCAACACCAGCTTCTTTTACTCACCTATAGATAAAGAAAGCTGAAAGGGATTCACTCTACTAATTTTTTTTAAATTAATTTTCTCAGCTGGGAAAAAAACGTGTAATTAATCATCACGTTTATACATAATATAGTATTATCATATATGTTTGATATTTTGCGTTCAGGTGGAAAGATGAATAAATTTTGTGGTTGTCCAACACGTAGACACCCTACATATAGCTTTCCACGTGAGAAACACTGCTGTTTTAAATTCAGTCCGCAACGCTGAAATGTTTTTCCTTGTGCTTTAAGCAGTGAGCAAAGTTTCCCGTTCTAGCAATGACGGGTTAGTCGATACGGATCGACCGCCGTGTCATCCCCTTCCAAAGCCGCCATCGGGGGAGGAGTGGAGGGACGTGTGTTCAACACGGTCCTCCCGCAGTCTTTGCCGAGTTTCTTGACCTTGAAACCAACAATCGGTCGAGTGGCTCCTGAGTTGGCCACACGATGTTGTCTGCACCCAGTACCAGCAATCCCACCAGCGAAAAATCCCTGGCATCACGAGACTGAGTGCGCTCTAGGGATGGGGGTCGCCGAAACAACCGGTTTTCGGTAATACTGATTTTCTTCATCTCCAGTTTAACGTGACTCTTAAAACACCTCAAAATATCCAGTTTCTAAAATAACCGATTTTCGGTTTTTTATTGCCGTTGTTTCCATTAACCAACGTAGACATTTAACAAAGACTAATAATTCCATTTCCAGCTCCAGATTTTAGTTAAAAATAACAGTCCACATACTGACTGCTGCCTTTCTCAACAACTAATGAAGGACTGAATACTGCAGAAAATCACCAGTCTCCTCGTGCTGATTCAAATTTTTTGAAAAGGTGCTCAAAAAACTTTCTCATTTGAAGCTCACAGAGCTATTTGTGCATAACGAACAATCAGTGCCAAAGGGTAAAAAATGAGGTTGGAGAACAGTTTCTCTCGTTACGTCCTTGGTTCGCGAGTTCTACAAACAAAGGCAGTCTATGTTGACGGCGGCAGCAGATCAGCTATTTACCACTTTGCTTATACACAACGAATGAACTGTCAGGTTTTTAATTTATTAGGGATTCTCTAATTTCCTTTTCCTTCGTTTACTTCATAGAAAAGGCAGACAAATAATTTGTTTTTGTGTAAAATTTATGGTGTTCTCTTCCTTGAATTATTTAGAATGAAAAGCCCGTTTTGTAGTCAAATATATTTATTTACTTTTCAAAAGGAATCTGATACTATTGATTTTTCGACGACAAAACCAAAAATACTGTTTCAAAAAATTTTAATGGACAATTTCAATACCCCATTATGCTAAGTAGGATATTTACTAGTAATAATTACAGTAATAAATTAATCCATTGGCGAATGTTTAATGTCCAATCTGTTCTTAACTAGACATTATATGATATGCTGATCTGTAAGTCGACTGCTCTTATCAGAGACAATATCGCTCAATTATGATACCAATCATCCAGAAGCTAGAGAATTTCCTGCTACCGACAAAAAAATGAAAATCCTGACGTACATCACCTTCTACTCTGCTCGGGAAAAACGGAAACATTACTGCTTCTCGGCAGTGTAGGACAGCAGGTTCATTACTGTTTCAGGAAAGCTGCACTGATTCTTGTGTGTGTTTTGCCCGTTTCTAACTGTCGGCTTTGTTATTAAAATTGCACCGATAGCTTTTCGTACAGTCTATAACAAGAGAATATTTTAAAACAATGGAAATTTTACAAATAAACATTACTCGTTTTTAAGAAGGTTATGTTTTATAAACCAAATATTTTATCACCACTGCTACAAAAATTGATATACCAGTTTTTACAGTTATTGATGAAATTTTTTTAAAAATATCTGTTATAACCGAGTCAAAACAAATACTGAAAAATACCTGTTATTCAGACCTAAGATACTAGTATTGGTTTTAACCTGTCGATTTTTCCCATCGATAATGCATCCCTTACTACAACTCCCAACCTGGAAATCTCCTTGGCATGACCAAGGATCGAACTCGGGTTCCCAAAGGGCAGGCGGACCTTCTTGGCCTTTATTGATAGCCGTACTCTAAGCTAATCCCAGCGGAAACTGGAACTTTTCCGAACTGAATGGCACGCTCGTTGAAATAAGTGGAATAGTTACTTGGCTTTTTCTTTTTCGGTTAATGTTCCAGTTTCTGTAATGTGCTTTAGAAGCTGTCTTGCGGCGTTGTACCGGGAACATTGAGCGAATTCGGGAATTCTGTTGGGAAGTTTCCACTTTCGCCTCCGTTCATAATTGTGTCAATGCACTAAAATGATTTTTCTTCCGGTGTTATCATACTCTGTATTCGCTAATTTTTTACTTGAAGTACGTCATTTATGTTGCTAAGATTGTTCATTCACACAGTCATTCTTTGTTTACGTACTTTCACTCTACAAAACGGTTTTGGTTGGGTACGGACCAATGTTGTAAGTGCCGCTTCCAAGCAGAGTTCTACAACACCCGATCATATTCTAGGAAATTCGAAACCTTCCGCAAATATTCGTAAAGACATAGAACATTGTACAAAAAACTCGTTTTTTTTACTCTTGATAAATACAGTGATGTGAAGGAGACAAGATATATCCTGCAGACCTTCATGAAATGATGCAGATCAGTCCAAACACTCATATTAGCAGAACTACGAGAGCTGCCACCGCACAGGGTACTAGAAACCAAAAAGCAGAGCTGAATATGTATATGCGGTGTATAAACAGGTCAGCTGCATAATAATGTTAGCAAAGCGCATGGAATACAAAGATCTGTGATGTTCAGAATTAGCTCGACATGGCATGAACTCAACAAATCACTGGAAGTACCCTGCAGAAGTACTGAGCCATGCACCCTCTATAGCCGTCCAAATTGTGAAAGTGTTGCCGGTGCAGGATTGACCCCTCGATCATGTCCTACAAATGTTCTATAGGATTCGTGTCGGGCGATCTGGGTGGGCAAATCATTCGCTCGAATCGTCCACAGTGTTCTTCAAACAGCTGACATGACGCATTCTCATCCATGTCTGTCGCTGTTTGGGAACATGAAGTCCTTGAATAGCTGCAAATTGTCTCCAAGTAGTGATCAAAAGTATCCGGACACCTGACTGAAAATGAGTTACAAAATCGTGGCGTCCTGCATCGGTAATGCTGGAATTCAATATGGTGTTGGCCCACCCTTAGACCTGATGACAGCTTCCACTCTAGCAGTCTTACGTTCAATCAGGTGCTGGAAGGTTTCTTGGGGAATGGCAGCCCATTCTTGATGGAGTGACACACTGAGGAGAGGTGTCGATGTCGGTCGGTGAGGCTGGGCACGAGTTCGGCGTTCCAAAACATCCCAAAGGTGTTCTGTAGGATTCACGTCAGGAACCAGTCCACTACAGGGATGTTACTGTTATGAAACCACTCCGCCACGAGCCATGCGTTATGAACAGGTGCTCGAACGTGTTGAAAGATGCGATCGCCATCCCCGAATTGCTCTTCAAGAGTGGGAAGCAAAAAGGTGCTTAAAACATCAATGTAGGCCTGTGCTGTGATAGTGCCACGCAAAACGAGGGGTAGATGCCCCATCCATGAAAAACACGACCATACCATAACACCACCGCCTCCGAATTTTACTGTTGGTGCTACACATTCTGACAGGTGACGTTCACCGGGCATTTACCATACCTACACCGTGCCATCGGATCGCCACACGGTGTACCGTGAATTTTCACTCCACACAACGTTTTTCCACTGTTCAAGCGTCCAATGTTTACGCCTCTTACACCAAGCTAGGCATCGTTTGGCATCTACTGGCCTTATGTGTGGCTTATGGGCAGCCGCTAGACCATGAAATTCAGGTTTTCTCACCTCTCGCCTAACTGTCATGGTACTTGCACTCGATCCTGATGCAGTCTGAAATTCCTGTGTGATGTCTGCCTATTATACATTACGACCCTCTTCAACAGTCGGCGGTCTCTGTCAGTCAACAGACGAGGTCGGTGTGTACGTTTTTGTGCTGTACATCTCCCTTCACGTATCCATTTCACTATCACATCGGAAACAGTGGAGCTAGGGAAGTTTAGGATTGTGGATATATCGCGTACAGAAGTATAACACAAGCGACAGCCAATCACCTGAGCTTGTTCGAAGTCCGTGAGTTCCGCGGAGCGCCCCATTCTGCTCTCTCAGGATATTTAATGACTACTCAGGTCGCTGATGTACCTGGCAGTAGGTGGCAGCACAATGCACTTAATACGAAAAACGTATGTTTTTGGGGGTGTCTGGATACTTTTGATCACATAGTGTATTTCCAGTCAGTGATCGGTTCAGATGGACCTGACGACCCCGTCCCGTCCATTCCATGTCAACACAGTCCACACCATTATGGAGACACCACTAGCTTGCACAGTGCCTTGTTGATAACTTAGGTCTGTGGCTTCCTTGGAGTCTGCGCGCGCACTTGATTTCCACCATCATTTCTTACCACTAACATCGGGACTGGTTTGGCCAGGGTCTAGGGTCCAACCGACATGGTCACGAGTCTAGGAGTAGCCGGGCAGGCGACGTTCTGCTGTTGAAAAAGGAACTCGCATCGGTCGTCTGCTGGCACAGTCCAGTAATGCCGAATTTCGCCTCTCTGTCCTTACGGATGTGTTCATCGTACCTCCGACATTCATTTCTGCCAATTATTTCACTTGGTGTTGCTTGTCTGTTAGGGATAAGAATTCTACTCAAACGCCGCTGCTCTCGGTCGTTAGGTGAGCGTCGTCTGCCATTGAGTTGTCCGTTCTGGGAGGTAATGCGTGAAATGTGGCATTCTCTTGGCACTTTGGATCTGGGAATAGTAAATCCCCTAACGATTTACGAAATGGAACGTCCCATGGGTCTAGTTCCAACTGCCATTCCGCACTCAAAGTGTGTTAATTCTCGTCGGGCGGCCATGATCACGTCGGAAACCATTTCACATGAATCACCTAAGCAGAAATGACAACTGCGCCATTGTACTGCCCTTTTATGTCTCGTGTACGCTACACTAGCGCCATCTGTATATGTACATATGGCTATCCTATGACTTTTTCCCCCTCAGTTTGCTAGAACTAGTATGCAGTTAACCCATCTATGCATCACCTATACTCTTGCAGCTCTTCTTGTCGATTTCTCATACCTGTAATGTTATTTTTGAACTTGATCCTGACTGACGCATTTTCGTTAATGAATGTATCAACAGTTCCATTCTTATGGTTTCCATTTTTGTAATATGGAAAGTTCAGAAAATAGCTCTGAGCACTATGGGACATCTATGGGACATCTGAGGTCATCAGTCTCCTAGAACTTAGAACTACTTAAACCTAACTAACCTAAGAAGACACACACATTCATGCCCGAGGCAGGATTCGAACCGTAGCGGTCGCGTGGTTCCAGACTGAAGCGCCCAGAACCGCTTGGCCACTCCGGCCTGCTAATATGGAAAGTGTTTTAGTTCGAGTTTTGTAAGTGCTACAGTATACTGCTCTTGTCATTTACATTTTATTTTTATTTCTGTGATTCGGGATACATTTCTGACTCAAGCTAGCCATGAGATGATGGTCTGCAACCGAAACTGGTGGTGCAACAAAATGACAAAATACAGCTTTGTATTATGAATTCTGTGGAACATATATGCGCTGTTGAGGAATGCCTGAAGAAAATGTTCGTATTACTAATTACTTGAGCAGCGAACATTTGTTTTACGTAAATGAGAAGTAAACCTAAAGTATGATATCATTACACACCACTGAACGTAAACTTTGTTAAATTACATATTTCCAAGTCCCTGAAGTTGGGAAATACTCTTAGGAGAATCAGATGAAGTTGAACCCGAACGAATGCATGTAATCCTGGCAATCATCACTTAGTTTTCCACAGACTCCTTCTGTAGACCAGCACTGGAACTGCGAGAGGAAGAACTGGTTATCACTGCAAATGTGTGTGTGTGTGTGTTTTTTCTTTTTCGAAGCTGCACGTGTAAATAAAGAATAACTCTCTCGATGGCGAACACTGCCTCGCCTTCGATCAGCGGAAGTGCGACGAGGCACAGCGGAAAGTAGATTACAACTTGCATTGTGGCGGCGCATAAAACGCCGCTCGGCAGGCGAGCAATTCTGACGGATCGCCCGCGGCGTATGGCCGGCGGGTTTTAATCCGGCCATTAATTCTGGGATCATACGCCGCCTCGCCGCCGCCGGAACCAGCCGCGCCATATCTCAAAAACAATTAGTCAGCGCGTAAGCTGGGTCTCTCTCTGGCAGGGCGCCGCGCTGCTGCCACCTCCTGGACGCCCGCGGCTCTGTCAACAACGGCGCCACGCCCACAAGACGCTGCTGCGGGTGGCGGGCAGGGGGGGGGGGGGCGGGGGACAGCTGCGCTGCCGCCTTCTCAGCCCAATCTAATAACGGCAGTCTCATTATTTTAAATGATGCGGAATAGAATATCGTAAACGGCAAAACTGGACACCATTTGATCACTATATATGCAATAGAGGAATTGAGGGGGGATGGGGGGGGGGCGAGAGTGGGTGGGAAATTAGAGTCTGCTTAAAATTACTTGATAGTTGACACTTCAAGGGCTGGAGCTGGAGCACAGCACAAAATAGCCACATTCATTCAGTTGACACGTCGCGCACAGTTGCTTTCATTATGTGGTCCATGGGACAAGTGGCTAACTTTGCCTCATGACAATCGTAATGCAGGTACGAATGACTTATCTCGAAAGAAGAGCTTTTCATGGATATGCTACTGCCTGTTTGTCTCCAAATGCTTCATGATGCTAAAGGTTATTTTTCATAAACGTGTAACAAGTCACCACTTACTCACCTGCATACCCTGTGATCTGTTCTGGTTCTCTATTACATATGCTTACCCTTCTCTGTTCCCGAATTTTCATGAGAACATTAGGACTGTGGTGCTCTAGCTGGTTCAACCTCCGTTGATGGCAAAAAATTTCGTTATTTCAATCAGATAGCGGAAGGGAAGAGGGTCCTTAGCTCATAGTGCCTGATCACCAGGCTGTGCGATAACAGGTTGATTTACTACCCAAGCCGCTTTCTGTATCTTACTGAATGAAAACACTTTATGCTGTCGATGGTGATACACTGATAGATGACCGCTACCCACCCCCACGTTGGATGCCGCCTGGTGGAGTTGTGGGCACGTGAGGCGCTAACAGAACTATGTAACCGCAGGAGACACGGACGGGTGATCACTCTAGCGAAGATGTGGGGTGCAAATGAGGAAATCCATTGAGATAAGTGACTTTGACAAAGGGCAGAATATTATTACGCAGAGCCTATGAACGAGTATCTCGAAAACGGCGAAACTGGTCAAATGTTCACGTGATACTGTAGTGAGCCTCTACGGGAAGAGATGGAAGAGCACTGAAACTACCACTAGGTGCTAAGTGGTCGGACGTCCAGGTGTCTTCACAGAACGTGGTGTTCGGAGGCTTGTGTGTTCTGTAAAGTGGGAGAGATGGTGAGCGATGGTGCACTCACAAGTGTTTCCGAGCACTGTTCACCGTACACTGTTGAACATTAAGCTCCGCAGCAGACCACTCCTACTTTTTGACCCAACGCCATCGTCGATTACGATTGCAGTGGCGCGGGACCTTTGGGATTCGACCATCGATCAACGGAAACATGTCGGCTCTTGAGGTGAATCACATTCTTTAGGTCGAAGGTCGTCTCCACAAAGGCCGCATCAAGGCGATCAGCGGCTCGAAAGGTGTACCTGGCGACGGACGCAACCTGGTGGGAGCAGTATTACGCTACGAGAGACATTCTATTGCACTTGCATAGGACCTGTGGTAGTAATCGAAGACACGCTTACAGCTGCGAACCACCTATATCCCTTCATGCTTGATGTATTCCCTGATGGCGATGTTATCTTTCAGCAGTATAACTGTCCGTGTCTCGGAGCCAGATGTGCTATTCCCGCAGGAGAGTCCGCCAATTGTACTGAACTTGCTTCTGTACCCTATGCTACTTTGCGTGTGTGAAACTGCATCAAGGTGAGCTTCTAGCAAGATAAAATACTGGCTGTCACAGCCAGGAATATCACACAGAACCGTGCTATAGTGGTATGAGGACCACTAGAGTGAACTCACGTTGATGTCTCGGCGACCACATTCACCAGATGTAAATCTTCTGGAGCCCATCTGGGTCACTATCCGTCGCCACACCGCGTACGCAAATCAGCAGCTCGTTATTGGAAGTGATTTCGGGGTTGCAGCCGGTCGTGGTAAACTTTACTCCTCGTATTTCAACTGGACACCTGCCAGTTATCTTCAGGTGAGCTATCGAAGACCGACGAAGACGTTCTCCGCTCCGCCATATGTAGCGTGTTGGTAGTATTGACGCTCATCCGTCAGAGTCACGGTGACAGAAGGACCACACCGCCCGGCAGCAGCGCCCTCGCTGCTGGAACTTGAAAGGATCAGCTGTCTTCGGCGTTGCCGCTCGCCGCAGTCGTCGGGGTCTACTGGCGTCTTCGTATGGAGCAAATCTCGGAGATGATGGGATTCCACGCATTATCCAGCTGGTAGCCGCTGTCACGGTTTATTAGATTTTCCGCGATGCGTATTTCAACGGATTATTTTATAATGGAATCCCAAAATGATGGCCAAAATTAATGTTTTGTCATACTCCATTGAATGTCCATTGGAGATATAATGTTCCGCAATTTCAGACTTCCTGGGTTGCAGAAGAGTGCAACGTTTATGTCCTCTGCGACGTTCTTCCATTGTGCATGTTGTTTGTCCTACATAGGCCATAACACACTGGCGAGGTATTTTGTAAATAACCTTCACTGATCCCAGCAGGTCAGAAATCTCAGGTGCTGGGTGGAAAATCACTTTCACCTGAAAATTACTAAGGATTCTTGCTATATTGAAGGAAATATTTCCAAAGAATGGAAGAAAAGCTGGGTACTTTCCTGTCGAGTTCTCCTCTTTATACGCTTGGTTTTACATGAGACTGCCCTGTTAATCTGCCGGACTGTCCTTAAACGTGCATGCTCTTTAGCAAAGCTATCTCAATCCGACACTGTATGGGACCTGTGTACAAGGGTTTTAAGCACACTCCTAGTTTGGGATGGGTGATGGCATCTTTGCAAGTGCAAATCAGTGTGAGTGTGCTTACGGTAAACAAAATGTCCCAGAGAGCCTTCACTCTTCCCTCTAACCAAAACATCCAGGAATTGGAGACAACCATCCTTCTGTAATTGAACAGTAAACCGAATGTTCTCATGAATGGAGTTAAGATGATGTAAAAACACCGTTAACTTATCTTCTCCGTGGTGCCACACTATGAAAATATCATCCACGCACCTCCAAAAGCAGTTGGTTCAAGGACCGTTGATTCAAGAACTCTTTTCTCAAACTACTCCATAAAAAATTTAGCGACCAGGGGAGACAAGGGCGACGCTGTCAGTCTGTTCAAAATATTCTTCGTTAAACATAAAATAGGCTGAAGAAATAGCAAGTCGAAACAAAGTAGTGATGTCCGACTGAAATTGTTTATCAAGCAGTGCCAAGGGATCTGCAAGAGGTACCTCTGCAGAAAGAGACACTGCATCAAAACTCACTAAAAGTCCCGCACTACCTAAGGTGTACCTACGGGTCTACCTAAGGGGGGGGAGAGCCCCAAGTCTGCTGATAAAATCGGCAGAGTTCCGTATATGATGTGGACATTTGGCAACCAATTGTCTCAGAAAGTAAGCAAGATATTCGGCTAAATCACATGTGGGGGCATCAGTATTGCCCACTATAGACCGCAATGGAAGACCTTCTTTGCACACTTTAGGAAGATCTTAGTTATTCGGATCTTTTAGTGAGTTTTGATGTAGTGTCTCCCTGATAAACAGAATCAGTGATGCATTTCGTTCCAAGGACGGACAAATAAGCAATGAAGCAGGTGGTCATATGTATTATAAGTAGGCTGTTTAGGTTTTTGTATTGGTAACGCCACGTAGGCCTCTGTATGAAAATCACTGGCTGTGCTGTGTGCAGTCTGTGGCTGGTTGGCATTGTTGTAATATTCGCTATTGTAGTGTTGGGCAGTTGTAAGTGAACAGCGCGTAGCATTGCGCACAGTGTTGCCAATTTAGCGACTTTGTCGCTGGAAATGGCGACTTTTGCCTTCGTCTTAGCGACAAAAAAAATTTTTTGCGACAAAAATTATTTAGCGACTTATCTGGCGACTTTTTGGAGTATTGACGACTTTTGAAGTACAAATCAAAACTATTTTGGGCCTGTATTTTCACTAACAAAACTAAGATTTTAACTATAGAATGGGTACTACACTGACTTTGTTCTAGATTTACTAAGTTAAATTAAGTTCTTAGCAGATCATGTAGCATTGTTCAGCATTTAGTAAACCTGAATGTGGGAATTGCCTACATAGTAAGAAAATCTTGACTATAGAACAGTTCATTATTCATTACCCACTAGCCTGTTATCGTCGATAGCGTATCGATCTATAAGTCTTCAGCTTTTGAACTCCCTTTATTTTTCGAATTGACAAAAAACATACGTAATATTAACTATAATAAAATACATTTCTGTCCAGCAACGCAACCTCTAATTTTTCGAAATGTTAACTCGCAGTCAAATTATTACCACATGCACAGTGGTAACGCAAGAACAATTCGGTGGGGGTATCTCAGACATTATTACGTTTTAAACAATGAGCAATAGGACTGACATCGAGTTACCGAGTGAGTAGATTGTTTCATGACCTCTAGTCCGCCTGAGTTTTAATGTATTTTCAGCGATTATTAATTGGTGAAACTTATGTTGTGGTGGCTTACATAATGGATTTACCGCAGAAGAAGAAGCAGTACGCACAAAAATATCGGGATGCGTGGGAAGCAGAACCTGAATGTAATGGGTGACTGAAACCAGTAGTTGGAGACTTATCCAAGGCAAGATGTCACGTATGTGCAACGGTTTTTTATGCTAAATTGTGTGATATTAGAAAGCATTCGAAAACTATTATGCATAAACAAAAAAACTGATTTAAAAAAAACACAAACCACCGTACCTGTGAAAATTGTTCCGAAAACTACAGTTAGAATAGCAATCAGAGCGGAAGGCGCCTTTTCTTTATTTATTGCTGAACATTGTTCTATTTTAGCTGTAGATCATTTAGGAATACTATGCAAGAAGGTGTTTTCCGGTGATGAGGGCGCTATTAACATGCAATTACATCGTACAAAGTGCACTAACATTATAACTGAAGTTTTGGCTCCATATTTTACACAATCATTGGTTGAGAATATAGGTAACCAAAACTACAGTGTACTTATAGATGAATCCACAGATGTATCAATATCTAAAATGCTAGGTATCGTTATACGGTACTATAGTGTAAACAACCAAACCATTAGATCAGCATTACTCAAACTCGCTGTAGTAGAAACTGCAGATGAAAGAAATCTGGCTGCTGATCTTGTGAATTCTTTGAAAGATCGCAAACTTCCAATCGCTAATATGGTAGGAATTGGCACAGATAATGCTTCTGCAATGGTTGGAATAAGCAATGGGCTTTTCGAACAACTCAAGAGAGAATATGGTCTGAAGCGTTTGGTATTGATCCGTTGCATTTGTCACTGTCTTCAGCTTGCAGTTTCGCACGCCTCAGTGAATACCATACCTAGAAACATAGAGTTTCGTGTACGAGAAACCTACATTTAGTTCTCCATTTCACACAAAAGACCAGAGGAATATAAACAGGTTTATGAGACAATAAATTATGGAAAACAGCCACTAAAAATTTGAAGGTCTGCGCAACACGTTGGCTTTCAATTGAACCAGCGATACGAAGAATTCTGGAGCAGTGGGAAGAACTAAAGCCACATTTTTTACTTGCCATGGTTCAAGACAATTGTTACACTGCCGATCTTTTGGACATTGTGACGACTCAAATCATCTTTACATGTTTTACCTCAAACATGCTTTAAAAGACGTACAAATAGCAACAAAAGCTTTTGAAGGAGAAGACAATGACCCCACTAAATTTCTAGATACACTTGTATTTCTCATGCAGTCACTCGGACAAAACATAGTTTTTCCAGCTGTTGATTTGTTGACAACACCAGTTCCAAGCGAATGTATGTACGCAAAATCGGACCTTGGCTTTATAGTTGAACACAAAATTGTCGAGTCAAGTTTGTCTGAAGAAAATAAAGTTTATTTGAAGAAGAGATGCATTCAGTATAGTCTGAAACTCATAAAATAAATTCAACAAAGACTGCCCAAGTAACGTTACGATCCTGAAAAAAATGCCAATGATGAATGTTGAAGAAACACTGAAAGTGAATAAAAATTATGCTGTAGCGGATGAAGCCAAAGAATTGGGTTTTAGTGGCGATTTCATAGACGGTATGCTGCAAGAATGGCATAATATCAACTTCATTAGGTGGAATAACACTACTAACACAGTTCGATTTTGGAGTGAGGTTTTGCAGTATCAAAATTCTGCAGGGGAGAATCCTTTTTCTTTGATTTCACAGCTAGCAATGACTGTTCTATGCCTACTGCATTCAAATGCAGAAGTGGAAAGACTATTCACTTCTATGAACATTATAAAAACCAAACAACGTAACAGATTATCGTTAAAGACAAACAATGTTTTGATCATATTGAGAGACCAGCTGAAGAACCGAAATAAAGACTGTGCATCTTTTGACATGCCGTCAGACGTATTGGAGCTTATTGGAACGAACAAAAGTTACTTTTTAGCGAAAAAACCAGTCGAACTGCAACATCATCTTTTGAGCGACGTTCAGCCCTCTACATCAACTACAGTTCTGTCACAGCATGAAACAGAAGTTATTCGATCTTCTGAGCGACGGCGATGAATAGCTCACATACCGAACCTAATTTGAGTTCTTGCTCCCTTTTGTTACAAATACAGCTGTATATCTCTAGTATATTTGACTACTGTGATTGAAACAACAATTTATGTGTTGCGTCAATAATGATAACATATTTAATTAAACGATAGTGTATTTTATATGTATGTTGTTGCAAGCGATGCGTCATTTAATTAAGACAATATAGCAATTACGTACGAGACAATTTTTATTAATATTTTGCCCAACCCACTGGCTTATTGCACCATTCACAGCACGAAATTTTCAGTACAACCCTAGTAAAATCAGTTTTAGCGACTTTCTAGCGACTTTTGATATTGAATCTAGCGACTCGTGTTTATTAGAGTTGGCAACACTGATTGCGCAGTTGGAGGTGAGCCGCCAGCAGTGGTGGATGTGGGGAGAGAGATGGCGGAGTTTTGAGAGCGGATGATCTGGACGTGTGTCCATCAGAGACAGTAAATTTGTAAGACTGGATGTCACGAAATATATATATATATATATATATATATATATATATATATATATATATATATATATATATATATATATATATATATATAATGACTTTTGAACACTATTAATGCAAATACATTGTTTGCTCTCTATCAAAATCTTTCATTTGCTAACTATGCCTATCAGTAGTTAGTGACTTTAGTGACTTCAGTAGTTAGAATCTTTTATTTAGCTGGCAGTATTGGCGCTAGCTGTATTGCAGCAGTTCGAGTAACGAAGATTTTTGTGAGGCAGTGATTCATGAAAGGTATAGGTTATTGTTAGTCGGGGCCATTCTTTTGTAGAGATTATTGAAAGTCAGATTGCGTTGTGCTGAAAATATTGTGTGTCAGTTTATTGATGATCTGAATAAGTAAAGAGAGTAATGTCTGAGTACGTTCAGTTTTGCCCAGCTGTTTAAAACTCAAATAACGTAAGGAATTTACCAGCATAGTAATTCATAATTTTCCAAAGCGTACGTTTCAGTATCAAGGAAGTATCTATCATAATAAGAACAGATAACAACAGAAATATATGTGCTTCATGCACGAAATGTGTTTATATTATCTTGAATGCAGTGCTATAAGCTGCAATTATAGACGTAGTTTAAAGTAATTTTTCATGAATAAGTTGTAGGTTATGACAGTGAATCAATGATATTCGGTTATTTTTACATTTATTTTACGATCATTCATGTCTCTCGATAATTTACTGATGCTTGGGACGCTAAAACATCATAATCTCTTTTTTATTTAAGTAGTGAAATAACTAAAAACAAACTCAAACGTACGGCAGCTTTCTCGCCGCTAAGGGCGCCAGTGTCGTTGCAACTGTCAGACGGTAACAAAGTTAACGGCAGTGAGTGTCGAGACCACAGAGCATAACATCTCTGGAATGAGCATAATCCACTGTGCATGTTCTTAACATCAAATGGGGCTAGTGTCGTGCGTCTGGGACGATACTGCTTGTTTACAATCTGCGGTAATAGAAAAAATGTGAATATTACATATACTTGCATTGTTTTATATACTTTTCTGCATATTAGAGTTTTAGTAACTGCTACGGTACAGCGTTGTCGGTACTACGCATGTAAAGAGAAGTGTGTGAAACGAGGATCAGTTAGGAGAAACAGTTACTTTTCGTAGGAATGTGCATCAAATGTATAATTGTAAATGTCATTTTGGCATGAGGCACTTTATACGTTAAAAAATATCGAGCCACGGTATTATAAAGTCTCGTATTATAGAGACAATTTCTGCGATTTTGTGATCATATATTTATGAGACAACTGCCAGAGAAATCTGCAAGTGTGTCTGAGTAAACTGCCTGTCAGTGTATGCAAATCGGTGCTATTTTCATATACAGATAATATTTATACATGATAGTGTCATTAATTTCTTCCAGTTTATTCAGGTTTTCAAGTCCTTGTGTGTATTTAAGTATTTCGGTATGAGACAATTTCCAGTACAGTGTTATCGTAAGGCAATTCATTAGAACACATTCGACAATACGAATCAGTGCACTAGAAAACGTAGGAAAGATATTGTTGGCTGTCACTTCTTTTATTACCCCAAAATTCAAGCACCGACCTTGTATTTTTTATTTTTTCGCGGATAGTGCATGGTTTTACTTTTCTGATGAGATGGTGAAAAAATGTTATAGATACTTTACTTATCTATAAAGAGCAGAGGGTAGAGGAAAATTAATTGAAAATAATGAAGGACAAGCAGGTGGTCCAAATCGCTTACAATGTCAGCTGTAACAATTTCATATTTCCAAATCCGTTGTGTTATCGTGAGACTTCGGCTCCGTCTACAGCGTCATTGTAACGTAATTAATTATAACAGAGATTCGAAAATGTGAACAAGTGCAATACAGAACGAAAAAAAAGTTGTCTGTCGCTTCTTATCCCGTCAGCGAGAAAAACGTAAATAAAGTAGAATCTGGTACTGTGGCGAAAAAGCATAATAACATTTCTCTTCACATCTTTGAGCCAATTTCTTGCCTGGAGTCAAATTGTGAAGATGTCTTGGAAACGCGAATACATACTCTGTGGTTCTGATGGTGGCCTGTCTGCAGCAGAGAAGTAATAAACTTTAAAATACCCTAAGCGGTATGTGGGCTAAAATGCGCCCTACCAAAATCACGCGACTTGAGCTGCAGCGTATGTTGCGGACAGAATTCTCGTTCTGCGCATCCGGACGCTCACTCCATAGTATAGTCGCGATTCTATACGTCAGACTGTGACGACAGTTTCAGCTGCAGTCAGAGAACTTACTGCAGAGTCAGAGAGAATAGTGCATGCGTGTGTAAGCTCTTCACGTGCATTCGAAAAGTCTGATTCTAGTCTTGATTGTTAGTCCACTCTCTTGATATTAGTAATGCTGATTATAATATTCAGCAATGATAAAATTCAGGTGAGAAACCTGTGAGGAAGGAAGAAAACCCACAGATCAGACTTTCAAGAAACTTTACGGTCGAGACGTACGAACATGTCGACGGTGCTCGGCAAACAGATAAGTAGCAGCCTTCACTATACCGCCTTCGCACGTAAATAAGTCGCCTATTGGCCTACGCATATATATGTAAACATGTAGAGCAGTGATCTGAGCACTGACTGTTCGCAGTAATGGCACCTTTACGTGTTTAGTAGACAGTAAGTAATCTAAGCGCGACAATTATAACGACGGTTGAGACAGCAGAGATTGTTTTAAAGTTAATTAGCCCTGCAACCGCCATGCACCAGCGCTGCCCAGTCGTTGTTGTCAAGCTTTTTGTACTTCGTATTTTGCTGATCCTGTTGACTGTATCTCTAAGCCTAACCTTGCGACAAATTAACGTGAGATTATTCTAATAAATGTGTTCATAGAGTTCCATTTTATAAACACAATGTTTGTAACGGGAAGCAAACCGACCTTTTCGTTGAAAATTGTGATGAATTAGTCACATGATGAGCAGAATTAGTTTTCGCTCAGTCCGTTAACATAGTGTAAAGACGAAAGTGCAGAAAAATTGCGCGTGATGACTATTTAGACTGTTCATGTATTTCCAGAGTATGCATATAGACTTTTAGTGAAAAATGGCAAATCCCATTTAAATAACTTTTGAAATTTCAACTCATTGTCAGGTCAGTTATTTGAAACTGCGAGTAAACTATTTAGAATACAATGACTAAAATATATTGTTCTCATCTTCATGCAATTACCGATATTGCAAATAATTTTGACTGACTAGAAAGGACAAAAATATTTGTCAGAAGATGTTTTAAGAGAAAAAAGTTACAATTTTTTTTTTAGTTTTTATATGTATTTTAGTGTAAAACTGTGGGAAAGTATATTATTTTTACACGTATTCAAATGCGCGTATATGTAACTTTAGTGAAACTAGTCTTCTTTTTGCTTTCAGCATTTGTTGATAACAGTTATAAGCAGTAGAAACTATCTATTTTGAGGAAAGGAATAGTCTGTCCTATTTCCAGTATCTGCTATTTAGAATAAATTGAATGAAACGTATAGTAACCTTGCATATGTGTTTTGCTACATCGTACGCGTCATCGCTTCATACGGAAACATATTTTACGAACTTTGGTTATAAAAATTTATTTATTTTCCGGTCTGCGGTAGCTCTACCATTTTATCTGTAGTGTGAGGAGACTAAATTGCACCTCCTGGACTAAATACAATTTTTGTTACACCTTCCAGAGCAGACATTGTAACGATCACGTAATGATACTTAGCAGCAATGAGGTAATCGCGAATGTAAATCATGACAAATATGCAGTTGATTTGGCCTTCATTTCAGGGCTGATAGTACCAGTCACCCGTAGAGACAGCCAAATGACAGTAAGTGACAGCTGTAATTTTAATCTTCCAACAGCTTCTCTCATAGCTGTGTTACGAGCTCTCCAGCTAAACATCTATTAAACTACTAATGTACTATACTAATAAATATTAGTAGCTACAGGATGACGTGTCGATTTATAATACTGTGTGGAACGCTACTATTTCCTCAGGTTTCGCCTGCACATTATGGTGCGTATGTAACGATGCTTTCTTATCTCTACATAATGCACCTTGCGACCGAATATAACTGCGCCCAGCACATTTGACTGTTCCACAGCGGTGTTCGGTGGAGGTCTCCCATGGTCATTCAATAATATTTGTCTACTAAATGCGGAATTTATACTCGCGTAAATTACTTTGTAGCTATATTGCAGCAATGCAATCGAGGCTATTTTCATACGATTATGAAGCATGTAGCGCAGCCGTGTTTGGATTTCATCGTATCCGTCGTTAAACATATTATATTAAACGTATGTGTTAATTAAACAATTCCAGTTATTTCCAATAAACGCGCAAAGAGACTGTGTCAATACTTCGAGATAACAATTTAGCGCAAGGTAAATTAATTCTTTCGCCTAAATATATTAGCTGATCTCCAGGAGGGCAATATATTGTTTACGTAACGTTTAATTAACATAATTTTGTCTTATTGCCGTCGGCATTTTCCGACGACGTGTTTTTTCAGTGAATTAGATCAATGAAATTCATTATTAGAATAAACTTCTTGTTTCATATAATCAGTCCGTAAATGCTCTGAAATTATGTTTCTCTCGTAGTGATGTGATGAGCTTAGTGAGAGTGCCTTCTTGGATGCTGCTGTTAAAACGCATTTCGTACAGGTCGGCAAAGGTCACGGAACGCAAAAAATGAATATTGCATCTGACTCTTTGAATTATTCATGAAGCGCTGATGAGCAATAATTTCGAGTATTAATTACATATTTTATGAAACGCATTGTCAAACAAGCTGCGTTTGCAAATGGAATATTTAACCTTCTGCAAATTACCGTTACCCCACATAATCGAGCCCTTGGTTCCATTACAGGTTTCTGTTGGCAATACAGGGGAGAGCGATAGCAGTACAACACCACAACTTAACTGCTAACCGTTCGAGTGTACTGTTATGAGCACGTACTCTGAGACAGTAAAAAAGGGAACTGTTAGGGAGTGAATAGCTTTGAAATAAGCATCGCAACGACGATGGTGAGTAACGGTAGTAGGAAGCAGGATAACGAATAGCCTAATTTGAAAATTGGGACGAGGGAGTAGTTGGAGGAAGTCACATATCCAGGAAGATCGATCACACCAAATGCTGATGCAAGGAAGATATCAGAATCAAACTGCAAAGACAAAGAAAACTTTCGGTAACAAATGAGCAATCGTAGTGCCAATATAAAGTTATTGAAAGTGTCCATCTCGAGCTCATGATTTTATGAAAAATGTGGAGCATCTGAAATGCGAAGAAGAACAAACTGGAAGCGTGGCGCTCGTGAATACTGTTAAAAAATAAATGGACTGAGAACGAAGAGAGAAAGTACATAAAAATAGGCATGGAAAAGAGTCTACGTAAGACAGCAGAAGGCGGAACGGTTTAACGGGACATCTAATAACAAGTCCAGGAATAATCGAACTAGCGTAGGAACGAGCATTAGAGGAGGATGTACACAACACATTATGTACACATTATGTACACAACACATTATAGAAAATATTGTGTACAACAGTCACCTTGAGATGAAATGATTATTACTAGATAGAAATAGAGCGGAGACAGCTAAATCCGGTCGGATGACTGATAAGTTAAAATGATCAGTGGGTCTCTTCTGAAAGGGCGTAAAATTGTTGAGATATGGAAATTAACGCAGCGCTTGTTGGCACCGGCAATGCCATCATTACACTCACTTGTGGCTCCAGAATATTGCGGTGCTCCAATGTGGTTAATAACAAACTTTTTTTTTTCTAGAACATGATTCCTTTAATGAAGTAACCTCAAAGTAGCGAGCATGGGAGACAGGGACTGCGTATAGGTGGCGCTATGTGGAGAAGTGTGTCCGTCTACAGGAGTATCGACGTAGTCCCTGCAGGTGCGATAAACACTTGTTAGGCTGGCGCCACGGTTAACGCAACTGCATATTAATCAGGAAATCTCATGTTCGAATCCCTGTCTGGCGGTTGATATCAATAGGACCTTCGCTTTCCTTTCTCCCCCATCCTCCTTCAGTTTACCTAGTAGTAGTCGTTTTTGCTATCACACTATTTAATACTATTTACTCATCACAATGACTCTTAAAGGAACTGGCACAACTAACAGAGCTCTCTTGAGAACAGCCCGCAAATGCCCTCCACCAGCCACGGCGCTTTCTTTTATTAGGGTCCACGGCCAACGAGATATACCGGCCCTGCAACAAACTTGTGAAAAGCAAAGGTCCCGAGTTCGAGTCTCTGTCCGGCACACAGAGTTAATCTGCCAGAAGGGTTCATATCAGCGCACACTCCGCTGCAGAATGAAAATTTCATTCTGGCAAGTTGTGAACGTTTCCTTGAAGTGTGCTTGATCGGTTTAGCCAGTACTGACGTGAAGTTCGGGAGTCAACAGACGTGGCACCCAATGGGAACAAACATTGGCTCATATGCAGGAGATTAAGCGTGATCGTAAAGACATTGCCATATGAAATTCTTAACCCTTAACTGAGGTTACGTAAAGTTATCCGCCGATCCGCCCGGACAATCACAGCAGCCGTGCTGATGTTGACTTCAGTCACAGCAGGAGCCGGAACACGAGGCCCACATGCTTAACGAAGACAAGCCGACCTTCTTTGAAGTCTTTAAAATACCTGAACACCGTGTAAGTAGGCTGTTTAGGTTTTTCTGTTGGTAACGCCATGTAGCGCTCTATATGAAAATCACTGACTGTGCTGTGTGCAGTCTGTGGCTGGTTTGCATTGTTGGAATTCGCTATTGTAGTGTTGGGCACTTGGATGTGAACAGCGCGTAGCGTTGCGCAGTTGGAGGTGAGCCGCCAGCAGTAGTGGATGTGGGGAGTGAGATGGCGGAGTTTTGAGAGCGGATGATCTGGACGTGTGTCCATCAGACAGAGTAAATTTTGTAAGACTGGATGTCATGACCTTATATATATATATATATATATATATATATATATATATATATATATATATATATTACTTTTGAACACTATTAAGGTAAATACATTGTTTGTTCTTTATCAAAATCTTTCATTGGCTAACTATGCCTATCAGTAGTTAGTCCCTTCAGTAGTTTGAATCTTTTATTTAGCTGGCAGTAGTGGCGCTCGCTGTACTGCAGTAGTTCGAGTAACGAAGATTTTTGTGAGGTAAGTGATTCATGAAACGTATAGGTTATTGTTAGTCAGGGCCTTTCTTTTGTAGGGATTTTTCAAAGTCAGATTGCGTTGCGCTAAAAATATTGTGTGTCAGTTTAGTGTTGATCAGAATAGGTAAAGAGCGAAATGTCTGAGTACGTTCAGTTCTGCTCAGCTGTTTGAAAATCAAATAATGTAAGAGGTTTATCAGCACAGTAATTCATTAATTTTTCAAAGAGGACGTTTCAACCGTTGCATGTTGTTCCGCATCTTCATCGTAAGCATGCTGCAGCTATTCGTAGTTTCAGTGACTGTATGGCGTAAAGGAACACAGAATTTTAGTGTGTCGCATGCTCCTATCACGTCACCACCATTACTTGGTATGCGAAATACAAAGAGCGTCTAGGAAATAGGGCATTACTACCAACCTATCGATACGAGGGTGCCGTGGCCTATGGACATTAGCTGGCCGTTGTGGCCGAGCGGTTCTAGGCGCTTCAGTCTGGAACCACGAGACCTGCCTCGGGCATGGATGTGTGTGATGTCCTTAGGTTAATTAGGTGTAAGTAGTTCTAAGTTCTAGAGGACTGACGACCTCAGATGTTAAGTCCCATAGTGCTCAGAGCCATTTGAACCATTTTTTGAACCTATGGACATTATACGTAAGTCCGCTCTTTTCAAATATTCATGAAACTGATAGGAACCCATCACAGCAAAAGGTCAATCTCGATCTTTGTTGATCCGCCCTCGTGCAAGGTTACTGCGTTTTGTTCGCCACTTAGTGTTCCCTGTGATGTGGGCCGAGTACGCTGCTATCTGTCTCGCCGCACCGGGCCGATTGCAGGGTGTTGTAGCAGGCAGTTTTCATTCCCCTCACGTTTGCGTTGAGCGTATAATCTCCATCCCTACACACAAGGGCGCCGCATCTGCTACGACGTACGAGTTCGCGCGCTGATTATTTTCCGGCCGGAACGTAAAACAGCAGGGCGCGCCAATTGTCCAAACAGGAAAATTAATAGAGCGGGCAGCGGCAAATAAACTGATAGCCACAGGAGCGTGCGCCGTTCGTACGAGGGACGGGGCAGGGACATTGTGTCCCCGCCGCTTCGTTCGTGGGCGGTGTTTACTTTCTGTCAAGCATAAACCACGCAGGGCGCCGCAAACCCGTGGCGCGGAGCGAAGCGACATAGGGTGGCGAGGGTGTGTGGGGGGGGGGGGGGAGGGGGCAACGCTGCGTGCAGCGGCAGGTCCCACGAAAGAAGCCGCCCACGCGACCAGTGGCGGTAGCAACGTCCCAATTAGCAGGCGACACCTCCAGCAGGCGGGAGAAAGCTAACAGCCACTTAACCCCATGCAGATACGCGTCCTCAGTTCCCACGGCCGCAGGAGCACGGATAAAGCCCGCGACACTGAAACAAACAGCTCCTAAAATCTACATCTACATCCATACTCCGCAAGCGACCTGACGGTGTGTGGCGGATGGCACTTTGAGTAACTCTATCGGTTCTATTCCAGTCTCGTATTGTTCGTGGAAAGAAAGATTGTCGGTATGCCTCTGTGTGAGCTCGAATCTCTCTGATTTTATCCTCATGGTCTCTTCGCGAGATATACGTAGGAGGGAGCAATAAATATACTGCTTCACTCCACGATGAAGGTATGTTCTCGGAACATCAACAAAAGCCCGCGCCGAGCTAGTGAGCGTCTCTCTTGCAGAGTCTTCCACTGGAGTTTATCTATCATCTCTGTAACGCTTTCGCGATTACTAAATGATCCTGTAACGAAGCGCGCTGCTCTCCGTTGGATCTTCTGTATCTCTTCTACCAACCCCATCTGTTACGGATCCCACACTGCTGAGCAATATTCAAGCAGTGGGCGAACAAGTGTACTGTAACCTACTTCCTTTGTTTTTGGATTGCATTTCCTTAGGATTCTTCCAATGAATCTCAGTCTGGCATCTGCTTTACCGACGATCAACTTTATATGATCATTCCATTTTAAATCACTCCTAATGCGTACTCCTAGATAATTTATGGAATTAACTGCTTCCAGTTGCTGACCTGCTATATTGTAGCTAAATGATAAGGGATCTTTTTTATATGTATTCGCAGCACATTACACTTGTCTACTTTGAGATTCAATTGCTATTCCCTGCACCATGCGTCAATTCGTTGCACATCCTCCTGCATTCCAGTACAATTTTCCATTGTTACAACCTCTCGATACACAACAGCATCATCCGCGAAAAGCCTCGGTGAGCTTCCGATATTATCCACAAGGTCATTTATGTATATTGTGAATAGCAACGGTCCTACGACACTCCCCTGCGGCACACCTGAAATCACTCTTACTTCGGAAGACTTCTCTCCATTGAGAATGACATGCTGCGGTCTGTTATCTAGGAACTCTTCAATCCAATCAAACAATTTGTATGACAGTCCACA
Source organism: Schistocerca nitens (assembly GCF_023898315.1). Lineage (NCBI taxonomy): Eukaryota > Metazoa > Arthropoda > Insecta > Orthoptera > Acrididae > Schistocerca > Schistocerca nitens. Next base: position 682,933,735 of record NC_064619.1, on the reverse strand, counting down.
TGATCTTACTTTGTCCATTAAACGACTGGGGGGGGGGGGGGGGGCTGTATCAAACGCCTTGCGGAAGTCAAGAAACACGGCATCTACCTGGGAACCCGTGTCTATGGCCCTCTGAGTCTCGTGGACGAATAGCATCAGCTGGGTTTCACACGATCGTCTTTTTGGAAACCCATGCTGATTCCTACAGAGTAGATTTCTAATCTCCAGAAAAGTCGTTATACTCGAACATAATACATGTTCCAAAATTCTACAAGTAATCAACGTTAGAGATATAGGTCTATAGTTCTGCACATCTGTTCGACGTCCCTTCTTGAAAACGGGGATGACCTGTGGCCTTTTCCAATCCTTTTAAAGCGGAGATCTGCCTGTGGACCTAGGAAGGTGCTGCTGCAGTGGGATGTTAACAGTAAATGTTCGAAGAGTGTTCAATAAGTGATCCAAAACATTTTTGCTGAAAACAGGTTGGTTTCATTCGGGATCCAAAACACCACCTTATTCCAGTCTGTTCGCTACAGAGTACTGTATTCCAACATAATATCCGCAAAGGGTTTGCACTACGTTACTGGAAGGGTCCTTCTGCCCTGATGGTACCGCACTATAATATACATCTCAACGTCTTGCTGCCTCAACAAGCTCTCCATTATCCACGTAAACTTCCCACGGACAGCATCCTCGGTAGGGCGTAACAGGTAAGTCGTAAGTGCGAGATCTGGGCTGTAGGGTGTGCGAGGAAGAACAGTCTAATGAAGTTTTCAGTTCCTCTCGGGTGAGTAGAGTGAGACCTAGCGTTGTCATGGAGAAGGAGAAGTTCATTTGCATTTTTTTGGCGACAAACTCGCTGATGATGTTTCTTCAGTCTCCTGTGGGTAGCACAATATACTTCAGAGTTGATCGTTACACCGTGAGGGAGGACATTGAACGGAATCCCCCGTCAGAGCCCCAGGAAACGGTCGCCATGACTTCACCGGCTGAGGGTGCGGTTTTAACTTTCCCTCCGGAGGAGAGGTGGTGTGGCGTCACTTCGTGGATTGCTGCTGTGTTTCCGGTTCAAAGAAATCAACCCAAGTTCCACCGCTTGTGACAACGTTCGACAAAAAATATCACGATCAACCTCGTAACGTGCATATGGTCCTTCGCTGCTCCTCATTGTCTACTGTTAGGCGGCGAGGAGCAGAACGCGAACATGCCTTTGAGTAACGCAACTGGTGGACGAGTGTGACAGCAGCACCAACAGAGGCGTCCAGTTGAGCAGCAAGGTGTCTCACCGTGGTCCTTTGGTCACCTCGAATGAGAGTGTCCGCACCTTCCAACCTGGCAGGAGTGACAACTGTAGGACGATGGAGATCAGACAGGTTTGTGCGACCTTGACAGACCTTCATGACAGACACGTCACCCAACGGCTCACCGTGCTTTTGTTCACTGTTAGGGCTCCGTAGACACTCTGCAAGCGCCTATGAGTATCTGCGATGCTCTGCTTTTCTGCCAAACGAAACCAATGACAGCTCTCCGCTTGGAGCCCACCTTCGTTACAGACGCTATTTTGTACGCTGCGTGTAGCACCACCATCTATGGGAACTTCATGAAGCTATACGCGATGAATCAGAAATAATCTACTATGTCATACAATAAATTCTACATTTTTCAACCGAAATAGGCCGAGTAAAATCATTAGTTCCATTACCCATTGAATGAACCTCGTAAAATTTAAGAAGATGGAAAGAAGTAGAAGGGGAATAATTAACTTTAAGAAATATCAATACTGGAAAAGATACAGTAACGGAAAGGGTCGTGGAATTGTACTACTCATAAAATCAGTACTAAACAGGATTACTATAGAAAAGAGGATGTGAGATGTAGACTGGCACATGAAAAGAAAGCTTTCTCCATGAACGCGCTGCACTGGTATCAGATACTGAGATGGTTGATGAGGGAGATGTTCCTCAGGGCGTGCCTCTGGAGCATGGCATTGTACGGAAGTCAGACTAGGGTCGTTACAAATTAAAAGAAAAATAATCTAAACGAACATCGATATCTGACGTTATTGAAGAACACGAAAAAGGAAGGGGACTGATAAAGGATGAAATGAAGAAGTACTAAAAGAAACAGGTCAGTGTAAACTTCTATGGAAAACACGTGCAGAGGAGGGAATACGTTAGTGGGACGCCTGTTACGTTATACAGAAACAACTAAATTGGCGCGAAACTGGCGGAATAATTTTGAGCTTTCTTCATTTGCGTGGCCGTAGTTGCTTTACAAATTCTGGAGGTATTTTCTTTCGATTGGTTTCATTCTTCATTAGACACTGATACTTTTAGCCTAATTTTTCGCTGCTCTGCGGAACTATGCATTTCTTATGTTTCACGCAGCACAGTTTTCATACACCACTATTTACAGTTTATTTTTATACGTCTAAGCGTGTAGTGTTGTCATAGTGTTGCCAACACAACATTGCCGCTAGTTTGACCTATACTTCCTTTAGTTAATCATAAGTGTGGCATTCTCTTTAATTATGTTGCTGTGTGTTTATATAATGTGTAACAGTAATGAATGATTAGTGATAGACTGTTTTTTTCTGACTAGGTGAAAAATGACACTCGATCACTATGCTTTCATTGCTTTTACTCAGTATATAAATACACAGCAACATAATTAAAGAGAATGCCACACTTATAACTAACTAAAAGAAATATAGGTTAGGTTAAGTTAGGCTAACTAGCGGCAGTGTTATATTGGCAACACTACAGAACTCAATAAACGTTTAGGAGTATAAAATTAGACAGTAAACAGTGGTTTATGAAAAGGTGAGCTGCGCAAAACGCAATAAATGCACAATCCTGCAGAACAGCGAAAAATTAAAGTAGAAGCATCAGTGTCTAATGAAGAAAGGCACCAAAGACGCGCTAGCAGATGGCATTTCCTGAGGTAGGCGAGAAGCCAAGCAGAAACAACCGTAAGCAAAAACCAACTACTTGTTAACGAACTGGTTTTCGATCTTATAAACAAATCAGATTGTAAATATCTTTAATTACAGACCACTGATGATACCTTATCTCAATAAAGCGAAACGGGAACGAAAATATCCCCAAGAATTTTGAGGCTCTACGACAAATAGCTAATTTATTTTAATACCAATAACGTTTCACAACACTGACAGCTTTTTGACTTATATATTTTAAAATGAAAGTGTGGCCTCACCATTAACAGTATTTCACTTAGCTCTACGACTGTGTACACATATCCACAGACTACAGCCGTGCGACGTTACAAATGGAGCGAGTTCTGTCTCTTTCTGTCGTTATTAAGCTTATCGGTTACTGATGTTTAAGAACCAGAGACTATTTATAAATACAGAAAACTGCAACGAGTCACTTTCTCGAATTAGTTATTTATTCCATAAACCGGTTTTCGAATCTTTTCAGGTGCATCTTCAGATGGTGCACAGGAAGTTACATGATTGTTTCAAAGCCTGATGTTGAGGGCTGGCTCTATGACAAGAAGATGGAATATGTTTTAACGCATCGTCATTAAAATATTTTGTATGGCGATTTGGATCAAAAGATAAATTCTGTACTTACTTCGACAGTACGAGTTGTTTTGTTGTTAATGAATATTGTGAGCAGAGTTGGCATCACACTGCTCACTTTTAACAGGATATGTATGAATATAAACCGTAGTTACGAAGGTTTTCCAGCATCCAGCATGTGCTATATGAGTGCTGCTTGTTGCAAGGATCTTCATACGAAGATATCATATGGGTCTACTTTGCTCAGAGATATTATTTATTTTTGTTTCCATGTAATAAAGTCGCTGTGTGGTAAATAATTAAATTAAAACTGGCGTTAACATGTAATAAATAAATAAATTACTACCAAGAACAAACTTCAAATGATCAGTTGGCTTATTTCTATTCTTACGAGGGTCGTTCAATAAGTAATGCCCCACATTTTTCTCTCAGAACATATTTATTGTTAAGAGTCAGAATTTGGTGATAATATACATCAAAAAGTCTTGTCCTTGTCCTATTTTTATACGTTCTATGGGAATTTGCCAACGTTGTGGAAGAGCATTTATTCCCTGCTGGTAAAAGCTGTTGTCCTATAGGCGTAGCCATGTTTTCACTGCATGACTGGCGCTCTCGTCATCTTCCAAGTGTATTCACCGTAGAGAACCTTTAAGCGGCCCAAAGAGATGGAAGTCCGAGGGTGCAGGTCTGGACTGTAGGGTGGATGCGGCAATGATGTCTAGACAAATTTGGCGATGTGTTTCCGGGTTCTCAGACTTGTGTGCGGGCGTGCATTATCGTGTTGGAACAAGATTTCAGCTGGATTCTTGACCGATCGAACACGTCGGAAATACAGAGTCTTCACGTATGCCTCTGAATTGATGGTTGACACTCTTGGCATCACATCCTCGAGAATGACACCATCACAATCCCAGAATGCTATCACCATGACTTTTCCGGCAGAGAGGGTTGTCTTGAATTTCTTCTTTTGTGGTGAGTGAGGGTGGTGCCACTCCATGGTCTGCCTTTTTGTTTCCAGCGCAAAGTGGTGCACCCAGCTTTCGTCGCCCGTAACGATTCGCGACAGAAAGGCCTCTCCGTCAGGCTCAAAACGCTCCAACAATCAAGATGAAATGGCCTTTCTTTGAATCTTTTGGTCCGCTGTGAGCATTCGTGGAACCCATTGTCAGCACCTCTTTGAATGTCGAGAGTTTCGATCATCTCAGACGCAATTCCAATGTAGTTGTCGACTTGAGTCGTATGTAGACACCATTTTGACGCTGTACCACGGCTCTGTCAACTTCCAGGACGGTTCTAAACTTTACCGGTGCACAGAACAAATATCAAATATGAAGCACCAACAAGGGCATTTGTCTAAGTATATTAATGACATTTTTAAAAAAAAATTGGGGCATTACTTTTTGTACGACCCTCGTATATTTCTGTCGCTTCCTCCTACTGTTGGTAAAGTCAGTCTTTGTGTTATATTTTCCTACTGGAGCGTCGTTCCCCTACCAGGTTGCCCTCACTCAACTTCCTGTGGCTTGCCTGTTCCACCTGTACACTCAAGAACTGTCTGGTTGTTGGCGGCAGGTACCGTCAGGCTGTGGGGCGCACGCCTTTAGACAGCTGGAACCTGTTCTGCAGCCCGCCACGCTGCCGACACAGTCCACGACGACCACTCCTCAGAGAAGCAAGCTGAAAACGACGATCTTAATTTCTTTAGAAAACCTTGCCATTTCAGAGACTTAGTTGTGGGAGCCACGCGGACCGTGACAAGGCCCATAAGACTACGCGGTTACCCCACGCGGCGAATTCTGAACTATTGTTAATTATCATTATTATGAAGGGCAAGTAGTAATTTAATTATGTATAGTTCGAAGCACTAACGTTGTCAAAAAAGATGCCAGACTGAAACATGACGAATGTCTGGTTCTCAGCTGTCATTATGAATAGACTTCTATGGACTACGTCCATAATAGAGCTGCAGGCGTCCCCATCGAGCACCACGGGGTCAATCTGTGGACTTCCACTTACACAAACAAGCAGTTTGTTGAAACCGCTGACCCATGCACAGGCTGCTTTCATCTGCAGGACATGCAGTGCCGCGCCCTCGACGAAGACCACGCGGCGGAAACTTACAGTTCAACTACACCTATTAGGCCTGAAGACGCTTAACGCCGCTTGTTGCTGTGTGGACTCGACCATATTAGGCAATGAACGAGTAAGAGAGCTGTAGCAAACACACCTCTACCGGAAACCAAGCGAATAATCTCTTTGACACATCCTGTACATTACACACTCTTACACCATTTTTAACAAAGATAAATTTTAAAACAGTAATGTGTGATGCCTCAGAGTTTTATGTAACCATCTTGCAGCAGTGGTGCTTTTACTTGATTAATTTTCATATTGTTCTGACTCATTACAGTTTTATATTAGTTGGCTGGAGAATCTCCATTTTCTCTAGTGATTTCCAACATATTTAATTTTTGAATTTCCTTGAAGGTCACCTCTCAAATTTCAAAAGAAGCATTCTTGGCGGGTCCGTTCTTGGCGGAGCCAGATGAACGCAAATGGACGGGCAAGTTGCTTGCCGACTGTTGACATAGCCCCCACCAGAACGGAAAAACCACCACCATTTTCCAAATACAACAGCTTAAAGTCGAAGTTGAATGTCAGAAACATTAGGCTTATGATGTGCATTGTGGCTAGAAAGAATAGAAGAAAAAGAGCTGAGGTGAATACAAGTAACATACAGACTGCGAAACAGTAAACATGAGGTGCTGTAATAGACGATGTTAATATGATGTTCTGTGCATACGACAGGAAGGACTTTACGACAAATGAGGAGATTAGTGTTTAACGTGCCGTCGACAACGAGGACATTAGAGATAAGAACACAGGCTGGGTTCAGAGAAGGATGGGGAAGGAAATAGGTTGTGCCCTTTTAAAGGAACCATCCCGGCATTTTCCTGAAGCGATTTAGGGAAATCACGGAAAACCTAAATGAGGATGGCTCGACGTCGGTGTGAAACGTCATCCTCCCGAGTGCGAGTCCAGTGTACTTACCACTGCCCCGCCTCGCTCTGTAGGGTCTTTAGCATACGCACTAAAACTGTACGAGACGAGACTGCTGGATAAAGTACGTAACATTATAAAACCTGAACTGCCATTAAAAATACAAAGAACGCCGTAAACACACACACACACACACACACACACACACACATACAAGACCACGGAAATCACCTTTTCAGATCTAAAGCTTACGTTAAAAAGTGAACAAGTAATGGAAATAATTCAAGCAACACAGAAGATAAGATAACAGCGGCTTGATCGCTGGAATTAAAATGGATGATCTGGCCACTCCGCAAGGCACTAAAACGTACAGCCTAAAAGCTCACACCTGAGTCCGGACACGTGACAAAATTTTGAAAACTTGAGCATATTCGTCACGGCTTCAGATCCCACCTAAATTTGTTACTGCCTGCTCATCATAATACACGTGATCAGTTAAAATACAATGTACAGTGGTTTGCATGCCGCACGCTTCAGAGACTGGTGATCCTCTCACCGGGCGAGGAATCCATGCGTTACGGGACAGAGTTCAGTGTGGAGCCAGGTGAGAAGCCGTCTCATCCTGCAGCAGTGGCCGGCGTGAGGAATGCCACGGCTGGGTAGCTGTCTTCACCAGCTGTGGCTTGTATTCTGTCTCTGCGTACCACTCGATGTCCCAAAACTGCACTGATCCTTGATGCATAGGCTAAAGGCCATGTTGCAGGGTATTGGAACTCGGTCACAGCACGGTCGCTGCAGGCGTCCTAGGCGGTTTGGTCTGCTCGATCGTTTCCCCAAATTTCCACATGCCCCAGAACCCAGGAGAATGAGACCTGCTACCCCAGCCGTCGAAGAATGTACATTTGGCCATGGATTAGCTGGACCATTATCTGGGAAGATACGCCGCAATGATTGTATGGTACTACGGGAAAGGGGGCAGAGCTGTTTGCCATGAGACGCCTTATCTGTCCCACTGCCTTCAGGATAGCATGAAGCTCTGCGAAAAATTCAGTATATTCATGGTGAATGCACGACCAGGCAATACTAACAGCCTAGCAGTCCCCTCATTTGGATCCATCAGTATATATAACTGTGAAACTGTGATGCCTGTCTGTACGGTGAAAATCAGACTGAAACGTAAAATCTTCAGTACAATCCATCTTACCATTCGTCAAATGTAAAATAATTCTGGGCTCTTGTAAAAGCCAAGGTGGGGATCTGCACCAATCTTGATGGAAAACATTAAAATCAGCCACGCCCATCTCTAAGAGACAATACTTCATCCGAATTCCATACGGCCTCGTTTCTCATTGCCGAGTATGGAAAATCCTTTCCATTCGTGGCCGAGCAACGGTGTAGTACGTACATGAGAATGGCGTGGACAGTGTTTTACAGGTCTCTCGCACCGTGGGAAGTCGTCACCCGATGTCAAGCGGCGACCCATTAGCCTCAGCGCAAAGGCTCAGTGTCTGCCTGGTTCCAATGGCCACCCGTAGCTCTTCCTGGTGCACTACGCCCAACATTTTAAAATACTATGGTCTTGCAGACTCATACACGGTCCATCCGTAATCAAGCCGAGATCAGTCGAAGGCCTTGTCAATTTGGAGCAGATACGTTCGGTCTGATCTCTATGAACATGTCGCCAGGACAGAGCCACAAATAGAAAATTCGATGAAGAGAATTCGACGCCATCGATCAAGCTTCTATTCCAGGTGTTCGCTTGCTCATGCGCTTTCCCCACTACAAAATTTTTTGCGTGTGTGTGTGTGGGGGGGGGGGGGGGGATGGAGCGATTAGCGTTCTTTGTAAGCCTCCAAGAAGGCAGCTCGCAAATTTATGTGGATTGTCCTCGGGTTACCTATGGACTATGAACAGCTGATACTAACGTTGATGACCAACGAAAACCACATCTGCTGTATTATTACGCCTTTATTGTGTCACGCAACACAGTACATGTATGATTTGTAGGTGGTTAGTGTCAGCTGCTTTTTTTTGCCTACTGGTTGAAAATACGACGCAGATCTTGCAGATCTGTGTCGCACGACAACGGCGAAATGTTCGAATGACATCCTTATGGTGCACGCCAATTAGACGGACAACTTCCCTTGTTAACAGTCCTCCTTGATGTGAATTTAAAAAGAAGGCGCTCATGGTTTTGATCTTGGTCATTTTGGATATTCTGACACACTTCATGCAACATCTTAGACCGGTATACTCAGTTCCCAAGTTCCTGTTCACACAACGCGCCCTAAACAACTGTAATGAGAATGTAGGTTGTACATCTACCTCTACTTAGGGGTTTTCTATTGTCTAAAGAGTATTGGGATAGTGGTTTTGTATGAAAAAGTGTATTATATAACGGTGATGCAAAATGATTTTGAGTATTTACTGTGTGATGTCGATACAAGTAGCGGAGAACAAGCAATGGAATATTGCATTTACAATCCAAGTTAATTAATTTACAGCTAGAAATAGTGAAACATTGGTACGCGCAAACGAATGTTAGAACGCTATCTCAGCTTTTGCGTGTAATAGCAATACGCACTTAGAATGAATAGGCTACCACAACATAGGAAGAGGACATCATCGTATCAGTCGATAGGATGATGATTCTTGGAAAAAGATCGGTCTTTAACCGGCATTTTTCATCATAAACGTATTTATCCAGTTGAACTAGGAATGTAAGAACTTTTGTGAGGTATATGTGCACGTAAATAAGTTAGACACAGTGAAGTAAAGTACAGTTCTTTGCGGATCTCGTCTGATACCTTTGAAGAATCCTGTTCTGCTCATCTCACTTGAATATCGTACAAGAACGATTCTCTCTTCATCTGGGTCTTTGCAGAAGTCGTAAACAGAATATTTGGCACCTAACAGTGTTGACTCAAACTTGGAGTTACTGTGGAGCTATATTTATTACGTGTTGGTCCGCTTGCAATCTAAAATGGAAGACGAACGTGAAATATTCGACAGTAATAAAATTTGCAGGAAGAATTTGAAACTGAGCTGTATACACAAGGTAAAACTAACATGTAACCTGTCAGCAAACGATTTATTATACTTGGAGGAAATTCATGTCATACAAAGATTCTTGAGTTTGCTTTATTTGCTTCCTCCCGAACCGTCCAAGTTCATACATTTACAGGGTACGTTAGAGTGGCTAACAATATCTATAACGGATGTGTCGGTAAGGAGTTTGTTGATAGAAGGAAAGATATCCAGAAGGGAGAGTATCAATATTTCCACGTACAGGGGCCGGCCGAAGTGGCCGTGCGATTAAAGGCGCTGCAGTCTGGAACCGCAAGACCGCTACAGTCGCAGGTTCGAATCCTGCCTCGGGCATGGATGTTTGTGATGTCCTTAGGTTAGTTAGGTTTAACTAGTTCTAAGTTCTAGGGGACTAATGACCTCAGCAGTTGAGTCCCATAGTGCTCAGAGCCATTTGAACCATTTGAACCATTCCACGTACAGGGGTCGCAAATACAGCGTGCAGACACTGTTCTGGAAGCATGTGGCGCACCTCCGGCATTTAGCAGTAACTCCAGCAGTACGATTACACGAGAATATTTTGGGCTTATATGATAGATACATTCTATAGCTTTTCCGGATTTGTGTCTTTTGTTTTCTATCCTGACAAGCCTATCCTTGTGAAAAAACAACAATCGAATTCCTCATTTACTGCCGGCCGCGGTGGTCTAGCGGTTCTAAGCGCTCAGTCCGGAACCGCGCGACTGCTACGGTCGCAGGTTCGAATCCTGTTTCGGGCATGGATGTATGTGATGTCCTTAGGTTAGTTAGGTTTAACTAGTTCTAAGTTCTATGGGACTAATGACCTCAGAATTTGAGTCCCATAGTACTCAGAGCCATTTGAACCATTTGAACCTCATTTACTGTGGTGTAGTCTATCAACGCATAGCAACGTTCTCGTAACGTATACCAAATTCGATGATAAAGGAGAAAGGAATATCATAAGTAATATTTTACGTAAATTAGAGCTAAAAAATCTGTTTTGGTATGACCACACTGGGTGTAGCGGGTGTAAGTGCAGATATTTTATTGATGTCTGAGCACGATGTTCTGAACAACATTACATCAATATTTACTTCATTTGCCGACTAATAATAATAGCCGTTACAAGTCGTATGATTTTGTGTTGGTTAGTACCTCCAAGTACATGTGGCAACGGCAAGCCATTAATGTTTATTTTCCATTGGACCACAGATCTGATGCTGAAGTATAGATGCCTAGACGCAAAACGGTTAATTTGTACCGACAGGCGTAGACCACTCAGTGGTGCAGCATTACCGTGCAGAAAACATCAGGTTGTCAAGTTTGTAACGTGTTTGTGGTAAGACTATTCGATGCAGAGAAGAAACAACCAAAACGCTGACACTTGAACATACACTATGTGACCAAAAGTATACGTACACCCACAAAAACATTCGTTTTTCATGTTAGGTGCATTGTGCTGCCACTTACTGCCAGGTACTCCATATCATCGACCTCAGTACTCATTAGACGTCGTGAGAGAGCAGAATGGGGCACTCTGCGGAACTCACGGACTTCGGACGTGGTCAGGTGATGTCAGGTGATTCGGTGTCACTTAAGTCATACGTCTGTATGCGAGATTTCCACACCCCTAAACGTCTCTAGATACACTGTTTCTACTGTGGTAGTGAAGTGGAAACATGAAGGGACACGTACAGCACAAAAGCGTACAGCCCGACATCGTCTCTTGACTGGCAGAGACTACCGACTGTTGAAGAGGGTCGTAATGTATAATAGTAAGACATCCGTCCAGACCATCACACAGGAATTTCAAACTGCATCAGGATCCACTGCACGCCGGTAAATGTCAAACGATTCCTCGGTTGGTGGAAGAAGCCTAAACATTGGACGATTGAACAGTGGAAAAACGTTGTGCGGAGTGACGAATCACGGTGCACAATGTGGCGATCCGATGGCAGGGTATGGGTATGGCGAATGACCGGTGAACTTCATCTGCCAGCGTGTGTAGTGCCAACAGTAAAATTCGGAAGCGGTGGTGTTTTTCAGTGACGGGCTTCCACCACTTGTTGCTTTGCTTGGCACTATCACAGCACAGGCCTACAATGATGTTGTAAGCAATTCTTACTTCCCTATGTTGAAGAGCAATTCGTGGATGGTGACTGCGGCTTTCAACACGATCGAGCACCTGTTCATAATGCACGGCCTGTGGCGGAGTGGTTACACGACAATAACATCCCTGAATCCTACAGAACATCTTTGGGATGTTTTGGAACGCCGACTTCTTGCCAGACCTCACCGACCGCCATCTATACCTCTCCTCAGTGCAGCACTCCGTGAAGAATGGGCTACCATTCCCCTAGAAATCTTCCAGCGCCTGACTGAACGTATGCCTGCGAGAGTGGAAGCTGCCATCAAGGCTAAGGGTGGGCCATCACCATATTGAATTCCAGCATTACCGACGGAGGGCGCCACGTACGTGTAAGTTATTTTTAGCCAGGTTTCCGGATACTTCTGATCACGTGATGTATCCAGGCATCATCTATAAAAATATATGCACTTATAACCGCTAAATCCCGTATCAGAAGAATCCAAGATGTAAAACACCTATTAAAATGTGATTTTTGTTTCCCTCAGCAAGTGGGGGACGACGGAGAATTATATGGGGAAAAATAGAATCAAAGAACAAACAGATGGTGGCAATCATACGCTTGGCAGAGACATTAGGTACCATGGATCAAAAATTTAGTCGACGTTGTAAATAAGGTAGCTTTTAATGTTGGAGTAACACTTCAGATTGGAAGGATGTAGTAAAGTACGCAACAAAAGGCAGAACGGTATTCCTACTTAATTTACTCTCCGCACTAAGCAACCCTTAGTGGCAGTTTCAAAAATGAGCGTTCCACGGCGGAGAGAACTGCATGCTATTTCGACACATTCTGCAAGTTTAAAGCAGTGTGCTGGATCGGGCTTCGAACCAGAAAATTGTGGAAAGTTAGGGAGAAGAACGGGGCTGTGAGGACTGCTCAGCTGGTAAAAGATTTTCCAACGACAGTTAAGGTGCCATGTTCGAGTCACAGTCTGGCGCACGGTTTTAATAGTACAGGAAGTTTCGAAATGGAAACACGCAACTTGACTGTTATTTAAATTAACAGAATTCGAGGCTACACATAATTCTGTCTGGGCTGTATATTGTGAAAATGATACGTCGTCTTTCGTAGGCGAGGCAGCTTATGTCGTACGAATGAGACACCCGCATGTAGATATAGGTAGTACTCATATATGTTAGTTTTTAGCATAGCTTCTTTTGACCACCCGTAAAGCTGCCCCCTGTCTTGTTCTTAATAACTTTCGTATTCACACCACTTTAAAGCAACTGTTGATGTCCTGAGATACACCTCTAAATAGACCAAACTTTTATACAGGATAACGCCATCTGATTAGAATAGTGATAGGGAGAGAAAACTTACGCAAAAGCGTAACTACATGGAGGAAAATCATTCGGCAATAACAACATTCTGAACCAGAATGAGATTTTCATTCTGCAGCGGAGTGTGCGCTGATATGAAACTTCCTGGCAGATTAAAACTGTGTGCCAGACCGAAACTCGAACTCGGGACCTTTGCCTTTCGCGGGCAAGTGGGCTACACACTGAGCTACCCAAGCACGACTCACGCCCCTCCTCGCAGCTCAGCTGGGTAGCTCAGTTGGTAGAGCACTTGCCCGCGAAAGGCAAAGGTCCCGAGTTCGAGTGTCGGTCGGGTACACAGTTTTAATCTGCCAGGAAGTTTCATATCAGCGCACACTCCGCTGCAGAGTGAAAATCTCATTCTGGAAATATTCCCCAGGCTGTGGCTAAGCCATGTCTCCGCAATATCCTTTCTTTCAGGAGTGCTAGTTCTGCAAGGTTCGCAGGAGAGCTTCTGTAAAGTTTGGAAGGTAGGAGGCGAGGTACTGGCGGAAGTAAAGCTGTGAGGACGGGGCGTGAGTCGTGCTTGGGTAGCTCAGTTGGTAGAGCAATTGCCCGCGAAAGGCAAAGGTCCCGAGTTCGAGTCTCGGTCCGGCACACAGTTTTAATCTGCCAGGAAGTTTCAACATTCTGAACGTTAAAGACGAATTCTGAACACTGAGCTTGTAGTTTCACTATGCCGCAGAGTAACTTACAGCACCTAAATGGGTTCCGTAAACTCCGAAAACCTTCCTTAATATCGGTTGCCCTTTAGTGCTTTCACAAGCCGAAAAACTCTTATGAGAGCAATATCAGTAAGTGCATGTCGTTCGTCCACACCGACGAAACATCTCGAAAAAACTGTATCAGCCTCAAACATACCTTATGATCTGAAAATCACACGCGACAGATAAATTCAAAACGAATGCACTTATGCACTGCGTGCTTTATGCACCATGTTGTACGAATAGTACCAACTTGCTGCGGGATTTGAAAATTCTAATATCGATGCCGTGCAGCGTAGCAAGTAAATTCATAAATGACTACAGGAGAATTAAACTGACAGATACTATAAGTGATTAAGGAATCATATTTACCACCAGGAGCAACTGTGCGAGCATTGTGGCGTAGTAGCTAACGACGCTGGTTGGCGTATTTCGATCACCGGTTCAAATCCAATAACCGGCAATTAAGTATATATCATTTCTAAAAGTTTTTTGAAATTTCTTACGTTTGTAGCTTTTGAACATGATGTACTATTCCATGTTTCTTTAAATACCAGAATTGTAAAATACTTGACGCCTGTATAAATTCGATGTTTGTATAAGTAGCTGCACTTTCCGTTCAGGAAGTCAGTTCCGTTCTGGCTGTGAGATGGGTTCAGTAACAAACGCACTTTCTGTGACAAGTGTAGCACTTCAATGACGACTCTGCTCTCGCACTTGGGGTCAATTGTGATTTTGACGTGACAATTATGGTTCAGCCATAGTTGGTTGTTGTGCTATCACATACTGAAATGGTCTGGCCTTACTGCTTTCCCTGTGGTATCTCCAACCCACATTACAAAGATAATATTCTATATGTAATAAACACATCGTTCAAAGGGAAGTAAGCTGCGTGTAAGTCACTTGATGTTTAGGATGCATATCATTCAATTGGATTTCGAATCACTTGTACTGTAGAACAAGGACTAAACCGAACAGAGACCCACATCTGGCCTACAAATTTACCACAGGAACAGCCCGTAAGAAGGACTGTTTTGTCAAAACCTGACCCGATAATATTGCAAAGTTTATTCGATTCGAAACTAAATGCAGTGCGCGCAGCGATATGTATCTCACCAGATTTTTTCGCAGTATGTTGCTCAAAAGCTTCCAGACTGTGCACTAGACAAATGTCTGAGTAACTGTTCGACATCGCGTGCTGCAAACGACGGCAAGCGAAGAGTCAGCGCGAGAATCACTGTGAGCTGTATGAAAATGTTGAAGTGATTTCGAAAACCTTGTTTTCATGTTAAACCACCGTTCAAATCTCAATTATGCTAACAAAAAGCAAAAATACTATGGTTCTGTGTAGTAACCTAAAATTTTAAAAATTCCTACTAATTGACACAAAATTCTTACTCGTTGTGTACTTGTTCTCCGTAGTGTGCTACTGACCTCACAAATGTTATGAGCAACACCTTTGAAAGAAATTGTTTGGCCTCTACACGTACGAATGTAAATTGGTAACTATGTTATGTGTATCAGCGACACGACACTGTTCTTTTCCTCCAGCTTCAAAAGTTGCGGCCTTAGTGAAATAATCAGCACCGACAACGACCAACACACGTGTGGAGGTTTGTAATTTAACGCGTCCAAATTACCAGCGGCTGGCCAGCGAATTGTGCTATGACCTAAATGGGTTTCGCGTCGCATGTTCAATCAGCGTGTTTCGTTGCGGATAATTGTTGTATACCGTACCGGAACAGGTGGGGCCGCTGCAAGCTCCCGTAAATGACACAGCGTCCAATCCGATTAGTCTCTCACGTACCGCATCCTATTCGTGAACATTGTTTCAGGATATTCCACCTTTACTCTAACGAGATAAGTTCCATGTAACGATTAGTTACCTAAATTTCGTGCCATGCCATTGTACCAAACACTTTATCGGAAATAAATATTTCTACAGCAGTAAAGCTCTACTTGAAATTGTTGCCTGCACAAGCAGTTAAATGATCGGAGTCTGAATAGGAATGCTGCTTGCTAAACGGACATAATCCCAATTTTTCTGTTAAGCTGATGCAATCGCTTACCAACTTAAAAGGTAGTACCCGCCAAAGCCAGCTGAAGATCGAGGTGGGACAGTTGCATTTACGCCAGAGAAACAGGGAGAGAGAGATTGGTGGAGAGGAGCTGGACAAAGCTCGTGTTCAGTCCTCTAGTATTCTTACAAGTAGATCGCTGCCATACGCTACAAGTCCTACGTAGTAAAACTGTTAATCGATGATCGATATCTTTGACAATACTCTTCACACACTTTGGTAACACTTATTCAAAGTATAATGTGCACGCATCAAAATTTCGTCTTAAAAGACCACCGGCCGCTTTAATTCCTTTGCTACATATTGTAAATAGAAATTTTTTACAGAGCTCTTTTTGTAATCGTATCGTCACGTTCGCAAGTATTAGTACTTACTCTGGCACCTTTTGAAATCAGATCCTATATTAAGAACAGTTTTTTCCGAGGTTCTTTGCTAGCCAGCCTTAGTAATTATTGTATACGTTGCGAATGATGCATGTTACGCTGCCGCAGTATATTAATGTAATCGAATTTTCATTTCACCGTGTACACTACCATTTCTCAAGACATATAACAGCGGGTAGGCTGGTCCCTTTTGAGGTGGATTAGGGTGTGATGGTTAATACTTCTGATTAAATTTCTATCTCAAGTCGTCGTAAGTCAATCGTTCACTGTTGGCGTTGTTTACATTATCAACCAAAATAATTAAAGCTGCTCTCTGCTAAATTCACTGATTGTCTGGTTTTTGCGCTGACAATCAAATATGAAATGCAATACTTTCCTCTTTGTTGTAGTTTGTGGTAAATTTCAAGCAATGAGAGCTAAATAATTCTTTGTCAGATTCAGTTAATATGTGACCCTATCTTTAAAAAATACCAATTAATCTTTTGGAAATATACTGGGAATTTGAAACTTCCTTGCAGATTAAAACTGTGTGCTGGTTCGAGACTCCAACTCGGGACATTTGCCTTTCGCTCTAGCGACTGAGCTACTCAAGTACGACTCACGACCTACTTCTGCCAGTACCTCGTCTCCGGACCCGAGCTCGAGTCTCGGTTCAGCACACAGTTTTAATCTGCCAGTAAGTTTCATATCAGCGCACGCTCCACTACAGAGTGAAAATCTCATTCTGGATACTGGGAGTTTGTTTTCATTTGAGACAACTAAACATCTAGTATACGACTCATACGAAAAAAGTATTCTACGTGACAGGTTAGTATTAGAGAAGTGAACATTTGTCTGTGCTGCAACTGGCCACCTCCTAACCCCCACTCCTGCGTGGGTGGGGTCAACTTCGTATTTTCAAATGTAAATCCCCTCCCCCATTTTTATTGAATATTCTGTTTCTACGCCAAAACAATATGTTGTAATCAACAAATATCAAGTGTGGCTGTACTTGAAATTAATACTCGACTTATTTGATTTTACATTTAATTTACTATTTAAATGTAAGCTTTTGTGTTCTAACGGTTGACACGAATGTTCTCACTTTACTTGGGTGATGGAAGTTTGATTTTGCATAAAAAGAATATGACTAGGCATTTCTGTTTCTGGTAAAAAAGCTACTTGCATGGCAACGTAGTTTCGTGCTCACTACAGGGTTCATTGTGGGGAGTTCCCCGATCTCAGAATGCTTGATTTCGGTGGCCACTCTCAAAACCCACCATCAGGATGACTGATTTCGGTGTTGCTCTTGTGCTGGCAACTAAGGGGCTACTGGAGAGATACAAAGCACACCATTATACTTGTAGTAAGGTAAAATGTCCATGAAGTGATAGTGACAGGCAGAACTAGCATAGATACTCACCGTGACCAAGTACCCCAACAATGAGAGGCAAGGGGATTCATCGATGTCAAGCATCCCCATGGGAACAGAAAAGTATTATATTGTTGTTTCTGTATCATGCTAAATATAGTTTCTAACAATAGGTTGAAATGGCTAACGATATTGCACTGTACAGTCCAATTTTCAACGCTAAAGAAAATTTCGAAAATACACTACTGGCCATTAAAATTGCTACACCAAGAAGAAATAAACGGGTATTCATTGGACAAGTATATTGTACTAGAACTGACATGTGATTACATTTTCACGCAATTTGGGTGCATAGATCCTGAGAAATCAGGACCCAGAACAACCACATCTGGCCGTAATAATGGTATTGATACCC
Source organism: Schistocerca nitens (assembly GCF_023898315.1). NCBI lineage: Eukaryota > Metazoa > Arthropoda > Insecta > Orthoptera > Acrididae > Schistocerca > Schistocerca nitens. The sequence goes on along the minus strand of NC_064619.1, from coordinate 682,915,767 downwards.
CTGGACATTGCGTCAGAGCTTGGATGGCGTGTACAGGTACAGCTGCCCATGCAGCTTCAAGACGATACCACAGTTCATCAAGAGTAGTGACTGGCGTATTGTGATGAGTCAGTTACTCGGCCGCCATTGATCAGACGTTTTCAATTGGTGAGAGATCTGGAGAATGTGCTGGCCAAGGCAGCAGTAGAACATTTTCTGTATCCAGAAAGGCCCCTACAGGATCTGCAACATGCAGTTGATTATTATCCTGCTGAAATGTAGGATTTCGCAGGGATCGAATGAAGGGTAGAGCCACGGGCCGTAACACATCTTAAACGTAACGTCCACTGTTCAAAGTGCCGTCAATGCGAACAAGAGGTGACCGAGACGTGTAACCAATGGCAGCGCATAACATCACCCCGTGTCATACGCCAGTATGGCGATGACGAATACAGCTTCCAATGTGTATTCACCGCGATGTCGCCAAACACGAATGCGACCATCATGATGCTGTAAACAGAACCTGGATTCTTCCGAAAAAATGACGTTTTGCCAATCGTGCGCCCAGGTTCGTCGTTGAGTACACCATCGCAGGCGCTTCTGTCTGTGATGCAGCGTCAAGGGTAACCGCAGCCATAGTCTCCGAGCCGATAGTCCATGCTGCTGCAAACGTCGTCGAACTATTCGTGCAGATGGTTGTTGTCTTGCAAACGTCCCCATCTGTTTACTCAGGGATCGAGACCAACGCGAGCAGCAATGTCGCAATACGATAAACCGCAATCGCGATAGGCTACAATCCGACCTTTGTCAGTCGGTAACGTGATGGTACGCATTTGTCCTCCTTACACGAGACAACACAACAACGTTTCACCAGGCATGCCGGTCAACTGCTGTTTGTGTATGAGAAATGGGTTGGAAACTTCCCTCATGTCAGCTCATTTTAGGTGTCGCCACCGGCGCCAACCTTGTGTGAATGCTCTGAAATGCTAATCATTTGCATATCACAGCATCGTCTTCCTGTCGGTTAAATTTCGCGTCTGTAGCACGTCATCTTCGTGGTGTAGCAATTTTAATGGCCAGTAGTGTAAAATATATTAACCGTTAGGACACAGGTTTACATTTACATCGTAAATAAAATGTAGAATAAAATGCGTCGGTTCTAAATTGCATCTACCACGAGTTGAAGCCAATGGCTTCAGTAAACAATATGTTTTTTTTGTATAATCTGAGTATGCAGTAAAATTGGGGGGAGTCCTCATTTGAAAATATAAATTTCACTCCGCCCATGGAAGAGGGATGATTATGAGGTGACCAGTTGTCTTCATTACTAAATTTGATTTTGCACCCAGAACATTGTTTTCATGCAATGTGTCATTTCCAAACCAATGGCTTCTTACTTTTCTCACTGCTTTCATTTCAAATACCGCTTCCAATGTAAGTAAGCGATAAATTATGAACCCATCAAAATAGTATCAAATATAGTTTTCCTCTTAAGTAATGCCGGAAAAAAACTCGATTATTATCCTTGATATCGATATTGACTTTAAATTGGTTATTCAACAACAAAGTGTTGTATCAGGTGTCGGTACCTCCCTACAGGCGTGACAGCAACGAAATTTGCAAGTTGACGTCTGACGCCGGCAGCAGTCGCGCGTGGTCTTGCGGACCCCGTGGTACGCGCCCGCTGAGTCACACCACCGCCCGCCGGCACTGTACTCGGAGCGCCCTCTGTCGCTGCGATGTAGGAGGTAAGCTCTCACTGGGAACCACGTCGCTACAGGGCGCTATGCAGGCACCGCTTAGTCGCGGCTCCACCAACACCGTTGTTGGCCTTCTACCAGCTGGACTCTGTTTCTTGTTTCATCTCTTATAAAGATACTTCGTATGTTTGGAGAAGTACAAGTTAAGTAAATTTTCTGTTTGCTGTGTTACTTGTTCACTAATCATTTCTGCTCTTGTGGAACTTTCCTACGACAATAGTTGCCCCTCTTCTCTGTGGCCCAACTCTCCTCACCACTGTGAACATAACCGTATACAACACAAACACCAGAAACCAGTGCCACATTATTAAAGACTGTAACCGATAACACACATGTTAACCCGATCGTGGCCGAAACGGTAGCTTTGACGTTCAATTTCTTCAGTTTTCCTTTCTCTACGAAGCGAAATAAAGTCAGATTGCAGATTCCCGGTGACTGTGTCTTCCCAAATAAAAAAAGGGGATTATATTTGAGATGCAGCGATTGTAACACTCTTCTTTTTGTTGTTGGCAGGAAGGTGCTCAGTGATTTCCCTAGAAGCCAACACCGTCCTGTACTGGTGAAAATTGGACTCGAAATCCCAGTTGTGAACTCTATACCAAAGCCACGACGGAACTTCCAAAAAGCCAAATGGGAAAAATTCTCTGAAGAGGTTGATCATATTATTCAGTTTATTCCACCTAAAGTTAGGCACTACGACCGCTTTGTTAGACTAATTCATTCCATTGCCAGAAAACATATTCCAAGAGGCTACAGAGAGAACTACATTCCTGGATGGTGCCCTAGATGTCAAGAATTGTATGACGAATTTAAAACGACTCGAGACACCGAGGTAGCAGATGAATTGATTTCGGCCCTAGATTCAGCTAGGCAAAAGAAATGGATGGAACTAACTGAAAACATGTCTTTCCAACACTCGAGTAAGAAAGCTTGGAATTTATTAAGAAAGCTTGGCAGTGCCACAAAAGTTAATATCTTATCCTCAGTATGTACTCCAACGTGATCAAATTGTAAATTTTCACAACCAACACGTGTGGGCTCACGAGAATCCGCACACAGTTGTGCAACCACGTCATCAACACAGATTTTGTGTGGACGTTTGGGCAGGCATTGTTGGAGATGTCTTGATTGGGCCCCATGTTCTTCCACCTACGCTCAATGGAGCACGTTATCATGATTTCTTACGGGATACTCTACCTGTGCTGCTAGAACATGTGCTTTTACAAGTACGACACAACATGTGGTTCATGCACGATGGAGCTCCTGCACATTTCAGTCGAAGTGTTCATACGCTTCTCAACAACAGATTCGGTGACCGATCGATTGGTAGAGTCGGACCAATTCCATGGCCTCCACGCTCTCCTGACCTCAACCCTCTTGACTTTCATTTACGGGGGCATTTGAAAGCTCTTGTCTACGCAACCCCGGTACCAAATGTACAGACTCTTCGTGCTCGTATTGTGGACGGCTGTGATACAACACGCCACTCTCCAGGGCTGCATCAGCGCATCAGGGATTCCATGCGACGGAGGGTGGATGCGTGTATCCTCGCTAACGGAGGACTTTTGAACATTTCCTGTAACAAAGTGCTTGAAGTCACGCTGGTACGTTCTGTTGCTGTGTGTTTCCATTCCATGATTAATGTGATTTGAAGAGAAGTAATAAAATGAGCTCTAACATGGAAAGTAAGCGTTTCCGGACACGTGTCCACATAACATATTTTCTTTCTTTGTGCGTGAGAAATGTTTCCTGAAAGTTTGGCCGTACATTTTGTAACACCCTGTATATATATAATGACATTTGAACACTATTAAGGTATATAGATTGTTTATTCTCTATCAAAATCTTTCATTTGCTAACTATATGCCTATCAGTAGTTAGTGCCTTTAGTAGCTAGAATCTTTTATTTAGCTGGCAGTATTGGCGCTCGCTGTATTGCAGTAGTTCGAGTAACGAAGATTTTTGTAAGTGATTCATGAAAGGTATAGGTTATTGTTAGTCAGGGCCATTCATCTGTAGGGATTATTGAAGGTCAGACTGCGTTGCGCTAAAAAAAAATTAAAAAAAGTGTGTCATTGTTTAGTGATGATCAGAAAAAGTAAAGAGAGAAGTCTGAGTACCTTCAGTTTTTCTCAGCTGTTTGAAAATCAAATAACGTAAGAGGCTTACCAGGACAGTCTTTCTTAATTTTTCTAAGGGGTTGTTACTATACAGTATTTCGACTAGTTACAAAAATATCACGTCAGCAGATGCCGAAGGTGAATCCGTTTGGTTGAATCCTGCTTCCTCGTGGAAAGTGTTCCTGTAGGCTTGCTGAACTCGTTCTTTGTCTTGTCAGTCGAACCCCGCTGAGATGGTATGAGTGGACGATTTATTGGATGGTCGTGTCCCGATACTGCACTAACCATCAAATTACTCCCGATACCTGTATGTCTCCAACATCCATTACCTCATACCGACAATACAGTTTGACCTTAAGCAAAAGCCTGTGAAGCGATTAGGGCGAAACCTAGGGTCTGCGTAGGTTACGCTGGCCGACGCGCTGCAACGCGTTTTCGTCCAAAGCGCTGGGGGCGTTCACTCATTTGCTTGGAAGGGGAGGCCGACATTGCCTGAGCACTTTCGGCCGGGCAGTTGCGCGCCGCGTTGACAGATTCAAGGCTCATCTTTAGCAAATCTTTTTCAAAGATTTTACAGAAGCTAGTCGATAAAAAAAACTTGTAACTTTATATGTCGCTTCATGATGATGTGCCCATCATTTCGGTAATGGTCATAGTTATTGTAATACTTGCATCAAAGCAAGATACAATAACTGCTACACCGAGAAGAAATGCAGATGATAAACGGGTATTCATTGGACAAATATATTATACTAGGACTGACATGTGATTACATTTTCACGCAATTTGGGTGCATAGATCCTGAGAAATCAGTACCCAGAATAACCACCAATGCCGTAATAACGGCCTTAATACGCCTGGGCATTGAGTCAAACAGAGCTTGGATGGCGTGTACAGGAACAGCTGCCCATGCAGATTCAACACGATACCTCAGATCATCAAGAGTAGTGACTGGCGTATTGTGACGAGCCAGTTGCTCGGCCGCCATTGACCAGACGTTTTCAATTGATGAGAGATCTGGAGAATGTGCTGACCAGGGAAACAGTCGAACATTTTCTGTACCCAGAGAGGCCCGTAAAGGACCTACAACATGCGGTCCTGCATTATCCTGCTGAAATGTAGGGTTTCGCAGGGATCGAATGAAGGGTAGAGCCAGGGGTCGTAACACATCTGAAATGCAACGTCCACTGTTCAAAGTGCCGTCAATGCGAACAAGAGGTGACCGAGGCGTGTAACCAATGGCAGCGCATAACATCCCCCCGTGTCATACGCCAGTATGGCGATGACGAATACAGCTTCCAATGTGTATTCACCGCGATGTCGCCAAACACGGATGCGACCATCATGATGCTGTAAACAGAACCTGGATTCATCCGAAAAAATGACGTTTTATCATTCGTGAACCCAGGTGCGTCGTTGAGTACACCATCGCAGACGCTCCTGTCTGTGATGCAGCGTCAAGGGTAACCGCTACAATGGTCTCCGAGCTGGTAGTCCATGCTGCTGCAAACGACTTCGAACTGTTCGTGCAGATGGTTGTTGTCTTGCAAACGTCCCCATCTGTTGACTCTGGGATCGAGACGTGGCTGCCATGCGGATAAGATATCAGTCATCTCGACTGCTAGTGATACAAGGCCGTTGGGATCCAGCACGGCGTTCCGTATTACCCTCCTGAACCCATCGATTCCATACTCTGCAGACAATCATTGGATCTTGACCAACGCGAGTAGCAATGTCGCGATACGAGTACCGCAATCGTGATAGGCTACAATCCGACCTTTATCAATGTCGGAAACGTGATGGTACGCAATCCTCCTCCTTACACCAGGCATCACTACAACGTTTCACCAGGCAACGCCGGTCAACTGCTGTTTGTGTATGAGAAATGGGTTGGAAACTTTCCTCATGTCAGCACGTTGTAGGTGTCGCCACCGGCGCCAACCTTGTGTGAATGCTCTGAAAAGCTAATCATTGGCATATCACAGCATCTTCTTCCTGTCGGTTAAATTTCGCATCTGTAGCACGTCATCCTCATGGTGTATCAGTTTTAATGGCCAGTAGTGTATGTCGCTTCATGATGATGCGCCCATCATTTCGTTAGTGGTCATAGTTATTGTGATACTCGCATCAAAGCAAGATACTATGAGAAACTAGAAAAAAACTTGCAAGGAAAAATAGGAGTCTGTATGATTTTGCGTTTGGTGTGTATTTCACATTATGTTCCTGCGTTTGAAATTTATCTAACATATTGAATTTTTCTTTAGACTTGGATGGAGGTCTCTATCTGTCAAGAATCTCGAGAAAATGAGTAAATTGATGTAGCACACTCATTTGCGATCGCTTGCGCTAGCAATAAAGTCAGAATGAAATATCCACAACAACCTCATATTTCATAAAAAGACTTGAGATATCGCAATGATAATTTGCAAATGACTGCATGTAAAGAGGAGAGTATTTTGCGATATATTTATTACACAAAAACTCCATTATCTACCACGTTATCCCACTAACTACAGAATTTTTCGATGAACTGCCATCGATAGATAATGAAACGAGAAATGCCGTGGGGTTTGGAACGACATAAGTGAAAATATTACATGTTTATTTTTGTACAGAGGATGGAATTTTTCTTAAGTTATAGCCTTTACTTTTCCTCAGTCCCTCACGTAATAAATCACTGGTTCAGAGTTCTCTCACAAATGCGTCCGCACAACATGTTAGTAACATGACATTGTGTAAACGCTGCTGTGTTTTGGTAAAAGAACCAAATTATAACATGGCGGCAAGTAAAATGTAGCTTTGTAAGTAGGCTGTTTAGGTTTTCTTATTGGTAACGCCACGTAGCGCTCTGTATGAAAATCACTGGCTGGGCTGTGTGCAGTCTGTGGTTAGTTTGCATTGTTGTCTGCCATTGTAGTGTTGGGCAGCTGGATGTGAACAGCGCGTAGCGTTGCGCAGTTGGAGGTGAACTGCGAGCAGTGGTGGATGTGGGGAGAGAAATGGCGGAGTTTTGAAATTTGTAAGACTGGATGTCATGAACTGCTATGTATATTATGATTTTTCAACACTATTAAGGTAAATACATTGTTTGTTCTCTATTAAAATCTTTCATTTGCTAACTATGCCTATCAGTAGTTAGTGCCTTCCATAGTTAGAATCTTTTATTTAGCTGGCAGTAGTGGCGCTCGCTGTATTGCAGTAGTTCGAGTAACGAAGATTTTTGTGAGCTAAGTGATTTGTGAAAGGTATAGGTTAATGTTAGTCAGGGCCATTCTTTTGTGGTGATTTTTTGAAAGTCAGATTGCGTTGCGCTAAAAATATTGTGTGTCAGTTTAAGCCCAGTCACGTATATAGTTTTCCAAACGGGACGTTTCATATGGCGACCCTACCAGGATACCTCACTGGAATCTTCTGATTTTTCTTGTAGTTTGTGTAATTAGTGTTGCTTTTGTTTATTCCTAGCGCGTAATTATAGAGAGAATTTCCTTTGTAGTTTTTCATTGTTTGTACACAGTTGTGGCATGTATGTAGATTTGCACCAAGTATTTCGCAGCTGCGCTTGCAATTAACTAGATATTATTTTCAGTGCTATGTTAATGTGTTCTCTTACTTTTGCTCTTCAAATTGTGTTTTTCTGTGTTGTCGTGTGAAATATTGTGACAATAATGGCGTGTGGAAAACGTAATACTAGGCTCCAAAGTAAACTGAGAAATGACAGTGAAGACGAAAGCAGTGTGTTAGTGCCACCATGTAATGAATTAACTAATGTTCAACATAGTAATTTGATAATTGTGCATAGGGAAATGGAGTGGGCGGCAAATAATGGTGTAGACAGTGAAACAATTAGTGAACAGGGAAGCATTATCGATCGATCGCTCGGAAACAGCTCGCCTCAGGAATCCAAAATGACAGGACACAATTTTGCAAATACTGTAGATTCAGGTTTTGCGTCCTCACCGTTTTCTCAAATAAGTCAAGACACATTTTCTGCTTATCAAAATGTGAATGTTGCCGGTGCAAATGCGCTGCCGAAAGGCGTAGAAGAACAGATTCCAGACACTAATGCATTGTTATTACAGCTAATGCAACAAATGGAACAAAATCAGAGACAAACACAGCAAAAGCTTCAAAAGTTAGACACAATGGAACAAAATCTTCAAAAGTTAGACACAATGGAACAACACCAGAGACAAACACAGCAAAAGCTTCAAAAGTTAGACACAATGGAACAACACAAGAGACAAACACAGCAACAGTTAGACGCAATGGAACAAAATCTTCAAAAGTGAGACACCACACTTGAACATACACGTGAAGATTTAACTACTGAGTTACATAAAATCGAATCGAAATGTCAAAAAGTCTGTAATGACGTAAAAACACAAATTTCTGAGCATTTCCAACCTATTTTTTCGCGTCATGAAAATGCATTACAGAATTACGAAGCAGCCATAAAAGAACTGCAAACTATTGTTCATGAAAATCACGACACCTTGCAAGCTAAAATTGACTCAGTTGCATCTACCGATTCGGTTATGCAACTTGCAAAAACTCAGGAAAACTTAAAGGACACAGTAGATACGATTTCAACACGAATGGACACTCTGAAACTTGGTTCAGAAAAACACACAGAGGAAATAATTTCACTAACGGATAAAGTAGCAGAACTTTCAGATCATTTCACTAACTTATCTACAAAGGTAGATGATGATCTGAATGACACAAAACCTGTAGCCATCACTGACACAGAAGAGTATGAACAAATTAAGAAATTCTAACAAAATCAGAATCAAATTAATACGCAACACCAAAGAGAAATCCGGGAAGTACAAGATCAGCTGACACAGTTAATACAACAATTACGTATTTCAGAGGCCACTCGCGCTCCAATATGGGAAGAGGGACATAGAAATACGGAAAGGCCACAAAAAATAACACAGCGCACTTCGGAAATTATGAAAGAAATTGGCAAGGTACACCGAATTTTGAGATGGAACCGCCGACACGACGTAACAAATACCAATATGCGACTCGCCAACATGATGATTTTGAGTATAAGCTGTTTATTACTACACGTAAATTCAAAACATTTAAGAATTCCGGCAACGACATTCATCCACAAGTGTGGCTTCATCAATTCTCTCATTGTTTTCTTCCCATCTGGTCATTAGAGCACATATTAGAATTTATGTGTGGCTACTTAGAGAATGAACCAGCTGAAAGAATGCAAGCGGTCATTCACAATTGTCACAGTGAAGAAGTTTACCATGCGTTCCTCTCAGCATATTGGTCTCAAGCTACACAAGACCGAGTAAAACATAGCATCATGATGATGAAACACTTTAAACAATCTGAATTTTCCAGTCTTGTGAAGTATTTTGAAGACATGTTGCACATGAATCAGTACCTGTCAAACCCATACAGCCCCTCAGAACTCATCCGCATTTGCTTAATCAAATTACCTGAACATTTAAGGAATATTATTTTGGCAGGACGTTGCAAAGACGACATTGAAGCTTTCCAGGGACTCTTACAAGAATTAGAAATTGATACAGACAGTCGCGGGATACGAAAACAGGAAAAAAATCAGTACAGGTCACATCCGTCACAATTCTGTAACGACAGAAACAATAACTGGACACAACAAGTCTATTCTTACAATGCATATCGTGACCAAAACAGACACAACGCATATGACAACCACTGGCAGAGTAATAATAGTTACAGAGAAAGATCGCATTTCCGTAGTAATGAATATGACAGAGATTACCATAGAAACAGACAATATGGGAACAAAAACAGTTATTATCAAGGGAGACAGAATAACTTCAGACGCAACAGTTCAGCGCGCAGTTACGATTCCGGGGGAAATTCTCCACCACATGACCGACAAACAAGAAACTATGTAAACTGCCGACAGAACGACAGACCTGAATTCCATCAGAACTGGCGAGCTTCAAACACGGCAGGGCCTTCTCGTCAAGGTGAATTTGTAGACGTTAGGCCTCCTAATCCCAATAACGACGTGCGCCAACAAAGGGACAGACAATGACTTGCACCGCAGGCAGCCACGTTCGCCGGCTGGCTGGGAGAAAAATAACATAGCTAACCTTGAGAAAAATTCCGGTATTCTTTACCGACGTATACCGCATGATACACTCCTGGAAATGGAAAAAAGAACACATTGACACCGGTGTGTCAGACCCACCATACTTGCTCCGGACACTGCGAGAGGGCTGTACAAGCAATGATCACACGCACGGCACAGCGGACACACCAGGAACCGCGGTGTTGGCCGTCGAATGGCGCTAGCTGCGTAGCATTTGTGCACCGCCGCCGTCAGTGTCAGCCAGTTTGCCGTGGCATACGGAACTCCATCGCAGTCTTTAACACTGGTAGCATGCCGCGACAGCGTGGACGTGAACCGTATGTGCAGTTGACGGACTTTGAGCGAGGGCGTATAGTGGGTATGCGGGAGGCCGGGTGGACGTACCGCCGAATTGCTCAACACGTGGGGCGTGAGGTCTCCACAGTACATCGATGTTGTCGCCAGTGGTCGGCGGAAGGTGCACGTGCCCGTCGACCTGGGACCGGACCGCAGCGACGCACGGATGCACGCCAAGACCGTAGGATCCTACGCAGTGCCGTAGGGGACCGCACCGCCACTTCCCAGCAAATTAGGGACACTGTTGCTCCTGGGGTATCGGCGAGGACCATTCGCAACCGTCTCCATGAAGCTGGGCTACGGTCCCGCACACCGTTAGGCCGTCTTCCGCTCACGCCCCAACATCGTGCAGCCCGCCTCCAGTGGTGTCGCGACAGGCGTGAATGGAGGGACGAATGGAGACGTGTCGTCTTCAGCGATGAGAGTCGCTTCTGCCTTGGTGCCAATTATGGTCGTATGCGTGTTTGGCGCCGTGCAGGTGAGCGCCACAATCAGGACTGCATACGACCGAGGCACACAGGGCCAACACCCGGCATCATGGTGTGGGGAGCGATCTCCTACACTGGCTGTACACCACTGGTGATCGTCGAGGGGACACTGAATAGTGCACGGTACATCCAAACCGTCATCGAACCCATCGTTCTACCATTCCTAGACCGGCAAGGGAACTTGCTGTTCCAACAGGACAATGCACGTCCGCATGTATCCCGTGCCACCCAACGTGCTCTAGAAGGTGTAAGTCAACTACCCTGGCCAGCAAGATCTCCGGATCTGTCCCCCATTGAGCATGTTTGGGACTGGATGAAGCGTCGTCTCACGCGGTCTGCACGTCCAGCACGAACGCTGGTCCAACTGAGGCGCCAGGTGGAAATGGCATGGCAAGCCGTTCCACAGGACTACATCCAGCATCTCTACGATCGTCTCCATGGGAGAATAGCAGCCTGCATTGCTGCGAAAGGTGGATATACACTGTACTAGTGCCGACATTGTGCATGCTCTGTTGCCTGTGTCTATGTGCCTGTGGTTCTGTCAGTGTGATCATGTGATGTATCTGACCCCAGGAATGTGTCAATAAAGTTTCCCCTTCCTGGGACAATGAATTCACGGTGTTCTTATTTCAATTTCCAGGAGTGTAATTACGTTCAAGTTGAAACTCTGCGTACTAGGAAGGGTAAAGGATTGCATCACTTTTCACATGTAAAACTGTTTATTGAGAGATAATCTGCTTTTTTAACTTAATTTTTGCTACAAAATTTTTCACTTTACATCGCTAGTATGCTTTGTCAGACCTAGAATCTGTTAACATGCAACAATGTTTGAAGTTAAATATCCAGTCAAGAACCAAGAGAACTTATTTAAACAGAAATTACGAATGCATTGTTATTGTGAACAGACGACACAGTGTTATTGTGTGTGTGCATTCTTGCTTGTTAGTTGCACGATTACGTAACGACTATCAGGCTTACATACTTAGAACATATACTGGCACTGCTAATGAGTAACCTATTGTTGAATCAGCTCCGCATATGAGCACCACTGAACTGGTAATCCGGAGCAGAGCTTCAGTAAGTGAAGGTACAACGTCCGCTCCATCAATATCGCTAGCCCCACAAACCTCGAAACAACGGAGGCCCCTACTATAGTGTCGACATACGTGAGAGTCGTGTAAGGAGGCGAGATTAGTTCGCATGTGCACCGGCAGCAGATGAATAGTCAGCTACCAGTGTGTTATTCTGCTGAAGACTCGCAGATTAATGGGCCAAGTTTAATTGATAGCCCACTCAAACTGTCAATTTCACGTACTGATATCATACTACAGAAAATACAAATGAATTTAGTTTCCTGCCGCTTTGTGCTTCGTTGCATGTCTCATGGTCACATACTTCTGACTGACAATTGTAAGCTTCTAGGCCCTCGTGGTATCTCGAAAAATCGAGGGGAACTTTGGATACATTTTTCGGACGTGTTAGTTAGAGAACGTAAACAAGTATTCAGAAGAAATATCATGCTCGGTAAACAATTCAGACGTAGGAAAACTACGTATTCTCTGAAAAAACAATATTTTGTAAAAAGCAAACGTGACGCTTCGAAAATAGCACGCTGATTCATAACAACGCACTTGTGTGTGCACGTACAGACTGTGTTGTAACGCGCATTTCATCTTGGCAGTGTATTGACTGTTAAATTGCATCGAGAGTAAATGCGTTTATGTGAATGCTGTTTATTTGTTAATTTATAACGGCCACTTAGTGCTATTCATTATCCACTAGTGTTTCACGAAGTTACATAATACGTCTTTAGATATTTCTGCCATGAACGAATAATGTAAACTGTACATCGAATCAATGGCACGTATCATTGTTATTAGTGTGCGTTGATGCAAATTATTATTCGGCTCTCTGTTTACTTACGTTCCGTAACGAGAATGCTTCATTGCATCAGCTATGGGCCTGTTCGGTGCTAGTTGTTTTGTTGCCTTTTGTTCGGATACCGGGGAGAGTGCAATGGAGCCCCAGCTATTCTTGACTGTTATGTGCACGGGAGATCGTGGTATGTGGAATTCAGTTGCAGGGGGGGCAGCTACCAGAAGTACGCAGCTCGAGGATTTTTGCTTTGTTCCAGGCTACTTTTTGTCTGAATGTGTGCTCGAAAGTGCGGCTGAGTAGTTATCTGTGTAACTGAAGTATTCGGTTGTGTCATGGTATAAGGTCAACGACTGAAGTTAGTAGTAATAACCACGCTAACATAAAGACAATGGCGTGATTCTTCCAAACTACACTATTTCGTTCGCAGTAAAATCTACTGATCCACGCTATACACGTCTCATTAAAATATAGAGAGATATTCCAGTTATAAAAGATCGTTAGCCCCATACTCGTCTTCAGACCGAATTCTCACCGTAGTGTCAACTGACTGAATCACAATACTTTCTCCTGTGGTGATCATGTCATTTACTGCAGCAAAAGTTTTCTTAAATCAGGGCTACTGAACAACTTTTCCAAACTGATCGCCAATGTAACAAACAATGATAGTAGGTCAACGTAAAAAGGAACGATATTGCACAGTTCCTGTCATTGATTCGTTTATGATTACCTCCCTCACTTTGAGCGTGCACAATCGTAGAAAATTCTTTCAGTTATTACAAACAGAGTAAACAGGTGTATAGACTTTGGTGGTGTCGAAATGTGTATGTGAGATTTTGAAATTTCTACGGCGTTTCACTTAACTATGTTCGGAAAAACAAAGGAAGGTGCCCTACGTGATTTATTCTTTTTAGTTATAGTTCGTGATTTATGAGTTATGTTTTTTGGGGGTAGTAAACTAATTGTGTTGAGGGAGTAATTAATCAAAAAATAGAACAAATGCTTGCTTCGTCGTACGATACTGAGCGACAATAGAGATGTGTTTTGGTCACACAGTTCGTAAGCAAAGAACGAGGCTGTTATAAAAAAAAAAAAAACAACGTGTGTCTTTCTAGCATTATGTGAGTGTAAAGGTGAATTTAATGCCAGAATAGTTACAAAATCGCTTAAGCTGACTACAGCCTAACGTATCAAGCTTAATACGTCTCCAAAACTTATAACGATCCCCAAAACTTAAAATTTCCTACTATATCACATCCCTACTATATAAACGTTTAGCAGGTAGTTTCGTCTTTACACGAGTCTATAACGTAATTAACTATTTGTGTCGTAATGTGGCACGACAATAGCAATATACTCATTGAATCTTCTCGGCTACAGCATCTGGGATCAAAATGAGTGAAATCGACGAAGAAGTAATAGAAATGACAACAGAAATTTTTCACCAAATCTCATGCTGATACGATTCACTGTCGCACATTTTTCAAATATTATTTCTTTCTTCAATCGACAATGTTTCACAAAAAGCACTGATTTCTACCAGTGACATTAAATTTTGGCAACTAATATTGGTTTACTGGAATGTTAGATTGTCCCAGTAATTACCTTAATTTCACAGACAGTTATTGTTACATGGGTCACGTCTATATCACGTGAAATTGGATCAGAGTATTTTCATTCGTTAGTATTCATGAGAAGTTACATACGAAACTTACATTTCGAGACTGTTTTTATAATTCGTAGGGCTGACCTTTCCATCGCCAATATTAATAGCTGGTTCTCTTTTGGTACGGCAGAGTTATGAGACGATACAAAATCATACAATTATAACTGACCGTCAGTTCCGAATGAACAACAGTAAGCAGCTAACTAAGGTGAGTATGCAGTAGGTACCATTATGTTGCTACGAAACTATTCATTGCGAAAAAGTGAATTGATTTGAAAACTTTTTGCATGGGATTATAGTAAATTTTCCTACATCATTTTGTATGGCAAGTAAAAATATATGTTTCTTTGTGTATGTATTTCAAAACAGTTTATCTGACATTATTCGTGATTATGACGCTGGCCACTATTCTGTAAGTATACGATTCGTGGGTATAGTAAGAAGGAAAACTCTGGGTATCAGCTATGAGAAAGAGATACTTTGTGAACTAAACAACAGAATTGAGAATGAAAACGTTAAAAACTACGAGGGAGGAACGCTAAGTAAACTAACAGATGAACCTGAAAATTTTTCAGGAAAAGGTACGGCCGTTTGTCTAGCTTACAGGCGGTAGCAATCGCCACAAATCTTCCAGTGCCTCGTTAACACAGCGGGAAAACTCCTCCGTGTCCGTTTTTTGATGTTGTTTACCTGCTGTTATTTGCTTTGACTCGATGACAAAAGAGAATGTGAAATCTGCTGACCCTTCCGAGAGAAAGTAATGTCTCTATGTAATCCCGTAAAGATGTGCAGGAAATTACCTTGTTTGTGGACCGATGTTTTTAACGTTCAGAGCTAAACCCAAGTGGGGAAAATAAATCAAACACGATGAGAGGTTCGTTCGTTGCTAGACATTACGTTGACACAGAACGGTGGATGAGTGAACCCCATAAAAACGAAAAAATGGAACTAACAGCAAGTTTAATGTTCTTTCACCGTGATGTGGCATATGTTCTGTGATTAATTGAGTGCTGAATGTATAATGGATTCATCTATAGCACGTAACGTGTTACATATGCTAGTCTAGCGTTGATGTGCCCCATAATTGTTATATGGCGAGTCCACGGCAGCTGAACTACAGATAATAGCGAACTTTCACTCTCACGCCAGTTTCTCCGAAAAATGAACTACCTGTTCATTCAAATACGAATGCTGATAACTGCAGCCATTATGTGCAGAAAAAGCTTTTGCATCGCACAGCTCAATTGCTTTTCCAGTATAATGTACTGACGGGAAAAAGAAACTAATTATTTCTCTATATCCAAGGCATAAATTTTCTTTCTGACATTTTTTGCTATTCTTAGGTTCGAAAATTATGAAAATTACACTGTAACTGCTGAGAATTAGAGAGAAACTAGCACTATACTCAGTACCTTAACACGATGCAATTGGAATCGAAACGCATTGCTATGTATCATTAATGAGCGGAAACAGATAGGTGCAATACCGAAATACACGTCAGAAAATTCTGAACACCTGCTCCAAATCTAAACCATCCGCAAATGATTCAAAATACTGTGTTCAAAGACAGACGACACTTGTGCATAAAAGTAGCGCATAAAGAAATAATATAATCTATCCATTAAAACATATGCTAGGAAAGATACAGAGCGTTGTAATATGTCGTACGATAAATTTGCCAAAAACTTATATATTGAGGAATTTTTCCACTAAAATAATACATTTACTTTTATATTTAGTGGCGCTTAGGTAAAATGTTATATAGAAATGGAGGAATGGGTATACGAAAAATACTCAAATTTGTCCCGTAGCTACTGTTTCAACGGGTTACCCACTCATGTCAGTGAGGAAGGAAACTATTACGCTTTGCATAAGTTGAGGTGTTTTTTGTGCATAAACGCTATTTATTTCTTTGGAATAAGTCGCGCTATGATTATTACTGTCCATAAGCGACGTTTTGTTCTTCCTGCGAAGCCCATACTGTAGCGACGTAACTCAGCACTTTCTACCCTTTTGCGACGTTTAGTGCTGAGAGGGCGGAAGGGACCAAGGCGATTAAGGATGAGCCCGGCAAAGTTTTAATTTAATGGTTACCTGCAAGCATGAATAAATAATCAGGAAACCTTCGAAATTTATGAGGGCTATGCGTAGACTTTATCGTACATAAAGACCATTTCGTCGCTTCTCGTAAAAGGAAGACAAATAGTCCTGCATAACACTGGGGTGTCTGAAAGCGTGTTACTTAAATACAGTTAATAAAATATAGGGCATTAAACATCAAACGATCAATGATATCTTTTTGTGCTACTTTATATACTGGTTTTCTAGTTTGGATCCCGTAAGTTCAAGTTTTACATCGGATTCCCGAGTAGCCTCGAAAACAGTTATTAGTTATTGGAACGAATGAAGTTCCAATAGTTCCTATCATATAGCTACCGCGAATGTCATGTAAAGCTCTGGGATTTGATCTCTAATCCAAATATAAGTAACAATGTCTGATGATATAACCGCCGTTTGACTGTACAACAGGTTTTGTTCCAGATCGTATACTTCGGCCTGAGGCTATTTTCAAGTGTTACAAATATCAAAAATCATTAGACTTGAGTAGAATACAAGTCATTTTCAAAATATGTATCTTCTGTTCCATAAACCAATTTTGTCAAAAGAAAATGTGAGAACATTTGTGCAATTGGCTTTTTTGCTGCACTTAGCTTGACTTATTCACTCGATATGGATTTGGAATAAAATAGTTGACCAAATCTCAGGTTTAACGTCGCTACAATGTGTCTAAGTACAATGCAGCGAAGTTAAAATCTCAGATTTGCTTAGCTATTTTATTCCACAACCGTATTGAGTGGATAAGTCATGCTAATTGCCAGTAAATTTTGACAAAACTGGCTTGTGTAACCGAAGATATATATTTTGACAACGACTTGTATTCTACTCAAGTCTAATGATTTTTGATACTTGTAACACTTGCAAATGGCTTCAGGCCGAAGTATACGATGTGGAATAAAACCTGTTGTACAGTCAACCGGCGATTATATCTTTCAAAAAGTGTTATATGGCTGTGACTCCGCACCAAAATAAAATCATTAAAAATAACAGCTCCCATGCAAAGTATAAAATTTTTATCTATTACATCTGATCCAACACAACCTTGATTAACACTACATGCAATAACGTACTTGCCATTTCGAAGGATAATCACACTAACTGAATATATGTACTGAGGAAGCAGTTAGAATGACACCTCAAATATCGTCTCAGTTCTGTGTCGCAATGCAGACGATAGCTATGGTTTCAGGAGGTATCATACAAACTGCCGAAATTTCAGTTCTAATACTTTTAAACGGGAAATTGTATTTAGCGCAACAATCACGCAGAAAAAACTTCTTCATTACAATCGTTTAGAGGATTCCTCAGCAAAATATAGCGTAATGCCCTATAATCTAACGCCAAATTTCAAGTGTGTGTGTGTGTGTGTGTGTATTTACACGAACAATAATTTCTTGGCTATGCCACAATACCGGTATTCTAGGAAATACTTTAGTAGCGTGTGCACAAATTTCAGCCGTCTGCTCTCCGCAATATCCTTTCTTTCAGGAGTGCTAGTTCTGCAAGGTTCGCAGGAGAGCTTCTGTTAAGTTTGGAAGGCAGGAGACGAGGTACTGGTAGAATTAGAGCTGTGAGGACGGGGCGTGGGTCGTACTGCTTGGGTAGTTCAGATGGTAGAGCACTTGCCCGCGAAAGTCAAATTTCAGCTATGTGATTGAAAGATAGATCACATTCAGTGCAGTGCAGAAAAATGTTTAACATAAGATTTAATGCACGTATCATCTCCAGATTATTGCTATCCTATGCAATAGGCGTTGCATAGTTGCAGTGTTGTTATTCTCCTTTTTGACAACTACTGAAATTTCAATAGCCAAAGCATTCGCTTTAATAAATTAGACCCATCAAGCATATTTGGTCGATCCTTATTTCCAAAATTCTGACTGGTTATGGTTTCTTAGCTGGTATACTGCACGCTAGAAATATACATGAGAAAGCAAGATGCGTTTGCAGAAGACGAATGATGTTCAGAGGATTTGGTATGTGATTTCCCTTGAAACACCTTCTTTTCAGTGTTATCATGTTTCTGGGAACACAAAACATTTATGTTGCTATTCCTGTGTACCTGCCACTCTTATAGGTTAATACGTAACTTTTCTATTTTATATGGTTACGGGTAAGCTATGGAGTTATGTATTTCTCATGAAGAACCACGCATTCTCCACAAAATTTTAAAGTGGGAAGCCGTTACAGCGTAAATCAAAGTTTCTTATTAAACTAGTAGGTTTCGTGAAAACCAATGAAGCCATTCTTTAGACACAAAAACCTGAAAATAAGAGCCCGGAATGTAATGTGCAAAAAATTAGTAGAGTGATGATTAGGAAACAAATTGTCAGTTTCTGCTGCTCCGTATTCAACGAACAACGAAAGTAAATTATGGTACAGTTTATCACTCTTCTTCCATTGGCTTCTTTAATACTGGTATGTGGTTATCTACGTATTATGTACGTTACTTCCGTTGGACAAACATGTCTGCTTCAGTCTTTGCACAAGGTCTTTAATCTCCGGTATACTAAATTTCGTGTGATACCCTGAAGTATAGCACAGACAACATGTGCAGACGGAGCAGAAATCGTTCGTATGCATTGTTCTCGTTTGCTCTGTTTGCAGTGACTATCGTAACGAAAACGTTTACGTGCTACGCATTTCTTAGACTTTTTTTTCCTTGTTTATGAATTCGAATTTTGTCTCTTTTTCGTTTTCCTCAAATTTTGAAGTAACGGATGGCATGGCCCCAAAGCAATAAATTGTTATGAGTAGAAATGTTAATCACATTTAAGGAAGTTTATGTTGTTGAAGTAGTTGCACATAAGGAAAACTTAGCAATAATAGACAGCCTTTTGAGGGTGGGCTTGACGCTACACGGGTCATCAGGGAGCGAAATGGCCAAAGCTGAAGGGCGCAAAGCCACTGGAGATTTTTCTCGAAACCAGTAGCGGTTGTTACTATGGTGTCACATTCCACAGGATTCCATCTTAATGAATCACAAGCTTCGTGGCGCTTTCAAGGAGAATCGTTGCATTCTGTTTGACGGTATCTAACTGATAAAGAACTTCCGTTTAATGTAATAAAACTGTAAACTACGTAACGCTGTTAACTCCACTCAACATGTTTCAAGTAAAACATCTGTTTGGTGTGATTTACTCAGACCTATATTTGCATCAGTGTCGGCTAAACTAACACGCTGAGACTGCTATCCAACCTCACAATGGCTGCTCCCTCTAGTAACAGACTCCGAACTAACCACGCTGTAGTTCAAGCACAGCTGTAGAGGGATACTGAATAATAATCGCAGTGCGTGAAGATTGATGGAACTACCTTCAGTCGTGTGTTTTTCCAGTTTCTTTATCATGTGCGACCGGTTTTCGTGCTACAGTTCAATAACTGGGTCAAAATCAACTGTCAATCCTGCCATCCACGATGGAGAGTTGATTTTGATCAATTTGTTACCAACTGATGGCCTGATAATGGCGAATTGTAGCACCGAAACCGATCGCGTTGAATAAAGAAAAAAAGCTTTACAAACACACAGCTGAAGGTGGTTCCACCAGTGCTCCCATACTAACAAGCCCTTGTCCCGTTTGCCACTGAACATAGACACATGAAACAACCGCATGTCTGCTCTCAAAGTAAAAGGGATATAACCATTTTTGAACGTAACAGAATAGTAAGGAGTAGCGCTTATGTGCGGAAACTCCACCGAAAATACTTCATGAATGTACCAAAAAGAGGCATATGGACGGCCATTATGTTGAGCATATTTGTAATAACACAGAAAGTTTAGAGTGTGTGTTGGAATGACTCTTCGGCTGTTCTGTAATCTAACAACTATAAATCACATGTATGCCTTACATAGTGACGGGAATATTTAATAACAACCACTCCACGATCTTTTGCGACGTTTGAAAAATTTGGAGTCGCTTAATATTTGATGTATCGGAACTGAATGTAAAATGGTAAGGTGCACCATACAGTAAGATATATACTCGCAATTTTGATCCAAACGTTTAACGCCAACTGCGGTGTTGGCTGTATGAACTCCGCAGGTTGGAATGTCGGCTGGACTGACGTTTCAATTTTGTTGCCTTAGACGACACACACGTTACGTGTGCCCCATTAGAAGGGATTTCCAATATTAAAAATACGGAATGCGGGTGCGATGCTCAATAACATTCAGTGCATTTTTTTCTGGAAAGAGTTGGTCAATTTTTAATTTGGTATAATCGGACTGTTACCAACACGGCAACGTACAGAGCGTTAAACAAGTCTTGTACTGTGAAATTCTGGCGAAGGCGTTTCTGAGATATAGAACAGAGTACACAAGAATAATCTGTGCTAATTCATATTTCCACTCCCGTCGCCAACCTCTTACCCAGCGCTCCTATTTTTGACGCCTGTGGATATTTTCACAAGGAAAAGCTAATCGCACGCTTACCTTTGAGAGATCTTGAAAGATTGATAGTTAATTAATATCTCGCGTAATAGCGCGGAATTGGCGATAAGGAGACAGCGCAGATATTTCTCAAGCTTAGATACGACACTGTAGACATTTTAGGGATACATGAGACCAACTAGTGTGTGTAATACATGTTTATCCTTAAGTAGAGCCTCGACGGTGAGATATTTTACGCTGTGGAACTTCCATCCATGATATTACATCGCATTACACGAAACTTATCGACGCACTACTCTTGTGGGGGTTTTGAAAGCAATCCCTCGCGATTGTGGATGATACGACACCTGTACAACGTGTGATTCAATTTCTGTTTGGCGTGCGGGAACAATAAACAACAAGATGGAGTTAGAACTTCCAAATAAATCCTATGTTTCGAAATTTTGCTGAAAATAGGACTTTGAATATGGAACGTAAATAGTAGTGGATCATATTTACAATGGTCTCAGCAGATTTATTAGATTTGCAATGAGACGTTGACCTTAATCCCGAGAACCAGAACTTGATAACGTGTTCCATTCTGGTGGGGTAGATATTTAAAAGACAGCGTAGTTTTAGTCATATGTTGGCTTGGGAAATATACATGGGAGTGTATGAAAATATTGATTCTATTATTATTTATTGTGCTATTACACCAGGATTGAGCCGATCGAATGTGAAGTGGTTGGGGTTGTTTTGTAGTACCATCGCGTTCCACGGCATGCCCGCTATTATAATTTCGGTACTGAGTAACTACCATCCACTGTATCAGATAGTGTTAGAAAAATACTGAATATCCATTATGGTTTGGGGTAATAGAAGTGTAGACTACACTGTAGCGTTGGCATTGTCTGCGCAGTTCCGCAGAAGATACTTTAGTGGTGTAGAAACAAATGATGCCAGGATCTGCACGGTGCCTGGCAAGTTCTCAGGCCGTCCGGCGATCTCGACGAACAACAATGACAACTCGGCGATTGTCGCCGCAGCGTGGCGAGGCCGGGCGCGAGCGGCCACGTGGCGAGCCGTCAGTCGTCAGCCGTCCGCCTACCTTGGGGTGTGTGGCGGAGGGCGGCTTAGCGGCCAGGGGCGGGCGTCGCATGGACCACGCGACCGGAGCGAAGCGGAACACACGCGGCGGCAGGCTGCACGGCATCCACGGCGGGCGGGCGCGCAGCACGCACTGGCGCGCCGCGACGCCACCCCCGCCGCCCCCGCCGCCCCCGCCACCGACGCCGCCGGCGCGGGCCGCGTGCGCCGAGCGCCCACGACCGCCGCCGACGCGAGCCGAGCGCCGGGACGGCGGCGCCGCCTCCGGCCGGCCCTGTTGCTTCCGCCGCGCAGACCTGATGCTCCGCTGCACTGGAATGCAATTTCATCAAGTACAAACGCTCTTTGTTCAAACCTAAACCCTGTCTGCCCGCGCCAGCCTGGCAGCGCCCGGCAACAGCCTGCGCCACAGCCCAAACACGTACGAGCACACACGAGCAACAAACACACACGAGCCTGCGTGCCTTGGGCGCAACGAGCAGCGCGGCTCGCCTGGGTGGCCGCATCCCCTCCCCGAGTCTCGCTCCCTACTTTCGTTTCCTAACGAGGAAGTGCTACCAACTTTCTTTCATCTTCTTCTATCAGCAGCCGTGAGATCGGTCCGTAGGCAGACAGTATACGTATTTACGGAGAATACTCGTTCAAGCGCGGACGAATTCTTCCTGTCGCAGGTCATCAGCAAGCGTCCGAAGCCTCGCTCGCCCCGAAAATCCTTGAACCTCTCCATTTGCCCCGTCTTCCATTTCCCACACGGGACCCCCAACACACTCTTCAAACATTTTCGTAAATAACTAGTGGACACAGATTTCATTACGAGGTTGGTTTGAAAAGTCTGGTAAATTTCCGCGGCAGAAAGGGAACACTTTTGTTCCGTTTTAATTGTGGTAAGATTAATTGTTACAAGGATAAAAAATGATTCAAATGGCTCTGAGCACTATGGGACTTAACTTCTGAGGTCATCAGTCCCCTAGAACTTAGTACTACTTAAACCTAACCTAACCTAAGGACATCACACACATTCATGCCCGATGCAGTATTCGAACCTGCGACCGTAGTGGTCGCGCGTTTCCAGACTGTAGCGCCTAGAACCGCTCGGCCACCTCGGCCGGCTTCCACGGATCGTATAAAGACATTCAACAATGGACAGCGTACAGCTTGACAGGTTGCACCATTCCACCTGTACCGTCGGCAACCCATATGGCACAACAACGTCGTTGCCTAAGGCCACGGAACCGCTTTGCACCAGAAAACAGTTTTGCAGAAGTATGGGGCCCTAACACCGCCCTCAGGTGCTGCAGGCCCGGGTGGACGTATGAGAATCCGCGAACCACGAGACCTAAAACAGTCCCTGCAGTATCCTTCCACACGATAGTATTTAGACCCGCGTACCGCAGTGCTGCATGAGTTCATTTCGAGCCGGAGCTACAGACGGATATGCACCTCACTACGACGCCGCTGCCTGATGCCCATCAGGTGCTTCCTCAATGGACACAACCTGGCCGCTGCTGCTCCACCAACGGTCCAGTCTCCGTGGCTGGATGTCGTGAACTGGTTCACAAACTTAGGTACAATAGTGAATGACTGTATTCTGCTTTTCCAAGGGCCTGTATCACTGTGCACGCACTGAAAGTAAACTGTTGTTGAACTTGGTTTCCCTATGCAGCAGTAGAACATTATAGATATTAATTTGTGGAAAACTCGATCAGGTACGAGACTTTGAGTTGTAGAACAAAAGCCTTCAGCCTGTCAGTCAGTTCTGAGTGTTAATTGTGTATGGTTTGTTATAGAAGACGAGCGTACTATCTTTTTCCAATAACCTATACATGTGGAAAATTGACGTTACATCTGCCTGCTGTGGGTTCTTTACAGCTCATTGTTGACAGCCTTCTGAATTGGTATGTGTGCCTACTGTGGTTGAAAACGGTGAAAACTGAGTTTCGTGCTGTTATTAAACATTTTCACTTGAAATATTGGACTAATGCACACATCAGAATAGAACTGGATGAATTTCACTCGGACTCTGCACTATATTTGAAGATCATTTACTTTTGATTAATGAGTTAAACATGGTATGCCACGCACCGAAGACGAAGTGCGCTCCGGCGAGGTCCCCACAAAAGAAATCATTGACAAAATTTGTGATACGTCCGTGCATGACAGCCGAATAGGAATTCGTGAGACAGCTTACGCTGTAGGTATCTCAACTGAGCGAATGCATGATGTGCTGCACGGGGAACTGGCTATGAAGAAGCTGTGTGGGTGGTTGCCGCGATTGCTCACAGTCAACCGAAAGCGCATACAGCTCATCATTTCAACACAATGCCTAGCGATGTTTAATCGCAGTCCGAAATACTTTTTGCGCTGATTTGGGACTCGTGATGAATCCTGGATCTATCATTACACCAGACTGTAAGTGGCAGTCAGATCAATGGAAAAAGCCTGGTGAAAGTGCACCAACAAGGCGAAAACCATTTTGTAGCTGGTAAGGTGACGGCCACTGTTTTTGGTTAAAAAATTGTTCAAATGACTCTAAGCACTATGGGACTCAACATCTAAGGACATCAGTCCCTTAGACTAAGAACTTCTTAAACCTAACTAACCTAAGGACATCACACACAACCATGCTCGAGGCAGGATTCGAACCTGTGACCATAACAGCAGCGCGGTTCCGGACTGAGGCGCCTAGAACCGCTCGGCCACATCGGCCCGCACTGTTTTTGGGATTTCAAAGGAATAGACCTCATAGTTTACTCCGAAAGAGACAGAGCCGTAACTAGGCCCTATTATCTACGTCTGCGTCTATACCCTAAAATCCAACGTGAGACGCATGTCAGAGGGTACGTCCCTTTGTACAGTTACAAGAGTTTCTTCCCGTTCCATTCACATACGGCGCGCGGAAAAAATTATTGTTTGAATGCCTCTGTACGTGCAGCAATTAATGTAATCTGGTTCTCTCGATCGCTATGTGAGCGATGCGTAGGGAATTGTGGTATATCTCTACAGTCACCACTTAAAGCCGGTTCTTGAAACTATTTTAATAGACTTTCTCTGTATACCTTACGTCTGTCTTCAAGAGCCTTCCAGTTCAGTTTTTTCAGTATGTCTACGACACTCTCCCACGGATCGGACAAACCTGTGACCATTCGTCCTGCCCTTCTCTGTACGCCTTTAATATGTCCTTTTAGTCCTATTTGGGAAGGGTCCCAAAGAATTGAGCACTATTCCAGAACCTGTCGCACGAGTAATTTCTAAGCAATCTCCTTTGTAGACTCATTGCACTTCCCCAGTATTCTACCAATAAACCGAAGTCTATCACCTGTTTTACGCACGACGACGCCAATGTATTCATATCTCTAGAACGTGTTACATCTAGGTATTTGTCTGAACTGGCCGATTCCAGCAGTGTATGATTGATATTATAGGATACTACGTTTTTGCGTTTTGTAAAGTGTAAAGTTTTACATTTCTGAGCGTTTAAAGCAAGTTTCCAATTTCTGCACCAGTCTGAAATCATAGCAAGATCTGACAATATTTATGCAGCTTCTTTCACATATTACTTCATTATAGATAACTGCGTTATCTCCAAGTTTGAGGTTAGTATTAATATTGTCTGCAACGTCATAAATATACAACGTGAACAGCAAAAGTCAGAACACACTTTCTTGGGTACACCTGAAATTAAATCTACATCTGACGACGGCCCTCCATCGAAGATAATGTACTGCCTCCTCCCAAGCAAAAAGTCCCCTATCGGGTCACAAATTTCTCTTGATACCCCATATAATCGTACTTCTAACAATAAGCGTTTGTGTAGTACTGGGTCAAATGCTTTTCGGAAGTCAAGAAATACTGCATCTACCTGAGAGTCTTGAGCCACAGATTTGAGTATGCCATGTGAGAAAAGTGCGAGTTGGGTTTCAGAAGATCGATTTTTTCCGGATCCGTGCCGGCTGGCATTGAAAAGGTCGTTCTGTTGAAGATACCTCATTATCATCACTTGACACTTCCGGGCTGAGATGCCGTGGTCCATACATAAGACTCTCCCCTGACGTTTCGCCTTCGACTGCGGAAGGCATCCTCCGAGGACAATCGGCGAACTACAACGAGAGCACTAGTGAGCACCGTATATACAAGCCATCCAGAGGGCGCCGCTCTCAAGCACGTGACGTCGGCTGTGCTATGGTCTCTGATATTGCCAACTTTCTCAATTGAAATTAATTGATTGTCACGCTGTTGCTGCAATGTTGACATCCGTATCTTATCCAGCTTAATGCCTTCATCTTTTCTATTAATATTATTGCCTCTCTTTACATTCGCGCATAATAATGCGCCTTCTTTGCTATGATGGTCGTCTCACTAAACTTAATTTCATGATCACCTCCCTAAAATACATGTTCCGCAACAGCCGATTTATCGATATGTCCGAGGCGACAGTTCCTTTTATGTTCCTTTTTTGTCGTGCCTATATAGACCCGTCCACACCTGCACGGAATTTTATAGACACCTGGTGTAGCTAGAGGATGTCGTCTATCTTTTGCGAATCTTAAACATTCTTTTCGTGGTGGGTCTGAAAACAGTTTCCACATCGTACTTGCTTAAAATTTTTCCAGTGCTATTAGTGACCTTGCTGATGAATGGTAAGAACACTTTCCTCTTGGGTTGGTGTCGATCCTTGTCCGTCCTGGTTGTCAGTCTAGGGCGTAGTGCACGATCTATCTCTCAGCTGGAATACCCATTCTTCTTGAAGGTCGCTCTAAGGTGTTCAATCTCATCATCTAAGTGAGCTGGTTCACATATTTTGTGCGCCCTATTAATATTTTAATCACCCCTCTTTTATGTCTTGGGTGGTGGTTAGATCCCTTCTACAGATAACGATCAGTGTGTGTGTCTTTTCTGAAAACCTTATGACCCAATGATCCGTCCTCGCGTTTGATTACAGTTACATCTATGAAATTCAGGTAACCATCGATTTCCTTTTCCATAGTGAACTGAATTCTTGGATTAATACTATACAGATGTAACAGGAAGGCATCCAGTTCCTCTTCCCCATGGGTCCATATAACAAATGTATCATCTGACTGGTCTTTTTCTAGATGTTTGCAGCGCCCGTTGTTAAAAGTTCTCCATGAACAAGTTAGCCACAGCTGGACTAAGAGGACTTCCCATAGCCACCCCGTCAATCTGTTCATGAAAAACATTATTATATTGAAAATAAGTTGTAAGGCAATGTCTGAATAATGCCAGAATATCACTAGGAAAAATGTCTGCTATACATGTGATCGCTTCATTCACCGGAATCATGGTAAACAACGACACCACATCAGTACTGACCAAGATATCATTAGGGCCCACACTTATTTCCTTCATAATATTGATGAAGTGATACGAATGTTTAACATGACCGTCAGTTCCACCAACATGAGGTTTCAGCAGCGAGGCAAGGTGTCCGGCTAATTCATGGGTGGGAGACCTTATTGTGCTGACTGTAGGTCTCAAAGGTACCAGCGGTTTATGTACCTTGGGTAACCCATAGAGTCTGGACGAGTAGGCCTAAGCTTATGATTTAAAGAGTTGCTTCTTGTCGACTGAAGAGAGGGAAGACGCTTTCACCAATTGATTGGTCATTATTAAAATCCTCGCTGTCAGATCCTTCCGAAGTTGTTAGTAATTGTTGGGATCCAAAATGTCCATGATTTTTTCATGATAATCTTTACTCTTCAGTCGAAGGCGAAAACGTCAGGGGAGAGTCTTATGTATGGACCATGGCATCTCAGCCCGCAAGTGTTAAGTGATGACAACACCTGTAAGTAGGCTGTTTAGGTTTTTATATTGGTAACGCCATGTAGCACTCTGTATGAAAATCACTAACTGTGCTGTGTGCAGTGTGTGGCTGGTTTGCATTGTTGTTGGCCATTGTAGTGTTGGGCAGCTAGATGTTAACAGCGTGTAGCGTTGTGCAGTTGGAGGTGAGCCACCAGCAGTGGTGGATGTGGAGAGTGAGATGGCGGAGTTTTGAGAGCGGATGATCTGGACAGAGACAGTAAATTTGTAAGACTGGATGTCATGAACTGATATATATAATATGACTTATAAACAGTATTAAGGTAAATACATTGTTTTTTCTCTATAAAAATCTTTCATTTGCTAACTATGCCTATCAGTAGTTAGTGCCTTCCATAGTTTGAATCTTTTATTTAGCTGGCAGTAGTGGCGCTCGCTGTATTGCAGTAGTTCGAGTAACGAAGAGTTTTGTGAGGTAATTGATTTGTGAAAGGTATAGGTTAATGTTAGTCAGGGCCATTCTTTTGTAGGGATTATTGAAAGATTACGTTGCGCTAAAAAAATATTGTGTGTCAGTTTAAGCAGTCATTTATAATTTTTCCAAGGGGACATTTCATATGGCGACCCTGCCAGGATACGAACCTGGGATCTTCTGATTTTGTTCTTGTAGTTTGTGTAATTAGTGTAGATATTGTTTATTGCTAGCACGTAATTATAGAGAGAATTTCCTTTGTAGTTGTAGTTCTCATTCTTGTGCAGTAAAACAGGTGTGGCTTGCATGTAGATTTGCACCAAGTATTTCGCAGCTGCGCTTGCAATTAACGAGATATTATTTTCAATGCTATGTTAATGTGTTTTATTATTTTGCTCTTCAAATTGTGGTTTTCTGTGTTGTCGTGTGAAATATTGTGACAACAATGGTGTGTGAAAAACGTAATACTAGGCTCCAAAGTAAACTGAGAAATGACAGTGAAGACGAAAGCAGTGTGTTAGCGCCACCAAGTAATGAATGAACTAATGTTCAAATTAGTAATTTGGTAATTGTGCATAGGGAAATGGAGCAGGCTGCAAATAATGGTGTAGGCAGTGAAACAATTAGTGAACAGGGAAGCATTATCGATCGATCGGTCGGCAAAAGCTTGCCTCAGGAATCAGAAATGACAGGACGCATTCTTGCAAATACTGTAGATTCAGGTTTTGCGTCCTCACCGTATTCTCAAATAAGTCAAGACACATTTTCTGCTTTTCAAAATGCGAATATTGCTGGTTCAAATGCATCGCCGAATAGCACTGAGGAATATGTTTCAGACACCAGTGCATTGTTATTACAGCTAATGCAACAAATGTGACAAAAGCTTCAATAGTTAGACACAATGGAACAAAATCTTCAAAAGTTAGACACAATGGAAAAAAATCTTCAAAAGCTAGACACAATGGAAAAACACCAGAGACAAACACAGCAACAGTTAGACACAATGGAACAAAATCAGAGACAAACACAGCAAAAGCTTCAAAAGTTAGACACCACACTTGAACAAACAAGTGAAGATTTAACTACAGAGTTACATAACATTGAATCGAAATGTTAAAAGGTCTGTAATGACGTAAAAACACAAATTGGTGAGCATTTTCAAACTATTTTTTCGCGGCAACAATATGCATTACAGAATCATGAAGCAGCCATAAAAGAACTGCAAACCATTGCTCATGAAAATCATGAGGCCTTATGGGCTACAATTGACTCAGTTGCATCTACCAATTCGGTTACGCTACTTGCAAAAACTCAGGAAAACTTAAAGGACACAGTAGATACGATTTCAACACAAATGGACACTCTGAAACTTGGTTCAGAAAAACACACTGAGGAAATAAGTACACTATCGGAGAAAGTAGCCGAACTTTCGGATCAGTTCACTAACTTATCTACAAAGGTAGATGATGATCTGAATGACACCAGACCTGTAGCCATCACTGACACAGAAGAGTGTGAACAAATTAAGAAATTCAAACAAAATCAAAACCAAATTAATACGCAATACAAAAGAGAAATCCGGGAAGTACAAGATCAGTTGGCACAAGTAATACAAAAATTACATATTTCAGAGGACACTCGCGCTCCAACACGGGAAGAGGATCTTAGAAATAGGGAATAGCCACAAAATAATAACAAAAGGCATTTCGGAAGTTATGAAAGAAATTGGCAATGTGCACCGAATTTTGAAATGGAACCGCCGACACGACGTAACAATAACCGATATGCGACTCGCAGACACGATGATTTTGACTATAAGCAGTTCTTTATTACACGTAAACTCAAAACATTTAAGAATTCTGGCAACGACATTCATCCACAAGCGTGGCTCCATCAATTCTCTCATTGTTTGCCTCACAACTGGTCATTAGAGCACAGATTAGAATTTATGTGTGGCTACTTAGAGAATGAACCAGCTGAAAGAATGTGATCGATCATTCACGATTATCACAGTGAAGGAGAATTTTATCATGCCTTCCTCTCAGCATATTGGTCTCAAGCTACACAAGACCGAGCAAAACATAGCATCATAATGATGAAACATTTCGAACAATCTGAATTTTCCAGTCTTTTGAAATATTTTGAAGACATGTTGCACAAGAATCAGTACCTGTCAAACCCATACAGCCCCTCAGAACTCATCCGCATTTGCTTAATCAAATTGCCTGAACATTTAAGAAATATTATTTTGGCAGGACGTTGCAAAAATGACACTGAAACTTTTCAGGTACTGTTACAAGAATTGGAAATTGACTCTGACAATCGCGGAACGTGTAAACAGGAACACAACAATTACAGTTCACATCCATCACAATTCCGCGATGAAAGAAATAATAACTGGATACGACAAGGCTATTCTCACAACACAAATTGTGACCAAAACAGACACCACCCGTATGACAACCATTGGCAGAGTAGTAATAATTACAGGGAAAGATCACCTCTCCGCAGTAGTGACTATCACAGAGAGAATCAGAGAAACAGACAATATGGTAACCAAATAATTATTATCAAGGGAGACAGAATAACTTTAGACGCAACGGTCCAGCACACAGTTACGATTCAGGGAGAAATTCTCCACCACTTAACCGACAAGAAAGAAACTACAGGAACCACCGACATGACAACAGACGATGTAATCATAACGACAGACCTGAATTTCATCAGAACTGGCTGGATTCAAACAGGGCTGGGCCCTCTCGGCAAGGTGAATTTGTAGAAGTTAGGTCTCCTAATCCCAATAACGACGCGCGCCAACAAAGAGACAGCCAATGACTCGCACTGCAGGTAGCCACGTGCGCTGGCTGAGCTTGAGAAAAATAACATAATCTAACCTTGAGAAAAAATTTCAGTATTCCTTACCGACGTATACAACATGATAATTGCATTGAAGCTGAAACTCTGCACACTAGAAAGGGTAAAAGATTGCACCACATTTCACCTGTAAAACCGTTTATTGAGAGATAATCTGCTTTTTAAGTGAGTCTTTGCTATAACATTTTTCACTTCACGTTACTAATACGCTTCGTCAGACTAAGAAACTGTTAACATGCAACTATGTTTTAAAGTTAACTATCTAGTCTAGAGCCTAGGGAACATATTCAGACAGTAATTACGAATGCATTGTTATAGTGAACAGATGACACTGTGTTATTGTGTGTGTACATTCTTGCTTGTCAGTTGCACGATTACGTAACGACTATAAGGCTCACATACTTACAAGGGAACCTCCCCATCGCACCCCCCTCAGATTTAGTCATAAGTTGGCACAGTGGATAGGCCTTGAAAAACTGGATCCAGATCAATCGAGAAAACAGGAAGAAGTTGTGTGGAACTATGAAAAAATAAGCAAAATATACAAACTGAGTAGTCAATGGGCAACATAAGCAACATCAAGGAGAATATGAGCTCCAGAGCGCAGTGGTCCCGTGGTTAGCGTGAGCGGCTGCGGAACGAGAAGTCCTTGGATCAAGTCGTCCATCGACTCAAAAGTTCAATTTTTTTTATTTTCAGACAATCATTATCTCTCCGTCCGTCCGTCCGTCCGATGCAAGGTAACAGCGCCGTAGTATGGGGACGCCACACCTACAACAAACATCGAAACACACGTCAGTCGACTACAGCGCACGGAAGAGAGTATTCCTGCTAACGAGGCTCCCTGGTTGGCAGTTTACTGTTCACTACTTTGGACGAGAGTGCATTAAATACGCGATATGTATTCCGTGGGCAATATGAATCCAGCAAATATAGCTCGGGCCTTCAATAACAATCGCACGTTTTTGCGATGCGTTCGCAAAACACAGGCGCTGAACTTATTACAGTGAACAGAGACGTCAGTGAATGAACGGACAGATCATAACTTTGCGAAAATAAAGAAAGTAAAATTATCACTCGAGGGAAGACTTGAACCAAGGACCTCTTGTTCTTCAGCGGGTCACGCTGACCACGGGACCACGGCACTCTTACGTTCCCCCAGTCCTTGATGTTGCCTATCTTATAGATGGACTACTAAGTTTATATATTTTGCTTACTTTTTTCATAGTTCCACACAACTTCTTCTTGTTTTCTCGATTGATCTGTGTTCAGTATTTCAAGGCCTATCCACTGTGCCAACTTATAACTAAATCTGAGGGGGGTGCGATGGGGAGGTTCCCTTGTTAGAACATTTACCAGTACTGCTAATGAGATTTTAATGCAACAGTTTGGTTTACCTGAAAATACATTCTGCATTTAAAATACTTTCTGTGAGATACCAGATGACACCGTGGTTAGTTTATGTGACAGCTACACGATTTTATCACGACGCTACTAATGAGTGACAATTTACAATGTTGCTTTTGCGGTGTTTCTGTTTTACATCTGCACAGTTTTTTTGAATTATTCTGGAAAGTAAAACATGTTTTAGTAGTAAATTTTGTAGTATAGCTACAATGAGACAGCCTTTTCTGTAGCACAACAATACGTTACAGCACAGTACTTTCTTCATCACAGCAAGAAGCGTAATAACTAAGATATCTATATGCAAAGCATTTCACTTTTTTTTATCATGAGGTAAGTACATTGACTTCTGCAGAACTTAGCTTTCGGAACACGATAACTACGACACTTCCACAGAGATTATCTTACAACAAGACGCACAGTTTAGCGCTACAGTACAGGTATTTGAGTGATTAATTTTGTACTTAAAACATTTATTTTTAAAGATATTTGAAGTACAATGATACAAAGGTTTTCCGTGATACATTTCATTCGATTGCTGTAATATGCTACACCTGAGGGTATAATTACATTAATCCTCAGGGGGGTACACGCTTACTTTGTGTACCATGTGTTTGGCAAGCACAAGGAGCCCTAGCTAATATGGTATTTGCTTATACAACTTTACACATCGGTACCATATTCCTCTACACAGAATTACACAGCTATCTGATTATTTAACAGAGAAACAAACATTTTTTTTACTACGTCAGTGATAGATGTTTACGCAGTTACACAGTTGGATAACTTCACACTTATGAAATTATATTTCGTCTGTACTTTGTGAACTGTTCTTATTTTTTCGGAACCATTGTGATACTATGAGAGCTCTGAATGATGTATTTGGGATGGGTTCATGAATTTAAAGTACGTTTGAGGTAGATGACACTATTGAAATGAGCAGAGAATTTTTTTTAGGTTTTGAAATTATTGGAGGAACCTACGACAATTTTGAGAATTGACTGAGATGTTTTGATATTATTATGACGACGATATGTATTATGCTGTTGAGGTATGTTTATGATCAATAAGATGATGCTATCATATATGAGGAATTTTATTATGCTATGTATTTCTTATGATGAAATATTGAAGAACTGTCGACGAATATTTATATGTATAGTAAGGTAAGGAATAATGAGTAGTGGTTAGGGGCTCTGATTTGTGGAGAAGGATGTTGGAAACCAAGAATCGTACTTTTGAATTATGAAATGTGTGTACATGTGTGAATGTATCACAATGCCACTGAAAATTTTTTGGACACTTTTGTAATTATAGGATTTTGTTTCTACACATTTGTAACGCAAATTCTCGACCTGTGAAATTTTTTATATGAGACTGTCACTATAGCGCAAACTGGTGTTGTAAATATTTCGGTAAGAAAGTTAAGTGACCACCTTCACGTAATGCGTCATGGGCACCCAGCTGCGCGACAGTCGCCTGGAAAAAATCCGTTAGTGTGTGCCTTTCAGAGGCACAGGTGGAGAAAAATAAAGAGACCATTAACCTCGCTATTGACATTCCTTTGTAGAAACCATCGCAAATATGACACGCTCATTACTTGAAAACATATTATTACTCGTACATTGTGTACTTACTGAAATGCTTATGAATTGATGGGAAATATTCGTACATCTGCACACCTGATTATGACAAGTGTCTTTCTATGAGAATTGAGAGCATTTCTACTAACTTATGAAATGCCTCATGACTACTGAATGATTATTTTATGCTTTACTTTGTATATAGTTGCTTATTTTATTTGTTATCTGTTTTCGAGGTGTATTGCATCATTGCTTTTATAAAATAAAATTAAATGCATTTGCTAATGTGAACACTTTCTGTCAACAGATCTGTTAGATAATTTTATGATCCACATTCTCCAAAAAAAAAAAAAAAAAGGAGCACTTGGAAAGGAAAGAACAGTAAGAAGGGACTAATAACAGTAACTGCATACATAATTTACTTTTCAAGTACTTGGTAATTTTTATGTTAGAGTAAGTTGTGGTGCACCACTTTAATTACACAGACATTAAGACGTGAATAGACATTTCCCTTATCTGCATTGCTGTCTTTAGTGTACTATTTTTTCTGCTTGAGCTTTATCATGTTTAGGTATAAGTTACTGCATTGGCTGCTGCTGTGTACCATGCATAGTGCTACTGAATTTCACTTTGTATTACTCTGTTAAGAAAGTTTTACTACCGATTTATTTTTCTTGTTGCTGCACATTGGCTCATATTAGTTGTAATGTTGCATTTTCTCTGTTAATTTAGATTTACAGCTGCTTGCTTTGCCAATTTGCATTTTTTGTCATTGCTGTTTGCGTTAATTGTTTTGTGCTGCTGCATTGCCTCGACCCTTAGTTTATGCACCTGAGCTCAGTAGATTTAAGTTAGCTTAAGATGGGGTAGGCTATCTAAGAGAACGAGTTGTGATGAATTGGAAGAAATTCATTGAGAAGGTATAAGAAGATGGTTTGGCCAAAAAAGTATTTTGAAAGAGGATGTGAACAAAACAGTAGGGTTTAGAGACAACAGGTTTAGGTAGGATTTTCTTGGAAGTAAATGATGAGGTAAGATAATGGAAAATAAATAATGAGGTAAGAAATATGTGAACATATAAATACAGAAAGCATGCTTGGATAGGGTTTTTTGGTGGAAACAAATGTTGAAAT
Source organism: Schistocerca nitens (assembly GCF_023898315.1). Taxonomy (NCBI): domain Eukaryota; kingdom Metazoa; phylum Arthropoda; class Insecta; order Orthoptera; family Acrididae; genus Schistocerca; species Schistocerca nitens. The sequence continues at coordinate 682,880,593 of NC_064619.1, read as the reverse complement.
AAGACGAAAGATCTATGGAATGAAGTTTTGGGTTGGACTGCAGTACCAAATGTCACACTGAAAACAAACCCTGCAGTTTCCTCTTGTGTTATTCTGCTATGTGTTTGTATACTCTTGTTTATTTGTGTTTTTCCTGTCTTTATCTGTTTCGCTGATGAGAGTTATGTTGTAGAATTTTTCTAATACTATGTTATTTACTTTGTAAAGATGTTTAGACATTCTCTTCTATTTTGTTGTTCATGTGTGAAGTTGACGTTTCAAAAGTTATTCTGAACTTTTATGTATGTACGTATGTCATAATTCCTGTAACACTGATGTATATGTTTATTTCTATTATTTTGTAAAGCCTGTATTACTACAAATGTTATATGTATTATTATGTTTCAATAATGTGTTCTGTATCATTGTAATTGTATTCTCATGTTATAAAATTGTAATGGACACCATCTCAGCAAATTAAGTAACTTGTAAGCATACATTTCACTACACACGTTTCTGTTGGTCATAGTATATGCACAATATGTGAGAAGTTGGGACTGTTAGTGCTTGCATGTGTGATAATAATTCAGCAAGGGACTGGTTAACAGCATTGCTGGTTCTAAGGACAACTTCAAAAACTTTGTGAGTGCACAAGTGGTGGTTTTGGACTTGCTATATTGTCCACAAAACTCTTCGATGGTGATTGTGCACCTGCCCAGTCGCAACAGATGGCTGCTGGCCGTCTCTACAAGGACTACAGTGGGTCTGCATCTTTGATGACTCACCAATACCATTATTTCTACAAGGACTGCAGTGGGTCTGCACCTCTGGTGGCCCACCAATACCGTAATCTCTACCAGAACTACAGTGGGTCTGTTCTGTGAAGAGCTACCTATCAATATTCTTCAAAACTTCGACTGACTCTGCTGTGGGTTTGCTCTGTTGTGGCCCATTACCTGTCTGCATGTCAAGAGTCGGCACTGTCTTTCCGTTGGAAGGACAACACTACTTCTTCAAGACTGCATAGAAATCCACTACTTCCGTGTGCGTTTTCTTTTACTGCTCAGCCTTTGAGAAAAAAAATCTGCAATTTTACGGTGATGAATGATCAGGACTGTCTTTATGGACTGTGAGAAAATTTTAGCTTTTGACCAACATTGTATCAATAAGTGTGTGCATTTGATTTCTTTGTTATTTTAATTATGAAAAATTTTTTCAAATGTGTATTGGCCACTGCCCAAAACAATTTGTAAAATTTTTTGTGGGGAGCATGGGGGCTATGTACAGGGTGTTTCAAAAATGACCGGTATATTTGAAACGGCAATAAAAACTAAACGAGCAGCGATAGAAATACACCGTTTGTTGCAATATGCTTGGGACAACAGTACATTTTCAGGCGGACAAACTTTCGAAATTACAGTAGTTACAAATTTCAACAACAGATGGCGCTGCGGTCTGGGAAACTCTATAGTACGATATTTTCCACATATCCACCATGCGTAGCAATAATATGGCGTAGTCTCTGAATGAAATTACCCGAAACCTTTGACAACGTGTCTGGCGGAATGGCTTCACATGCAGATGAGATGTACTGCTTCAGCTGTTCAATTGTTTCTGGATCCTGGCGGTACACCTGGTCTTTCAAGTGTCCCCACAGAAAGAAGTCACAGGGGTTCATGTCTGGCGAATAGCGAGGCCAATCCACGCCGCCTCCTGTATGTTTCGGATAGCCCAAAGCAATCACACGATCATCGAAATATTCATTCTGGAAATTAAAGACGTCAGCCGTGCGATGTGGTCGCGCACCATCTTGCATAAACCACGAGGTGTTCGCAGTGTCGTCTAAGGCAGTTTGTACCGCCACAGATTCACGAAGAATGTCCAGATAGCGTGATGCAGTAATCGTTTCGGATCTTAAAAATGGGCCAATGATTCCTTTGGAAGAAATGGCGGCCCAGACCAGTACTTTTTGAGGATGCAGGGACGATGGGACTGCAACATGGGGCTTTTCGGTTCCCCATATGCGCCAGTTCTGTTTATTGACGAAGCCGTCCAGGTAAAAATAAGCTTCGTCAGTAAACCAAATGCTGCCCACATGCATATCGCCGTCATCAATCCTGTGCACTATATCGTTAGCGAATGTCTCTCGTGCAGCAATGGTAGCGGCGCTGAGGGGTTGCCGCGTTTGAATTTTGTATGGATAGAGGTGTAAACTCTGGCGCATGAGACGATACGTGGACGTTGGCGTCATTTGGACCGCAGCTGCAACACGGCGAACGGAAACCCGAGGCCGCTGTTGGATCACCTGCTGCACTAGCTGCGCGTTGCCCTCTGTGGTTGCCGTACGCGGTCGCCCTACCTTTCCAGCACGTTCATCCGTCACGTTCCCAGTCCGTTGAAATTTTTCAAACAGATCCTTTATTGTATAGCTTTTCGGTCCTTTGGTTACATTAAACCTCCGTTGAAAACTTCGTCTTGTTGCAACAACACTGTGTTCTAGGCGGTGGAATTCCAACACCAGAAAAATCCTCTGTTCTAAGGAATAAACCATGTTGTCTACAGCACACTTGCACGTTGTGAACAGCACACGCCTACAGCAGAAAGACGACGTACAGAATGGCGCACCCACAGACTGCGTTGCCTTCTATATCTTTCACATCACTTGCAGCGCCATCTGTTGTTGAAAATTGTAACTACTGTAATTTCGAAAGTTTGTCCGCCTGAAAATGTACTGTTGTCCCAAGCATATTGCAACAAACGGTGTATTTGTATCGCTGCTCGTTTAGTTTTTATTGCCGTTTCAAATATACCGGCCATTTTTGAAACACCCTGTAAGTATGCTGTTTAGGTTTTTATATTGGTAACGCCACGTAGCGCTCTGTATGAAAATCACTGACTGTGCTGTGCTGTGCTGTGGCTAGTTTGCATTGTTGTTGGCCATTGTATTGTTGGGCAGCTAGATGTTAACAGCGCGTAGCGTTGCGCAGTTGGAGGTGAGCCGCCAGCAGTGGTGGATGTGGGGAGTGAGATGGCGGAGTTTTGAGAGCGGATGATCTGGACAGAATCAGTAAATTTGTAAGACTGGATGTCATGAACTGATATATATAATATGACTTTTGAACAATATTAAGGTAAATACATTGTTTTTTCTCTATAAAAATCTTTCATTTGCTAACTATGCCTATCAGTAGTTAATGCCTTGAGTAGTTAGAATCTTTAATTTAGCTGGCAGTAGTGGCGCTCGCTGTATTGCAGTAGTTCGAGTAACGAAGATTTTTGTGAGGTAAGTGATTTGGGAAAGGTATAGGTTAATGTTAGTCAGGGCCATTCTTTTGTAGGGATTATTGAAAGTCAGATTGCGTTGCGCTAAAAAAAATACACTCCTGGAAATGGAAAAAAGAACATATTGACACCGGTGTGTCAGACCCACCATACTTGCTCCGGACTCTGCGAGAGGGCTGCACAAGGAATGATCACACGCACGGCACAGCGGACACACCAGGAACCGCGGTGTTGGCCGTCGAATGGCGCTAGCTGCGCAGCATTTGTGCATCGCCGCCGTCAGTGTCAGCCAGTTTGACGTGGCATACGGAGCTCCATCGCAGTCTTTAACACTGGTAGCATGCCGCGACAGCGTGGACGTGAACCGTATGTGCAGTTGACGGACTTTGAGCGAGGGCGTATAGTGGGCATGCGGGAGGCCGGGTGGACGTACCGCCGAATTGCTCAACACGTGGGGCGTGAGGTCTCCACAGTACATCGATGTTGTCGCCAGTGGTCGGCGGAAGGTGCACGTGCCCGTCGACCTGGGACCGGACCGCAGCGACGCACGGATGCACGCCAAGACCGTAGGATCCTACGCAGTGCCGTAGGGGACCGCACCGCCACTTCCTAGCAAATTAGGGACACTGTTGCTCCTGGGGTATCAGCGAGGACCATTCGCAACCGTCTCCATGAAGCTGGGCTATGGTCCCGCAACCCGTTAGGCCGTCTTCCGCTCACGCCCCAACATCGTGCAGCCCGCCTCCAGTGGTGTCGCGACAGGCGTGAATGGAGGGACGAATGGAGACGTGTCGTCTTCAGCGATGAGAGTCGCTTCTGCCTTGGTGCCAATTATGGTCGTATGCGTGTTTGGCGCCGTGCAGGTGAGCGCCACAATCAGGACTGCATACGACCGAGGCACACAGGGCCAACACCCGGCATCATGGTGTGGGGAGCGATCTCCTACACTGGCCGTACACCACTGGTGATCGTCGAGGGGACACTGAATAGTGCACGGTACATCCAAACCGTCGTCGAACCCATCGTTCTACCATTCCTAGACCGGCAAGGGAACTTGCTGTTCCAACAGGACAATGCACGTCCGCATGTATCCCGTGCCACCCAACGTGCTCTAGAAGGTGTAAGTCAACTACCCTGGACAGCAAGATCTCCGGATCTGTCCCCCATTGAGCATGTTTGGGACTGGATGAAGCGTCGTCTCACGCGGTCTGCACGTCCAGCACGAACGCTGGTCCAACTGAGGCGCCAGGTGGAAATGGCATGGCAAGCCGTTCCACAGGACTACATCGAGCATCTCTACGATCGTCTCCATGGGAGAATAGCAGCCTGCATTGCTGCGAAAGGTGGATATACACTGTACTAGTGCCGACATTGTGCATGCTCTGTTGCCTGGGTCTATGTGCCTGTGGTTCTGTCAGTGTGATCATGTGATGTATCTGACCCCAGGAATGTGTCAATAAAGTTTCCCCTTCCTGGGACAATGAATTCACGGTGTTCTTATTTCAATTTCCAGGAGTGTATATTGTATGTCAGTTTAAGCACAGTCATTTATAATTTTTCCAAGGGGACGTTTCACACCTGCCATGAAAGCCTTCATCGTACGATACCTCATTATATTTAAGCTCAGAATACGTTCTAAGATTCTACATTAAATCGATGTCAGGGATATCGGAGGGTAATTTTGAGCATAACTTCTACTATCCTTCTTGTAGACGGGTGTGACCGCTGCTTTGTTCGAGTAATCTACGATACATTGGAGTTAAAAGATCAGCTAACTCAGTCGCGAATTCAGTATAGAATCTTACAGGAATTCATTCAATCTGCCCATGGAGCTTTTTTGAATTTTAACGTTTTCAGCTGTTTCTGAGCACTAGTGGCAGTAATACTTATTTCATTCATCTTTTCAGTGGTACAAGGGTACACTGGAGCAATTCCCCTCGGTTTTCCTTAGTAAAGGAACATTTGAAGACGGTGTTAAGTTTTTCTGCTTTTGCTTCGCTACCATAAATTTCAATCCCTATCTCATTCCCTAGGTACTGGACACTAACTTTGGTCTCACTCCATTGTTGGATCGTATGAAACTTGTGCAGGCTCCAAAAGCCCAACGTTGGCACGCAGAAAGCGCTCTTTCACCAGGCTCGTGAAGCACCCACACATTAGCGATAACAATGGCGAAAGTGCATGAAATGGGCTTTGAACTGGTTCCTTATCCACCCTCTTAACCATCCTTAGCCCCGAGTGACTTCTTCTTGTTCCCTAACTTGAAAATTTGGCCTGCTGGAAAGATATTTTCAACCAGTGAAGAATTGATAGTTGCAGTCAACGAGTATTTTGCAGAGTTTGACGGAACCCATTCATCCGATTAGATTACAAAGTTGGAGTATCGTATCAAGTGTATATCCCTCAGAGGAGGCTGCGTCGGAAACTAAGGTGAGTTGTTTACGATACAAACAATTTTTATTCCTTTTCCACCAGACTTATCAAACCACCCTCAATTATTTAGTTCGTTATTCATAACAGTTCATATCAACTTTTGCTTTTTATGCATTTTATCTTTACATAGTATTTGTCCTAAATCGATCTTTAGTTTACGTAGCGAGTGTGTGCAACGTAGCGAGTGTGTGCCACAGATCTACATATAGCGTTAGAGGCAAGAAGAGAGCTGTGCTCTCTGCCTATATGACCAACAGTTCTGTGTTTTCTTACAGTGACAGTAGCGGTGGATACGACCAGGAATTGTGACCGCTTAACGTTCCGAGTAATTATTAAATTTACAAGAGGTGATCTGCGTACCGCAGAAGTAAGTCACTTTGTTTTAATTATTGGTAATGTACGCTATCGTGGCAAAGTAAGCTTGGTTCTGTCTTTTCTAGTTCGACCTTGTTTTCTAAAATCGCAAAGATTTAATGCGTGACTTAAATGTCGTTTGACCGCCGCGCACTGTCCACAAGTAATGTTTTGTTTTAACTTTAGTGCCGGCTGTGGTGGCCGAGCGGTTCTAGGCGCTTCAGTCTGGCACCGCGCGACAGCTATGGTCGCAGGTTCGAATCCTGCTTCTGGCATGGATGTGTGTGATGTGATGTCCTTCGGTTGGTTAGGTTTAAGTAGTTCTAAGTTCTAGGGTACTGATGACCTCAGATGTTAAGTCCCATAGTGCTCAGAGCCATTTTTTTAACTTCAGTACATTCGAAATGTTCTTGTGCTTTGGATTTGTTTGGTCATCCTCTTTATCACTTATCTCTCTATAATAGAGCGCCTGCCATGTAAGCAGGAGATCCCGGGTTCGAGTTCCGGTCGGGGCACACATTTTCAACATGTCCCCAATGAAGTGTATCAACGTCTGCTTGCAGCTAGGGTGTCTATTTAATTATCATTTCATTTCGAGCAAAGCTGCATGGTCATCGACGGTAACTGTTCTTTCGGGAACAGATACTACCGTCATATATAGTTAAAAATATGGGTTCCCGGCCTTTGACCTTCTTGTCCGAACGCACACGCTATGCCCGAACTCGCACGGGACTTGGTAGATTAATCTGCCACGAGTAATGAGTATTATGGGCAAACATCTATTAGGCGCACTACGAATGTAGTGTTGTGGACATGTTGGGAATGAGGATCTCACGGGGAGCGTGCAAGGGATAAGTCCCTGCAGACGCACTATCCTCTGTGCCCGCGGTGGCTCAGATGGATAGAGCGTCTACCATGTAAGCAGGAGATCCCGGATTCGAGTCCCGGTCGGGGCACACATTTTCAACATGTCCCCAATGAAGTGTATCAACGCCTGCTTGCAGCTAGGGTGTCTATTTAATTATCTTTTCATTTCGAGCAAAGCTGCATGGTCATCGACGGTAACTGTTCTTTCGGGAACAGATACTACCGTCATATATAGTCTCTCATATATACCTTTTCAGGTATATCGACGACGAAATTACGAGTTTCAGGAAGCTAAGACTGAGGGCAGAGGCAGTGCGGGTATTACGCTCTGTCTTCGCGTAGCATGGGAAGTACTGAGGGGAACGGGACGTACACTATGCTCACTCATGTTGTAGGTCAGCATGTTTCTCGTTCGCCTACAGTGGCCGTTAAAAATGTACTTTGCAGCTGAAAACTACCCCCTTGCCGTCTCACCCCAAGTGAGTTATGTAATACGGTTATGAGGGACCAAAAATCTGAAAATCCTCAATATTCATCACGAAACTTGTGCTGTATGTGGATCGACAGTGACGAGTGAAAGCGTTTTACGTTGGTGGAGTCGTTTGACTAAGGAAAAACGTTTGTGATGAAGACAAGTCAGTCCGTATTCAGCAACTAACAGATGTCTGTATTGTGCATTGAACCGCGGACCTAGAAACGACGGAGAGATTTCGTGCCGCAGTAGCCCTCAGTGGTCCACAATCTCACAACAGGCCACAGCAGTCCACCCACCTCAACGCACCCCACACCGAACGCAGAGTTATCGCGCATTTCGCATTTCGGCCCCCAGTGGACCCCTCCCTCCTCCCGCTCCTCCCCGCCCCCTCAGGCAACGTCTCATACTAGATGAGTGTAACCCCAAATGTTTGTTTCGTGGTAGAGTAATTATGGTGTACTGGTGTACGCTTACGTGGAAAACTGAAAAAGTGACAGAAAAATGCAGGAAGAGGCGTTTTTCGAGATTTCAGCTGTCAAACATCTGACTACAAATTTGTCAGAGAGTGTGCTCCAGATCGTGACTATATACACGGAGGGTAAAAACAAAGAACACCAAAAAGTATTTAATGTAGAGTAGTTATGAGGGCCGAGCAAATGCCCAGTGGGCAGGACATTTATAAATCAGAGTTTGCCCGGGAATTAGTGCAAAGCAGTTTCAAAAACCAATATTTGGGCCTTTATACAAATAAGTACTTTTATAGTTTTTACTGCTAGAATGTATAATTTACAGATGAAAATAAGGACTGGGACGATAATCCCAACATTGAAAGCTAGTAAATGTTTACACTTAAAAATAGGTATGTCGTCCATTGCATTTATTACTAAGAACGAATGGAGAGAAGAGAGATTTTTTATTTTACTTTACTAGCCTTCCAAGGAAGGGCTTGTTTTCTGACAGCTGCTTGTCGTATACAATGTTCCTTTACTTTTTACCAGTTCTACTCTTGACTCTCTCTCTCCCTTCCTTGCACAATCACACACACACACACACACACACACACACACACACACACACACACACACACTGCTTTGAACAGTTCTATAGTGATATCTCGCTATAAATAGACATTGTCCTTAGGTCATCGCTTTTAATATAATACAGATTATAATCCGTGTCAAATCCCTCAGTATTATCGTAAAATCGTTATTGATAGCAAAATTATTACTGAATGTATTAAACAGAGGGCATGTGTTTCTTGATGATAAATGTATTCTTAAATATTAAGCTGCCTTAAGTGTAAAAACAAAAACAAAAAATGCCTTATTGTCATATGTAGCGTCATTTGAGATAGACTATTTCCGTTCTGTTCCTTTGTTTATCTATGTGCATATTACTGCACTGTTGTGAAGATTAAGTCAGAACACTAACACAAAAATAAGATTTCGAAACAAAGACTCGACGCCGAAGAAGATGGAATCGTTCGATTCCATTACTAGGCTTAGAGAATCGATGATTCTTGGAATCGTGGAATCGGTATCTGCACATGACACATCCCTAATTAAAATCATTATGGATAAACTTTTTTACTCTAATTTTTGCGCTACTACAGTATAAGTAAAAATACTACTTACAGCGTAGCTACTTAATACAAACTATGGATTTCTTTTAGACGTTAATGTTGTTTTCTTTTTTTATTATATTCTACACAAAGAACTGATTTGATTAAACAGGTAAAAATTATGTTTACATTCATTATATCCTCTAATGACTCTCCCCTAACCCTCTACAACTTTTTCAACTTTCTTACCCAACCACCACAGACATAGTGTTTCAAATCATCTTTTCCCATACAAAAGACCAGCTTACATTTTTTTATGAACACCACTTATCAATTAATCTTTAAAATACAAATTCGAATTTTGGGAGTTCGCCCAGGCAGTTTTCCCGGCCAGTGTAAGCCCGAGATAAGTCACTGCATATGTGAAATGCTGGTACGTTAAAAACCGGTGTAACGACCAAATTTTTGAATGCAAGGATGCAAAAGTGCATGCACTGTGTTGTACAGATGCCGGATGTCAGTTTGTGGGATAGAGTTCCATGCCTGTTGCGCCTGGTTGGTCAATACAGGAAAGGTTAATGCTAGTTCCGGATACTGGAGTTGTCGTCCGATGACGTCCTATACCTGATCTGTTAGAGACAAATCTGGCGATCGAGCAGGCTGTGGCAAGATGTCGACTCTTTCATGTATGTTGGGTTCGAACAATGGTACGTGCGCGAGCGTTATTCTGTTGGAGAACACCCCACCTAGAATGCTGTTCATGAATGGCAGCACATGTCGAATCACCAGACGTGACGTGCAATTTTGCATTCAGGGCGCGTAGGGTGACCACGAGAGTTCTCCTGCTGCCATACGAAATCAGACCCCAGACCATACCTCCAGGTGTAGGTCCAATGTGTTTCGCACTCAGGCAGGTCAGTTGCAGGCCCTCACCTGGCCTCCATTTGTCCAACAGATGGCCATCTCTGGCACCGACGCACAACCACCTGCATCAGAAAATACAACTCCACTCTGCCTTCCAATGAGCTCTCGCTTGAGACTACTGAACTCACAAATGGCGGTGGTTTGGGATCAGCGGAACGCATGCTAAAGGGTGTCTGACACGGAGCTGTTCTTGAAGAAACCGATTTTTAAGAGTTCGTCGTTTCACTGTGCTGCCAACCGCTGCTCAGATTGCTGGCGCAGATGCAGTGCGATGCGCCATAGCTCCACGAGATGGCCTTCCCTCTGGGTAGTCCGGAGCCCGGTCTTCTTCGACCGTATATTCTCGTGACCACCGCTGCCAGCTGTCATGCACAGTGGGTACATTCCTGCCAAGCCTTTCTGCAGTATAGCAGAAGGAACATCCAGCTCCTCGTAGCCCTATCACACGACCTCGCTCAAACTCAGTGACTTGTTAATAATGGTGTCTTTGTCGCGTTAAAGACATTCTTGACTAACATCAAAGCAGCCTGCCAGGTTAGCCGTGCGGTCTAAAGCCCGACTTTCCGGGTGGGAAGGAGCGCCTGGTCCCCCGCACGAATCTGCCCGGTGTACTTGTGTCGAGGTCCGGTGAGCCGGCCTGTGAATGGTTTTAGGCGGTTTTCCATCTGCCTCGGCGAATGCGGGCTGGTTCCCCTTCTTCCGCCTCAGCTGCACGATGTCGACGATTGCTGCACAAACAGGTTCTCCACGTACGCGTATACCACTATTACTCTACTACGCAAACATAGGGGTTACACTCATGTGGTGTGAGACGTTCCAGGGGGGGGGGGAGGGGGGGAGGGGGGCGTCCACCGGGGTCGGACTGTGGCAGTCGTCGTGGGATTGTGTAACACTGCGGCTGCGGCGGGGACGGAGCATCTCCGTCGTTTCTAGGCCCCTGGTTAACATACTATACGAGGTGTGGCTAGAAAAAAACCGGACTAGTACTGGTGAAACAATAAAACGAATGCAATAAGGCTGAAAGTCGCGTGGCCTGTCACGTGACTCTCGCTCCGCCTACTGCTCGAGTTTCATCTGCCTCCTGCACTCAGTCTGCCCGTGGCGTCTGTTTTAAGTAGTTGACGTTTTGTCTGTGCGTCGGAAAATTTTGAGTGTACAGAAAGAACAGCGTGTTAACATCAAATTTTGTTTCAATCTAGGAAAATCTGCAAGTGAAACGTTTGTAATGTTACAACAAGTGTACGGCGATGATTGTTTATCGCGAACACACGTGTTTGAGTGGTTTAAACGATTTAAAGATGGCCGCGAAGACACCAGTGATGACACTCGCACTGGCAGACCATTGTCAGCAAAAACTGATGCAAACATTGAAAAAATCGGTAAACTTGTTCGACAAGATCGCCGTTTAACAATCAGAGCAGTGTCTGAGTTAACAGGAGTTGACAAGGAAAGTGTTAGGCAGATTCTTCATGAGTTTCAACATGAACAAAGTGTGTTCAAAAATGGTTCCAAAGTGTCTCACAATTGAACAGAAGGAACGCCGAAGAATAATTTGTTCTGACATCCTGGAAAACATTGAAAGTGATCCCACCTTCTTACAAAATGTTATTACTTGCGATGAATCGTGGTTTTTTACTTACGATCCCGAAACTAAACGCCAATCGATGCATTGGAAAACTCCTGGTTCTCCACGACAAAAAAAGCACGAATGTCAAAATCGAAATTCAAGGCAATGATGATTCTTTTTTTTGACATCAAAGGGATTGTGCACATTGATTGGGTACCAGAGGGACAAACAGTGAATCAGCATTACTACATTAGCGTCCTGGCTACCCTACGTGAGCGAGCACGGAGAAAACGGAACGATTTGTGGAGAAAAAAGTCATGGATCCTTCACCAAGACAATGCCCCAGCTCACAGTGCGTTGTCAGTGAAGACGTTTTTGGCAAAACACAACATTCCCATCTTAGATCATCCACCCTACTCACCTGATTTGGCCCCTTGTGACTTTTTTCTTTTCCCTAAAGTCAAGTCAGCTTTGAAAGGAACTAGATTTGAGACTGTTGAAGCAGTAAAAGAAAAAGCGACGGAAGTAATGTATGGACTTACCGAAAATGATCTGCAGCATTGCTATGAACAGTGGAAAATTCGTATGGAGCGGTGTAGAGACCGAGGAGGAGAGTACATTGAAGGAGATAACATGAAATTGTAAATAATTGTAAATAAATGTTTTTTCCAGCATCAGTCCGGTTTTTTTCTAGCCGCACCTCGTACAATACAATACAGCATCAAAGCACCACGTCCAATGTCAAATGTAAATTAAGTTCACGTCCCTTACAGCGTGCATTTAAAGTAAACATGATTTGCATCTTAATAGTGCCACTATTGCCAACGGCCTTGCCGCAGTGGTAACACCGGTTCTCGTCAGATCACCGAAGTTAAGCGCTGTCGGTCTGAGATAGTAGTTACATGGGTGACCATCCGGTCTGCCGAGCGCTGTTGGCAAGCGGGGTGCACTCAGCCCTTGTGAGGCAAACTGAGGAGAAGTAGTTTGAGAAGTAGCGGCTCCGGTCTCGTAAACTGACATACGGTCGGGAGAGCGGTGTGCTGGCCACATGCCCCTCCATATCCGCATCCAGTGACGCCTGTGGGCTGACACGGCGGCCAGTCGGTACCTTTGAGCCTTCATGGTCTGTCTGGGAGGAGTTTAGTTTTAGTTTTTAGTGCCACTATTATGCGACTGGCGCGAAATTTAAATAGACATCATCTTTCAGATCTAGAAACATACCTATCAATTGCCGTTCATGTCGCACAACTGCTTCTTGGTTTTGCGATTTTCTTACCGTCATTGTAGTTAGGCTACCGAAGATTCTGTGATCGCCTGGTCCTAAAACTATTTTCAGAGAACGACACAGCAGTTGAATGTTGCCTCTCTTCAAATGGCACTTTTTTAACATACGTGCCTCAGCCAAGACTTGACGTCTCTTCTATCTCTTCATGCACGTGAAAAAGTGCCTCGGCTCCTAATGCTTTGGCCCCCGACGAAGAAATCCAAGTTGCTGTAATAGGCTGCTGGAGAATTTTATGCAGAGGGAATTTATCAACGCATTAGGTGATATGTTAGAGGTATACTTTGAATGATGTCTACGCAGAGAAGTGATACAATTGTGTAGTTTTAAGACGGTAAAAAAAATTTCCTCTAATAATAACTATTTTCTTTGGAACCAAATGGTAGTCATTTTCTGGATAGCCCTCGTATAAGGTCTTATGATACAAATCCCACCAATATGTTTCCTTTCCAGAATATGACACGTGGAATGCGTAGACATGTCGACACACTGGTCGGTGACCTAGTACACTTGCCGCGGCAACTGATGAGGAATCGACGCGAGCCGTTCTGGTTTCGCATCCAGAGAACGCACTGGCGGCGTAAGCAGCGCATCAGTGGGTCAGAGCTCATCCGGCCCAGACAGATCACATGCGCCGCATTTCTCGCCCGTCTCCTGTCGTGGTAACAGTAAGAGTGAAATAAAACAGATTACTTACTTTTCGATAACTAAAACGTTCTTCGTCTTCCAGCCGCGTCAAGTTTTCGATGAAATACACACTTTCCACGGCTGTTGCTGGGTTGCTTGACGCTGTTACAGCATCAGTCTGCTGGCTATGACATCACTGATGCCATGATTTCGCGTCCGCTATCGCTGCACCCAATGGATTCTACGTCATGTTAAGTTTTAGGCCGTCCTCCTTATCATGACCTGTGTATAATTTTTATTTGAATGCACCTCTCTGTTTATGCGATCTCAAAAGCTGTTAGTGGGAGTCATGCTTCATCCGGTGACCGTTTTCAAAGACATGTTCAGCTATACAAACGTATCAAAAGCATCCATTAGTTGATACTTCGCTCGAACTCTGCTGTGGACGCTTACACTGCGATGTCTGCATATCTGTAGAGGACTGGAAACCTTTTCATAGACAAAAGCCGATACCAGAGAAGATATTAATGTAGTACGCAGGGATCTGGAGCGAAGTCGACGGTCTAATAACTCATGCCAGAAGTGTTCGATTTGGTTCAGATGATGGTTCCGTGTAGGCCATTCTATTCCAGACAGCTTAATGTCCACAGACCACTGCTTCATAGATGCTGCTTTATGACAGGGTTTACTGTCATGCTGACACAGACAGTCACTGTCCCCAACCTGTAGCTCTACTATACGCAGTAGGCCTAACCGATGCTTTAAAAGGGTTCAGATGCTTTCGCATGTTGCGTTTTCTTGAGCACAAAAAGGTCCACAGTCTGATCTCGTGAAACATCCCCATACGGTGATGGGTTTCATTTGACTGTTAACAGATTCTACAATAATGTCATATCTTTGCTCTCGAGCTGTTACATGTGAGCGAGCAGCGATGCCGTAAGCTGTATCGCAGGGCTTTGGCGTCGGGTAGGCGCAGTGGCAGATTGTGGTTAGCTGTGTTAAAGAGAGGAAGCGGTTGTAATGTGTTGTAGATGTAAAGTCTCAATTAATCAATGTATTTAATTAAGGTGATTATGTAATGGTAACTATTGTGAGAAGGAGGAAGTGTAATGGAATATTTTATTTACGTGAAGTAGAATTATAAGGTAATTTTTTTGAAGTCACTCTTTCATTATTGGAGCGCCATTTTTCACCTACCTTTCTCGTACATTTTTTAATTGATCACGGGTTTTTTAAAAGTAGGAAAGGAACCAAGTATGTTCCGAAAACACTTTGATCTGCAACTAACAGAGAATTCGTTATACCTCACGCGTGTCTCTGTGTAGATACAGTAATTTGCAGCTTCAGCGTAGCGGCGCGCAATACAGAGCGTTATCCAGATTTGCGCAGAATAGAGGTAAGGACTTAATATTTTTATATTTTCTTTCTATTCAATAAGGGTCAGCTTATGTCATTCAGAGACAGTTTGATTTTTCTGTGTTGCGTATCAGTTTTAGTTCTGGTATCAGTTTTGCACAGCTAATTATCATAGTTTTTACGTCAAAGTTCATTATCAGGCAGTTTATACTGTTCAAAATTGTTGCAGTCAGATTATTCACTTTACCAGTATTAAAGACTAGCCTTCTCATTACGACAGTTCAATTTTCTATTATGATTCATGATTTCTTGTCCATAGCTTATTATCCAAAGCAGAGTATGTCAGTCACATTTTTATCATTTAAAGAGAACTTTCGACCGTAGCACCACTAAGTTCGTACTTCACTGCTGGCACTGCCAATGGTGGCAGGTAACATTCTTCAGGCATTCGCAAAACCTAAACTCTCTTACCGGATTACCACAGAGCATGGCAGAATTTTGTTACCACACAGCGCGGCAGAATTTTGCGCTTGAAATCATTCGTCTCTAATCATCCACTGTACAGTGGCTGCACGACCATTGCACACCACTACTTTCAACTGCTTTCTTACAGTCATTGCCCTAGCTGGACTGTCGATGGAACTTCGGAAACCACGAGTGATTCCCTCCTCTGATTTGATCCAGGACCCTGTCCGTCAGTGTGTTAGATCTACTTGATCTTCGTTTAGCTGAGGTTGTTCCTTCGCGTTTCCGTTCACAGTCACAGCGCCAATAGACCTCTTCGCAGATTTATAAGCGCTGAAGTATCGCTAGTGGGTTCTTACTCAGGAGACGTCCACGTCCGAAAGTCACTGATCTCTTCCGACAGACCTACTCTTCTTGCTTCTTTACTGACAGCACAATAAACCCCACCTCCTTCTGTAGGGGCAGGTCCGTCCATCTCGTAACCTAGTGGTTAATTCCGCATTACATAGGTATGTCCAGATACTTTCGATGAGGTAGTGTCTACTAAATTTTTCAGGGTAGCGTAGGTCAAAGCGCTTCTGATGCCCCTTCCTACTTATTTTCAGGTCTTGTTTAGTTGACGCAACGCTGCCTGCATTCCCTGGCCAGCAATGTATGCCCATATATGGCGACACAATGAGCACAAGTGACGTACCAACAGGCATACTGAATACATAAAGGCGTAACAGAAGTCCAACGGCAGCCGTTGTCATTGTCCAGTGGGAAGGGGAACTTGGTGGAAAGGTCGTGACAGTTTAACCACTTTACGGGCTGGAAGCTGATAATTGTAAGTACAAAGAGCCTTCGTTGCAAAACTGGATTTTGTATTTTATTTACCCTCCGATGAAGCGTTTCGCCTTATACAAAGCATCTTCAGATTGGTCTACGACAAAAAAATACAACCTTTCATATAAATGGCAATATCCTTATTTAGCAAAACTGGACTGGCTAGAATAAATATAACGACTTACTAGCAAAATACGGTTCGGCGCATACATATATCTCCACAAGAAACCGGCGTGGTCAGGATGAAAAAGAAAAGTTGTGCGGGGTACTATAAGATAAAATATGTCGCAATATGGCCTATAAATGCCAGTAAAGAGGATAATCTGTTAAAGGCCCAAAACATACACAAACAAAATTTTATATATATATATATATTTATATATATATATATATATATATATATATATATATATATATATATATATATATATAACCCTACTGATATAGAAGCTGTTAAATACACGATAAATCTGTTCTAAAACCACATGAAAGCCCCAGAGGGTACATTGCCCTGTTATTTTTTTTTAAAGTTGACGCGTGAATTCCTATAAAATACATCACCTGGAAAAGACTAAAGAAGTATTCAAAAGCAAATAACCGGCTTAATCTCACAAGAAATACGTGTACCTATATATATATATATATATATATATATATATATATATATATATATATATATATATATATATATATATATATATATATTCCTGGAAATGGAAAAAAGAACACATTGACACCGGTGTGTCAGACCCACCATACTTGCTCCGGACACTGCGAGAGGGCTGTACAAGCAATGATCACACGCACGGCACAGCGGACACACCAGGAACCGCGGTGTTGGCCGTCGAATGGCGCTAGCTGCGCACCATTTGTGCACCGCCGCCGTCAGTGTCAGCCAGTTTGCCGTGGCATACGGAGCTCCATCGCAGTCTTTAACACTGGTAGCATGCCGCGACAGCGTGGACGTGAACCGTATGTGCAGTTGACGGACTTTGAGCGAGGTCGTATAGTGGGCATGCGGGAGGCCGGGTGGACGTACCGCCGAATTGCTCAACGCGTGGGGCGTGAGGTCTCCACAGTACATCGATGTTGTCGCCAGTGGTCGGCGGAAGGTGCACGTGCCCGTCGACCTGGGACCGGACCGCAGCGACGCACGGATGCACGCCAAGACCGTAGGATCCTACGCAGTGCCGTAGGGGACCGCACCGCCACTTCCCAGCAAATTAGGGACACTGTTGCTCCTGGGGTATCGGCGAGGAACATTCGCAACCGTCTCCATGAAGTTGGGCTACGGTCCCGCACACCGTTAGGCCGTCTTCCGCTCACGCCCCAACATCGTGCAGCCCGCCTCCAGTGGTGTCGCGACAGGCGTGAATGGAGGGACGAATGGAGACGTGTCGTCTTCAGCGATGAGAGTCGCTTCTGCCTTGGTGCCAATGATGGTCGTATGCGTGTTTGGCGCCGTGCAGGTGAGCGCCACAATCAGGACTGCATACGACCGAGGCACACAGGGCCAACACCCGGCATCATGGTGTGGGGAGCGATCTCCTACACTGGCCGTACACCACTGGTGATCGTCGAGGGGACACTGAATAGTGCACGGTACATCCAAACCGTCATCGAACCCATCGTTCTACCATTCCTAGACCGGCAAGGGAACTTGCTGTTCCAACAGGACAATGCACGTCCGCATGTATCCCGTGCCACCCAACGTGCTCTAGAAGGTGTAAGTCAACTACCCTGGCCAGCAAGATCTCCGGATCTGTCCCCCATTGAGCATGTTTGGGACTGGATGAAGCGTCGTCTCACGCGGTCTGCACGTCCAGCACGAACGCTGGTCCAACTGAGGCGCCAGGTGGAAATGGCATGGCAAGCCGTACCACAGGACTACATCCAGCATCTCTACGATCGTCTCCATGGGAGAATAGCGGCCTGCATTGCTGCGAAAGGTGGATATACACTGTACTAGTGCCGACATTGTGCATGCTCTGTTGCCTGTGTCTATGTGCCTGTGGTTCTGTCAGTGTGATCATGTGATGTATCTGACCCCAGGAATGTGTCAATAAAGTTTCCCCTTCCTGGGACAATGAATTCACGGTGTTCTTATTTCAATTTCCAGGAGTATATATATATATATATATATATATATATATATATATATATATATATATATATTGCATGGGGGCTTAATTAAATGTAATGCAAATAATTTTGATTTCTTGCTTTAGCAGCTGTCTGTCCGATTACGAAGTCTCGTACCGGTTGGCCCTGACTGTTATTATTACGCTATCTGACTGCTTAGAACAACAACAAGGAATGAAATGGAAATTTTCATTAACACAATTAATTAATTAAGTCCCCAGCAACTATAAAAACCTACGAAACCAAAGCACAAGTGTAACTGTTCTGTGTGTGGGAGTGTGACTCAACGTACGCATCTGGCACGGTTCTTCTTCAACAACACAAGAATTTTTAAATAACATTTATGCTGAATTAATTAAAGGAAATAAAAATACCATAATTACTCAAGAGAACCACAATTACACTCTAATCCAAGAACACAAGCCAGATGCTTTGTTGACTGAACCTGTAATGACGCATTATTTAAAACATGGAAATAATGAAAAATAAATCAAGTTTCGTTACCTTCATATATTGATGACAAGCACTCAAATTATTACAATATATCTCCACACCGACTCGCTATTACGACATCTCAACAAGAATTTATCAGTATCACATCTCAGCAAGCACTCCCTACTAGCACATCTCAACACGAACTGACTACTACGAGCTCTCCCCAAGCACTGACTTCTAGCACATCTCAATAATGACGGCCGTGGAGGCGGCGGAACAATGCTCTCTAGCGATCTCTGGCGCTGTGGCTCAGTGTAGCCACCTTTCAAAATATATATATATATATATATATATATATATATATATATATATATATATATATTAATTTGTCAGATATGCGGCGCTGTTCACATCCACTAAAATGGGTTCAAGCCCATATAGATGCACCACACAGCAAATACATAGTAGACGCAGTTGCTCATGCTCCCAGCTGTGTGCACATACTGTAGAAACTTAAAAGAGGCATACGACGGGCACGTAGGCGATGGCTTGCGACAGTTATTAGATTTCCAGTACCCTAGAAGCCTTCCTAATACACAATATCCATTCCTTCCGAACTGACTATGCAAAAGTAGACGAGATGTGGCTCAAATTCAAAGATATAGTAGCAACAGCAATTGAGAGATTCATACCTCATAAATTGGTAAGAGATGGAACTGATCCACCGTGGTACACAAAACAGGCCCGAACTCTGTTGCAGAGGCAACGGAAAAAGCATGCGAAGTTCAGAAGAATGCGAAATCCCGAAGATTGGCTAAAATTTACAGACGCGCGAAATTTGTTGTGGTGTCACCGCCAGACACCACACTTGCTAGGTGGTAACTTAAATCGGCCGCGGTCCTGTAGTACATGTCGGACCCGCGTGTCGCCACTGTATAATCGCAAACCTAGCGCCACCACATGGCAGGTCACAAGACACGGAATAGACCTCGCCCCAGTTGTACGGACTACATAGCTTGCGACCAGACGTACGAAGCTTTCCTCTCATTTGCCGAGAGACAGATTGAATAGCCTTCAGCTTAGTCCATAGCTACTACTTAGCAAGGCGCCATTTGTATCAGTGCTTATAGCGTACTAATATTCAAGAGAGATGTATTCCAAGGACTCATTAAAAGTTAAGTAACAAACCTATATGTACTTTTCTTCTTATTCATTAATAAGTCTCATGTTCCAGAACTTCAAGCCCGTCTGCGTTAGTTTAGCGTGCACCTAGCTACCTCATTGTGTCTATGCTTTCTGAAATAGACACAACATTACTTGGCGACGAGTAAAAGAGTTTGTATTACTTCGTTTGTGTCATGGCTTCGCCACAATCTCCAGATGTACTGTCCGAATTTTTTCGCTTGCAGAATCAGCAGACGCAGGCGTTATTGGAAGCCCTTGGACAGCTCGTCCAGGGTCAACGTGCGCTGCAAAACGATGCGGCAGCCGCCGCTTCTTCGCTACCGCTGCCACAAAACGCTGTTGCACCTCCCTTTCGGCCATACGTGGCGGCCGACGAGACCTGGCAAGAGTGGTCTCGCCAGTTCAACTTTCACCTAGCAGCATACAGAATTCAAGGTAACGAGCGGCAGCCGTTTTTGCTTTCTTGTGTCGGTGTGTCTACCTACCGTGTGATAGTGAAATTATTTCCCCGACGCGACGTAGCAACTCTGACCTACGAGGAAATTTTGTCTGCTTTAGATGCCTATTTCAAAGAAACAGTAAATGTAGTTGCAAAACGGTATACGTTCTTTCGTACAAAACGTACGGCCGGTCAGACTAATAGGGAGTGGGTAGCAACTTTGCAAGGACTTACTAGGGAGTGTGCATTTGAATGTGACTGTGGACTTCCTTATTCAGACACTATGGTGCGTGATGCAATAGCACAGAACGTTTCTGATGTTCGCATAAGGGAACAGATTTTGAAACTAGTTAATCCCTCCCTTCAACAAGTGATAGACATATTGGATAGGCAAGACACACTTGACTTTGCTCAGGACTCATTTGAAACTTCGCCAGCCGTGTGTCACATTAACCGGCCCGCCGGCCGCGCTGCCCGGGACGCTACACGGCCCTCGCGCCCGTCCGCACAGCAGCGGCAGCCTACCTTGCAAACACGTGCGCCGCGTAAGCCAGCAAATGCAGTGAAATCATGCCCGCGGTGTGCAACTCGACATTTGCGTGAAAATTGCCCGTCACGCCAAGCTATTTGCTTTTACTGCCAAAAGAAAGGACATGTTCAAAGCGTTTGCCAGAAAAAGCTTAGATCAGACAATCACACAAATTCCAGGCCTTTTGCTTCGCGCCGGAATCGAACCCAGGACAATCAGGCTCGTGGACCTTCGCCCATGGACATTCATGTAGTTCATTCCCACCCGTCCAGTGACACTTTAGCTATCAGTGACTGTGTTCGTCCCACCGAAAGTGTGCGTCGACGTCGCCGGAATTCCCGTAAAGTCGCAAGTGCTTCTGTACCTGTATCAGTTCAAATTGCAAGTGACAGTCGCTCTTGTCGTCAGCAGGACAATAACCTTTTTGTGGACTTAGACTTTGAAGGCAAAGTGATCCCATTCCAGCTCGATACCGGAGCTGCAGTTTCATTGCTCAATCACGACCCGTACAAACAACTGGGCGCCCCGCCATTGCGTGCCGCAACTGTTAAGTTAACTAGTTACTCAGGACAACAGATCCCTGTGTTAGGACAGTGCAGCCTTCTTGCCACATACAAGGGACAAACGAAACTTGTATCATTTTACGTTCTTCGTTCTTCTACTGCAGTGAACTTGTTTGGCTTAGATTTGTTTCAATTGTTTAATTTGTCTATAGTAAATCAGGTCCTATCAGTGAATCAGACTGTGCCTTCCGCCAGTGTTTCTAGTCTTTGTGAAGAATTTGCAGACATTTTTGCACCGGGCCTTGGTTGCGCTAAGAACTATGCTGCACACTTGGAACTGAAAGACAACGCGCAACCGAAATTTTTCAGAGCACGCAATGTTCTCCACGCATTGCGTGATGAGGTCGCCAGAACATTACACGATTTAGAATCTCAAGGTGTACTTGAACGTGTGCAGGCTTCTCTCTGGGCCTCACCCTTAGTAATTTTGCCAAAACCGTCCGGTAAACTGAGACTTTGTGTGGACTTCAAGGCAACTGTGAATCCTCAACTTGTGACTGCTACTTTTCCTTTGCCCCGCCCGGAAGATCTTTTTGACAAACTGTGCCCGGGAAAATATTTTTCCAAATTGGACCTAGCAGATGCGTACTTGCAGATACCTGTGGACGAAGAATCCCAGCGCGTCTTAGTGGTAAACACGCATCTTGGCTTGTATCGCTTCAAAAGACTGCCATTCGGGTGTGCATCCGCCCCTGCTTTGTTTCAGCAATATTTACAAACTGTGTGTGCGTCGGTCCCTACTGCTGCGAACTATCTGGACGATATTGTGATCTCAGGACAGACAGAAGCAGAACATTTGCAACATCTCCGAACATTATTTCAGGTATTGCGTCAGAATGGTCTTCGCTTGAGGAAGGACAATTGTGTGTTTTTTGCTCGGGACTTACCCTACCTGGGGCATGTCATAAATGCCCAAGGTATACATCCGAGTCCCGAGCACCTCCGTGCCGTACAGGAATTACCTGCTCCGCAGACTTTGAAACAGTTACAGAGTGTGCTGGGTAAAATTAATTATTATAACAAATTTCTGCGAAATGCTTCTTCCATTTCAGCTCCGCTTCATCGCTTACGCCGTAAAGGTGTTCCGTTCGTCTGGACGACGGAATGCGAACGCGCCTTTCGCCAGTTGAAATCGGCGTTACTTTCAAATACTTGCCTTACGCCATTCGATCCCCGAAAACCTCTTTTGTTGATGGTAGATGCATCGGATTTCGGGATCGGTGCTGTGCTTGCGCACAAAGATGGCTCGCATGATCGCCCTATTGCCTTTGCGTCAAAACTGCTCTCATCTGCGCAAAGAAAGTATTCACAAATAGAGAAAGAAGCTTTAGCTCTCGTGTTTGGTGTTACCAAGTTCCATGACTTCTTGTATGGTCGTCACTTTACAATCATCACGGACCACAAACCTTTGACATCGCTTTTTCATCCGAACAAGCCGGTACCTCCACGTACAGCGCAGAAATTCATTCGCTGGTCACTTTTTCTCTCGCAGTACCGCTACGATATCTTGTATCGGTCCACTGCTCAGCACGGAAACGCTGATGCGTTGTCCCGTTTGCCTGTTGCTGAGGATACAGCATTCGATTCTTCCGCACTTGCTTGCATGTTCATTGATTCGGAAGCCGATGACGTGGTCGCATCGTTTCTGATTGATTTTCGTCGTGTAGCTACAGCCACTGCTGCTGATCCTGTCCTTGCTACTGTTTTGCGTTTTGTTGCTACGCAATGGCCCTTGTCAAAGTCACGGATCGAGGATCCTTTGGTTCGCCGTTTTTTTGCTCACAAGGAGAGACTTTTTGTACGACGTGGTGTTTTGTTGTTGCGTTCTGATAATGGTCAATCCCGAGTCGTGGTCCCACGATCGTTACAGTCCTCTGTCTTAAAGCTTCTTCACCAAGGACATTGGGGTATAGTGCGTACGAAACAACTTGCTCGTCAGCACTGTACTTGGTTCGGCATCGATGCTGCGATTATGAATATGTGCTCCTCTTGCGTGGCGTGTGCCGAACAACAATCCGCACCGCCGCGGAAATTCTTTGCATGGCCGAAAGCCACTTCCCCTTGGCAACGCTTGCATATCGATTTTGCTGGTCCATTCTGGAATGCTCGATGGTTGGTTGTGGTCGATGCTTTCAGTAATTTTCCTTTTGTTGTCCGGATGTCTTCCACGACGTCTTCTGCCACAATCCAAGCCTTGTCTGCTATCTTTTGCATTGAAGGTCTTCCGCAGACTATTGTTTCCGACAATGGCCCACAATTCATGTCCGCAGAATTTCAGTCATTCTGCACGGCCAATGGTATTCAACATCTGTCATCCGCGCCGTTTTCGCCTCAGTCAAACGGTGCCGCTGAACGATTGGTCCGGACTTTCAAGTCCCAGATGTTGAAATTGAAAGAGTCGCATTCTCGGGAGGACGCATTATTGCTCTTTTTGTCTTCGTATCGCTCTCAGCCCCGCGATGGTCGCTCGCCGGCTGAATTGCTCCATGGTCGTCCTCATCGCAACCTGATGTCTTTGCTGCATCCGCCACATCAGGTTCCTGTGCAGCGGCAGACTCCTGCTTTTGCTCCTGGCGACGTTGTCTATTATCGCAACTATCGCGGTTCACGGCGTTGGCTCGCAGGGCGCATTCTTCGCTGCCTCGGCCGCGCGATGTATTTGGTTTTGGGGGCCTCTGGTGAGGTGCGTCGGCATCTCAATCAGCTGCGCCTCTGTCGTCGCCTGGGTTCTGCCGCTCCCCGTCTGCTTTCAGCGACGGAGCCGTCCGGTCAGCGCCTTGGGGACCCATCTACTGGCTCGCCTCATCCCCAGGTGTTACCGACGCTGCCTTCCATTTTGCCTCATGGCGTCGCGCCGCCGCCGCCGCCGCAGCCGCCGCCGGTGCCGCCCGCAGCGGACGCTTCGCTGCAGCCGCCTGGCGCCTCCCTGGGTCACGCGCCGCCGCTAGCTTCCCGTGACCAGCCGTCCTCCGCCATGGACCTCTTGCCCGCTCCGGACCAGATGTCGTCTTCGCCCGTCGGGTGCTCCGACCGCATGGAGGTCGACCCTTCGGCCCCTCTTGTCTCATTACGTGCGCATACGCCTCATGTTGACGTGCACCCTGGACTAGGTTTGCAGGCGTTTCCTAGCTCCCCTCGGACCGAATGGCCGGGTGCGGGTGGCACAGCCTCGCCTGTTGTTAGGCTCCCCACCTCATCGCATACGTCAACATGGGGTCCTCCCCACGGCGGGCGGAAGCCTTATCTCACGACCGTTCGCCGATTTGCGGGGGAGGAATGTGGTGTCACCGCCAGACACCACACTTGCTAGGTGGTAACTTAAATCGGCCGCGGTCCTGTAGTACATGTCGGACCCGCGTGTCGCCACTGTATAATCGCAAACCTAGCGCCACCACATGGCAGGTCACAAGACACGGAATAGACCTCGCCCCAGTTGTACGGACTACATAGCTTGCGACCAGACGTACGAAGCTTTCCTCTCATTTGCCGAGAGACAGATTGAATAGCCTTCAGCTTAGTCCATAGCTACTACTTAGCAAGGCGCCATTTGTATCAGTGCTTATAGCGTACTAATATTCAAGAGAGATGTATTCCAAGGACTCATTAAAAGTTAAGTAACAAACCTATATGTACTTTTCTTCTTATTCATTAATAAGTCTCATGTTCCAGAACTTCAAGCCCGTCTGCGTTAGTTTAGCGTGCACCTAGCTACCTCATTGTGTCTATGCTCTCTGAAATAGACACAACATTTGTCACGGACTTCAATGCGAGGTGCCTTTAATAGGTTCCACAACGAAACATTGTCTCGAAATTTGTTAGAAAATCCGAAGAAATTCTGGTCGTATGTAAAGTACACAAGCGGCAAGACGCAGTCAATACCTTCGCTGCGCAGTGCCGATGGTACTGTTACCGACGACTGTGCCGCTAAAGCGGAGTTATTGAACGCAGTTTTCCGAAATTCCTTCACCAGGGAAGATGAATAGTATATTCCAGAATTTGAAACACGAACAGCTTCTAGCATCAGTTTCGTAGAAGTAGATACCTTAGGGGTTGCGAAGCAACTCAAATCGCTTGATACGGGCATGTCTACAGGTCCAGATTGTATACCGATTAGGTTCCTTTCAGATTACGCTGATACAATAGCTCCCTACTTCCCACTCATATACAACCGCTCGCTCACCGATAGATCTGTACCTACAGACTGGAAAATTGCGCAGGTCGCACCAGTGTTTAAGAAGGGTAGTAGGAGTAATCCATCGAACTACAGACCTATATCACTGACGTCGGTTTGCAGTAGGGTATTGGAGCACATACTGTATTCGAACATTATGAAGCACCTCGAAGGGAACGATCTATTGATACGTAATGAGCATGGTTTCAGAAAACATCGTTCTTGTGCAACGTAACTAGCTCTTTATTCGCACGAAGTAATGGCCGCTATCGACAGGGGATCTCAAGTTGATTCCGTATTTGTAGATTTCCGGAAAGCTTTTGATACCGTTCCTCACAAGCGACTTCTAATCAAGCTGCGGGCCTATGGGGTATCGTCTCAGTTGTGCGACTGGATTCGTAATTTCCTGTCAGGAAAGTCGCAGTTCGTAATAATAGACGGCAAATCATCGAGTAAAACTGAAGTGATATCAGGTGTTCCCCAGGGAAGCGTCCTGGGACCTCTGCTGTTCCTGATCTATATAAATGACCTGGGTGACAATCTGAGCAGTTGTCTTAGGTTGTTCGCAGATGATGCTGTAATTTACCGTCTAGTAAGGTCATCCGAAGACCAGTATCAGTTGCAAAGCGATTTAGAAAAAATTGCTGTTTGGTGTGGTACGTGGCAGTTGACGCTAAATAACGAAAAGTGTGAGGTGATCCACATGAGTTCCAAAAGAAATCCGTTGGAATTCTATTACTCGATAAATAGTACAATTCTCAAGGCTGTCAATTCAAGTAAGTACCTGGGTGTTAAAATTACGAACAACTTCAGTTGGAAAGACCACATAGATAATATTGTGGGGAAGACGAGCCAAAGGTTGCGTTTCATTGGCAGGACACTTACAAGATGCAACAAGTCCACTAAAGAGACAGCTTACACTACACTCGTTCGTCCTCTGTTAGAATATTGCTTCGCGGTGTGGGATCCTTACCAGGTAGGATTGACGGAGGACATGGAAAGGGTGCTAAAAAGGGCAGCTGGTTATGTATTATCACGTAGTAGGAGAGAGAGTGTGGCAGATATGATACGCGAATTGGGATGGAAGTCATTACAGCAAAGACGTTTTTCGTCGCAGCGAGATCTATTTACGAAATTTCAGTCACCAACTTTCTCTTCCGAATGCGAAAATATTTTGTTGAGCCCAACCTACATAGGTAGGAATGAGCATCTAAATAAAATAAGAGAAATCAGAGCTCGAACAGAAAGGTTTAGGTGTTTTTTTCCCGCGCGCTGTTCGGGAGTGGAATGGTAGGGAGATAGTATGATTGTGGTTCGATGAAGCCTCCGCCAAGCACTTAAATGTGAATTGCAGAGTAGTCATGTAAATGTAGATGTAGAGAGCAACATGACAAACAGTAAAGTCATACAGGGTGAGTAACTAACTATTGCCACCAAGAATAACTCCGAAAATATGATAGTAGCAGAAACGTTTGTGGGATAAACGTTCCATGGGACAACGGAGGCCATAATATGACGTTGGTTTTTTATTGTCAGGTGGGGTCACGTCAGAGATATGAAGGTCAACTTTGTGTTTTTAAATGGGACGCTATAGTTTGGTACTCATTTTCTGATAGCTGCTATCGAGACGAATCCAGTGGTGTGTAACAGTAAGGCCTTTGAAGATCAACGAAGGTCAAAAAGGTAACATGAACGTCCATTTACAGAAGGTGTTCGAAGTGATGACCATTGGTATCAATGCAGTGGTGCAATTTTCTTATCATGGACTGAGTGGTATTCCTTATCACTTCGGTACTTATCGAAGCACATGCTCTAACAATTCTCTCTCGTATATCGTGCAAATAGTAAATGTTCGCCGAATACGGCGTATCCATCTAACGTGCCATTGACATCTGAACACCATTCGACGGTTTCGCAATACAACAGTACAGGAACGGTAAGGCTTGTATCGTCGAATCAAGTGAATGTGAGTGATGTATTCCTTCGAAGAAGAAGTCGATATGGCTCTCATTTACGGAGAATGACAATGAAATTCGGTGACAGCTCTTGAGACCTATACGCTGAAAGATATCCTCAACGTACTCATCCTACACGTCGTACATTTAAATATGCGTATGCGAAATTAACAACAGCTGGATCTTTAACGCATCGGAAACATACCCGGCAAAGGAAAGCTACTAACGAGAAAACGGAAATTGGTGCTCTGCCACTGTGGTTCGAGATCCTTGTGGTAGTTCGCGTCAAATCGCAAGGGAATCTGGCATGAGCCAGAGTAGTGTTGTTCGTGTTCTGCACCGCCATAAATATCATTCACACCGTACCAGTCTCCACCAAGAATTAACTGGTACGGACTGTGTGGGCCGCACTGAATTCTGCCGATGGGCTCAACTTCAGATTCAGAGGGATGACACATTTATTAATATGGTTTTATTTACTGACGAGGCTACATTCACGAACCATGGAAATGTTAATTTGTATAACATGCATTATTGGGCAACTGAAAATCCATGCTGGCTGCGTCAAGTTGCGCACCAAAAACCGTAGTTGGTGAATGTATGGTGTAGGGTTCAGGAGGGCAGAATTATAGGCCCCTGTTTCATCGAAGGAATTCTTAATGGTAGGAAGTACACCACATTTCTGCAAGAAACATTAGGTTCGTTATTGGAAGAAATACCTTTGGAAACAACGCGTTAGACATCCGGCACATTTTTCGCTGACTTGCAGAGACAGTTCCCAGATCGTTGGATTGGACGCGGAGGAGATGTATCGTGGCCGGCTCGTTCGCCAGACTTGACGCCTCTGGATTTTTTCTTGTGGGGATTCGTAAAATACATCGTTTAAAAGGCGTTCCAACTACACCTGAAGATATCCGATAGAGAATTGTCAGACATGTGCTTCGATAAGTGCCGTTGTGACAAGGAATATCACTTAACCCATGATAAGATGACCGCAGACTGCATTGATACCAAGGGTCACCCCTTCGAACACCTACTGTAAATGGACGTTCAGGTCACCTTTGTGGCGTTCAAAATGGCTATGAGCACTATGGGACTTAACATCTGTGGTCATCAGTCCCCTAGAACTTAGAACTACTTAAACCTAACTAACCTACGGACACCACACACATCCATGCCCGTGGCAGGATTCGAACCTGCGACCGTAGCGGTCACGCGGTTCCTGACTGAAGCGCCTAGAACCGCACGGCCACACAGGCCGGCCTGTGGCGTTCGTTGACCTTGAAAGACCTTACTGTTACACATCAGTGGATTCATTTCGATAGGCGCTATCACAAAGAAAGTACCAAACTGTAGAATCCCATTTATATGAACTTCATATCTCTGAAGCGACCCCACATAGCAACAAAAAAGCAACGTCATCATATTATGGCCCCCGTTGTCCTCTAACATTTTGCGTGGTGTCTGTTCTTCTGTATCTTGTCTCCCTACCACTTTCGCGCAACGACGCTCTGAGCGTGTTTTTTAGGGAATTGACTAGTTTGAACCTGGGACCTGTTGCTGGTAAGGAGACGTCAGACCACACATGACATGTAGAGTTCAGAAGAATTCAGTGAGACTAGCGATGATATAACCAAATACTTAATGATTTCAGCGTCAGCTCCACTGCACTCCCTGTAACAGAATCTTACTACTAACTAAATTTAGTGGAAGGGGTTCAAGGCTTTCCTATTTTTAGTTAGCTGGTAAAATAACGTCGAAAAAGCAGTTAAGATTACCATTGGAAATTTTATTCTACTCACAAAACATTGTTTATAAATTGCACTCTTGATAAAAGGAAATGTTTTAATACAGGATGGTAAAAACCAACTGCGTTCAACAAAAATGTCAACGAATATTCCCTGAATGGGTTTCTAAGTTCTACAATGGATTGAAGGATGACCTATGCCATATCACATCTATAATCAAGGTTTAAATTAAGTTTCACAAAAGAGAAAACTATCAAAATGGTCTACAGTGACCCTCAATTATCTTTAATTACTTATCTAACTTGTAAATTACAGTGGCTGATGTGGCTTCTCAATAACTATATAACAGAAAAATCATCGCGTTTCAGATTTTTTCTTCAAGTGGCAAATGTGAACACCATGAGCTTTAATTGACGATCGACACTAGTATTACGCAAAAAGGGGGTGTAACAGATGAGACTTCTGAAGTTCTGAGTGAAGCCTTATGCGCTGTTATGCGGCATCGCGTGCGCTCATTACCTTGTCGGTGTTCGTCATGGTGCGGCGGGTAGCAGAGCTCCGCTCACCTCGCCGTCTCGGAAGCAACTCTCTCCTAACTTCTCCTTACTACAATTTACCGAAGTTGGTTTAAAAAAACTATCTGGCTGTGTTTTCATCTGACCAATCAGGGTCTCAATTTTAACCTTAAGCTCCGCCTACCTAAAATTCTGTCCATCCAATGAGAAACGTTATACTTCTCGTGGTGGGGCAATGCTTTTAAAGTTTGCAACGTAACAGAGACGCGAAAAAGTCTCACGCTAAAATTTGCAGCTGGTGTGGTCCTATTAGCGTTATCGTAAGATCTATACTGTTCTTCTGGAGGGCTCAATCTTATAACATGGGCTGGGGGTGGTGGTCCTGACGTAACAGAGATGCGAAAAAGTCTCACGCTAAAACTTGCGGTTGGGGTGTGGTCCTAGCGGTTAGCTGGCGACGTGGGTGTCGGTCCCTTATCGTAGGGCCTTCCAGCTTAACACGGTTCTGCTCTCGGCTTCTGTTCTCGTTTCTCCCCTCGGAACTGCGTCTGTCTCACGGTGGGAGGGTATGACATGCATTTAGGTATTCTTGTGTTAGTCTGTGGTATTCCATTTGCTCACTCGTTACTCGTATTACTTTGGTTAATTTAATGTCACGATTTATTCGGAGCTATGTGACATACTACTGGATTTGCTCATCATGTCAGGGTTTTCATGGAAGGTGTTGGATTTGCCCGACACCTTACAGTCCCATGCAAATATTGTCCCTCAAACTTTTCAGCTCCAATCATACCTTCGGAGTTATTCTTGGTGGCAATAGTTAGTGACTCAACCTGCACAAAAGACCTTGCTTAAAACTGCAGGTAAAATATTTGTACAAATGGTGCATAAGAAGTCACCCTCGTCCTGACAACGCCCTTGTCAACGCTGGCGGAGGAGCGGACAGAGGTTCAAGGCATTCTCTCGTCCTAGGCGTGGGAAACTGCCCCTAAGCACCGAAGAATCAGTACTGATCAACGGCAAGAGGACGCAAAAGGAAATGGGAACCACTGTATGTAAGGAACGTAACGTATATGCACAGGACATGTGGCCTGCAGTTGAAAAGTGTCATGATGATCTCTCCATTGGCAAAAGATTCCGGGATAGTCCCCCATTCGGATCTCTGTGAGGTTACTGTCGAGGGGGAAGTGGGCATGAGAAAAAGCCTGAATGATCAACGAGAGGATAACGTTCTACTACTCGGGGACTGGAATGTCAGAAGCTTGAAGTGGTAGGGAGACTAGAAAATCTGTAAAGGGAAATGCAAAGGCTCAATCTAGATAAAGTAAGAATCAGAGAGTGAAATGGTAAGAAGACAAAGATATCTGGTCAGATGAGTATAGGGCAATATCAACAACACCAGAAAATGGTATAACGGGGGTAGGATTCGTTATGAATAGGAAGGTAGGGCAGAGAGTGAGTTACTGTGCACGTAGGTTTTGGCGAGCGGTCTAAGGCGCTCCAGTCATGGACTGTGCGGCTGATCGCGGCGGAGGTTCGAGTCCTCCCTCGGGCATGGGTGTGTGTGTTTGTCCTTAGGACAATTTAGGTTAAGTAGTGTGTAAGCTTAGGGACTGATGACATTAGCAGTTAAGTCCCATAAGATTTCATTCACATTTGAACATTTTTGATTACTGTGCACAGTTCAGTGGTGGGGTTGCTCTTATCGGAATCGCTAGCAAACCAGCACCGACAACCATAGTTCAGGCACATAAGCCGATGTTGCAATCTGAAGATAAAGAGATATAGAAAGTATATAAGGATATTGCAAGGGTAATACAGTATGTAAAGGGAGACAAAAAACTAATAGCCATGAGAGACTGGAACGCTGTTGTAGTGGAAGGAGTAGAAGAAAAGGTTACAGGAGTTTTGTATCCCGCCTGAAAGGCAGCACATGGGTCTGCTCCTGTAATTTAGAGGGTAGGCTGAATGTAGGAAGCTAGGAGGAGGGGGTGAGGTAGAACTCTCGGTACTGCAGTTAAAGTAAAATTGCTTTTACTATGTTGTTGTTGATGTGCTCTTCAGTCCTGAGACTGGTTTGATGCAGTTCTCCACGCTACTCTATCCTGTGCAAGCTTCATCTGCCAGTACGTACTGCAGCCTAGATCTCTCTGAATCTGCTTAGTGTATATCTCTTGGTCTCCATCTACGATTTTTACCCTCCACGCTGCCCTCCAATAATAAATTTGTGATCCCTTGATGCCTCAGAACATGTCCTACCAACCGATCCCCTCTTCTAATCAAGTTGTGCCACAAACTCCTCTTCTCCCCAGTCCTATTCAGTACCTCCTCATTAGTTACGTGATCTACCTATCTAATCTTCAGCATTCTTCTGTAGCACCACGTTTCGAAAGCTTCTATTCTCTTCTTGTCCAAACTAGTTATCGTCCATGTTTCACTTCCATACATGGGTACACTCCATACATATACTTTCAGAAACGACTTCCTGACACTTAAATCTATACTCGATGTTAACAAATTTCTCTTCTTCAGAAACGCTTTCCTTGCCATTGCCAGTCAACATTTTGTATCCTCTCTACTTCGACCATCATCAGTTACTTTGCTCCTTTACTATTTTAAGTGTCTCATTTTCTTATCTAATTCCCTCAGCATCAACCGACTTAATTCGACTACATTCCATTACCCTCGTTTTGCTTTTGTTGATGTTCATCTTATATCCTACTTTCAAGACACTGTCCATTCCGTTCAACTGCTCTTCCAACTCCTTTGCTGTCTCTGACAGAATTACAATGTCATCGTCGAACCTCAAAGTTTTTATTTCTTCTACATGGATTTTAGTACCTACTCCGAATTTGTCGTTTCCTTGGCTCCTTGCTCAACATACAGATTGAACAACATCGGGGAGAGGCTACAACCCTGTCTCACTGCCTTCCCAACCACTGCTTCCCTTTCATGTCCCTCTACTCTTATGACTGCCATCTGGTTTCTGTACAAATTGTAAATAGCCTTTCGCTCCCTGTATTTTACCCCTTCAGAATTTGAAAGAGAGTATTCCAGTCAACATTGTCAAATGCTTTCTCTAAGTCTACAAATGCTAGAAACGTAGGTTTGCCTTTTCTTAATCTAGCTTCTAAAATAAGTTGTAGGGTCAGTATTGCCTCGCGTGTTCCCATATTTCAGAATTCGCGTTAGTATTTTCAGCCGTGGCTTATTAAACTGATAGTTCGGTAATTTTCGCATCTGTCAACACCTGCTTTCTTTGGTATTGGAATTATTATATTCTTCTTGAAGTCTGAGGGTATTTCGCCTGTCTCATACATTTTGCTCACCAGATGGTAGAGTTTTGTCAGGACTGGCTCTCCCGAGGCTGTCAGTAGTTCTGATGGAATGTTGTCTACTCCCGGGGCCTTGTTTCCACTTAGGTCTGTCAGTGATCTATCAAACTCTTCACGCAGTATCATATCTCCCATTTCATCATCATCTACATCCTCTTGCATTTCTATAACATTGCCCTCAAGTACATCGCCCTTGTATAGACCCTCTATATACTCCTTCCACCTCTCTGCTTTCCCTTCTCTGCTTAGAACTGGGTTCCCATCTGAGCTCTTGATATTCATACAAGTCGTTCTCTTTTCTCGAAAGGTCTTACTGTATCTCAACACAATAATAAACGTGAATACATAAATTTGTACTGAGGAGCACGTAGGTGCGAAGCCGGATGTTTCAAAGCTAACAGAAGTTACACAGGCATAATCTGTAGTGGCTCGCCCACTATGAAAATGATCAAATGGGCTCGTGATCAAATGGGCTGAATCTGGAGCAGCGCTCGTAGTGTTGCACAGCGCTGGCTATAGGATGCTGTCGTTCGTGTGGATCGACTGCTCCCATAGTGCTAGCCTAAGGACTTGTGCCTATGCCGTGGCATCGTAGCTATCTATACCACACCGTTCCCTCCTGTAACGATGCACCTTCGTGGAATAAAGCTTCCGACGGCGGGTGGATGAACCCAGGGGAGGCGCGACTGAGGGGGTGGACAGCTGAACTGCTGGAGCGTGCTGTCCACCCACATCCCCGAGCTCCTCGGAAAGGGGCGAGGAAAACGCCCCGATGAAAACCTGCCCAGGATTCGCTCTGCCACTGGGTAAACTGAGCGGCAGAGGCGGAGCAAAAATCTCGGCGACGGCGACGGCGACGGCGGCGACGGCGTGACGGCAGCCTCAGCGTCCATCGGCTCCGGCACAGCGGAGGAACACGGCGGTGGTGGCGGGAGGGAGGTGAGGCCGTGGCGGCAGCGAGAGGCCCCTCCTGGCGCAGGAGACCTGACCGGCGACGGCGGCGGCAGGAGCGCCCGCGGCGGAGGCGCGAGCGGCGGAGGCGGCGTCGGTGGAGTCGAGGGCTGAGGCGGCAGAAGCAGCGAAGCGTCCAATTCTCCTGGAAAACAACCAACGGCAGAAAACCGAGGTTGGCACAAACGGATCTGGTTCGTTCCGGTGTCGCTTGACAGTGCCGAAGGGACTAGAACTTAACAATAAGGCGCAGCGAAGGTGGCGCAGAAAGCGCGCCTGTTCCCGATGCTGCCTGAAGAGGACACGGGCTAGAACAACAAACCATGCGGCGGCAAGCCAGAACGAGGCGAAGCAGTGGGAGCGCTCGGTGGCGGGTGCGATAGCTGCAGGAGCGACTGATGGGCGCGGCCATGTAGCAATTCCGCTGGGGAATGGGTGCCATGCCGCTGGGAGCGACAGGAAGCAAGGGAAGTTCGTAGTGCGCGCTCGCGAGAGTGCTTGGGGCACAGCTTGCTCATCTGCGATTTAAGGGGGCTAGGACGTGAAACGGTCCGACTTGGAGCAGGAGAGGCACCACAGGACATTTTAATTTACACTGTCTATACTTTTACAAATAAATTCATAAAACCTTGTTAGCGTGACCAGAAAGGATTCAGAATTCAGACTCATAGCAGAGGAAGTTCAAAAACATAACAAACCAATTTTTTTACGTGTGAAATTTCATCATTTTTTCACTTGATATTGGCTGCATTTGTTGCTGTAGGTACACTTTTCTTCATAAGTAAGAGATATTCTTCTATGAATTTTGCACAGCACACAAACCATACTTACAGGTGTATGAAACTCTAGAATTTCCCAAATGTGTTATAAAGTGTGGTAAAAATTGAGATAATTAACTATAAAATTCGAGTTTTCTCCAAACACGAAGTTTAAAACGTAGCAGCCCACTCATTTTTCCATAGATTAAATACATTCTATAGTTTCATACACCTGTAAGTATGGTTTGTAAGCTGTGCAAAATTCATCGAAGAATCTCTCTTACTTATGAAGAAAAGGGTACCTATAGCAACAAATGCAGCCAACAGTAAGTGAAAACAATCATAAAATTTCACATTTAAAAAACATTATTTTTTCGTGTTTTTGAACTTCCACGGCTGTGAGTATGAATACTGAATCGTTCCTGGTCATG
This sequence comes from Schistocerca nitens, assembly GCF_023898315.1. Lineage (NCBI taxonomy): Eukaryota > Metazoa > Arthropoda > Insecta > Orthoptera > Acrididae > Schistocerca > Schistocerca nitens. The sequence goes on along the minus strand of NC_064619.1, from coordinate 682,845,439 downwards.
CTGACAAAGTTTTATGAATTTATTTGTAAAAGTATAGACAGTGCAAATTAAAATGTACTGTGGTGCCTCTCCATCTCGAAGTCGGCCCCTTGGACGTCCTACCCCCCCCCCCCCTTAAATGTACGCACAAAGCGTTCAGCCTCACCGTTCGACTGGGGGTGGAAAGGGGCTGAGGTCAGATGGCGAATGTCATTAGCAGCACAGAAGCAGCACAGAACGCTTCAAACTTTGAGAACACAAATTGGGGGCCATTGTCAGTGACAATAACTTCAATACAGAAAATAGATGTCAAAGCCCAAACACTACTGGCAGATGTAGTAGAAGACATAGGCACACCAAAAGGAAAGTTGCTGTACGCATCAATAACTGTCAACCAGTGCGTGTCCCAGAAAGGACCTGCAAAATCGATATGAACGCACTGCCAAGGCGCAGTAGGAGTCGGCCACACAAAGAAGAGCTGGTAGGGAGCAGATTGATGCTCCGCACAAGAGAGACAATTAGCAAGAATTCTCAATCTGTTTATCAATGCCGACCCAAGTGCAGTGACGACGCGCTAATTGCTTCGTCTGCACTATACCCCCATGAATAGCGTGCAGTAATCGGAGGATTCCCGACTGCAACGAACGAGGTACAACCACACGAGACTGATCATTGTCAGCTCGCAACAAAATAACGCTGTGGTGTACAGGCAAGTTTTGAAGGTGTGGGAAGTAACGCTGAACAAGCGGATCATGAATTTTGTAGCAGATGGAGGTCATTGAGTACCAATATAATGTTACCAAAATCCACTGGGAAACTATCAGCCAATTCCTTATCTTTCGAATCAATAAACATGCAAAACAATTCGGAATAATGAAACACTTCGTCAGGGCCAATGGGTAGACGAGACAAAGCATCAGCACTGCCATGCATGGCCGTAGGCCGAAACAAAATTTCGTAATTCTAGTTATACAAAAACAAAGACCAACGTTGCAACTTTTGTGCAATACAAGCCGCAACTGGCTTTGATGGGTGAAACAACGACGTCAAAGGTTTATGGTCGATGACCAAGTAGAACTTGCGACCGTACAAAAAAAAATCATGAAACTTTGTCACTCCATATACAATAGATATGGTTCTTTCTCGATTTGAAAATAGTTTTACCGGACAGAATCGAGCAACTTAGACGCAAAAGCGATCGGTCGATCGACAGAATTAATGCGGTGCGAGAGAACCGCTCCGATGCTGTGAGATTATGCTTCGACAGCCAAAACAACTGGTTTGGAGGGATCGAAAGGAATCAAACAGTGATCACTCAACAAAGCAACACAAAACAAAAGGAACGTTCTTATGCCGAAGGCGATGCAAAGCCGCTGCAATCTGCGCTGCATTTTGTATAAACCGAATTTAATACGTAATTTTGTCCAACACAGATTGAAGGTCTTTCAAGTTCCTTGGTGCTGGCAAGTCTCTAATCGCACTGAGATGTGACGGTGAGTAGTGGATACCCTGTCCATTAATCATATGTCCAAAATACTGAATCTCAGTTTGAAAAAAATTGCACTGGTCTCTGTTATACTTTATTCATACCTGCAATAGTACAGTAAATAAGGCACGCAAGTTCTGCAATTGTTTGTCAGGGGTTCGACCCGACACAGCTATATCGTCCAGATAATATCAGCAACCAGGGGTCGGTGGCACACAACTGCTGCAAGTAAGCCTGAAAAATAGCAGGAGCCGAAGTACGACCGAACGGAAGGCAGCGAAACATGAACAATCCAATGTGGGTTTTGATCACAAATTAGCGCTGCGACTGTTCGTCAAGTGGAATTTGAAAGTATGCGTCCCGCAAGTCAATCGTGGATAAGAATTTTCCCACACTAAGCTTATCAAAAATGTCTTCAGGACGTGGTAAGAGAAACGTAGAGACCACTGTCTAGGTATTTACTGTAGACTTAACGTCAGCACAAATATGGAGACGACCGTGTGGTTTTCTTCACACACACTATAGGCGAAGCCCATTGCGAAGCAGAGACAGGTTGAATGACACGACTGTGTTGCAAATGCTTACGTTCAGCAGCTGCAGTGTCGCGCAGTGCGTGCGGTACCAGGCGTGCGCGCCGGAAAATAGGCATGGCATTGTCTTTAACTACAACATGCGCTGCAAAGCCTGTGGCACCACCAAGGCCATCAGAAAAGAGTTGAGCAAAATCATCGCATGGGGCGGCAACACTGTCTGCATGGTCACTAGCGTTGATGCAAAGTACATTGTCCTGAATCACGAGGCCAAAAAGTTCAAATACGTCCATGCCAAAAATGTTCGGAGCATCGCTAGAGCTGAGCAAATGAAAAGACACATTTTTTGCCAGTTTTCGTCATTGCACTATACGTGGCTAGCAAACTACACACGCCGAACACTGAGATTTCCTGTCCAGTAAATGCAGTCAGCATGGAGTGCGAACGACGAAGCGGAGGCGAACCAAGTAAGTCATACGTAGATTTGTTCAGTAAGGAAACTGACGCACCAGTGTCAGCTGCATGCAAACAGAAGTTCCACAAATGTTCAAAGTCACGAAACGTTTCCTCGCATCGCGCTGAATGCGAGAAGAAGTGTCTGGCAAAACTTTATTCACACGACGAGCTGTAGAAGCACGTGAAGCAGAAGGCTTTGAATAAATGGCATTAACGTCCATAGGCTGATGTGAATGATGATCACGGCGGTTTCTGTTGCGGTGACGCCCACGCGAATCACTCGAACGGGAGACAGGTCGTGAATTAGAGTGTCTCTTATTGCACACAGCTTGCACATGTCCTTTCTTATTACAAAAATAACACTGTGCTTGACGGGATGGGCAGCTGTCCCGTATGTGGGAACGAAAGCAGTTCGGACATGATTTCAGTTTCTTAGTGGATGCCAGGCTTGAACTTTGATTGCTTGCGCGCTAGCGGCGCGCTGTGGCGTGCTCAAAAATGGTTCAGATGGTTCAAATAGCTCTGAGCACTATGGGACTTAACTTATGAGGTCATCAGTCCCCTAGAACTTAGAACTACTTAAACTTAACTAACCTAAGGACATCAAACACATATACGCCCGAGGCAGTATTCGAACCTGCGACCGGAGCGGTCGCGCGGTTCCAGACTGTAGCGCCTAGAAATGGTTCAAATGGCTCTAAGTACGGTGGGACTTTACATCTGAGGTCATCAGTCCCCTAGAACTTAGAACTACTTAAACCTAACTAACCTAAGGAGATCACACACATCCATGTCCGAGGCAGGATTCGAAACCTGCGACCGTAGCGGTCGCATGGTTCCAGACTGAAGAGCCTAGAACCGCTCGGGCACAACGGCCGGCCGTGTGGTGCTGTGCCGGGGCCGGGTGGGAGGGCACGTGTTGGGCCGCTCTAACAGTACACACACCCGGGGTCACGTCTAACGTGGAAGTAGCCATATCTAAGGTAGCTTGTCTGTCTATCAAGTCCACTACTTCCTGCAAAGATGGGTTTTTAAATTTTAGGATTTGCTCGCGGATGCGGTGATCCGTCACATTATGCGCAATAGCCTATCATTATATCTGCATATGAGCGTCCACACGAGCAATTAAAGTCACAATCAGACCATAGTCCCTGAAGGTCCGCTAACCAAGATTTTTGGACTGAGTAGGGCCACGCTGGAGGCGAAAGAATTTGTAGCGTGCAGCTACCACATTCACACTGTCACGGAAGTGGGAATTCAAAGTGTCTATCAATCGACCTAAGTTTTAGTTTATGGGCGGGTGGTGGGAAACAATTTTACGAGCACACGGTATAACACAATACCCGCGTTGACCATGAATAAGGCAAGCCGCTCTGTACCAGGTATGTTGTATGCTGCGAAGCGTGCCTCGAGCTGGGCGATGTATTCTAGCCGGCGTTCAACGTCAGGACTGAAGGCACGAAATGGCGGCGCAGGAGGCGTCGTCGGCGTTAGTACAGGCGGAGACGTCGGAGGCGCCCAAGTATCTGCAGTTTGTAGTCTGAGCAGTCCATTTACGGCAGCAAGTAGCTGCGTCATTTGCTGAGGCTGAAAACGTACAAGATCTGACAGCGAAGCCTATTCCTGTGGCGAAGCCATGGTTGATACAAATGAAAATCTTAGAGCGAAGAGTGGAAGCACTCATACACGCAGTCACACTGGGCTAGCACGAAAAGAAAGCAGTACCAAGCAAAAAAAAAGACTCGTCGCCAATATTTTGTATCCCGCTTGATAGGCGGCGCGTGGGTCTGCTCCTGTAATTTTGAGGGTAGGTTAAATGTAGGAAGCTACGAAGAGCGGGTGAGGTAGAACTCTCGGTACTGCAATTAGAGTAAAAGTGGTTTTACTGTATCTCAGCACAATAATAAACGTGAATACATAACTCTGTACTGAGGAGCACGTAGGTGCGAAGCCGGATGTATCAAAGGCTGGCCCGCTATAAAAATGAAACAATGTTGGTTGGTCGTCTGCTCGTGATCAAATGGGCTGAATCTGGAGCGGCGCTCGTAGAGCTACACAGCGCCGGCTATAGGACGCTGTCGTCGGTGTGGATCGTCCGCTCTCGTCGTGCCAACCTAATGGAATGAAATAAATAGGAAGTGCAGGGAAGCTAAGACGAAATAGCTGCATGAAAAATGTGAAAAAATCGAAAAAGGAATGATTGTCAGAAGGACAGACTCAGCATACAGGAAGGTTAAAACAACCTTCGGTGACATTAAAAGCAAGGACGGTAACATTAAAAGTGTAACTGGAATTCCATAGCTAAATGCAGAGGAAAGAGCCGATAGGTGGAAAGCCTCTATGTGGGGAAGGGTTGTATGATGTGAGAGAAGAGGAAACAGGAGTAGATTTAGAAGAGATAGGGGATCCAGTATTAGAATCAGAATTTAAAAGATCAAATAACGAAGAAGGGATAGATAACATTCCCTCAGAATTTCTAAAATTCTATTCGCGTTCTTGTGTAGAACGTACGAGTCTGACTTTCGGAAAAATATCATCCACACAATTACGAAGAGCTGACAAGTGCGAGAATTACCGCACAATCATCTTAACAGCTCACGCATCCAAGTTCGTGACAAGAATAATATACAGAAGAATAGAAAATAAAAGTGAGGATGTACTAGATGACGATCAGTTTGGCCTTAGAAAAGGTAAAGGCACGAGAGAGGCAATTCTGACTTTGCGGTTGATAATGGCAGCAAAACAAAAGCAAACTCAATACACGTTCATTTGTCGACCTGGAAAAAGCCTTCGACAAATGCAAAATGGTGCAAGATGTTCGAAATTCTGAGAAAAATAGGGGTAAACTATAGGGAAAGACGGGTAATATACAATATGTACACGAGCCAAGAGGGAATAATAAGAGTGGACGACCAAGAACGAAGTGCTACAATCAAAAACCGTTTATGTGTGGGAAACATTCTTTCCCTCCAAGTGTCTAATCTGTGCACCGATGAAGCAATAACGGAAAATTCAAGGTGAAAGGATATCAATGATACGATTCGCTGATGACATTACTATCCTGAGTGAAAGTGTAGAAGAACTGCATGATCTGCTGATCGGAATGAACAATCTAATGACTACAGAATATGGATTGAGAGTAAATCGAAGAAAGACGAAAGTAAGGATACGTAGAAGAAATGAGAACAGCGAGAAACTTAACAACAGGATTGGTGGTCACGAAGTAGATGAAGTTAAGGAATTTAGCTACCTACGCAGTAAAATAACCAATGACAGACGGAGCAAGGAGGACATGAAAAGCAGACTAGTAATGGCAAAAAGGGCATTCCTGGCCAAGAGAACTCTACTAGTATTAAACATGGGCATTAAGTTGAGAAAGAAATTTCTGAGAACGTACGTCTGGAGTACAGCATTTTATGGAAGTGAAATATGGTCTGTGAGAAAACCGGAAAGAAGAGAATCGATGCATTTGAGATGTAGTGCTACAGAGGAATGTTGAAAATTAGGTGGACTGATAAGGTCTGCACAGAATCGGAGAGGAAAGGAATATGTGTAAAATACTGATAAGTAGAGGGGGCAGGATGATAGGACATCTGTTAAGACATGAGGGTATGACTTCCATTGTACTAAAGGAAACTGTAGAGGGCAAAAACTGAAGAGGAAGACAGAAATTGGAATATTTCCAGCAAATAATTAAGGACGTGGCTTGCAAGTGCTACTCTGAGATGAAGAGGTTAGCACAGGAAGTCAGAAGACTGATGACCCCCACAAAAAAAGTAAAAAAATAGAATTTTAAGAAAATCAAGAATTATTCTCCAGGTGGTGTGTTTATAGGAGACCGCACACGGCCTCTTTAAAAAAAATTGACAAGGATAGTTACCCGCTGGTGTTTTCATGTGGTTTTAGGTGCGGTTTCTCGTGTATTTAACAGCTTGCGTAACAGTAAGTTATTTTTATACATTTTTAAGATTTTCTTTGAGTGTGTTTCGGGCTTTTAGAGATACTTACAACTTCTGACTTACGAATATGCGAGCTTCTATGATAAAATGTATCGGGGGCTAAGGCGCCGACGTCGGAACAGCAACGCTTCTTCCACAGGCTGTTTAGAAAGGAGCACGGGAACGGCCCTAGCCCCCAATAGATTTTATCATAGAAGCTCGCACATTCGTGAGTCAGACGTTTAAATGACGGGATGTAAATGTTGGAAATGGCTTTATTCAGTTAAAATAGAATTTGTTATCTTGTGACTTGAAGAACAGGAGAATACAAATTTAATTTGCGAAACCTAACGTATTCTCGAATACAGATTTCTAACAGCTGCAGCTCTCTATTCAAATTACATAATTTACTTTACCTCGCTCGGTATGCACGTAGCATGTTTCTGGCACTTTGTGCAACGCTCGCTTGGTTTACGAAGCAGAACATAGAGCCTAGACCATACTAACTGCATTGGTTGTTATGTTTGTATGTCCTTATGATATATCTCCTTACTCTTCTCTATGCTTACTCCTCTCGCTTACGGCATTAGTTTGGAACTGGCCTGAGTTGTGTGTTCTTCACTTCACTGATAAAAAGTCTAAAAAAAGGCTAGACATGCCGGACTTGTGTCTGTTTGTCCGGACACGAGTGTAAAAAGCCGGATGTGTCCTGCTAAACCTGGACACCTGGTGACCCTGATCCCATATCCCTCTCTCTTCTGGATTTGTATTATAAGACGATCTTTAGGACCTCGTTTATTTCATACGTTCCAGACGTTCCTTCAAGTTTCGTCGGTGTTCTTCTATTTTGTCATTTACTGCAAAAATATTTAGTTCTTGTCTTATGTTTTTTTTTTTTTTTAGCCCGTCTGAATGTGGCTAGAGACTTTTCTCTTCATAACACACATTTCGCTGCCACATAGTAGAACAGATCCAGCCATCAACGTCTAACATATCAATTTTTTTGATTCTTCGTGTATTTTTTAATGTTCTGCTTATAGTGCTACATTCACTCTCTATCTCTGTAACGTTCTGTACATTCTTATCGTCGTTAAAAGTAATGTAGCTTCCTGGGTAAGTGAAATGTTGAGCTTGTTGCAAAATATCGTCTTAAATTACAATTCGTTTTCGTACTGGGCATTTCCCATGGAGTGCCACTACGTTATATTTATTAGTGATATCTTAAAAGTATAGTTCTTGCTTCTCACCTTTATTTAATAAAATCTTTTCTCCTGTATAATCCGTTATAGAATTGTACTTCAAAAACCTGACAGCTTATGGACCCAGCTGAAGTCAAAAACTAGTCAATTATTACGTTGTTCGCATTATTTGTTGAAATTTCTCGACGCATCGGTCCAGCTCCCTTCACTTACTCAAGCCTAGTTATCGATAATGCAGCTATCTTCAGTTTCATAGCCGTCTCTCTCAAGCATAAAGTTATGCAAAAGAACACAGGCCTTTACATGATCTATACAGTATGGGTGACTCCACTGTATTCTCCTTCTTTTCAAACGACGTTAACGTAAAGCTCATGAGAACATTTGTACACGATTCATTTCACGGGGACTGTGCTGAGAGGTGGGGAGCAGTGCAATGAAGGGAGCTAACGTATCGCTCACAAAAGCAGCTTCATAAGAAATGTGTAACCGCCGTGTACGCGATGCCGTTTAGGTAGCTGCCAAACAAGTAATGCACGTGGCTAGCACCAAGCTGGAAACTTCAGGTGGAGCACGTGCAAATGGTTCAAATGGATCGGAGTACTATGGGACTTAACTTCTGAGGTCACAGGCGACTAGAACTTAGAACTACTTAAACCTAACTAACCTACGGGCATCACATACATCCATACCCGAGGCAGGATTAGAACCTGCGACCGTTGCGGTCGCCCGGTTCCGGACTAAAGCGCCTAGAACCGCTCGGCCACCCCGGCCGGCGGAGCACGTGCAGTCTAGTGGCCAGCGTCTACCCGACTGATGTGACGCAGCTGCGTCACGCAAAATTCCAAATTTCGCTGCACTTCAGCATGCTACTGCACGTCTATATAATAACAGTTTTCAAGATTTTCTGCTTTTCTTTTGCGATTGTCTCTGTACACAGGAGAGTGATAAATGAACCTGGGTTCAACAGCTATACTGTTGATCTTGTGGAGTATGTATTTACAACAGCAAAGCTGAATAGATCAACGGGAAAACAGAACATAAAGAGAGATAAATGGCTGCAAGTGAAATGTCAGGTTCAGGTGCAGTAATCGAAATTAATTTAAGGATTTTGTGACAAGGAAAGAAGATACAGAATTGAAGAGAAATATGCATTGCGGTTGCCTATGAACCAACAGCCGAAACATCGGCAGTAATGTACACAAAGAATATCCTAAATACTCCCTTCCTCTACCTAATCTATAATTCAATATGTGCCTTGCAGCAGTTATGTGTAAGGATCTGACTTCAATATGTGTTTTGTGACAGCAAAAGCTTTTCAGGCACCAAAATGACGAGGAAATTTGCAGTCTTCTTGCGAAACATGTTTAGAGGGACCTCGCTTCTAAGAAAGACTTACTGAAAGAAATCAATCAATATGGAGAATATGATGCACCAGTTGCCCATATATGTGCAGTATTTAATTTAAAAACAGAACACGTTTCGGAAAGATATGATTCTATTATGATTATAGCATGGCACAAGAATTTAAAGAATTTGATAATGTGATCATGCGGTGTTTTTCATTTGAATAAAGACACAGTCTAAGCTGGGGAACGGTTCTTCGAGGCCTGTTGATGGACACAAGAGTCGTTACAAGGCGCAGTGTCCTGTTCACGATAGAGACTCAATACACTCTGCTGAAAGCCACTAAGGCACGTTTCACAGTGAGGTACTGGTGACGGTCGCCAGTGATGGGCACCGGTGACTGTGGTCAACTCTCATGGACCACTGGTGTCCGACACCGCAGGTATTGCCTACTGATTACTTAGTGAAATCGACTCGTAGAGGAATAGCAACTAAATTTCGTTACCTTTTATGGTACGAAAAATAAGGTGTTAAATTTGAAAAAAGAACATACAACTTACCAATTTTGTTTTCTTCATCCGTGCTTTTCACGTTGAAACCAGGCCCAAACTTCGTTATAATTTCTTACCATGCATTCGTTTTCATCACTTTGTTGCTATAGTCATCGCTTTTCACATTCAAAATAGCAGGACGACTTGGTACTTCACTTACATATGCTGTGTGTAAGACACCGTGGTCTCCTGACCTTCACTGCTTACATACTTCGACCTCACAATCATATTCCGCACATCAAGACGTTTCATTCGAAGCCAAACTCGATAAGATAAAGTCAATGCTGCATGAATTCATGTAGACGATATGCAAATAACTAGTAAATCGCAAATGCGCTCCGAGATTGAAATACTCGAGGCAGGCGTGCACACACACATTCAAGACACGATGGTTACAAAAGCTTTTAGTTCGGGAGAGCAGCCGCAAGCCAGGAGGCCGGTCCCAACTTATCTATCTCGGCACGTCACCGCCTGTAGAGCAGACAGCATTTGCCTGAGTGAAAGGACGACCCTGTGTTCGGCTTAAAAGCAGATTCCGCTACATTGCGTGGGAGCGGCCAGCCTACGCATTCTTTTCAATATAGCACGCAGTTTCAGAGATTTTCACAGGGAGACAGCAAACGACAAACGCCGACACTACAGATTTCCGGACTGGTCGCCTTAAACGAAACGTCATTCTCCCGTTTTAGAAGAGCAATGCTGATTGGCAGACGATATTTCTGACGCCTTGAGCTGAAGGTCTAATGGAAGAGACGAAAAGATATACCCCTTCACGTCTGGCGTGGAGAGGGGCCGTTCTTGTGGTGTCACCGCCAGACACCACACTTGCTAGGTGGTAGCCTTTAAATCGGCCGCGGTCCGCTAGTATACGTCGGACCTGCGTGTCGCCACTGTCAGTGATTGCAGACCGAGCGCCGCCACACGGCAGGTCTAGAGAGACGTCCTAGCACTCGCCCCAGTTGTACAGCCGACTTTGCCAGAGATGGATCAATGACAAATACGCTCTCATTTGCCGAGAGGATAGTTAGCATAGCTTTCAGCTACGTCATTTGCTACGACCTAGCAAGGCGCCATTACCAGTTTATATTGAGATTATAATTAATGTATCATCAAGAGCGATGTTCTGCAATTATGGATTAAAGTTAAGTATTCCAGAAGCTATGTACTTTTTTGGTTACTATAACTCCTTTAATTGTTCCAGACCTCACGCCAGTCTGCGTGAGATTAAACGCGTGCCTTTCGGCCTCCTCTAGCAACACGGTGTTGGCACTTCCGCCAACACACCAGTTCTGTTGTCGCTCTTGGAACGAGAACACGTAATGAGAGCGTGTGCACTCATACGTGTACTCAAAGAGCGAGGAACAAGTCTCTCCTCAGTACTTCACTGGGAGATCACCTCTGTAGAGAGCGAATCGAAGTGTGACTCTATATTGAGTCCTTGCGATTAAGCGTTTTTCACAGTGTTGGCCACCACACTAATTGCGCGGTGTGAATGGACAGAGTTATAGTTAAACGCCTGCGAGCGAATTTTGAGTGGCATTGCGGTGGACTGATTATCTGACCGGTGTACCACGCCAATCAAGGCGTAGGGAGAGTTTGATTGGCGAAGGTCAATCCAGATAGAACGAGAGTTATCTTATTTGTCAGCAGCGAGCGGCGCAGACAGCAGTCATTGCAGCTTACGGTATTGTGCGCTACAGCTCTTGCAAGCCCCACATTTCCTCCACAACATACACTTCACTGCATTTCATACACGAAAGCCTCGACCGTACCTACCAACATTCTAACGGATAATTATTCAAGTTGGGTAGGCGCGGCTCTCAGCCATTCTGCCAAGTCAATAACAATTGTAAGTAGGCTGTTTAGGTTTTTTATTGGTAACGCCACCTCTGTATGAAAATCACTGGCTGTGCTGTGTGCAGTCTGTGGCTGCTTTGCATTGTTGTAATACTCGCCATTGTAGTGTTAGGCAGCTGGCTGTGAACAGCGCGTAGCGTTGCGCAGTTGGAGGTGAGCCGCCAGCAGTGGTGGATGTGGGGAGAGAGATGGCGGAATTTGGAAATTTGTAAGATATGCAATGATTTGTTATGTATATTATGAGTTTCAAACATTATTAAGGTAAATACATTGTTTGTCTCTATTAAAATCTTTCATTTGCTAACTATGCCTATCAGTAGCTAGTGCCTTCAGTAGTTTGAATCTTTTATTTAGCTGCCAGTAGTGGCGCTCGCTGTATTGCAGTAGTTCGAGTAACCAAGATTTTTGTGAGGTAAGTGATTTGTGAAAGGTATAGTTTAATGTTAGTCAGGGCCATTCTTTTGTAGGGAATTTTGAAAGTCAGATTGCGTTGCGCTAAAAATATTGTGTGTCAGTTAAAGGACAGTCTTGTATAATTTTTCAAAGGGGACGTTTCACAATCTTATACTTTGTATAGAAATTTCATTAGCGAAACCTATCCTTGAGAGGTAACTTCACATTCCAAAATGAACCAGGATATATCTTGTTCAATTCATAACTAAAAGTGCCATTGTGATTTCTCAAAATTTTTGCAAAATAAATAATAATTTTCGTTAGTTTCATGTTTTTCTTACTCTGACTAGTACTACTCCAGTACCCAAGTAATCCCACTAGTTACGTAAGAAATTTTGTGAATTTTTGTATCATTTCCTTACAGCGGACGACTCCAGAAGATATTTATTGCTGAAAGTTTTTCAGGCATTTCTCTGTAGAACGTTAGGAGCGTCTGTTTGACTTCTGTAGTAGTGTGGGGGTGGAAACTGCATCTTGCAGGAGCCACAGGGTAAACCGTACATCTCAGATTAATCCGTTGCGCAGAATAACGGAATAGCTAACCCATATGTTCATCACAGACGTGTTAATCAAATCTAAACTCATGGCTACAATGTGTACAGTATGATGTACAATTAATGTTTCGGGTCACTGTCTCAGAAATGACTGCCTGTCGGTTGGCAAATCTGGAACGCTGTCTCTGTGATCTGTGTTCCAGTGTGAACACTCCAATTATAACTAATGCACGTCTGGCGGTGACTGCTGCAAACAAAGTGACCTTGTCCGTCACATGTGGCTGCTGCATCACAGTGGCTCGGTGAGGCAGTATAGTGTCCCTGTGTAAATGCTCCTATTCAGACGAATCTATCTCTGTCGGTCGCATGTTCGATTCCTGCCTCGGGCATGGATGTGTGTCGTGTCTGTAGGTTAGTTAGGTTTAAGTAGTTCTAAGTTCTAGGCGACTGATGACCTCAGAAGTAAAGTCGCATAGTGCTCAGAGCCATTTGAACCATTTATCTCAGTCGGTGACGGTCGCTGGTGACCGTCACCAGGGTCCGAGTGTGAAACGGGCGTAAGAATCTTGGTGAACCTGTACCCGTACCGCCTGGGTGGCTGTAAATGGCGACTCCCTGTGTCTAAAAAAATGTTGTGAAAGAGGTTCCAATGAGAAATAGAAGTACATAAAAAATAAAAATATCCAAGAATTTTTTTAGCGATTCATGTCGAACTAACTATTCCACTGAAACTCACTCTGCGCATTCTGTGACTTGTCTGCGGCCTTTTGGATGTAAGTTTGTATTCCGAGACTCCGAAACATTTACGTAGCGGCCTTTTTGGCCTCTATGATTATCTCCGAGTATCTGGTTCATCGCTAATGACGGCTCGTAACTCGAATTTACGTGCTCCCTGTAACGAATAGGGATCTCCTGTCCATTATAGACAAGCGGTTCAGAAAAATATACTGAGGAACGGGATCGAAATTCCAAACGGAGTTGCCGGCCGGAGTGGCCGTGCGGTTAAAGGCGCTGCAGTCTGGAACCGCAAGACCGCTACGGTCGCAGGTTCGAATCCTGCCTCGGGCATGGATGTTTGTGATGTCCATAGGTTAGTTAGGTTTAACTAGTTCTAAGTTCTAGGGGACTAATGACCTCAGCAGTTGAGTCCTATAGTGCTCAGAGCCATTTGAACCATTTGAACCAAACGGAGATAATCAACAGATGTCTGAAATACCTTGTTGGGTACATCCTTTTATTGACGTTGGGGAGTATGTCTGCAACAGCAATGGGTGAGTATTAAAAGAAATCTAATGTGATGTCATTTTTTATCTGTATTATGGTATCAGTAACGCTGTAACGAAAAGGAATCTCTTGTCCGTTCAAGACAGTGACTTCAGTAAATGTACAGACAAACAAGAATCAAAATGCAAATGTAGTTTGCATGATGTAGAAAGAAAAGAAACAAAGGTCGCACTATGATCTACCGACTTCGTTTCCTATAGAAGAACGAGCTGCTATTCTGTATCAAGACAAATGGAGCCTTATCCTTTGTATACATTTACAACAGGTAGTTCCGCATGACTGGCAACGAATTTATCCCAACAGCCAGCATTGGACCAGGATGCGAATATGAGGATGTATAACTCACGTATATTTCGTTTTCTGTTATACGAGACGTGATGCTGCAGCTAAAATGAAATACAGAGGAAATACTAAACAATTTCATCAATGTAGTGGCAGTAAAATAGACGATGATTGCCAAACTAGAGAGGATATAATTTTAGAATTATATATTAATACCTCCAGCTGCTGACGGGCGTTGATATATATATCAACGGGGACAGGTGAAAATGTGTGCCTCGGCCGTGACTCGAAACCAGGATCTCCTGCTTAGATGGCAGACGCTCTATCCATTTTTTTTTTTTTTTTGAAAAGGTGTTTATCGTTGTGTTTGGTCGTTGCGGATGTCAAATGACATCCGTTGAAGTTCGTTTGTTGATCCTTCCACTCAGTTTTTTTTAATACAGAGACCAGCTAGCTCTCTGACCGAACACGCTGACACCTAAGCTACCGTGCCGGCAGCGATGTGAGCCAACGAGGGCACAGAGGATAGTGCGACTGCAGGGACTATCTCGCACACGCCTCCCACGAGACCCACATTCTCACCTTGTATGTCCACACACTACATTCGTAGTGTCCCACCGAACACACTCATTAGTCGTGGAATACATTCTTACCAAGTCCCATCGCATAAGGGATGGGTCCTGCTTTTTTGTTATGAAATTACACTACAAAGCCATGCACAAGGAATTTAAGGATTCATTTGACGATGAAATAGCAAAAACTTACAATGATCGACAGACGGTATTTATTGTTCTGTACATCAAGAAGCACTTTGTGCTAAACTGAGAAGCTTGGAACAAGTGAAGCAATTGGTAGCACCGACAGTATACTTTCTGAAGTCGCACACATTATTCCATTGTCAGTCGTAACAGTTTTGAATGGACCTGAAGCAAGAGCACGGAGACTTCATATACACTCCTGGAAATGGAAAAAAGAACACATTGACACCGGTGTGTCAGACCCACCATACTTCCTCCGGACACTGCGAGAGGGCTGTACAAGCAATGATCACACGCACGGCACAGCGGACACACCAGGAACCGCGGTGTTGGCCGTCGAATGGCGCTAGCTGCGCACCATTTGTGCACCGCCGCCGTCAGTGTCAGCCAGTTTGCCGTGGCATACGGAGCTCCATCGCAGTCTTTAACACTGGTAGCATGCCGCGACAGCGTGGACGTGAACCGTATGTGCAGTTGACGGACTTTGAGCGAGGGCGTATAGTGGGCATGCGGGAGGCCGGGTGGACGTACCGCAGAATTGCTCAACATGTGGGGCGTGAGGTCTCCACAGTACATCGATGTTGTCGCCAGTGGTCGGCGGAAGGTGCACGTGCCCGTCGACCTGGGACCGGACCGCAGCGACGCACGGATGCACGCCAAGACCGTAGGATCCTACGCAGTGCCGTAGGGGACCGCACTGCCACCTCCCAGCAAATTAGGGACACTGTTGCTCCTGGGGTATCGGTGAGGACCATTCGCAACCGTCTCCATGAAGCTGGGCTACGGTCCCGCACACCGTTAGGCCGTCTTCCGCTCACGCCCCAACATCGTGCAGCCCGCCTCCAGTGGTGTCGCGACAGGCGTGAATGGAGGGACGAATGGAGACGTGTCGTCTTCAGCGATGAGAGTCGCTTCTGCCTTGGTGCCAATGATGGTCGTATGCGTGTTTGGCGCCGTGCAGGTGAGCGCCACAATCAGGACTGCATACGACCGAGGCACACAGGGCCAACACCCGGCATCATGGTGTGGGGAGCGATCTCCTACACTGGCCGTACACCACTGGTGATCGTCGAGGGGACACTGAATAGTGCACGGTACATCCAAACCGTCATCGAACCCATCGTTCTACCATTCCTAGACCGGCAAGGGAACTTGCTGTTCCAACAGGACAATGCACGTCCGCATGTATCCCGTGCCACCCAACGTGCTCTAGAAGGTGTAAGTCAACTACCCTGGCCAGCAAGATCTCCGGATCTGTCCCCCATTGAGCATGTTTGGGACTGGATGAAGCGTCGTCTCACGCGGTCTGCACGTCCAGCACGAACGCTGGTCCAACTGAGGCGCCAGGTGGAAATGGCATGGCAAGCCGTTCCACAGGACTACATCCAGCATCTCTACGATCGTCTCCATGGGAGAATAGCAGCCTGCATTGCTGCGAAAGGTGGATATACACTGTACTAGTGCCGACATTGTGCATGCTCTGTTGCCTGTGTCTATGTGCCTGTGGTTCTGTCAGTGTGATCATGTGATGTATCTGACCCCAGGAATGTGTCAATAAAGTTTCCCCTTCCTGAGCCAATGAATTCACGGTGTTCTTATTTCAATTTCCAGGAGTGTATTATTGCAAAGTGGTATTCGTGGAACCATTTTTAGATTCAAAACTCGCTATTGTTGAATTTGTGAAGGGAAAAGGGAAGTAAAAACGAAAGTTAGAACATCTCGGATGGATTGCAGACTTCGCATTTTAAACAGACTTGACTGCATCCTGACCATAGCAAGACATTATAAAGCAACTTCTCTCTGATTTTATGGTGATCCATTTATTAGAAAATCACGTTGTAAAAGGGACACATTCGGACACAGGCAGTCCAGTTTGACTATGATCATTGGCTGTAACGGAAACGAGAGGTTTGAAGAATTCGTCGTGTCGGCGAAAGAATTACAAGCACAGTTTTATAAGGGTTTTGAGGACATTGTCAATCTTACAGCTGCTTGCCAGCTATTTTCGAGACTGTTTGCCGTTTGAGTCGAAAGCACGACGGTGTATACGCAGATGTAACTGACGATCTGCAGGGTAACTGCACTTTTAATACATTTTTACGTTAAAACTGTCCAGAGCGTCTACATTGATTTCCTCGCGGAAGGGTTTACAAGTTTCCATAGTGAGGGTGCAACAGTGCTACAATATTTCGATTAATGTATTTGTGTGAAAATGCTTGATTTGATTATAAAACTACATTAGTCATGATTACGTGGCACCTTGGGTGTGAAACTCTGTGAAATTGTCTGCTTGTGGCCGTAAAAATTATATTGTCTTCAGCGCGCCAAAAATAATTAAATAATAGCGAATTTTTTTTTGGTCATCTATTTTGTGTCTGCACTGTCATTTAAATGTGGCGCGTTCGCTGTTTTCCGAAATATTGGCCACCACTTTGTTAAAGGATAATTCATAGCAAGGCTTTGCACAACTTATTAAGTAGAGTCACTTAATGTTTTCTAATTACGTGTTATGGGTTTTGTGGCCTGGTATTTTACTGCTCCCGGCTTTTCGCCTGTTAACAGTTTAACACTTTTCGTCTGTTTCAGTGAAAAGTGCCTGATTGTGAACACACTTTTACACGAATAAGCAGCTGGGAATGACACTGTCAGACGATGTCTCAGTACTATCACCCAATAAAAGCTCTCTATCACCGCATAAGCCGGCCGTGGTGGCCGAGCGGTTCTAGGCGCTTCAGTCCGGAACCGTGCGACTTCTACGGTCACAGGTTCGAATACTGCCTCGGGCGTGGATGTGTGCTGAGGATGGTTAGGTTTAAGTACTGCTATGTTCTAGGGGACTGATGACCTCAGATGTTAAGTCCCGTAGTGCTCAGAGCTATTTGAACCATTTCACCGTATGAAATCTCTCGGGTGAAGAGGCGACTATACGCGTGTGTTCCGTATGGCAGAACGCTGAAGTAGTGCGCTGGATGTGCACAGCGTGCATTCCGCTTGAGACCGACTGCAGACGGGGCTGTGGCGGACGCTGTAAGCCCGGCGTCGGCCAAGCGTGCTCCGGCTGTTAGGGGTGTAGGCGGCGCTCCTTCAAGTCGGCGAGAGGCCGCATAATTGCCGGTAATCGCAGTGAGGAGGGGGTTGAGGGTGGGCGGGTGCGCGCTATTTCTGCCGGCGTTGACTCAGCGAGGGCGGAGAACACTCGGGGGAACCGCCGCCCCCACCTGCCCCGCGGTTCGCATTTTACGGCAAGCGGTGCTGGCACTCCTGAAATAGAGCTCTGAAGCTGACAGCCTATTCATTGAGCTGCGCTTCGTAGCATGATGTGGGCTTATGATGCACTCAACATATTTGTCTGGCACAGGTCCGAGCACACTACCACAACAGAACGCTATCTGCAGGTGTGACCATGAATTAGGCATAATAGAGATTGGACGAAATTCTGATATGGGAGAACGGGGCAGCGTGGTCATGGCTGACAAAGTGCCGTTAGCTTCCATTGGGCTATGAGGTGCTGGCATCACGCGTGGAATGTCTTAACGTTTTCTCCCTGGAGGGCCCAGTAACCCCATAAAGTCTGTTTGCTGTGCCACTCCTCGGAGCTACGACGGCTGTCCAGAAAGTAAGTTACGATTGATCGCGAAATGAAAATCACAGTGAAAATCAGAAATGTTTCATCTCTAACAATTAGCTACACCTTCCAGCTACTTCTCTACGTAGTCGCCGTTCTGACTCAGACATTCGTCGTAGCGTTGTACCAACTTTGCAATACCCTCACCATAGAAGGCAGCCGCCATTGCTTTCCGCCAATTGTCTACGCTGGCCTAAAGCTCGTTGTCTGTCCAAAATGTTGTCTTCATAGCCAGCGGTTCGTCTGAGCAGGGATGAAACTCAGTGGGAGACAATTACGGGCTGTATTGTGGGTAACCAAACATTTCCAATTGAAACGATGCAGGAACATCTTCATTGCCCCTGCAGAATGAGGCTGAGAATTGTCTTGAAGATTAAACCGCACGACAGTTATGTAATGTTGGTTGCATAGCTTCAGGTGAAAATTCTCGCCAGGCCCTCGTACTTGGCGGGAGACACTATTTTCTATAACATCTTTACGCGCTCACTAAGAGCTCAGGAATGGAAAGAGCGACATAATTCTACCTAGAGTCATACTAGAGACACTGCCCAACACATCTCTGCAAAGCTTTATCGAATTTTCATAGTCGTTTCCATTTCACGACCGATCGTAACTTACTTTCTGGACAGCCCTCGTATAATAATTTTTTGTGGATTTTAGTTTCTCTGATGTAAGGTGAATGGTCAGTTCGTGTATGTATTATGGAGACAGAACGTTACTTACCGCATGTCTTTTTAATGAAATGCTATTGAAAGTGTGATATGTTAACTCTGTTATCCTACTTTAGTTATTGAAAGTTCGGTTGTGCTGTACAGAGCTTTTCTATAAAGGCGTCAATCAATGCATGCAAAGTGACCATCCCGGCGATGGTTCAAATGGCTCTGAGCACTATGGGACTTAACATATGAGGTCATCAGTCCCCTAGACTTAGAACTACTTAAACCTAACTAACCTAAGGACATCACACACACCCATGCCCGAGACAGGATTCGCACCTGCGACCGTAGCTGCAGCGTGGTTCCAGACTGTAGCGCCTAAAACCGCTTGACTACCGCGCCCGGCGGTGCCTTCTGGCCAGTTAGTACTGGGGAAAAACGTAAAAGCAGCCGAAAGAAGAGCTCGCAGTGATACTTACAGCAAGTCTTTAGAAGAGTGTACGAAATGAGAAGAAAAATTGTCAACTTGAAGGTGAGAATAGAGGATTAAGTAACAATTGTGATAACTCTGGGCATGCTAACACTGTACTACGACAGATGAGGAACACATTTTTACTTTTATTTATTAAATATTTAATTCGAATCGTGTTTCACAATAAGACATATCTAGTTCTTTGTTGAAACAGTTTTTCATTCGTTATTTTTATGTTTGTAACAAAGTGGCCACTTCGACCCCTCATGTCGGGAAAACTGACCGTTTTGAATATTTTAAAGTACTTAATTTGATGCTAAGCTGATTAAACTATTTAGTATTATAATTCAGTAGTTGTAGATTATAATCACTCATTTCTATGCATTTCCGTCTATTGCTACTCATTTTAAATAATGAGGATACTTTAGCGTGGCCACTTTGCTTGGTACTTCCAGGCGAAATTTGTTTTGTTAGGGATTTAAGTTATAAATTAAAATAAGAAAGAACTGACTCCCGATTTTCTGTGTCCTCAAGACGAGAGTAAGACGGATATTACGTTTCATATTCCCTCTGTACGTGAGTGACGTTGTGCCGTGTTAATTTTAATACTACGTGTTCAAAACGTAATTATTGGTGGCCACTGAGGTGGCGCGACCATTAAGGTGGCCCATCGGTTTAATGAAGGGTGCGAAGAGCCCATGGCTACCTACCTGGGAAATACTTGGTGTTCAGAACCAGCCAGGTAATGGCAGCCTAATATGTCTGGGGAGTTCCCTCAGATCACTTTTAAGACGGTCACAGCTTTGGGTTGTGACGACCGTCTGGAGCGTCAATAGCAAACAGAGGCTACCTCACCGTCTCCTGTCTTCTTGCTGGGGCCGACGTTTTAGGCAGGAGCCAGCAGGGTCGTCCTACCTTGCCGCTTGGCGTCCTGGAGCAGTCAACATGTTGTGGTGGGCGCCACGTTGCGGAAAACCTGGCTCTAGTGACTCCCATACTTACAGCAGAAATGAGAGCCTTTGGAAATCGAGTATGACCTTTACTATTCGCGAGACGTATACAGTGCGAATCACCAAAAGCATACACCGCAAATATTGCGGGAATGGAATGTGTTATTGATGTGCAGATTTCAAAGAATAGATTGGTAGTCAGGTTCTCGTACCCTTAGCTGACAAACGGATTGTAAAAATACTTAGAAAGTGTATTCTTTTTGCAATCAAAAACTATTTTAGTAGGAACAATGCCTATTGACATTAACAAACAATTATTTTTCAACCTCTTCAACCGGTTACGTGACAGCGGTAGTGTAACACCAAGACAACGTAACAGAAGGAAACAAATGATGACAGAAGAGGGGAAATTAATGTTCTTGCAGCTGTTGCAGTTGATCCGCTCGCTAGCTCCTGCACAATCGCACGACGAAGCGGCATGATTCAGCAAGTGTTCTGCGCATTCTCCGTCAATATAGGTAAAATCCCTATCACATTTCTCTCCATCAAGAGCTTCATCGAAACGATTATGAAATCATGTTAACTTCTGTACATGCGCATTAGCACAGGACACTCCAAATGTATCAAGTCACTTGTTTAGTGATGAAGCCACATTTACCAGTCATGGCCAGGTAAACCGCCGAAATAAGCACTATTGTCTGTTGACAATGCCCGTTGGCTTCGTCAGTTGGAACGTCAGTGTTCATGGAGTGCAAACGTGTGGTGTAGGTTAGTGAATCATCAGCTCATAGACCCGTTTTTCGTAGACGGAACACTGAACGTGCACACGTACCGCAGCCTCCTAACAGACATTCTCCCACCGATGCTAGAAGTCGTTCCCCTTCAGATTAGGAGGAACCGGTGGTACCACCACGATGGCTGTGCAGCCCATTGTGCACGAAGTACTCAGAATGTCTTCACGAACTGTTTCCAAATCGTTGGACTGGACGCAAGGAACCTGTACCATGGTGGGCCCGTTTCCCGGATTTGACGCCTGTAGAAGTTTTTCTTTGGGAAATGGTAAAAAAAAAAACGCTCCCTACAAGGTTATACCAACTGCACGCGATGATATGCAACGACGTCTTACTGCAGCCTGCTCGGATATCTGTGTTGAAATGCTATAACGTTTACAGCCGACTAGAATAGCCGCTGCTAATGGTCATTTTGAACAAACCGTGTGATGGCCAACTGTCTCGTTACTGGTCACAGTCCACAAAACTACGGTATGCACTTCTGTTGTTCCTTATTGTATGTTAGCATAGGTATTGTACAAATGTCGGTGTGAAAACCTTTCAAAACACGATATGTCGTAAGCGATTAACAAACACCACAGACATTCCCATTTACCCTTCTTTTAGTTTGTTAATATCAACAGTCATTGTTCCCTTTAAAAAAGTGCATGGTTTCAAAAAATACACTCTGGTTGTTGGCTAACAGTAAGAGCCCCTGACTACCAATCTATTCTGTGAAAACCTCACATCAGCATCAATTCCCATACCCGCAATATATGCGGTGCAAATTTTAGTTGATTCACCCTGTCTAATCTACATGACTTTCCGATCGGAAGACAGCCGTCAGATCACGTCTCTATAAGATGGCGAGATGCTACCGCCCACACACTAGATAACACGCCATCATATTTTGCTGTTTCTCCCCATAGCTAGTATTTCTCCCTCTCACTAGTGTCACGCTTCCCTGATGCAATTTTGATCACACGTGAAACCTGATGCTGAATACTAGCGCACTCTTTCCTCCCAGATTCGTTTTCATGTTTGTTTGGAAATCTCAAATGCAGAAACATTCCAATTAAAATTTAAAATTTTGTTTTCTCCCACTTTTATGATTCTGGTACGGCTCTTGTGTTAATCCATATCGTGGTGATGAGATTAATCAATCGCTGACCAAACTCGTTACTTGATTTACACCATTAAGTAGAATCTATTCATATCCCTCCGAAACCACACAGTACGCCATTACCTTCTGTAGGTTCCACTTGTTAGCGCAAGCGGCGAGGTGGCGAGCTGTTGCACAATAAAATGAAGAGAGACAGCAAACTATTTACTGCAGACCGTCTCCACGACTTACCGACAATTGAATCTCAGACTCGGTACGATATTTGGCATCAGTAGAATAATAACGACGTCCTCAACTCGAAGGTTAGTTTGAACACCACTGTGCGTATATCCCCGCCACTGAGCGCACATGAACCACACACAAACATCACACAGTGCTCTACTTAACATTTCGTTAGACCTGGTGTGTCCTTCCCTTCCCCAGATTTCTTAATTGGGTTAACGAGACAGTTACATGGAGAAATCAAGCTTAAATACCTAAAATTGTATTCGTATCTCAATAACACCGGAACAAAAGTATAGAAACCGACAAATTTGTGGGGTTTGAAGATTATGACCACTGCCCTCCGCGACGTTGTATGCCGCCTAGTGGCATTGGGGGCACGTGACGTAGTAGCAAAATCATGTAAGCTGAACAGACACTAAGAGGGGACACCCTGGCGAAGATATGGGCTGCAAATGGGGAAACCCATTTAGATAAGCGGCTCTGACAAAGGGCAGATTATTATTACGCAGAGTCTGAGAACGACTACTTCCAAAACGGAGAGACGGTGAAACTATCACTATGCGCTAAATGGTTGGACGTCCACGACTCTTCACAGAACACGGGGATCAGAGTCTTGTTTGCTCTCTACAGTGGGGCACATGGTGATCCGTGGCATCTCTGTCAAAAGAGCACAGTGCTGGTGCACGCACAAGTGTTTTGGACCACACCGTTCATCGTACGTTGTCGAACATTGAGCTCCGCAGCACACCACTCTTACGGGTTTACGTATTTGACCCAGTTACATCGTCATCTACGGTTGCAGTGAGCACTGGACCTTCGGGATTCGACCATCGAACATGTCGAGCCTTTGGGTAAACCATATTTTAGTTACAATAGGTGGATGACCGTCTCCACAAACTTCGTCATCGAGGTGAACGGCGGCTCGAAACTTGCAGTGCGCTCCTTCGCTTGGATGGGCCCTGTGGTAGTATTGGAATACCTGACACCTGCGAACCTGAATCCCTGCATGCTTGATATCTTCCCTACCGCGATGTCGTCTTTCAACAGTATTGTATTGTATTGTATTGTATTGTATGGAACTGGGGACCTAGAAACGACGGAGAGGCTTCGTCCCGCCGTAGCCCACAGTGGTTCACAACCCCACAACAGGCCACAGCAGTCCACCCACCACACCGCCGCCCCACACCGAACTGGCAGGGTTATTGTGCGGTTCAGCCCCCAGTGGAGCCCCCCGGGAACGTCTTACACCAGACGACTGTAACGCCAATGTTTGCGCCGTAATTATGCTGTACGCGTACGTGGAGAAAGTGTTTGCGCAGCAATCGCCGAAATACGAGGTGCGGCTAGAAAAAAACCGGACTGATGCTGGAAAAAACATTTATTTACAATTATTTACAATTTCATGTTATCTCCTTCAATGTACTCTCCTCCTCGGTCTATACACCGCTCCATACAAATTTTCCACTGTTCATAGCAATGCTGCAGATCATTTTCGGTAAGTCCATACATTACTTCCGTCGCTTTTTCTTTTACTGCTTCAACAGTCTCAAATCTAGTTCCTTTCAAAGCTGACTTGACTTTAGGGAAAAGAAAAAAGTCACAGGGGGCCAAATCAGGTGAGTAAGGAGGATGATCTAAGATGGGAATGTTGTGTTTTGCCAAAAACGTCTTCACTGACAACGCACTGTGAGCTGGGGCATTGTCTTGGTGAAGGATCCATGACTTTTTTCTCCACAAATCGTTCCGTTTTCTCCGTACTCGCTCACGTAGGGTAGCCAGGACGCTAATGTAGTAATGCTGATTCACTGTTTGTCCCTCTGGTACCCAATCAATGTGCACAATCCCTTTGATGTCAAAAAAAAAAAAAAAAAAAAAAAACAATCATCATTGCCTTGAATTTCGATTTTGACATTCGTGCTTTTTTTTTTCGTGGAGAACCAGGAGTTTTCCAATGGATCGATTGGCGTTTAGTTTCGGGATCGTAAGTAAAAAACCACGATTCATCGCAAGTAATAACATTTTGTAAGAGGGTGGGATCACTTTCAATGTTTTCCAGCATGTCAGAACAAATCGTTCTTCGGCGTTCCTTCTGTTCAATTGTGAGACACTTTGGAACCATTTTTGAACACACTTTGTTCATGTTGAAACTTTCATGAAAATCTGCCTAACACTTTCCTTGTCAACTCCTGTTAACTCAGACACTGCTCTGATTGTTAAACGGCGCTCTTGTCGAACAAGTTTACCGATTTTTTCAATGTTTGCATCAGTTTTTGCTGACAATGGTCTGCCAGTGCGAGTGTCATCACTGGTGTCTTCGCGGCCATCTTTAAATCGTTTAAACCACTGAAACGTGTTCGCGATAAACAATCATCGCCGTACACTTGTTGTAACATTACAAACGTTTCACTTGCAGATTTTCCTAGTTTGAAACAAAATTTGATGTTAACACGCTGTTCTTTCTGTACACTCAACATTTTCCGACGCACAGACAAAACGTCAACTACTTAAAACAGACGCCACGGGCAGACTGAGTGCAGGAGGCAGATGAAACTCGAGCAGTAGGCGGAGCGAGAGACACGTGACAGGCCACGCGACTTTCAGCCTTATTGCATTCGTTTTATTGTTTCACCAGTACTAGTCCGGTTTTTTTCTAGCCACACCTCGTACTGTAACTGAGGCGGAATAAGGGGAACTAGACCGCATTCGCCGAGGCAGATGGAAAACCACCTTAAAACCATCCACAGACTGGCCGGCATACCGGACCTCGACACTAATCCAGCGGGCGGTTTTGTGCCGGGTATCGGCACGTCCTCCCGTCCGAAAAGCAATGCGTTAGACCGCGCAGTTAACCGTGCGATCTTCTACAGTATAGTGGTCCGTGTTGCGGAGCCAGAACCGTGCAACAGTGGTGTAAGGAACATTATAGTGAGCTCATGTTGATGTCTCGGCGACCAGATTTGCCCGATGTCAGTTCTGTCTGGATCGCTATCGGGTGCCATCATCGCGTACACAAACCTACCGCCCGTGATCTGTACGTAGACATCTAACGCCACATACCTCCATAAACCTACCAACAAACTATAGGATCACTGCGCACAATCAGTGATGCAGTTCGTTCCAAAGGCGGACAAAGAAGTTATTAAGCAGATGGTCATAATGTTTTGCCTCATCAGTGAATGGTTTTAGTAACAACGAAAGTACTTACTTAGATTTTTCTTTTGGTTGAGGAGAGGCATCTGTCATCTTACTGGTTTGATGCGATCTGCCTCGAGTTTCTCTCCTACACCCGTCTCATCAAGTCGGAGTATATCAAAAATGGTTCAAATGGCTCTGAGCACTATGGGACTCAACATCTTAGGTCATAAGTCCCCTAGAACTTAGAACTACTTAAACCTAACTAACCTAAGGACATCACACACACCCATGCCCGAGGCAGGATTCGAACCTGCGACCGTAGTAGTCCCGCGGTTCCGGACTGCAGCGCCAGAACCGCACAGCCACCGCGGCGGACCGGACTATATCCAACGAATAATTCCTGATGCCGGATGCAGGAGCTACTTTGTCTTCCTCCACAGTTTTGACCTTCCATATCTCTTTCAAGTACCACGGAAGATATTCCTTGATGCGTTAACACTTGTTTTATCATCCTGTTCCATCCTCTTGTAAACATTTTACAAAATGATGCGCTCCTCACGAATTCTACGTAGTACTTTCTCAGTTTTTCATCTGATCAGTCCACCTGATTTTCAACACCCTTCTATAGCACCACACCTCAAACGCTTCAGTTGTCTTCTGTTCATGTTTTCCCATGTCTATGATTGACTTCCATACAGTGTTGTGTCCCAAGCGTACATTGTAAGAAATTTTCATGAAAAGTAGTTCCGATCTTGGCTGCCACTAGACATCTTTTGGCCAAGTATTCCGTCTTAGCTTGTGCTAGTCAGTTTTGTTTGTCCTCCTTCGTTCATCCGCCATGTGTTCCTTGCTTGCAAGGTAGCAGAATTCCTTCACTTTGTCTACTTCATGTCGAGAGAGAATGAGTCAGTCTCTCACTATTCTCCATGTTCAAGGCTACTATATAACGTCGATTTTGCATCCAAAGCATCGTTGCATCGTTTTTGTGAAACGACAGGAAGCTGTCAGCGTGAGCAGGCTTTGATGGGAACATGTACGTCGTTAATGCAGTATCTTTATTGTATCTTTCCTTCAAATAGTGTGTTTCTACAGTTGAAAACGAGCATGCAGTTTGGTCATTTAACAGTAAACGTTGCAGTAGACGTTCGGGGTTGTAAGCCACATACAGAAACATCTTGAAGCACTTACCGGGGACAGAATACTGGGTCTAAGAATCAGACTGGTTTGCAGGGAATGCATTCGGTCAAAGAGGCTAAAAAACGGCCTGTTAGGCGTCTCTTGCCACAGCAGGTACAGTGACACGAGAGAAATCTAGCTTGCCTAGCCAACGTGTTACGACAGTGTCGTAAACTTCCTTTGTATACAGGGATGGTGGCCATAACAATTCGAGAACTTCCATGTTCACAGGAGGCTATCAAGCGAGCCATCAGGTGGTGTCGTCCCTCTCCCTGCACAGCTTTTTGGAAAGCCTCAGACCTTCAAAACAATTTTAGAAGGAAGGCAGCATTTCTGGCAGCTCTGAAATGATCTACATTGCGACACAAAAGTATTTCTCCTAGTTTAGCCAGGGCCTCTGATCCGACATGCAGTAATATTCATGCCATCCAGATAAAGACCTCCATAATAAATGTGTTTTTCACTTTAGAGCTGTACAGAAACTCAAAAAACACGCTGTTTAATGTGGCCATGGAAAAAAACAAGTTGCGAGCACAATGTCACCTCCTCTCTTGCAAGTCATGGATCTGGCACTTCTCCTGAAAAGAGAAGAATATTGTTAACTTAGAATTGGCCAATGAGTAGAACAAATGAGTTAAGAAGCTCACTCAGTCTTGTGATTCGCACAAAACGCTTGTGGGGGCGATTGCGTCTGTGCTTTTGTGAAGTTTACCAATGTTTGATGGAAAGTGAGGAGAGGAGAAACTTGGTCTTCTGATTCAGACTCCGGTGTGCACAGGATTCTGATACTGATTTCTGTTATATGTGGGTTGCACTTGGGACACTTGTCCTGAGTCTCACTTTGTAGTAGCACTGGTCTTAACTCTGAAGCCTGTGGTAATGACTTAGCCGTACCGACAGTTTAGACCTCAGACGTCTCAGACAACTCGCTGTGCTGAGGGAAATCTTAGCCATGACAGGTCTACCACCTTTACGTTCGATCTCCTTTTGCACACTGCTGTATAAATGACTCAAACTAGTTCACGATATGGCCAGCAAGCTAGAGTGTCACATGCTGGGATCTGCAAAAATTTCAGGGCTCCATTTAAGAATAGTTGGAACCTCACGACCGATACTACGTCAGGTTCAAATCCTGCTTCGGGCATGGATGTGTGTGATGTCCTTAGGTGTAAGGTCTTCTCAGTTCTAGGGGACTGATGACCTCAGATATTATATTAAGTCCCATAGTGCTCAGAGCCATTTGAACCATTTTTTGAGAGTAATTCTGATCCTTCTACAAGCCACGACTTTGCCTATTTAGTGCACCGCACATCGGTGCTCTGCAGATGCTTGAATCACGAGCAACACCTTAGACTGCTACATATGAAGTGTACAGGATGGCCGTATGGGCAGGCGATGGGCGTTATGGAATGAATAGGATAATTTTTAGATAAAGGCCATTTATTTGCGAAAGCATGTTAAAAAGGGGTCACATGGGCCTAAGGAGATGAGGGTGAGCCAGAGCGTAGAGTTTGGCGAAACATAGTTCGCGAAGCTAACGAAAGTGGTTGTCGGCCAAAACTAAGTCCACAGTGCCGCAGCACGTGTAGAAGCGGGAAGGTCTACACTGCTACAGGGTGCCCGTCTGACTCGCGGATGAGCAAGAACACAAGAGAGCGGGCCCTGCGACTGGCGGCCGGGTACATTCGACGCTCCACGCGGCTTCCTCCACCCTGATTGGTTAGGACCGAGCAAACCGTGCGGGCAGCATGGAAATTTCCAGAGCACCGTCTGCTAAGCGACGCCTGGGGCGGCGTTACCTCGTCAGCAAAGGAGAGAGGCGCGTGGCCAAGGTGCCCTTCCTCGGTGCTGACTTCCTGTTGCTAAACTGTGGGACGAAAGAATTTACATGCAGCTAGCACTGCTGGGCGTGGCTTGGCCGTAATGGAAAAATGAAGTTACTGTTTGAAAGCTCAGATAATAAAGTAAAATCTCCTATGGTCTGGCTCATCCTTTACTGAAGAAAACGGGTACTCTATGCTCTGGCTTGTTAGGGCAAACAAGATCACTGTCTTTCCACTTGTTCTCTGCTGCATCAACATAGTATAACTTCTGTGTAGAATAAGTCCATCAAGGTCTATTCAGTGTTAGACAATTACGGATTGCATTATCCATATTTTGAGCCAGAGTAAACAGTTCAATCAGAGAAGCTTTAATCTTTGCAAAACAGCTGCCACTCAGGAGATTGTTATCCGTTTCTTGCATATTTCTGCTGCATCAGATCACGTTCTAATTTGTCATCGCGTATAACATGTATTTTTGTCCTATTTTTGTTTAATAAACTTGTACTATAAGTTTTATAAAAGGTCAATCCATTGTTGATGTATTAATCACCCATCAACAGTTGACTAAAATAACGACTGGGCCATCATCTGATTAATATTATTTCAGCATTCACATTCATTTAGATTCTAATAAATGTGACGACCTCTAATTTAAGCCGTCAACAACAAACACAGTCAAATGGCAAAATCAATTTAGCAGTAGCGTGGGGCAAGTAATCAAGTGGGAGGTTAACTAGTTTAATTGATTGCTATCAGGGCGGCAACTCACAGTCACCTGTCGTCTTCCAAAACATACAACAAGCCCAGTATAGTCCTCCAGTTGTTAAGTTTATCGCTACTGTCATTTCCGCTACTCCTCGTTACTTTCCCCTTTCCTCGGTTTTTTATCAGTGCTTGCTCATTAGACATTCATTCCATTCCCCAGGTCATGTAATTGTTCTCCACTTTCAGTGATAACGACAGTGTCAACTTTTTTTGACATCTATTCAC
The DNA here is from genome assembly GCF_023898315.1 of Schistocerca nitens. NCBI lineage: Eukaryota > Metazoa > Arthropoda > Insecta > Orthoptera > Acrididae > Schistocerca > Schistocerca nitens. The sequence goes on along the minus strand of NC_064619.1, from coordinate 682,815,883 downwards.
CCAGAATTTCAATCCTACCGTTAAACCTTTCTTATGATTCTGACATTGCTTTTTCAATGTATTGTTTTTTTCTTGTTTCTTGTACATACTGTATATTACCGGTTCTTCCCTACAGATTCCTGAGAATTTCGAACACCTTGCAACATTTAACATTGCTGAATTCTTTCTCTAGGTCGACAAATCTTAGGAATATGCCTTGATTTTACTTAGGGTTTGCTTTATTTATCAAGTTCGAAGTTAAAAGCGCCTCTCTCGCGCCTTGACCTCTCCTGGAGCCAAACTGACCGTCATCTGACACATGCTCAGTTTTCTTTTCCGTTATTCTGAATGTTATTTTTGTCAGTAACTGAGATGCATGAGGTCTGTATCCGATTGTCTGACAGCTCTCGTACTGCTCTTGTTGCATTCAGGACCGTCTGGATGATATTTTTCTAATAGTCTTATGGTATGTCTCCAGATTCATATACTCCACAACTTAACTCGAATACTCGTTTAGTTTTCACCCAATTATTTTAGTGATTGGAAGCAATGTTTTGTATGCATCCTGCATCCCGCCTTATTTCATTGTAAGTCTTTCAAAGCTCTGTTAAACTTTGACACTTGTATCGGATTCCCTGCATTTTCCATATCCACTCCCATTTATTCCTTTATTATATCAGACACTTCCTCCCCTCATGGGGGGTGGGAAGTGAGTAGGAATTCCATTTGCACGTTTAATGATGCCTTTGTTATTAATTCCAGCAACGGTTATTTCGACTTTTCTGTAACCTGAATCAATTCTTCCTACGACTGTCCCTTCACGGCTTTCTTCCCATTTCTCCAGCAGCCATTTTGCCTTTGCTTCCCTACACTTCCTATTAATTTCGTTCTTAAGTGCTTGTATTACTATATTCCCGTATATTCCAGCTCGATTTGATGAAGTACTTCTTCTGTTAGTCAAATTACCTTTTTTGTACCTACAAATTTGTGTTCAACGTCTGTGATTTATACATATAATCTTCGATAACCCACGTCTTTACAAGTTTTCTCTTCTGGATGGCTGTTTTAAACTTCTGTATATTTGCTACCATTACCAAATTGTCATCTGACTTGATTGACATCATATCTGCTCCAGGATATGCCAAACAATCCTATACCTTATTTTGGAATTTTAGTCTGACCATGATGTAATCCGTCTTTCCGAGTGTAACTCGTCCTCTTCTGATTCTTGAACAGTGTGATCACTAAAACTTCCTGGCAGATTAAAACTGTGTGCCCGACCGAAACTCGAACTCGGGACCTTTGCCTTTCGCGGGCAAGTGCTCTACCATCTGAGCTACCGAAGCACGACTCACGCCCGGTACTCACAGCTTTACTTCTGCCGGAATCTCGTCTCCTACCTTCCAAACTTTACAGAAGCTCTCCTGCGCACACTCCGCTGCAGAGTGAAAATCTCATTCTGGAAACATCCCCCAGGCTGTGGCTAAGCCATGTCTCCGCTATATCCTTTCTTTCAGGAGTGCTAGTTCTGCAAGGTTTCGCAGGAGAGCTTCTGTAAAGTTTGGAAGGTAGGAGACGAGATACTGGCAGAAGTAAAGCTGTGAGTACTGGGCGTGAGTCATGCTTCGGTAGCTCTGATGGTAGAGCACTTGCCCGCGAAAGGCAAAGATCCCGAGTTCGAGTCTCGGTCGGGCACACAGTTTTAATCTGCAAGGAAGTTTCATATCAGCGCACACTCCGCTGCAGAGTGAAAATCTCATTCTTCAGTGTGATCACTAATACACTCCTGGAAAAGGAAAAAAGAACACATTGACACCGGTGTGTCAGACCCACCATACTTGCTCCGGACACTGCGAGAGGGCTGTACAAGCAATGATCACACGCACGGCACAGCGGACACACCAGGAACCGCGGTGTTGGCCGTCGAATGGCGCTAGCTGCGCAGCATTTGTGCACCGCCGCCGTCAGTGTCAGCCAGTTTGCCGTGGCATACGGAGCTCCATCGCAGTCTTTAACACTGGTAGCATGCCACGACAGCGTGGACGTGAACCGTATGTGCAGTTGACGGACTTTGAGCGAGGGCGTATAGTGGGCATGCGGGAGGCCGGGTGGACGTACCGCCGAATTGCTCAACACGTGGGGCGTGAGGTCTCCACAGTACATCGATGTTGTCGCCAGTGGTCGGCGGAAGGTGCACGTGCCCGTCGACCTGGGACCGGACCGCAGCGACGCACGGATGCACGCCAAGACCGTAGGATCCTACGCAGTGCCGTAGGGGACCGCACCGCGACTTCCCAGCAAATTAGGGACGCTGTTACTCCTGCGGTATCGGCGAGGACCATTCGCAACCGTCTCCATGAAGCTGGGCTACGGTCCCGCACACCGTTAGGCCGTCTTCCGCTCACGCCCCAACATCGTGCAGCCCGCCTCCAGTGGTGTCGCGACAGGCGTGAATGGAGGTACGAATGGAGACGTGTCGTCTTCAGCGATGAGAGTCGCTTCTGCCTTGGTGCCAATGATGGTCGTATGCGTGTTTGGCGCCGTGCAGGTGAGCGCCACAATCAGGACTGCATACGACCGAGGCACACAGGGCCAACACCCGGCATCATGGTGTGGGGAGCGATCTCCTACACTGACCGTACACCACTGATGATCGTCGAGGGGACACTGAATAGTGCACGGTACATCCAAACCGTCATCGAACCCATCGTTCTACCATTCCTAGACCGGCAAGGGAACTTGCTGTTCCAACAGGACAATGCACGTCCGCATGTATCCCGTGCCACCCAACGTGCTCTAGAAGGTGTAAGTCAACTACCCTGGCCAGCAAGATCTCCGGATCTGTCCCCCATTGAGCATGTTTGGGACTGGATGAAGCGTCGTCTCACGCGGTCTGCACGTCCAGCACGAACGCTGGTCCAACTGAGGCGCCAGGTGGAAATGGCATGGCAAGCCGTTCCACAGGACTACATCCAGCATCTCTACGATCGTCTCCATGGGAGAATAGCAGCCTGCATTGCTGCGAAAGGTGGATATACACTGTACTAGTGCCGACATTGTGCATGCTCTGTTGCCTGTGTCTATGTGCCTGTGGTTCTGTCAGTGTGATCATGTGATGTATCTGACCCCAGGAATGTGTCAATAAAGTTTCCCCTTCCTGGGACAATGAATTAACGGTGTTCTTATTTCAATTTCCAGGAGTGTACTAGGTGAAATTTATTCTAGAACTAAACTGGTCTTTCTCCCGTCATTTTCGTGCTGCCAAGCCTATGTTCTCCCCTGTCTCCTATTCCGTCCTCTGCCACAGTGTTCGAATATTTTATGATTATTAGATTTCCTTCTCTCTTAATATACTGACGTATAAGTTGAACATCCACACATACTTTCTCCCTTTTTAGTTTTTTGCTTGCGAAGTCAGCCTATATACCTGCATTTCGGTTTTCCTATTTTCTAACTTCCCCACCACATTCACACATCAGACATTCAACGGTCATGCTCGTAGAATTTGGCTTTTCGTTTTTATTCAACGTTTTACTAACGGTAGCGTTGAGAGTCCCCTCCCAGTAGTCAGCATAATATACAAATCAGGATTTTTTTTCTTTGCAATAAAAGGACTATCATGACAATTTCTCTTGAGTTGCGGACGGCATGGTTTCCATTCATTTCTACATTCTCACGCCATTTGTGTACTGCTGATTCTTCTGCTTTTCAGGAGCAGTCTCCACGCCAAGGGCAAGAGGATACCTCCAACCTCTTTGAGAACGTCATTTACAGAACGTGGGTGATTCTCTATACCGGACATATTCAGCCACCATTGGTGAAGAGTTTTATTCAATATTTAAACAGTAGCAGCACCGAACTCGGTACTCAGGACTCTGTTAATACTTGTCTGAACCTCTAGCCCCACACCTTAGTGACCAATTTCAAATACACCGTGGCAAAAGTCACTTCCATAGCTGAGGTAGCTACAGCACTCCCATATAGAGACGATCGGCTCAGTTAATTAATTTCAGTCCTGGTGCTGGAAGAGAATTTCGCCTTCAGTAATTGACGTAGCGTTCCCAATTGTCATATTCTACGCCTATGCAGGAATTAAATTCCCTCCGTCTTCACGGTGTCCTACGGAGCGACGCTGTTGATGATGCTGCATCCGTTGCATGGTAGTGTTAAGCTTGGCGGTACCCATGATACTATCTGAGAGGAGTAGGCCATATTCTGGCACTGGGTTTCACGTTGTCCTCTTTCTTGTCAGCTTACACTACTGACACGACACCACACCTTACACTCACCCATGACAGTCACCTATACTCAACAGGTACACTATACACACTATTCTCGTACTGGCTGTTACCCAAGCCTGTGCTCGCATTATCAGTGATTAAGATGAGTGATGGTGGGTAAGTAAGATACTCATCTTTCTTCGTGTGTCTACGTGCTTGAGTAAGCATTGCTAGTGACATGTGGAGCGATTTGGGCAGGAGTCCACATCTATGCATTGAGTTATTGAAACGGCCATACATTATACAACATGCACATTACAGTTTTGTAACAAATTTAATAATATTTTAATATTATTCATGTTCACTGATGTAAAAAGAACTTCCATTCCTTACTTCACCCTTTTAGTGGCCGATTTTTCTTTTTCTTTTTTTTTTCACTTTATAACATAGACAATGTTCTTCCTCAGGATTCAAGATATCGCCAAACCAAATGTCATCGATATCGATTCACTAGTTAGTTGCGTCTGCAGCTCGTGGTCTATTGGCTAGCTTTGCTGCGTCTGGATCACTGGGTCCCGTGTTCAAACCCCGGCCGGGTTGGGGAATTTCTCTGCCTGGAGACTGGGTGTTTGTGTTGTCCTCATCATTTCAGCATCATCATCATTCGTGACAGTGACTAGATTGGGTTGTGTAAAAATGGACTGTGTAAAAATTGGGACTTTGTACGGGCGCTGATGACAGAGCTGTTGAGCGCCCCACAAACCAAACATCACCAGTTAGTTGTGAAAACATGACTGACAAAGTTGCTTTAGCATGTAGTAATATTAGTATGGAATTATGGATTGAACACGTACAGAGTTGTGTAACTATTCTAGTGTGACTGTTATCTGGGGTTGCACTTGGACATGAGTAAAATGAAATGAAATGTTCGTACAGTTTTACTGGCCAGAAGACCCCATTCAGGATGTTCGGATGCTTGATGCAAGTCTTCTGTTTGACGCCATTTCGGCGACTTACGCGTCAAAGGTAATAAAATGGTGAGAAGGACAACAACCGTCACTGAGAAGACAAATACGATCTAGCTGGAAATCGAATACGGGATTTTGTGTAGAGGCTTACCAAACCTAACCACAAGACACGAAGACCACGAACCATTGACACATATCAGCGTTTTTGATATGATAAGCGATTTTGACGATACTAAAATTAAATACCGACTTTCTAAACTATTACTTAGTGTTAAACTACTGAAGAAACAAAACAAACAGTGTGCAGTTTGGTACACGCAAATTTTATGGCATTTGTACTAGTAATAACGTCAGCTGCCCTCAAGTGTCTGCCTGTTGCCTGCAGCTGTCCTCGCAAATCATAATCATATGGAGCCTCACTAAAATCCTCTCACGTTCTGCAAGCAAAGACGCGATGTCTCTCTCTATTTGTCATACAGCATTTAAGCTGTCGTTGTGAGTTTTCAGATGCCCCAGAAGCTGTAAGAGAGGCGCACAGCTAAAATGTGATGGGCTTGTGACTCATATTATTATGGAAGTATGGGTTAAACAAGTTGAGGATTGTATAAGCATAGTGCTCATTATGATGGATTTCATTATGTACATCACACAAAAAATTAAAGCATCTTCAGAAATATGATAAGTTCAAATGTCAATGAGGAAATAACGTTATCAAAGAGTAATTATTTTCCCCATTTCGCGTTGTATTCTTCAGACCAACTAATTTCTTGTAGTGCACACTTTATACAGTAGCCTACGTCCTTCCTCAGCCTTCAAGCCACCATCACACCAAATTTTATCGAAATCGATTGCAGTTGTTTAGTTGTGAAAGTATAACAGGCATAGTTGCTTTCGCATTTACAATACTGATATGGATATCACCAGAAATTGGCCATTTCCTGCAGAGGATACAAATGTATTCCGATTACGAGGCTGAATAATCCCTAAGGTGTCGCCCAGCCAACAGTGCAATACCACACTTTCTTTATTTTTATTACTGATACATACTGCTGAAATCAGATAGGTTCATTATACACTGCTTGTGCTATCTAATTCTTACCACAGCACATGTGTTCCCGCTATTCCAAATGGATACTGTGCAGCTTTTAATTCCCCTTAAACCACTAGTGAATGGTAACTTTCCCCAACATCACCCCAGGCCTCCCAGGCAGTATTCTAGTATATGTCACTATAGTACGAAATTAACGACAACTAAGTATTGGTAGCGATGCCAGCCGCGGTGGAAGAGCTGTTCCAGGCGTTTCAGTTCGGAACCGCAAGACTGCTACGGTCGCAGGTTCGAATCCTGCCTCGGGAATGGATATGTGTGATGTCCTTAGGTTAGTTAGATTTAAGTAATTCTAAGTTCTAGGGGACTGATGACCTCAGATGTTAAGTCCCATAGTACTCAGAACCATTTGAACCAATTTTTTGGTAGCGATGTTATTGGTTGCAAAACAAAAGTATCGCTGCTTAATCATATCAGTGATACCAGAAGTTTATCACCCGTATACGAAAAAAACAAAAACAAAAAACGCTCCCAGCTTCAGCTAGACACGTGGTTTGAAGAAAAAGTGATACAGTGCATTTCGTCGTTGATTCCAAAGACTTGTTTGACGCATCCCTCCGCGTTAGGTGTGACATAAGCTCCGTGGCAGGGCACTGTCTCCGTAAGTAAGGGCTCTTTTTCGAGGAACTGATCGTGACTTCTACACGAAGAAGTGACAGTTGTACAAGATTAAGGTTTTAGGGCTATCTTAACTGATCATTCAACCGTTGCTTCGTTGAAAAATAACTATATCCATCGGAGAGTGTCATCTAAAACATATACCGAGCGAGGTGGCTGTTGACCAGGACGACGGTTCTAACCCGCGTCAGCCGTCTTGATTTAGGTTTTCCGTCATTTCCCTAAATCGCTTCAGGAAAATGCCAGAATGGTTCCTTTGAAAGAACGTGGCCGATTTCCAGCCCCATCCTTCCACCATCTGATGGGACCGATGACCTCGCTCTTTGGTCCCCTCACCTCAGACCAACCAACCAACCAAGGGAGTGCCTCCACCCAGAAGATCTAATTTGCAGTAGAGTTAAGTGTGGGTACGTTTTTAGAGAATAAATACCACTCTCTCCCTCTACTTCTCAACGTCCCATTGGTTGCAGGAACGCTGCATATGTGCACGAAGAAGATATATTATCTGTACTATCCCTGATGACGCAGCAGACGATGGGGCTTCCAACAGCCCAGTCGGTAAACTGCCCTCCTCCTCGTCCGTCCCCACGCTCTTCCCTCTGCAGTATCTCTACAGAGGAGCCAGATTTGGCACTCTCCCACCACCTTCATTCTGGTGCGACAGCCTAAAATATTTAGAAAGTACACAGTACACATCACTACCTCCAGCACTGAAAACCGCGCGTCCTCTCGTATTATTGATTTCTTAATAATCTCTTCAGTTGCTCAGTGACCTCACGTTCGAGAACGAAAGAGAGTCTGTCACCCTGTAAGCAGTTCCCGGTGAACTGTTCTGAGAAGGTTGAAATACCGGCCGTTCGCAAAGTTCCTCAGAGTCAGGTTAGACCACCTCCGATGTTTTTCCGCAAGACTGGAAACAGACAGAAACATGCGGTTTGCCGGCCGCGGTGGTCTAGCGGTTCTAGGCGCGCAGTCCGGAACCGCGCGACTGCTACGGTCGCAGGTTCGAATCCTGTCTCGGGCATGGATGTGTGTGATGTCCTTAGGTTAGTTAGGTTTAAGTAGTTCTAAGTTCTAGGGGACTGATGACCACAGATGTTAAGTCCCATAGTGCTCAGAACCATTTTTGAACATGCGGTTTGTTTCAAAATACGCGTGTTCTCTTTCCAAATGTGTGTCAGAGACGACAGCACTGTACCGCACACGGGACTCAAGCGGCAGCGGCGAGAGTGAGAACTGTTTTTGATACTCAACATGGGAACGTTTTCATGACAATAAAAACATGTAATCATTCGTTTTTTCTGTCTGCTTGGTGTGACACTGACTGAAATTCGCCGTCAGTTAAGTGAGACATGTGGCGATGGTGTCATGGATGTGTTTAACGTGCGCTCGTGGGTGCGACTGTTCTAAGAAGGCAGAATGTCGTGTGACAGCAAATGAAGACGATCTAGGCCTCTCATCAGCCAGTCTGACGACGTGATCGGAAGAGTGGAGAAAGTTGGTTTGGAGGATCACGGAATGAGCGTGGAACACGTCTTCTCAAAAGTTGGCATTTCTATGGGATCTGTGCACATAATCCCGCTTGAAGACCAAAAAATGCGAAAACTGTCCTCCAGCGCACCAGACGAAGGTGACTGTGTTGCTTCTTGGTGACTGCAAATTTGAGGTTATGTTTCATACTGCCTACTCAGCTGAACTACCTCTTACAGAATTTTAGCTGTTTCCAACGAAGAAAGACACTCTCCGTGGTCGCACTAGACGTGCCGCTACAGCATCAGCGATCTAGTGGTCAAATCAGACCCATAGAGAACCGTTCGCAGCGGCCACGTCATCATGTCGTCAGTGTTGTGAAAAACGTGTATGGCTGCAGGGGGACTACGTCGAGAATTGACACAATTTTGACACTTGTCGTGTGATTAATTTGTGGGAAAAAATGGATGTTTTATAAGTCATGTGCAGCTCTTGCCATTGAACTCAGTAGAAAAGACGAGATTGTGGCATGATTTCTTGAACGTCTTAAATCGTTCCTCAAACTGTTCTTTATTACGAAAGTCCATGAGACGTATTTATGGGCGAGACAGGTGCCCGATTAGTAACGTGATACAGAATGAAACTCTCCACACCACCCGTAGTTGATACCGCTCTGACATTTCGCAGTGGTGGCGGACACGACCACCTAGGTTCCAGCTGTCCACCACCTGTGAGCTTCGCCGGCAGGCAGTGGTATGAAGCAGAGGTCTGACAAGAAAGAGCTGTTATCAGGGAGATTCATTTTGCATATACTACGGTTCAGGACAAGGTTACGTTAAAAACCAAAGACTTACGTATCTTCTCCTCGTAGTAATTTCAAAGTCAGTTCTCCTCACATTTTTCCAAACGACGCAGCAAAGCAAGAGATTTCCCCGGATCGTGCAACTGTCTTTTTAAACTGCTGAAGGATCGTGTTTGCCCGACCTGTTATCAGTAACATGCTGTTGAATACCAGAGACCGTGTCACTGCCTTCAGAAATTGGGTAGGAAAAAGTTTGGGGCAGGTGGTAAACTGCGAGTGTGTTCTCAAGTCCTGACATCCCTCGGTTACGTCCAGCATCGATTATGGAGATGTAGTTCCATAGATGATTGTTTGTCACTGCTAGAGGCGTCTACACAGCGATTTCTCAAAGAAAATATTGCAGGTGTTGACTCCCATCTGGAGAATTCCTGACATCTCCAGTTTGAAATACACTCCTGGAAATTGAAATAAGAACACCGTGAATTCATTGTCCCAGAAAGGGGAAACTTTATTGACACATTCCTGGGGTCAGATACATCACATGATCACACTGACAGAACCACAGGCACATAGACACAGGCAACAGAGCATGCACAATGTCGGCACTAGTACAGTGTATATCCACCTTTCGCAGCAATGCAGGCTGCTATTCTCCCATGGAGACGATCGTAGAGATGCTGGATGTAGTCCTGTGGAACGGCTTGCCATGCCATTTCCACCTGGCGCCTCAGTTGGACCAGCGTTCGTGCTGGACGTGCAGACCGCGTGAGACGACGCTTCATCCAGTCCCAAACATGCTCAATGGGGGACAGATCCGGAGATCTTGCTGGCCAGGGTAGTTGACTTACACCTTCTAAAGCACGTTGGGTGGCACGGGATACATGCGGACGTGCATTGTCCTGTTGGAACAGCAAGTTCCCTTGCCGGTCTAGGAATGGTAGAACGATGGGTTCGATGACGGTTTGGATGTACCGTGCACTATTCAGTGTCCCCTCGACGATCACCAGTGGTGTACGGCCAGTGTAGGAGATCGCTCCCCACACCATGATGCCGGGTGTTGGCCCTGTGTGCCTCGGTCGTATGCAGTCCTGATTGTGGCGCTCACCTACACGGCGGCAAACACGCATACGACCATCATTGGCACCAAGGCAGAAGCGACTCTCATCGCTGAAGACGACACGCTCCATTCGTCCCTCCATTCACGCCTGTCGCGACACCACTGGAGGCGGGCTGCACGATGTTGGGGCGTGAGCGGAAGACGGCCTAACGGTGTGCGGGACCGTAGCCCAGCTTCATGGAGACAGTTGTGAATGGTCCTCGCCGATACCCCAGGAGCAACAGTGTCCCTAATTTGCTGGGAAGTGGCGGTGCGGTCCCCTACGGCACTGCGTAGGATCCTACGGTCTTGGCGTGTACCCGTGCGTCGCTGCGGTCCGGTCCCAGGTCGACGGGCACGTGCACCTTCCGCCGACCACTGGCGACAACATCGATGTACTGTGGAGACCTCACGCCCCACGTGTTGAGCAATTCGGCGGTACGTCCACCCGGCCTCCCGCATGCCCACTATACGCCCTCGCTCAAAGTCCGTCAACTGCACATACGGTTCACGTCCACGCTGTCGCGGCATGCTACCAGTGTTAAAGACTGCGATGGAGCTCCGTATGCCACGGCAAACTGGCTGACACTGACGGCGGCGGTGCACAAATGCTGCGCAGCTAGCGCCATTCGACGGCCAACACCGCGGTTCCTGGTGTGTCCGCTGTGCCGTGCGTGTGATCATTGCTTGTACAGCCCTCTCGCAGTGTCCGGAGCAAGTATGGTGGGTATGACACACCGGTGTCAATGTGTTCTTTTTTCCATTTCCAGGAGTGTAGCTTTAGCCAGCTGAAAGAACTGAAGAGCCCTTTCAGATTGGTTTTGCCGTAGGTACGCGCCATCTATTGCTTCGTTACTGTCATTGCTGTCAACACCAATATCTCCATATTCATGAAGAATTTGGTATATTTTGCCTGTACTCCGATTTCGCAAACAACAGACTTTCAGTTACACTTGCGTTAGATGCAGTTAGGGACTGTATTCCAGGAAGAGGCTACACACTAGCGGTAGAGGAGACTCTCTCCGTGACAAGTAAGGTAGCCGACATTCTTATCTTGGCTACGCAATTAGAAAAAATCACTACACATTTCGAAGTGCCTCACAGCTTATGCTTAGCAGAAGAAGATCACCTGCTTCCATATCACGAGGCTTTTGTACTGTTCGGTTATGGGTCCGAAACTGTATCGATCAGAATGTTTTATTCAACTTTGGGTCACATATTAAAATACCCAGTGGGGCGATCAGGTTGCTCAGGCTACGTCTGGCGTCCGTCTGGAGGCTGTTGAGCCACCACTGTCCACAAGGTGGCAGCTCTCCGACATCTGCGAGGCCAGACTGTCGTACAAGGACAGCCTTGAGTGCGAGGTCACAAGTTCAGTCTTCAGTAAAGCTCATTTGAAATTGCTGTGTTAATAATTATGACAGGAAAAATATTAGCTGCTAATGACTCGCCATGCATGTCAGCAGGGCGACAGAAGAAAGGTGTCCAGGAGGCGCAGAGGTCAACATTCTATAGGATGTATGTATTATGCTCCACAAAATGGACATCATCGATGTTCGGGAAATATTCAAAACAAACCATTAACTTGCAACTTCAACATCGAATGGAAAATGACGCGCGTCCTTGATCACAATGCTCGTCCCATCAAAATCGAAGATGAAATGCTTGGAAGTCACAAGCCGTGTAGGAGGTTCAGATAGGTGCCCACTCTTAAAAAATGCCTAGACAATCGTATTGGAGTAACGGGGTGATGAGAAATGAGGGAATGTGACGGCATGCAGCTGAATGCGAAACAGTCTTTCCTGGAGCTTATCCTTTAGGCATAGCTGCAGATAACGTGGTAATATGTTTCATAAGCATGGAAAAACAAACATCCAGAAGCTGAATTTGTCCAGCAGTTCCAAGTGGTATGAAATGCAATGTCGCACATTTCTGAATAGAGATAGTTTAAAGGAGTATGCTTTTTCATGCGCAGTACAGGAATCAAGCAAAAGAAAGGTATTTTGACCAAATCAAGCACCAGTCGCTTGAGAAGAAACTTTTATTACAGACGAAGAATGCTTCTTAATGTTCGTAGTACTATTAAAAGATGCACCAACACCAACCTTAATGATGTCAACAACAATTGTCTAGACAACAGTGATGAATCTACAGTAACAAATGGTGTTCAGGAACAGACAACAAGAAATCCGAATCGAGGGTGAGAAGAAAGGAAAATTAGAGTTCAAAGTCCCGCGGATAGATTGGTCATTAGAGACGGAGCACAAGCTAGGATTACGAAAGGATAGAGAAAAAAATCGGCTGTGACCTTTTCAAAGAATCCATCCCGGCATTTGCCTGGAGCGATTTAAGGAAATCATAGAAAGGCTAAGTCTCGATGGCCGGAGTGGGGTTTGAATCGTAGCCCTCCCTTACGCGAGTCCAATTTCTGGAGTGAGTATGAGTATATTGTCTGCTGGCCCGTGATTAGAATGATGTGATCGTTCTACCCTAAGTTGCAGGGACGGATACTCATAGGTACTTTGTTGCTAGGGCTCCTTCTAGCAAGAGATCGACTGCAGTGTAAAACGATATTGCTTATTTCAGGCAGCTCACCCAGATTTCGTTGTCGATACTTACGTTCAGGCTCACTTACAGATCTTCACACCAGGAATTAATCTACAACTACTACTCCTGATCCATTCTTAACTATTTTCTAACGACGTGACCTGTCTACACACAACCACAGCGTCTGCTAAATGCCAAAACGACCTATAAATTTTACACGTACGAGACATTTTGCATCTGAGTTTCATTCCAAACAAAGATTATGAATTATAATGATGTATATCTTGTAAATAAGAACAATTATTACTTGCCTATTACAAATAAATAGTGTTTTACGAGGGGCCTTGAATAAATAACTTTTTTCTGAAATCAAGTTGGTTTCATTCAGAATTCCTGTGCACCATGTTATTCCCCACTTTTTTGGCTAAAAATCGCATTTTCAACATAATCTCCGCTCTGTGCGATGGCCTTACACAACCTTACTGGCAGGGCTTGTATGCCCGCGTGATTCCACTCTACTGGTCAACGTCAGAGTCAACGACTTGCTGCTCCACTGGGAAAAGTAGATGGAAGTCGGAACTGTAGGATGGATGAGGAAGAACAGTCCAATGAAGTTTTGCGAGCTCCTCTCGGATGCGCAGACTTGTGTGGGCCTTGTGTTGTCATGGATGAGAAGTTAATTTGCATTTTAACATGCTGAAGTCATTTCTTCAGTTTCATGAGGTTGGTACAATACGTGTCAGAGCTGAGCCTTTAACCACAAGGGACGGCATAAAAAAAAAAAAGCTCACTCAGAGTCCATGACTTTTTCTTCGGAGGAAATGCGGCGTACCGCCACTTCTTGGATTGGCGTTCTGTTTCCGGTTCGAATTGATAAACACATATTTCATCGTCTATGACGAAATTCGATAAAAATTATCAGAATCAGCCTCGTAACGAGCGAATAATTCCACGTAGTTTTCTTGCTAGAATGAAATATCCCTCTACAGCGGAGTGTGCGCTTCTAGGCGCGCAGTCCGGAACCGTGCGACTGCTACGGTCGCAGGTTCGAATCCTGCCTCGGGCATGGATGTGTGTGATGTCCTTAGGTTAGTTAGGTTTAAGTAGTTCTAAGTTCTAGGGTACTTATGACCACAGCAGTTGAGTCCCATAGTGCTCAGAGCCATTTGAACCATTTTGGAGTGTGCGTTGATATGAAACTTCCTGGCAGATTAAAACTGTGTGCCGGACCGAGACTCGAACTCGGGACCTTTGCCTTTCGTGGGCAAGTGCTCTACCGATTGAACTACACAAGCATGACTCACGCCCTGTCCTCACAGTATTAATTCCTACCTCCCAAACTTCTGCAAAATTTCATTTTAGAAACATCCCCCAGGCTGTGGCTAAGCCATGTCTCCGCAATATCTTTTCTTCCAGGAGTGCTAGTTCTGCAAGGTTCGCAGGAGAGCTTCTGTGAAGTTTGGAAGGTAGGAGACGAGGTACTGGCGAAATTAAAGCTGTGAGGACGGGGCGTGAGTCGTGTTTGGGTAGCTCAGTTGGTAGATCATTTGCCCGCGAAAGGCAAAGGTCCCGAGTTCGAGTCTCGTTCCGGCACACAGTTTTAATCTGCCAGGAAGTGTCAGTCTTCTTGCAGCTTTTTGTCTGCTGTTCGGCGGTGAGGAACCCGGCGGGCGGGCACACACCTTTCAGTAACCCCACTGGTGGACGAGTGTGTGTCAGCGCTACCAAGAGAGACATCAAGCTGAGCAGCGAGGTATTTCATTGTGATCGGTGGATCACCTCGAATGAGAGTGTCCGCACGTTCCAACATTGCAGGAGTCACAGCTGTGGGTTGCCGGCCGGCACGCTGGAGATCGCACAGTTTTGCGCGTCCTTCTTGCGATAATGACAGACACCACACCAACTGCCAGATGTCTGTAGCCTTTCTGCAAGAGCTGTAAATATCTCCGATGCTCTGATTTTCCGCCAAAACAAACTCAATGATAATTATCTGCTTGGAAGGCACCTCCAAAAATGGCTCTGAGCACTATGAGACTTAACTTCTTTGGTCATCAGTCCCCTAGAACTTAAACTAACTAACCTAAGGAAATCACACACATCCATGCCCGAGGCAGGATTCGAACCTGCTACCGTAGCGGTCGCGCGGTTCCAGACTGTAGCGTCTAGAACCGCTTGGCCACTACGGCCGGCGAAGGCACCTCCGTTCCAACGCAATTGTGAAGACTAGTGTAGCGCCATCACGTATCGGAACTTCATGAAAGTATAGAGGATGAAGCGGTAACATTCCATTATGTCCCACAACAAATTCCACATTTCTTTTTCAATGAAGACTGTCCACGTGAAACATATGTTGCATTAGTTACCATACGCCCCGCGGGGTTTTTAACAGGACATTATTGGTTTCTAAATAAAAACCGCCTTTTCTTGCAGTACAATAATTTATTTCTCCCAGACCAGTTTCGCCTTTTTTTAGTCTAAAGAATCTTCAGTGTGATTTAGGACGATATAATTTTGTTTTGATGTGTGTTACTTTTAGATTATCAGACAGTTCACGTCGCGTTTTTATGTAAATAAGAAATTACTTACAGTTTGTTGGCATCTTCATTTCCTTTCATCTGGTCTGGAAGTCCCACAACCACTTCATCTCCGAATCATAAGCACAATTTTATGTTCCGAACATTTTCCTTCACACAGTTGACCATGATCACCCTTTTTCTTGTGGTTCACTATTACTCTTTTACGTTTTCGAACAAATATCTGTAACCAGTGGCGAAAGATTGCCAGAGCACCACAAAAATAAGGACAAACATGGTGAACAGTGTGTAAGAAAAGGTTCGGAATGCAAAAATTTGATAATGTTTCGGAAATGACGTGTAGTGCGACCACCAGACCATATGGGAGGAAACAGATGCCAACAGACTGTAAGTAATTACTTATTTACATAAAACCGCGACGTGATCTGTTTCGTAATCTAAGATTAACACATATCAAAACAAGACTGTGTTGTTCCACATCCTACCGAAGATGCCTTAGAGTTAAAAAGACAAAGTGCGTCTGGGAGAAATAAATTACAGTGCAGCAAGGAAAGGCGGGTTTTATTTACCATACAAATATTTCTCTGCTTGCTGCGGAGGATGGCCACGAAAACAAACTTATTAAGACGTTATTGTTTAGGGAATCGTCGGGTATTTATAAGAAAAATGTTTATTATAATCACTGCTGAACGTCCATGTTGATTTTAAATATTCTAGTGTGTGGGGTGGAGTGGAAATGGAAAATTCTTTCTATATTGATATATTGACGAATATACGTATTTAAGTTTTCCACTCGCCCATTTTTATGCAGTGGAAAAGTAAAAAGGAAAGTGCACTCACACATATACAAGGCAGAATAATGTGACCACCTGTACTTACTTGGGAATGGTTTATTAACAAGAGGTTGGATGCCATTTGCCCGTAATACAGCTGCTATACTTTCTCGAATATTGGCATATAATGATTGCATACAATACTGTTATGTTATGTCACTCTTCGATCACAACCTCTTCTAACTCCTGTAGTGACGAGGGAGGCGGAAATCTGATCCGGTACATCCCACAAGGGTTCGATAATGTTCAAGGCCATGAACTCTGCGGCAGTCCAGTTGCATGCTCCTCATACCACGATTGTACCGTCCTATCTGTGTGGATGGGTGCATTACCGTCCTGAAACATGGCATCATTTTTGAGGAACAACATTTGAATCATGGGGTGCAGCTGAGCTTCCACCTCCATGCTTAACTATTGCAATCAAGCAATCATAACTGTAGACTACTTTCGGCGTTCTCAAGACGTAAACCCGCCACGATGTAGGGATTAACGAATACGTTGACTCTTCGGACCATATGACGTGTTTCCACTGATCAGTCGTCCAGGATTTATGCTCCTGACACCAAGTTTTACGCTTCTTTGCATTGCTTGTGGTCATTAATGGTTTCGGTATGGCAGCTCATGCATGAATATTCGCTTTATGCAGTTCTCGGCGGACAGAGTCAATAGATACGGTGTCTAGAAATTGGCTACAGAGCTCTACAGTCACTGTAGCCGCCGTAGTTTTGTGCTGTTTTCACACAAATCCTGTTAGCATACGACGATCTCCGTTATTTAGTTTTTATTTTCGCCCACTATTACATTTACACGATGATGTCTTCTCATATTTTCTGTAGGCTGTTCAAACAATTGCTCTTGAAAATTGAGTAAGTTGGCTGTCTTGGTTACTGATGCTCCAGCTCTTAGGAACTCTGTTAGGTCTTTCAGTGCCCGTCGACATCGGCCTCTCAATGCAAATATGAAGTGTGCACTACTCGAAAACTACCTGCTCTGCTGCCTAGTCCGACCTGAAGATGAACAGTACTGCGTGAGACTTGCCATACCTGCGTCAAAAACAACCATCCAGTTACGGTAGTACCACTGTTCACATTATTTTGCCTTTGCCCCCTACTTTCGGAAACATAACAAGAGTGGCCATATCAGCAAATACCCTCGCTTCTCAACTACCCTTATAACTCATAGCTATCTACGATCCAGCAGTTAACTCCACAGAAACGTAAAGAGAAGAAACAGCTTTGTGCGCTAAAATGTTAAAGCCAAACATTTGGGTCCTGCTGTAACGTAATTAATGAGTTAGCCTAAAAGAGCTACAGTGGGACGCTCGAATGTATTTCCAAACAACTCAAATCAAAATATTTATACTTGAGCAAAATTTAATTATAATAGTCATAGCATTTGTACCCCTATGAAGATGCTTAATGTGGTGCCACAGCCAGACACCACACGTGCTAGGTGGTAGCTTAAATCGGCCGCGGTCCTGTAGTACATGTCGGACCCGCGTGTCGCCACTGTGTGATCGCAAACCTAGCGCCACCACAAGGCAGGTCTCGAGAGACTGACTCGAACTCAGCCCAGTTGTACGGACGACAGAGCTAGCGACTAGACGTACGAAGCCTTTCTCTCTCATTAGCCGAGAGACAGAATAGCCTTCAGCTAAGTTAATGGCTACGAACTAGCAAGGCGCCATTAGCCTTACAGTGATTGTAATTAAAGTCTCCTTTGTGCGATGTACCACAATGATTGATTAAAGATAAGTATTATACCAGCTACGTACTTTTCTTCATAGCATTAATTACGTATCCTGTTCCAGTACTTCACGCCTGTCTGCGTTAGTCTAGCGTGCCTTTTAAGCCACCTCTATCTACAAGGTGTTGGCCCAGCTGCCGACACATCACTTAACACAACTGAATAAAACAAGTTTGGTTGAGAACAAAAATAAATTTTGGTCTACAAGAGGATTCGAATTGAATCAAACATTAGGGAAGAATGACTAATAATGTTTGCAATGTAATCAACAAGTGATGGTCAACGTGTTTATTGGGCTATAGGAGGCCTGGCACGTTAGAGAAGACGTCTTTCTAAAGCTGAATCCCTATATTTTCTTCTGTTTTGCCTGAGCAGCGCACAAACTGCGTAACATTTCCGGAATTCGCGAGAGGTTCCTCGGTTTTGTTCCTACATCTACAACTGTACTCTGCAAACGCGACGCAGAGTACACGGTACGTCATACACTGAAGCGCCAAAGAAACTGGTGTAGGCATGCGTATTCAAATACAGAGATACGTGAACAGAGAGAATACGGCGCTGAAGTCGGAAACGCCTATATAAGACAGCAAGAGTCTGGCGCAGTTGTTAGACCGGTTACTGCTGCTACAATGGCACGTTATGAACATTTAAGTGAGTTTGAACGTGGTGTTATAGGCGGCGCACGATGTGGCGATAAAGTGGGTATTTTCTCGTACGACCATTTCACTAGCGTACCGTGAATATCAGGAAATCGGTAAAATATCAAATCTCCCTCATCGCTGCTGCCGGATAAAGGTCCTGCAAGAATGCGACCAACGACGACTGAAGAGAATCATTGAACGTGACATAAGTGCAACACTTCCGCAAATTTCTGCAGACTTCAATGCTGGGCCATCAACAAGTGTCAGCGTGCGAACCATTCAACGAAACATAATCGATGCGGGTTTCGGAGCCGAAGGGCCACTCGTGTACCTTTGATGACGGCACGACACAAAGTTTTACGCTTCGCCTGGGCCCGTCAGCACCGACATTGGACTGTTGATGACTGGAAACGTGTTGCCTGGTCGGACGAGTTCAAATAGCTCTAAGCACTATGGAATGTAACATCTGAGGTCATCAGTCCCCTAGATTTAGAACTACTTAAACCTAACTAACCTAAGGACATCACATACATCCATTCCCGAGGGAGGATTCGAACCTGCGACCGTTGCAACAGCGCGGTTCCGGACTAAAGCGCCTAGAACCGCTCGGCCAAACCGTCCGGCTGTCGGACTTGTTTCAAATTGTATCTAGTGCATGGGCTTGTACGGGTACTCTGAAATGATGTGGGGCGTGTGCATTTGGAGTGATATGGGATCCTATGATACGTCTAGATACGATTCTGACAGGTGACACGTACGTAAGCATTTTGTCTGATCACCTGCGTCCATTCATGACCATTGTGCATTCCGACGCAATTGGTTAATTCCAGCAGGACAATGTAACACCCCATACGTCCAGAATTGGTACAGAGTGACTCCAGGAACACTCTTCTGAGTTTAAAATCTTCCGCTGGCTAGGAAACACCCCAGACGTGAACATTATTGAGCATATCTGGGATGCCTTGCTTCGTGCTTGTGAGTAGGGATTGTCAGTTCCCTCCACCACTACTTCAGAGATTAGTCGGGTTCATGCCACGTCGAGTTGCAGCACTTCTGAGTGCTCTCTGGGGCCCTACACGGTATTAGGCAGGTGTACCAGTTTCTTTGGCTCTTCAGCGTATTATACCGGTTGTTTCGTCTTCCTCCCGTTCCATTCAGGTATGGAGCGCGGGAACAATGATTGCTTGAACGTCTCTGTGGGTGCTGTAATTCTCAGTTTCAGACGAGGAAATCGGTAGCGTAAATTCTCTCAATTACTTGACCAATGTTTTATAGAAAATTCCGGTATCTCGCGCTACCCAGCCACGTTTGGTAAGGGAATTCCAGCGGGGAATGAACACGGGGCCCTGTGTGCCGGTGGACGCGGCCCGTCACCGCAGTGCGCGTGGAATGACGTGGCAGGACCCCGCGGGTCGCCGCACCCCGCCGGCGCCGCCACCGGTGCCAGCCGTTGACCATTACGCCATCGCGTAAACCGATTAAATTTAATCAAAGCTGTGAAATTAAAACGGGCGCGAGCCGTACTTTCACCGGAGCAGTTAACACTTCAACGGTGCCGGTTCTAGTTACTGCGTAATCCTGAACGGTGCGGCGCCGCGCCGCACACAAATTAATTGACTCACCTGTTTATGAACAGAAGGCTGCGCGGCAGCGGGCGCGCCCAAACCGCAATTCTGTTACGCAGATTGAAATTCAATTTACATATATACTGTAAAGTAGCGCGCCGCCGCGGGTAGGGGGGCGCGGTGCGGGCAGCAAGTCGGCGCCTGTTCCATCCCGGCTCCAGGGCGTGCGCACAGTATTCGAAATGAAAGATATTGCGTTTCTTGTACCACAACTACGAAAGAGTGTGGTGTGCCACAGACCTTACGGCAGACCCTTCTTTCGACCCTCTTTCCGATGTCGATGTTCCCTGGCTGCGTGTAACCGAAATCCTTCTCGGGATTGGCATTTTCTCCCGCTTCATACTCCAGACGTGGTTGCAGAGTGAAGGACAGGCGAATACGAAGTGAACGAATTCTGTGTGTATTACATTTACATGCACAATTTGGGTCTCTTTGTTAGACTTAAATCAGAACTTCCAACATGACGTAACTAATTTTATCTAGTTTACTACTTATTTTCCACCTGATGGTAGCGAAATACACCGCTGGCCATCGTAAATGCAACACCCTGAAGGAAGCATCCGAATCAAGTGAAATTTACACCATGCGTTTGCAGCGATGAGATATGCAACTGATTAGAATTTCAACGCAGACGCACATCACGCACGCCTGTGGCGCCACCTCATAGCGCCATTTAAGGCTTGGCGATTTCGACGAGTGTACGTTTGGCACGTGTGTTTACCTTGTGGTTGTTTCACAAGACGATCAGTTATGCCTCGTAGACAACAGCGAACATCTTTTGATCAAGTATCCGAGTTCGACAGAGGAAGGATAGTGGCTTACCGAGATTGTGGATTATCATACAGAGAAATCGCTAGTCGTGTTGGACGAAACCAAACAACTGTAATGCGGATATGTGACCGTTGGATGCAGGAGGGTACGACGGACCGACGTGGTCGATCGCATTCACCTCGGTGCACCACTGCACGTGCTGATAGGCAAATTGTGCGCATGGCAGTGGCGGATCGCTCAGTGACATCCCGAACCATAGCACAGCACATTGCGTCTGTAACGCATCATCCAGTGTCTGCGCGTACCATTCGACGCCGTTTACAGCAGAGTGGTCTGTCCGCAAGACGTCCATTGCTTCGTCTACCATTGACGCAGAACCACAGACGTCTCCGTCGCCAATGGTGTGATGACAGACGGATGTGGACGGCAGAATGGAATGACGTTGGCTTTACTGACGAGGCACGCTTCTGTCTGCAGCACCACGATGGTTGGATTCGAGTGTGGAGACACCGTGGAGAGAGGATGCTGGACAGCTGCATTATGCACCGCCACACTAGTCTTGCACCGGGTATTATGGTATGGAGCGGCATTGGATATTACTCTCGCACGCCTCTAGTACGCATTGCCGGTACTTTAAATAGCCGACGCTACATATCCGAGGTGCTGGAGCCAGTTGTCCTTCCTTACCTTTAGGGCTCGGCCACAGCCATATTTCAACAGGATAATGCGCGACCACACGTGGCACGCATTGTCCAAAGGTTCTTCGTCAATAACCAGATTGAATTGCTTCCCTGGCCGGCTCGCTCTCCGGATCTTTCGCCGATAGAAAACATGTGGTCCATGGTTGCTCAACGAGTGACCCAGATTACATCCCCAGCTGCCACACCAGATGATCTTTGGCAACGTGTGGAAGCTGCTTGGGCTGCTGTACCCCAGGAACACATCCAACGTCTCTTTGACTCATTGCCGAGACGTGTGGCAGCGGTGATCTCCAACAATGGCGGCTAATTTGGCTACTGATTCTGGCAGGAACCACATGTCACAGACGTCTGTAAACGTAATCATTTGATACTTGGTCAACATGTTATCTACAAAATAAATCTTGTTGTGCTACCTCTTGTCTTTCTTGGTGTTGCATTTACGGTGGCCAGCAGTGTAGTTCAAACTAATGTACCATTCAACAGAAAAATCATTAATACTGTGGTTCGAAGGCTTCTTAAATAATAGAACCCAGTACGTTGTCCTCGATGGTGAGTGTTCATAGGAGGTAAGGGTATCATCTGGAGTGCCCCAGGGAAGTTGGTAGGTCCGCTGTTGTTTTCTACCTACATAAATGATCTTTTGGATAGGGTGGATAGCCATGTGCGGCTGTTTGCTGATGATGCTGTGGTGTACGGGAAGGTGTCGTCGTTGAGTGACTGTAGGAGGATACAAGATGACTTGGACAGGATCTGTGGTTGGTGTAAAGAATGGCAGCTAACTCTAAATATAGATAAATATAAATTAATGCAGATGAATAGGAAAAAGAATCCCGTAGTGTTTGAATACTCCATTAGTAGTGTAGCGCTTGACACAGTCACGTCGATTAAATGTTTGGGCGTAACATTGCAGAGCGATGTGAAGTGGGACAATCATGTAATGACAGTTGTGGGGAAGGCGGATAGTCGTCTTCGGTTCATTGGTAGAATTTTGGGAAGATGTGGTTCATCTGTAAAGGACACCGCTTATAAAACACTAATACGACCTATTCTTGAGTACTGCTCGAGCGTTTGGGATCCCTATCAAGTCGGATTGAGGAAGGACATAAAAGCAATTCAGAGGCGGGCTGCTAGATTTGTTCCTGGTAGGTTTGATCATCATGCGACTGTTATGGAAATGCTTCAGGAACTCGGATGGGAGTCTCTGGAGGAAAGGAGTTCTTTTCGTGAATCGCTACTGAGGAAATTTAGAGAACCAGCATTTGAGGCTGACTGCAGTACAATTTTACTGCCGCCATCTTATATTTCGCGGAAAGACCACAAAGATAAGAGATATTAGGGCTCGTACAGAGGCATATAGGCAGGCATTTTTCCATCGTTCTGTTTGGGAGTGTAACAGGGAGAGAAGATGCTAGTTGTGGTACGAGGTACCCTCCGCCACGCACCGTATGGTGGATTGTGTACTATGTATGTAGATGTAGGTGTAGAATACTATAACTGAAGAGTCTTAAATTAAAAAATTGTGACATGAACAAATACAATTTTATCTTTCAAGAACAATGTACCGTTAAGGGGGTTTACTTCGATTTTCAGATTCAATTGTGATTACCATGACTGATTTTCAACTTCTGAGATATTTATGTTAGTGGTCGTATGGGCTAGTATGAAAATAAGACATTCTAATTATTGCAACAGGTTGCTACTTACTATAAAGATGTCAAGCGAAGTTGCAGACAGGCACCATGAAAGACACATACAAAAAAGTCTTCATCAGCAAAAGAGAAATACACACGATTCATGCTTACAATCAGGCACACATCACACAAAGGTGAGCACCAACTCCGGCAGCTCGGTGCCAGAATGCAACTATCAAGTGGGATAGATGCTGCAATCTGGAGGAGGTAGGAGAGGGGAAGGGATAGTAGTGTATGGGTGAAGGGAGAGAGGAACGCTGTCTGGCGAAGTATGCAGAGACTGGAACGCCAACAGGTGCAGCGTCAGGAGGTTGTGGGGCAGGGAGGTGGCGAAAAAAGGAGCACAAAAGGGAGAGAAATGGGCGAAGATGGGTAGGTGGGTTGCCGGGGGACAGCAAACAAACAGGGTAGGAGACGAGCGTGGGGAGGAGGTGGTAGAAGAGAGGGGATGGGCACTGTTGGGTGGAAGGTGTATGTTACCAAGGTCGAGGCCCAGGGGTCATATGTGCGTGAGGTGCACTTGCTTCAGAGCCAGCAGAGAGCTGCAAAACTTCTGACGTGTGAATGATCAAAGTAACCACGGTGGTCCAAGTATACCTGGTTTAAGTTAACTCAACAAACCTACTAAAAAAATTTAAAGAGCCTTTCTGAAGAGCTTTAATAGTGTTACTTTCACAGCGTCAGTTTGTTGTGCCACAGCTTCTGTCGCTTACTAGGAGAACACGTTAAGTGCCATAACCAAATTTCCCAGAAACATCTCTAGTAGAAAGAGGAGTCAAAATAAGTGAACCCGTGTCTTGGCTTATCCTGAGATACTCGAATTTTTCTGAGAAAACGAAGTTTTCGAGGTACTTAATGTGCCTTTGAGAGAGAAAATCGTTCATCGAAGAGGTGGCACAGTGGCATGCGTCGCGGCTTCGAACCTTTACGCCCCGTATTCGAACCCCTATTACTACTTCTACTTTTTTCAATTACCTATCCATGGCTGAATAATGTTAGTACATGAATTTCAATCTATATTGAAATAATGTTAACCTTAATCTGGTGAATGAACTAAGAAAAGAAAAGAATGAAAAAACATTTGAAACCACTCTCGGTGAAATTCCTTTAGTGTATCATGATCAATAATCAGTTACAAGCACCACTTTACGGAAAGTGATCCGTTATGCGTGTTTTTCCATTAAATTATTATTAATGGGTGAAATCTTCAGCAGGGTTGATGACGTTTTTCCCGAGTGAGAGTCATAACAAGAAATGTCACTGCGGAAAACCTGCCTTGCGATGGTGCTCGGAATTTCTGTGTTTAGAATGTTTATACGATCGCTATCATCCACGGGAATGCAAGAAACCTTCCTGAAGAATAAACATAAGAATAAAAATATAAGAATTGATATGGGAATGAAATATAATATTATGAAAATTTAATAAGATTCTACCCCTTGAAAATATCATACATACATACGTTATATAATAAATGAATAACATTTTGTGAAATTCATTTACAATTTTACAAGTAATGTAACGAAGTTGCATCCCTTACTTAAAAAGAAACATTCGTACAGTAACCTTCTCTAGACTAGGGTCTATAAACGAGAAAAACAATAGCAAAATAAAAGGAATAAAAACAATAATCGGGTTTCGAACACAGCGGGAAAAAACCTGAGAAACCATGATACTAGCCATTGTGCTACCAATTCGGCTGAGTTTATCATGTGCTAAAAGGCACATAAAGTACCTCGAAAAATTTGACCATCTTTTTCTCTGTGACGTCCAGTATCTATGGACAAATCCACACACGTGTTCACTTATTTTGACTCCTCTTCCCCGCAACGAAGGTTCTGCAAAATCTAGTTATGGCACAGCCCGTGTTCTGGACATCGAACCTCGTCATGTAGAGAAAGGGAGCAACCACTATGTTTACTACATTTATCATTTAATTAACTTGCTTTAGACTGACAGCCGAGCGTTAGGTACAAATATAAATTTGAGTTGTTGTGAACTTTGTATAAGAATGCAGAGTCTAAGGTCTGTCTTCTGGCTGTCAGGTATGACGATTATTAACGTTCGATGAAAGGCTAAACTAAGAATAATTATTTCATTAAAATTCTGAAGCAAAAAGTAGTAAGCTTAGATAAACTGTAGTTAATGAACTACAATTGATCCTAAAAGAAAATTAAATCGGGCAAACTACAGTAAACGCTTGTGACATGTTTAAAGGGTATGACTGAACGACATGAATCTGCTTCAGACAAGTACTGTACAACATTACAAACAAGTACGATATTACAGGTGATACACACATGTTGAGATTTGACTAGTAAGTTAAAGAACTGTAACTGACAACGTGAAATTGCAGGGCAAGTAAAACCACAATAACTGAAATAAAGTACAACATAAGTTGGAAAGGTACCTTACAAACTATTCTCAGTGGGTTTATTTTCATCACCTGCTGCTCCAAAAAGGGAATAAGGGAACACTGTTCATTCAGCACTTAGTTTAGGCAAATATTCGCTTGTTCATTAGTTTCCATTGCTTAAAGTTGGCTTGTATTCCTCACTTGTGGATGCTGTGTAAAATTTAATGTTGCAGTTTTGTCCTCAGTACTGCAGTGCCAGCTCTTATAAATGAAGCAGCGACCGGTAAACCTATCCTGAGAGTTATTCTTGTAAATCCATTACCACTGAAATCGGTCCCAACAGCAGAATTATCTTATCTTCTGCTGTTCAAACTGATTATCAGTATTTAGGCTAGTCTAAGTTCGCTGCTTTGCTTAAGACTAGCATTATGATGAGAGGTTATAACACTCCCATCTGCTACTGCTATACCATAACCTCGAAGCTAGAGGCAGTTTGCAAAACAGAATTATTTTGTTATAGTAATTATGGTATAACGCATCAGAACAGTGTTACCCTCTGAGAGGAATTTTATTATGTTGACCGTATTGTACCTAACGGAGGTGGCTTATCGGAAGTGAAAGTCAGAATTACGTAGATATTCGAACAGTAACAAACAAAATTTTGCCTATCTGCACTGTTTAACTGATAAAGAAAACGGTCGCCAGCCTAACTACGCAAGAGAATGATTAACATTCTCGTTCAAGAAAATAGTTATTAGAAACTCTAATAGGTAACACAACCCATACTTGGCCACACGCGAGTGCAATTAACTCTGACACATACATATGTTTACGGTAAGATTGAAACTAACAGTTAGAGCAGCAGAAACTATTTGCAAAATTATAAGAGATACCGAAACACACTATTACTTTCAGGGCTTAAAGAAAATATGTTTTTTATAATTAGTGGTCTTCCACAATAGACAAACTGTGGATCCTTTTATACTATTAATATGCACTTCTAATACACAAGAGAGAAACACTTAGCAAACATGAACATATAATTTCCTACTATGCAATTTTCCACTTTTACTACCGTGAGACATAAAATTAACATTTATGTAAGATGCTGACTCACTTTCTGCGATTAACAGCAGGTAGTAATGTGATCATTTACTAAGCAAAACTTTATAAGCCTTAGTCTTGAGAAATTTTAATTTGAAGTTGGCAACAACACATTAATAAGCAGTTTTACTAGGAAAATTATTTCAGCAAGCATCATTAACTTTAACTCACTCTCTTGCCACATTAACTTTAACTTTCTCTTTACTATGTTCAAAGGGGGCATTAATTAGAAAACTGGGTTTTAATGTACTTTCAGTAAGGACACTCGGTAATCACTTTAGTTCAAACGGAGAGGACCCTGAGAGGTGTTATGATGAGGAGAAAAGTCAAGGTAGGTACATAAATTCAGATATAAATTACCTTATATTTCAGCACATTAGCACATCCATTAAGCTGATCCTTCACTATACATCATTATAGTATTACGTCGCAACTGCATGTTGGTAGGTGGAATTGCAACCAGAATTGCTGGACTCTGTCATTTCTTGGTGGCGACGACAGATACAAATTCCAGAATAGTTCCAGCTATTTATCCATCCATCCGAGGCCTTGGAAAGAAGCAGGAAAAGCCTATCTCGGAATCAACACAATATGCATCTTTTTCATGGCAGTGCACGGACTCGTAGCTCGTCCCCGACTCGTTGCTCGTCCCCGACTGCTGGCTCGTCCCCGACTGACTATCAGTTCCACTTTTCAACTTAGGCCAACCACAATTTGCGCGCGCTACACAGTTCCGTTCCCTAGGGGAACCGCAACAACTTTTACATACAGAATAACTAAGAGCCCTAAGTGAGGATCAGCAGTTTACATAACAGCAACCAAATGCATTAAATAAAACAAAACATTTGCACATATTGACGTTTCTACCAAAAATTATTCACACAAAATTACAATCATATACAGTAAGTTTTGTTCCCTCCAAATGGGACAAAGCATTTAAATGACAGATACACTATACAGCATAGAATCAAATCATGACATCAAAGTTTTTGCAAAGAAAGGAGTATACAATTTTATGTTATCGATTCAAACAAACACATTTACAGAAGCTCAATGTTATAACATTAAATAAAACAAAAGCAAAATAAATCAGTAGAGTATTAAAGCTATGGTGTTACACATGCCCCATGTTTCGTTGAAGTTTCCTGTAAGGGATACTTCAAGGAAACTTCCATAACACCTAAGTGGTGTTGGCTGCTAAAAAAAAATATTCCATCCAACTTCAGTTGGGACAAAAAAAAATACATATTACAGATATACAGTATATAATCTAACAACTTCATACATTTCTTTCCCAAACATTTTCAAAAATAAGACATTTACAATAATTTTCATTTTCAGACTGGTTTAAGGAAACTAATTTTGCATCGCAACACAAGATATCTTTAAGCATGTTCATTTCGTACAAATACAGTTCAAATAATTGACAAACAGTACACAAACTAATCTACACATTAGTAGAATAGGTATAGCCTTCAAACAAGATAAAAGAATAAACACATGTACATAGCACAGAACATTTTAACTTAGCAAAACAGAAGTTTGTCTCTCAATATTTTTAGAGGAATGTAAATTTTCACAGACACACAAGTATGTTAATGATCATAGTACATTTTACAAGGTTGAGCAATTAATGAAATATTGAAAATTTCAGTTCGCATCCACATATGTACCAATATCTACACAAAACAGCTATGAGAACTTTTTCCTTAAACACAAAATTAACTTTTCAAGGTTTTCTCAAAACAATTAACTTTAAAGCTGCTCTTCATTAATAGAAGTCCAAAATATTTGTTGCACATAAACACACTAACATATTCAGATCCTATTTTTTAATCATCACTACTGTGTTTTAAAGCAAGACAAACCAATTTTTTAAGTTGCATAAGATGACCTACTCTCAAAATAACTATAACTATTTGAACAAGAATGCATACATATTTTATAATAACGTTTCACTGACTTCGATAAGAATAGTTAGATCATAACACATTGACCAAAAAACCTAACTTACTTCACTGCTTGCCTCAGTATAAGCAGTCCATGTTACTCATTCTGCCTATTATTGGTTTGGCAGTCTTTGTATGTAAACATTTAGACACAAAACACAATTTAGATTAAGAACACTACAATACATATTTTTAAATTAACACACTGCCCCATCCTCTAGGTTTGGCAGTTCGTGACCACTTATCAACTCCTTGCCCCAACATTGGCAAGTCCTTTGGCTACTGTTCACACAGTATAGTTGGTAGCCCCCAACTTCAAGACCACAGCATTTTTATTCTTTTGTATTGTTTTGCTGCCCAACAACATATCTTTGAGCAGATTATTGTCATCATCTCCAGGTTTTTTCATCTTTATGTCACATCTTTGGTAAAATTTGCTTTAATGGTATAAAACATAAAACCTGCAACTTTGAAACAGTAATTAGACACTGGCAACAAAACCATTTCTTTTCAAATGACAACATCTGGTAATGTATACATTAATCAAGAAAATTTTAAATGACATTTTTGGCATAATGGCAATGTTTAGGAGTTATTTGAGAATCCCAGATTTGTGGTTTTTCTCCCCACTTTCTTACTCAGTAATATTTCTTTTAAAGTCAGTATTAAGTTTATTTTTTTCACACATTTAGGTCATCAGATATGTCAAGATCAGAACAATAACTTTAAATCCTATTGCAAGTGATTTCTGCCTACCTTTTGTGGTACTAGACACATGCCTCCCTCTCACATCTATTTCACATACATTAGTCGGGTTCATCTCCTCAGTTTTTTACACACACAGTTTTTTCAATATCATAATTATCCCTATTTTCAGAAAAAAAACATTTACATTAAGTCATATTATAGTATTCATTTCCCTTGTTTTCAGTATTCTTACCTTTTTTTATCCATATTCCTCTTTCCAATTACTTTTCCATTACCTTTTTCCTTTACAATACCCACTATGCTTCCATTATTCTTGATCATTTTCTAGTGTACCCAATTTAATTATTCATTTACTTGTTCACAAACAATACACAGTATATTACCTTACTTTTACACTATTCAGTTTACTTTGATAGAGAAGAAGGAAACATGATAGTAAAAGTTCTGAATGATGAAGAGGAAGGTTGGCAGCACGAAAAGAAATGGAAGTAGTGCTGGCAACAACTCGGGTCCCTGGTGCTCGTCAGGCACCTGACAATGCAAAGAGTGCGTTGTCCCCTGAGACTTTAACAGCCCTCATCTGAGGACATGTAGCTTTAAGTAAACCACATATTGCAAACAGAAGCCCTTTTTGGTCTTTAAGTATATTAGAAATAAATTATTATCCAGTGGAGTTCTTTGCACTTTCATTAAGTTACCATAAGCATCATTATTCATAAAGTTTTCAGGTTTGTCACACTATATGGCCCTATTTCATAATTAGACTGGCAACAATAATTATCCAATTAAAATTGAAACTAATCAGTTCTCAAGCAAAGTTAAACAGTACAGTAAATAAGCAACAAACTGCCACAGGCCACAAGGTCAACAAAACAATAATTCACTTTCAGGTAACACTCAGATACAATAATAATAAAGACATGCATTATTTCAACAATATATATATACCTACATCCTGCCCCCAGTCTCTTTATTAACAGGGCAGTCTTTTATGTTTCATAAAACATTTACTTAAGTCTGGTGGCTTTTTAGGCCTCCTATTTTCTACATCTTACACTAAGCTATTCAGATCTTGCCAACGTTTTGTTTCATCAGGTGGCTTTTTAGGTTTTGGAATTTCATAGTCTTTAGCAAGGTACAATATTTCCTGTTCTCCTATTATTTTATCAGGTGTTTCTTTCTGTTCCTGTAATTCACACTCCTTCAAAACATTTGTTAAGGCTTGCTCCAGTATAGTATCATCTGGAGGTTCCTGCAAATTATGCCCCTGTGCTATATTACTGATTACTTCCTTCGGTTTTAGCCCAGTTCTACTTTCTGTATCTTGCTTTGGACAAATGTCGCAAATTTTCTCATACCCTCTTTCAGTAAAAGTATATTTACTTTCGTTTACACCTGAAAATTCATCTGCCCTGGAGTCATCACTACTCTCTTCCTCACCATCAGATTCACTTAAGTACGCGACTTTTGAACAATAGGGAAAGTTTGTATACTCATTCTTATCTGTATTCATATACCCTTCATCATCTGAACTATCACTGATTTCATTTTCGTTATCAGATTCTAGCAGGAAAGCAACTTTTGGACAGTGGAGCAGATTATCACTAGATGTTTCAGCCACTTCGTTTTTTGACTCATTTTCTACACAATGCACACCGTTTGGACACTCAGGTACTTCTGTTGAATTACTTTGAACGATCTCAGCCTTAGTTTCGTACATAGTATACTCGTCATAAACATTAATAACCTTCGTTTCACTGATTCCTTTACTATCAGTTTCAGATAATCGTGCGAAATCCCTACCAGACCCTTCTGCATCAGAGCCACAAAACACCTTTCCATCAACAATAATTTCATCTGCACTGTTTATAATGTCATGTTTACTAACGTTCTCCTCTACATCATTTTCATCTATTATTAATTGTGTACACGTCTTTTGCGTGGCATATTCTACCTCCCTTTCCTCTTTATTCATCATAACCTCCCCCACATCTACGTCTTTTACCACATACACATCATTAACAGTGCCAATATTCCCCTTTTCACTCGCCTTTCCTGTCTCCCTTTCATTCTTTAATAAAGTCTTTTCGCACGATTCCGATACTGAGTTATCTTTATCATACGACATATTAACTTTATTTCCATTTTTACATTCATCTACTACTGAAACCAGCCAACGGAAGTGTCCGATCCCGCCTCTTCTGTTTCTCTCTACGGCAGCCATCTTGTTCTGACGTCTGCCATTTGTGTCTGCTGCCAAGTGCAATGTACGCTGCTCCGGCAACCGCTGGCCCGAGCACGAACGGTCACGTGACTTCGCACTGGGAACGCCACTATGTATCACTCCGCGCCCGTCTTCCATAGGCACGTCCTTAACCTTCCTGCCCCATAGTTTACATCTTTCCTTCCCGAATCTAATATTTGACATCTTTTCTTTGGGCCCAAAAACAGTTTCCGCGTGAATCCGGCCCGTAACACACGCGGTTTTCAGTTTTCCCTTTCGTCTCTAGTTTGGAAATTCCGCGCCGCGTATCCTCTGCCGCGCATCGTATAATTTCCTCTACCTCTCGGACGACCTCTGTGAATCGTGTTTACACGAAATCTATCATTTTCCTGTCGTTCAGCTTGGTCATTACATTCTCGCGAATAATTGTTGTTATTATGGGGACGAGATTCGCGATTTCTTCGCCAGTGATCTTCATCCTCTACCCTTTCCAAAAACGCAGAAAAACTTCTGTGTGTACTCCCAACATATCGTTTCGAATCCTCAGGCAGTTTCTGCCAAAGAACCCAGACGATCTCGGCTTCAGTTCTCCTAGCCTTCAGATGTATCAGTTTTCTATACCACGATTCGCAAAACTCTTTCATGGTTTGTCTACCCCTGATGTCATACAACCTGGCCATTAAAAACTCACGCCACAACTGGTCTTGTTTTTGTTCTGACCAGTACTCGTCAATAAATTTCTGCTTAAAATTTTCAAAAGACATCTGGTTTGTATCCAGATTCAACCCCCACCTTTTTGCTTCTCCCGTTAATGCACTGATTACAACATTAATTTTTTCCTGGTCAGACAAATATTCAGGAAAATTTCTTTCGCAATTCTTTACAAAGTCTATGGGGTGCCATCCGTTATGCCTCTTTGCAGGGTCGAATTTTTCCTCGCCCTCTAATATTTTACTGAAAGGGATCCTTTCTGTAAATTGTGTAGGTCCTGTTTGTATTTTTCTTTCCAAGTCATACATTTTGCCTTGGATTTGTGAAGTGTTATGGTCACACTTCTTTTCGCAATCAACAATCTGTTTGGTTAGTTCCCTACTTTTTTCTGTTACAGATTGTTTAATCTGTGCAAATTCCGCGTTGCACTCTGTTTGTATTTCGGATTTGATACCGAATACCTTTTCGTCCACTTTGGTACTGACTAGAGGTTATATTTGATCTTGAATTTTAATTATTTCAGTGTCAAATCTTTCATTAATGTCATCAATCTGTCCTTGTACGTTGGCAATATTGCCATTGATGACAGTAATTTCGCTTTTAATACTTTTGATTTCATTACTCACTGTTCCTACCCTTGAGTTGACTTCTTCAATTTGTTTGCTAAGTCTGGTACCTTGCATTTCGATTTGCTTACTTTGTGCTGCATTTTGTTGCCCCAGTGCATTAATATTGTCACTCTGTGCTGCAATTTGTGGAGACAACATTTTTAACAATTCTATCATATCTGGATTCTTTTCACTTTTAGGTTCTGCTACATTTTTGTGTTCGAGTCCTACTTCCCTTTCAGTTTTTGGTGATTAAAACATATCCCGCAATTCATTGACATAGCCACTGTCTTTGACAACATCACCCATATTGTCTTGCTTAGTACGCGCGACATACGTAGCTTCTATCTGTTTATTGACATCGGCGTGGTACCGTGCGTAATTTAACTCGCGCGTAATGCCATCTAGTGGCGTGCTGCCTGAACTGCTCTCGATTGCATTCTGTTCTCGCGTGTTTACATTTATTTCTAGTTTCCTATCCATTTTAGCTATTATTAAGTACTGATACCTTTAATTTCCAATATAAACTGAACTTTCACTATCCGTTCTGTAAACTAATGTACAGGTTCGTGCCGCTGGACGTTTTATGTTCACTCTATGTTTGTAAAATGCTAACTACTTATAATTTTTTCCCGCTTGTAGGTGCAAATTGAACAACGTCCTGTCACGCAGTGCCACGTATAACACTCCCGTCTGCTACGGCTATACCATAACCTCGAAGCTAGAGGCAGTTTGCAAAACAGAATTATTTTGTTATAGTAATTATGGTATAACGCATCAGAACAGTGTTACCCTCTGAGAGGAATTTTATTATGTTGACCGTATTGTACCTAACGGAGGTGACTTATCGGAAGTGAAAGTCAGAATTACGTAGATATTCGAACAGTAACAAACAAAATTTTGCCTATCTGCACTGT
The DNA here is from genome assembly GCF_023898315.1 of Schistocerca nitens. NCBI lineage: Eukaryota > Metazoa > Arthropoda > Insecta > Orthoptera > Acrididae > Schistocerca > Schistocerca nitens. Next base: position 682,781,956 of record NC_064619.1, on the reverse strand, counting down.
TTAACTGATAAAGAAAACGGTCGCCAGCCTAACTAGGCAAGAGAATGATTAACATTCTCGTTCAAGAAAATAGTTATTAGAAACTCTAATAGATAAACACAACCTATACTTGGCCACACGCGAGTGCAATTAACTCTGACACATACATATGTTTACGGTAAGATTGAAACTAACAGTTAGAGCAGCAGAAACTATTTGCAAAATTATAAGAGATACCGAAACACACTATTACTTTCAGGGCTTAAAGAAAATATGTTTTTTATAATTAGTGGTCTTTCACAATAGACAAACTGTGGATCCTTTTATACTATTAATATGCACTTCTAATACACAAGAGAGAAACACTTAGCAAACATGAACGTATAATTTCCTACTATGCAATTTTCCACTTTTACTACCGTGAGACATAAAATTAACATTTATGTAAGATACTGACTCACTTTCTGCGATTAACAACAGGTAGTAATGTGATCATTTACTAAGCAAAACTTTATAAGCCTTAGTCTTGAGAAATTTTAATTTGAAGTTGGCAACAACACATTAATAAGCAGTTTTACTAGGAAAATTATTTCAGCAAGCATCATTAACTTTAACTCACTCTCTTGCCACATTAACTTTAACTTTCTCTTTACTATGTTCAAAGGGGGCATTAATTAGAAAACTGGGTTTTAATGTACTTTCAGTAAGGACACTCGGTAATCACTTTAGTTCAAACGGAGAGGACCCTGAGAGGTGTTATGATGAGGAGAAAAGTCAAGGTAGGTACATAAATTCAGATATAAATTACCTTATATTTCAGCACATTAGCACATCCATTAAGCTGATCCTTCACTATACATCATTATAGTATTACGTCGCAACTGCATGTTGGTAGGTGGAATTGCAGACAGAATTGCTGGACTCTGTCATTTCTTGGTGGCGACGACAGATACAAATTCCAGAATAGTTCCAGCTATTTATCCATCCATCCGAGGCCTTGGAAAGAAGCAGGAAAAGCCTATCTCGGAATCAACACAATATGCATCTTTTACATGGCAGTGCACGGTCTCGTAGCTCGTCCCCGACTCGTTGCTCGTCCCCGACTGCTGGCTCGTCCCCGACTGACTATCAGTTCCACCTTTTCTACATAGGCCAACCACAATTTGCGCGCGCTACACAGTTCCGTTCCCGAGGGGAACCACAACAACTCTTACATACAGAATAACTAAGAGCCCTAAGTGAGGATCAGCAGTTTACATAACAGCAACCAAAGGCATTAAATAAAACAAAACATTTGCACATATTGACGTTTCTACCAAAAATTATTCACACAAAATTACAATCATATACAGTAAGTTTTGTTCCCTCCAAATGGGACAAAGCATTTAAATGACAGATACACTATACAGCACAGAATCAAATCATGACATCAAAGTTTTTGCAAAGAAAGGAGTATACAATTTTATGTTATCGATTCAAACAAACACATTTACAGAAGCTCAATGTTATAACATTAAATAAAACAAAAGCAAAATAAATCAGTAGAGTATTAGAGCTATGGTGTTACAAGGTACCCTCATGCCTTGCTCATACTGTGGCATCAAGCAGTCAGGCCTGCAAGATGAGTGGTCTGCCGAGCGAATGGATTCATTCTTATTTGTCGAGTAACATGAACTTTAGTACTCACAATTAAGTTACAAATTATTCTCCTGTATGAATATTACGCAACGGAAGGTAACACGTAGAATTTTGGAAGATAGTACCTCCAACCTGCTGTGGAATTCTGAAGCAAACGTTTCATGACTTGCAAGATAACTCGTTAGATGTTACAGTTGTAAATTGATTTGATTTTCCATGCAACTCACAAAGAAGAGGTTCGATCTCACAATGCTGTAGCTGTTGGTACAGAAATACAGCGACCTCAAACTGCAGCAGCGCCTGCCTTCTATATTGGCGTCATAATTTGAACATCTGTGATGGAGATCTATGTAGAAGTCCTGCGGAGAAGATGTGAGAGGCGACCAGGAGGACAGAACAGTGAGATGAACTATATTTTTACTGTGCGTTGGTATTCTTCGCTGGCCGGAGTGGCCGTGCGGTTCTAGGCGCTACAGTCTGGAACCTAGCGACCGCTACGGTCGCAGGTTCGAATCCTGCCTCGGGCATGGATGTGTGTGATGTCCTTAGGTTAGTTAGGTTTAACTAGTTCTAAGTTCTAGGCGATTGATGACCTCAGAAGTTAAGTCGCACAGTGCTCAGAGCCATCTTCGAAGAAGCCTTACTGTTCCCAATGTTTCGTTACATATTAGACATGATAGGCTGGACTCTACTTCTTGCTAGCTCCAATTGCTAAAATGGCGTCTGTGAGAGAGTAGGTACTCGTTCTTCGCTCTTTCTGCCTCCTTCTTCAGCCAATAAAGGAGCTTCCTTTCGGCATGGACGATCTCTCATTCAGTCTGGGAAAAGTCGGTGGGAGTAACGATCATGTCCATCTATTTTACGCTGTTACGGAAGTTTTTTTTTTTGTGTCAGAGCCCCATATAAAGCAGCGTCCCAAGGTTTTTAAACACTGGGGGATTTCTTTTCTCCTTCCCGGTAGCGATCTTTGGTGTCCATCCCAAAAGTCGTGTATACGTTCAGTGGTCAGTGGACAATAGCGCTTTCTTGTAAGGTTCCTCCTCACTCCACCTCATAAAACGTTCTAGTGGGCAGTCGCTACAGAAAGCTCTCCTTGCAGCTCAATTCGCACGGCGGCGCCGCAGGGCGTCAGAGAAAGCTCTGTCGGCCCTCGGCCATTGTGTGACCGCCAACCCTCGTGATTCCTTCTCAGAAGAATCGCTACGGGGCACCTGACCGTCCTGGCATTCAGTTCACTAGCCTAGTCGCTCAATTTGCTTCCGAAACATTTCCCTCCTTCCCAATAGCAGTCAAGTCCTTTTTTATACTACTGGAAATAAAGCTCACTCGTATATTTAAGATCAATTAATTGCATAGCTCAAGGGTGGGTCTTTAATTCAACTCTTGTGAGCTTGCACATGTTGCTGGTCCGTTCTGTAAAACGGTCCCAGTAGAAACAGATAGATGCATTTCTTTTAACGAGGTGTACCGGGGAATGTTACTCCACAGTTCTACAATTTATCACTTTAATTTTGTTAACGCATTCTTCTTCGATTCTCTTTTCGTTTTGTTCATCTCAGAACCACACGCTAATTTCAATGCTTCCTTCTGTTCTTCTTTCCTCTTCCTCCAGAATTCTTTCATCTTCACATTTTGTATCCTTTTTTTCTTCTCAGGCCATTTTAACCCTGTCTTCTTTCCCCTCGTGTCTTTTTTAACCCTTTCTTCTTAAATATCTCTCTTTCTGTTGCATCTTTTTCATATATGTTGTTTCTTTCCAAACGTTTCTCAACTTCTTGAATCCAGGATCTTGTTGACTTCTTCCCCCAAAGATATTTAAAAATCTGTTTGGTTAGCCTGTTGCCGTTCGTTCTGTATAACTGTCCGAAAACAGGAGTCGCCTATTCTGTAGTGTTTTAGTTACGTTTTCTATGTTGCTATATACTTATTCCTTACACTCTAATTTCCGGTAGTAATTACTGTGCTGTAATGCTATATTTTAAAATTTTTAGACGGATTTTGTTGGAAATGTTCCTCCTTATATGTTCTTTCCATTTTATGTACTCTTCCCTCTACAGTGAATTTTTCGAAGCCAGTGTCTCTAGTCATTTCTCACAAATATTTAAATTTATTAACCCTCTATAAATTGCGGAGTAACATTCTCTGGAACTCCTAGTTAAAGGAAATGCTCATAACCTGTTACTAGGATTTCTGAAGTTTTTTTGTTGTTTGTCATAAATTTTGTTTTTCAATAGAAATTTCTAAACCTGCCTTGTTGGCTATTTCTTCTAAGAGACTGATTTTCTGCATTGTTAGGTTTTCAGAAGGAATATCAGTATCATCTGAAAATGCTAAACCATGAAATACAATAGCTTTCTTCTTACTCCCCATACTTGCTGGTGATAGCTTATGTTCTTTTAGTTTTTGTTTCCTCTCTCTAACTATTTACTTTAGGTTACAGTTGGAAGAAGAATGGAGAAAGGCCATCACCTTCCATTACAACTATTTTTATTGTGAATGCCTTAGATATTTGACCCCAAAACTTTTCTTTTCGTTTGGTGTCTGTGAGCGTTTTATGAATAAGGTCTGCTCATTTAGATTTAATGCAGGTTTTCGGATCACTTTACCTTGGGTTTCCCTATCAAATGAATCAATTTTACAAATGTTGCAGTGTTTTTAGAGTTTTTAAGTCTGTGCCGGATTATGGACATTAGATTGAAAATCTGTTCTGTACAAGATCTGCCCTTTCTACTCATGATTCCACTCAGATATTCTCTCAAATGGTATCACGATTAACACAATATAATTATGTAAACTGAAGGTTCCTCGACATCACATCAGCTCAGGTTAACGAAAATGCACATAACGAATAAATCTTTTCTCATCTGTCATAACCCTTAAATAAAGGGATTGATGAAATGGAAGATAAGTAACGTTGTTGATTTCTAGAAAATAAAAAAGCAACACGAAAGAAAAGTGATCTTCCAGCGCAGAAAAAAAAAAAAAAACGATGAAAGGCCTTGGCTCTGAGCCAGTGGACTGCAGATGTTAAGCGATTGTGTAATCTAGAGTCCCTGCACATTAAATTTCGCCTTTTATCACCAACTTCATTGTGGCCTGCTTGTTTCCGTATAATTTCTTGGGAGGAAATTTAGCATTCGTAACTCTAAAATATATGTAGATGGTAATTTACTACTTCCACCACTACAGCAGTTTGAAGCTAACTGACTTCAACAGTAACTGAACGATGACTGACTATATTGTACCCACCTGTCAAGTCACAAGACACAAAGGACAATAGTACTTACAGTGTCTGGGGAAGAAGACCATGATAGAAATCCAAAGGTATTATTCACTTGGGGAAAATCAGGCAACAGAATTAAACTTCACAGTTTACAAGCAGATTCATAGTACCAGTCACAGTTTTGTTTCCAGTATGGACACGATCTGAATAAGCATCTCCAATGGTAAGCTAAAATATTATGATCACTGCCGATAGCGACTTTGGATGCCGCCTAGTGGCGTTGCGGTGAAGTGACACAGTAACAAAACTATGTAAGCGAAGCAGACACGGCCTGGGAATCACCATAGCGAAGAAATGGACAGCAAATGGGGAAATCCAATGGGATAAATGACTATGACAAAGGGAAGATTACTAATACACAGCCGCACGGGATTAGCAGAGAGGTGTAAGGCGCTGCAGTCATGGACTGTGCGGCTGGTCCCGGAGGAGGTTCGAGTCCTCCCTCTGGGCATGGGTGTATGTGTTTGTCCTTAGGATAATTTACGTTCAGTAGTGTGTAAGCTTAGGGATTGATGACCTTAGTAGTTAAGTTCCATAAGATTTCACACACATTTGAACATTTTTTGTTTGAACTAATACACAGAGCCTCTGAACGGGTATCTCAAAAACGGCGACGCTGGTCGTATGTTCAGGTGGTAGGGTTGTGAGCATCTATGGAAAGAGGGAGATGGACAGCGTGACTAACACTAGGAGCTAAGTGGTTGGATGTCCACTACTCACCACAGAAGGTGGAGTTGGGAGACTTGTTTGCTCTCTAAAGTAGGATAGATGGTGATGTGTGGCATCTCTGCCGAAGGAGCCCAATGTTGGTGCAGTGTTTAAGGGCACACCATTCATCATATATTGTTGAACGTTGAGCTCCACAGCTGAACATCCCTATGTGTTCACTTGTTGACCGAACAACATCGTCAGTTACGATTGCAGTGGCAATGGTACCATCGCGATTCCACCCTCGACGTATGCAAACTTGTCAGCTCTTTAGGTGAATCACAGTTTTACTACAGTAGGTCGATGGTCAACAATAGAAGGGCAACAGATATGCAGCCTCACTCTGCATTGTTGCCAGATTTATGTAAGATGGCTGAGCCAAGATGGCGGCCATATATTTCGCAACTTCGCACTGACTGCATGGTGGGAAATTCAAATTTTTTCGGAAAAATACGTCAACCTCCTCTAACCTAACTCCACCACCCCTTTCCTCACACCTACTCTCCACGTGTGAAAATTTGGCAGGAAACTGACTCAGTCTGTGCTGTACTGCTGGACTGCTCTACAGGATGGGCATAGGTCTTTAATTTGCATGCAGTGTCATAATGCTTATTTAAGCAAATTGAGTTGTCACTGGACTGTACAAAGACTGAGCTGCTCCTCCCCCACCTCCTCCCCTCCCGTCACCCCCATTCCTCCCCCCCCCCCCCTGTAAAAAGGTGTCGGCTGATGGCAATGTTTCCGATCTGGCTTGCTTGCTGCCACGATTTGTGTAACGAGTTGTCAAGGACTATACAGTGTGTTCACCTTGAGGTCTGGAGACCAACTGACCCAGTTCACAACACCACCACCAGGGGGCTTGCGACCCTCCCCTTTCCAAAGCTGTGAGGTGATTCAAGATGGCGGCCCAGAGAAAAAAATCACAGGAAGTTCTCTCTGTATCTAGCTGCTGTACTGGGAGGATGGATGTAATTGTTGACTGTGTACTATGTGTTCAATGGATGAGATGTGTTTGCTGGAGAAGTAGGAGTTTAATGGATACACTAATAGTAATAATGAAGCTGAGGGCTGTGATAGTAGCAGTAATCATGAAGCTGCGAGCTGTGTGCATAGCCACATGCACAATGCCTGGAAACCAATGATACTTGCAGAATGCATCTGTGACGTTAGTATTCGTTAACCATATACGAGTGGACCTATCCGTTTCCTACATTTTTTTTTAATTTTTGCGAAAGATCTTCGCAGACATGATAAGTTTCTAGTCATTCAGTGGCTTGCAGCATGTCCCTCATAATGAATTCGCTGAAGTTTCGGGTTTATAGAGATACAATTTCCACTCATTATCTTAGGAATTACACTGCGCAAACGACTGGTACCATACTGCTATGTGGCTGATATTGACAAGTATCACGTAAATGGTAAGATATTCGGGCAAACAAGTCAAGAAACATATGTTCTTGTAATCCCAGTGTCTGTAGATCACTGCTACTCGTTACACAAATCGTGGCAGCAAGCAAGCCAGATCGGAAACATTGCCATCAGCCGACACCTTTTTACAGGGGGTGGGGAGGGAGGGTGGTGATGGGAGGGGGGAGGGGGGGAGGAGCAGCTCAGTCTTTGTACACCGGTTCCACTGTGTGCGGAGAGCTCTCTGATCGCTCATCGTGGATGTGGGGAGAGCTGTTGACTCGCGACCGTGCGCGCGGAGGATGACTGACCGACTCTGTGGGAAATATACAGTGCTGGGACTATATATGGTGCATATGCTTACGTTTTTTGGGGTTTGCCTGGCTGTGCAGTGTATGTACATGTGTCTGGTGGTCGATAGCTATATTCAGAATGCAGAAGTCATTATTTTTTTATGGTGCACGATACAAATTGTGTTTATTACATCAGCATGTTGTGGAGGTACAATAGTTTGTGGTGATACAGCCTGACTGGGGATCGGTTTCACGCCGAAAAATTTCCTCGACAGTAGCTCAGCACTGTAATTGACGAAGAGTCTTCATCCGTAGTTTCCGTACTTCATGATCCGTAGACCACTTTTGAAGGGTATAACTGCCAGTGCAGTATGACTGCTGTATGCTTTTTCTGTCTGTACAAAATAATTTGCTGATAAAATTATAGTAATTTGTCTGTCTGTTTAAGGTGACAGACAGTGCTCCCACACCAAAAACACCAGTTTGGCGGGTAAATTCAGCGATAACCAGTGAGAATGCTCCATTCACGGTAAATTCCAGCATGTTAGAGAGTTAGAAGACATCCGTTGTCGCTTTGGACATCTTCAGACCAATGGATGTACGACACAGAAAATTCGCCGAGAATTCCATCCATTTTCCTCATCTGTAGGACACTTCTTAGAATTCTTTTTGTGTTTTTTTCACGATTGTTGTTGGTTTCGAAATATGTTATGAACTTTCAGATACATAATTGTTCTGGTTTTCCTGCCTGTGCTTAGAAACTAGTGTGCTTCGAGAAGTGAGGAAAATGAAAAAAGTAGGAGTCTTTGCATCCCTGACTCCTGCAGTAAATATAAACCAAGCCCAGTCAGCGTTTCAGGCAAGTGATGGAGACCAAAGCTGCTGTAACACAATTGTTTCTCTCTCTGAAAGTGCCTTCCAACAAGCATCTAAAACTCGAAATGTGGCGAGAGTCCTTTTTAGAGTTACAGAGATATTTATTTCGACTTCAAAAAATGGTTCAAATGGCTCTGAGCACTATGGGACTCAACTGCTGTGGTCATTAGTCCACTAGAACTTAGAACTACTTAAACCTAACTAAGCTAAGTACATCACAAACATCCATGCCCGAGGCAGGATTCGAACCTGCGACCGTAGCAGTCGCACGGTTCCGGACTGCGCGCCTAGAACCGCGAGACCACCGCGGCCGGCTATTTCGACTTCCAGATACTGTCGTTTTGGCGTGTAAAATCGAATATTGCAACTGATATCGGTTTCGAGCTCTATTCCCACAAACGTGAGCGAAGTGTGGCAGGTTTCACAAGTGAGCAACGATCTTTTCAGAGTTAGTCTTCAACCGTGGCGGTATTCCTCGGAATAAAAGGTGTAATTACATCGCAAATTGCTTAAATATTCTTGCGTCATCTGCAAAGCTCTCTCTCTCTCTCTCTCTCTCTCTCTCTCTCTCCGCGCGCACGTATCCCTGCTCATCACCAGGATTTCTTCAATTGTACACACGGATGCTTACGACGCAGTGGGTGAAAATTTTGCCTCTTTCACTTTATCTAATGATCTACAACTACAGCACATACATATATCAGTAATAGTTTCGAACGGTAACTTAGCTTCATCTTGCTTCATCTTCATTATTTTGTGAAGCATATTCATCTTATTCATACATTCCGCATATACGTATCATTGGTTTCCAAGTATTGTGCGCGTAGCTGTGGACACAGTCCTTAGCTGATGGATTACTGTTAATATATCTATAAATCTCCTACTTCTCCAGCACACACATCTTATCCATTGAACACATAGTACACAGTAAACAATTACATCCGTCCTCCCTGTACAGCAGCTAGACACAGACTGAAAGAAATTCCTGTTATTTCTTTCCTGGGGCGCCATCTTGGATTATATGACAGTTAGGCAGGGGTGAGGGTCAACAGCACCCTCTGGTGATGGTAGTATAAACTAGGTCGGTTGGCGTCTGGAGCTCAAGGTGAACACACTGTATGGAGCTACTGCCTACCCCTTGATCAGTGACAACTCAATTTGCTTAAAAAAGCATTATGGCACACTGCATAGTAAATAAAGACCATCCTATCCAGCAGCCCAGCGCAGACTGATTCCTTTTCCTGCCAAATTTCCACATGAGGGATGGAAGGGATGGGGAGGGTGCTGTGGAGTTGGGTTAGAGGAGGAAGCCCAGTTGACCAATTTTTCCAACAAAATTTGAAGTTCCCGAAATGATGTCAGTGTGACATTGCTACATCTATGGACGCCATCTTAGATTTACTATTTTGAATGTATCTTACAACAGTGCAGAGTGGGGCCACACCCCTATTGTCCTACTGCTACCATCTCCAATAACACCTTCATCGAGGTGAATGGCCGCTCGAAACATGAAGTGCACCATGTGTTCAGGCTGGTGCGAGCAGTATTATCTAAGGGAGACATTCTCCTGCCCTTGCATGGGACCCGTGGTAGTAATGAAAGACAAGATGACAGCTGCGAACAACCTGAATCTCTTCATGCTTGATGTCTTCCCCGACAGTGATATGACCTTTCAGCAGTGCAACCTTGCTACAGTGTCTTAAGAAGCATTATAGTGAACTCTAGATGATGTCTCAGCATCAGATTCATCTGATGTAAATCCTGAGGCCCATCTGGGTCGCTGTCAGTCGCCATCAAAGCGTTGGCAGATCAGCACCCCTTTTTTCCGCGAATTACATGTCTTGTGCGTAGATATGCGACGTACCTCCAAAACACTTCCAACGAACTGACGGATCCCTGATATGCAGAATCAGTGATGTATATCGAGTCAGAGATGGATAAACAATCTATTAAGCAAGTGTTCACAGTGTTCTGGCGCATCAGTGTGTAAGGTACCCCATATCTACAGATAAGGGCACAATTTATTTACAGTTTTGCCATTTTACACGCATGCTGTGAATGAATCAGCTTTGCAGTACCTACGGAGTAAGGGGCGATCGGAAGGTCACACTGACTAGCAGAGGGTACTGGCCATCTGGCACTATTGGAGCCAGTGGGAGGATGTGCAGATGCAGAAATCGCTGGTGACGTCAGCAAAGAGATACTTAGGGTAAGTACATAGACTCTGGCGGGAATCAAGTAATTGTTATTAATAAATATTTGCTAACAGAAGTCGCCGTTTACCACTGAGACATTAGGAGTCGGGTCATAGCCGGGAAACGTTGATACAAATAAATGAATGACTTTGGCCTAACAGAAGATGTACGACCTCACATGAACTATACCCGATGGTACGCTCAAGTTTCCCGGCGGAGGCTCGAGTCCTCCCTCGGGCATGGGAGTGTGTGAGTGTCCTTACGATAATTTAGGTTAAGTAGTGTGTTAGCTTAGGGACTGATGACCTTAGCGGTTAAGTCACATAAGATTTCACACACATTTGAACATTTTTGAACGCTCAAGTTACAAACTGTGCAGCATAGTCGGCAGTTGTCGACAGGATGCAATTTGAATATAATCCTGCGGTATATCATGCTCTCGTACCGTTAATGGTTAGCTTATAATCAGTGTGAAAAAGTTAATTTTACCGCGTTTCTTAAATAAACGCAAAACTGTGTAAAAATTATTTGCACAAGAAACCTCTTCCCGTTTCATTACATGAAACATAGACAGTGGTATTGCAGAATCCGACGGCGCTGCTATGGCTCTGCAAGGGTTCATAAAAGTACTAGAGCATCTCCACATAACAGTTACGAAGAATTCCTAAGCGGCGTCCCACTAACTCAGTTCAAGGACGGACTAGCTTAATTATCGCAAAACTAGACTGGGGAAAAATCTGTTATACTGTACGCCCTTATAACACCATATACGGACTCACCGACTAAAATGAATCATATCTGGAGATTTAGTACGAGTGGAGGGGCGGGGGAGGTTTTTGCATTTGGCATCCCTTCCGGGGATGAATTTCTCGCAAATTCGGAAATACTAAAGGGGATGCTTCTTGTACTTCGTAGCAGTTTGGGTAACTTGCAGTGGATATGTCTTGTACTTGGCATCTTGTGAGTGAAATAAGACTGTAGAGAAATAACTTGCAACAGAAAAAACTATTTCTTTCACCGTGTTTCAGGAGAAGACAACGCGACACGATGGAATCGTGTGGATAGCAACTCACCGCAACGCAGCAGAACAGGTGCGTTAAAGGCGCTATAGCTGAGGTCCGGAGTTCGATGCACGGCGAGGCAGTGACGAATTACTGCGCCTGGTAAACTATACATTTTTCAAAGTAAGTTAACGTGACAGAGTAGTTTTGTATCAGTTAATGTTACTTAGAAGCGTTAGGACAACTGAAAGTAAAATTAGCGAACCTAATATTAATGAGAATATGGCTCAGGAAACCTCTTGTTGTCAGAGATTCATTATGTATTTCCACTTGCAAAATCAAAAGATGGCCCTGTAGTCAGGATGAATGATGTTGTAGGTAACGAGGACAGGAAGTTTCAATAAACACTTTAGATATGACAGAAAATGCTGCTGAGTCAAACGCTCAGCCAGTGTTCAAGGGAAGTATCACGACAGAAAATGAACCTAACAAAATTAATGTTTCAGAATTTAATGTGGAGGCCGTGTTTTCAGCTCTGGATAGTAAAACAGGGGAAATTACTAGGTAAACTAAACAACTGAACCAAAAACTGGAAATCACTAACAACAAAACAGAAGAAACTGCTGGTGAAACTACCAACAAACAAGAAAATAACCAAAGACTCGAAGCAACTGATAAGAGAATAGAGGACAGTAGTAGACACTAAAGAGCAATTAACAAAAATTATCGAAGAAATTAACAAGAACACAGCTGATAGGCTAGATAAATATACTAGGGATACTAACCAAAATTTCGAAGCGGTAGTTGAAAAAATGGAGAATTATCAAGAAACAGCTGACACTGGCTCAAAATTTGGAAAAATAGTTACCACTGGAGAAGTAGCCGTAGTAAATCACACTAAATTTATTAAAGAATTACAACACAACGTTAAAATTCTAGATCACAATTTTGGTAAGGAGATCGAAATATGTAATGCGTCGAACTCCAATGTAAATAAAAAAGTAGATGAAGCAGAGACACCTTTATGTAATGTTCAGTTTTCCCATATGTGAAAGAGGCTAGTCATTTTATTAACAGAAGCCCTGATATCTTTGCTGAAAGGGTTCAAAAGAAATTACACTCCTGGAAATGGAAAAAAGAACACATTGACACCGGTGTGTCAGACCCACCATACTTGCTCCGGACACTGCGAGAGGGCTGTACAAGCAATGATCACACGCACGGCACAGCGGACACACCAGGAACCGCGGTGTTGGCCGTCGAATGGCGCTAGCTGCGCAGCATTTGTGCACCGCCGCCGTCAATGTCAGCCAGTTTGCCGTGACATACCGAGCTCCATCGCAGTCTTTAACACTGGTAGCATGCCGCGACGGCGTAAACGTGAACCGTATGTGCAGTTGACGGACTTTGAGCGAGGGCGTATAGTAGGCATGCGGGAGGCCGGGTGGACGTACCGCCGAATTGCTCAACACGTGGGGCGTGAGGTCTCCACAGTACATCGATGTTGTCGCCAGTGGTCGGCGGAAGGTGCACGTGCCCGTCGACCTGGGACCGGACCGCAGCGACGCACGGATGCACGCCAAGACCGTAGGATCCTACGCAGTGCCGTAGGGGACCGCACCGCCACTTTCCTGCAAATTAGGGACACTGTTGCTCCTGGGGTATCGGCGAGGACCATTCGCAACCGTCTCCATGAAGCTGGGCTACGTTCCCGCACACCGTTAGGCCGTCTTCCGCTCACGCGCCAACATCGTGCAGCCCGCCTCCAGTGGTGTCGCGACAGGCGTGAATGGAGGGACGAATGGAGACGTGTCGTCTTCAGCGATGAGAGTCGCTTCTGCCTTGGTGCCAATGATGGTCGTATGCGTGTTTGGCGCCGTGCAGGTGAGCGCCACAATCAGGACTGCATACGACCGAGGCACACAGGGCCAACACCCGGCATCATGGTGTGGGGAGCGATCTTCTACACTGGCCGTACACCACTGGTGATCGTCGAGGGGACACTGAATAGTGCACGGTACATCCAAACCGTCATCGAACCCATCGTTCTACCATTCCTAGACCGGCAAGGGAACTTGCTGTTCCAACAGGACAATGCACGTCCGCATGTATCCCGTGCCACCCAACGTGCTCTAGAAGGAGTAAGTCAACTACCCTGGCCAGCAAGATCTCCGGATCTGTCCCCCATTGAGCATGTTTGGGACTGGATGAAGCGTCGTCTCACGCGGTCTGCACGTCCAGCACGAACGCTGGTCCAACTGAGGCGCCAGGTGGAAATGGCATGGCAAGCCGTTCCACAGGACTACATCCAGCATCTCTACGATCGTCTCCATGGGAGAATAGCAGCCTGCATTGCTGCGAAAGGTGGATATACACTGTACTAGTGCCGACATTGTGCATGCTCTGTTGCCTGTGTCTATGTGCCTATGGTTCTGTCAGTGAGATCATGTGATGTATCTGACCCCAGGAATGTGTCAATAAAGTTTCCCCTTCCTGGGACAATGAATTCACGGTGTTCTTATTTCAATTTCCAGGAGTGTGCATTCAAAATTAAGAGACATTATTGGTATAATTAATGGTGAAACCAATACAGATGAAGGGCACTGTTTAAAAGTATGGATTTTAAATAATTTTTTCGCGAAAGGTAAACTTCGTCCTACAGCTTTTATGAAACACTTCCGAAGTCTGTTACCAGAAAAATGCTACGAGAAGAGGAAAATCGGATGTGTTCCAAGTAGTATGGGAGGAGATACTCTTTTATGGGGACTGAGAGCTGGAGAACTATGTCAAACGTACTACGAATTTGTTCAAAAATTCTTAGACAATTTCTGGTCTAACAGTACTCAATACAATGTTACAAACAGCATCTTCCAGGGGAGAAAATTCTTAGGCATTGGGTATCATAGCTATGAAGATTATTTTCAAAGTTTCTCCGAGAAGGACTTGTATTTAGATAACACACTTAGTGAGGAAGACCTCATTGCTGTAGCATCGGTCAAACTACCAGTGAGTATTTAGGGGATACTAACAGAAAAACCTTTTTACAAGCTTTAGACCGGCTGAACGCAATTTCTGGGGAGGAAACATCCATTAACGGCTGGAGAAAAGTAGGTTGGAGATCGAGAGAAAGTGGAAATTGGAGGGAACAAAACAAAAACCATAATGAGCAGAGGGAACATAACGGGAATCAGAACTGGAGAGGCGGCGAGAGGGATGGAGATGGGTTCAAAAGACGTGGTAGAGTGGTTTGGAACCGAGGAGGCAATTATAATCACTGTAAAATGCGATATCAAGAACAAAATGAAAAACGTATTGATGACAGGACAGAAGGAAACCACAAAGGGGGAGACCGGGAAACGGAAAACTAGAGAGTAGTTTGTGAGAGATGTGCACACAAGCTCAGACAAGTAACAGATCATTGATTACGAAAAGGTTAATAAGGGAAAGTCCTAGGAATATTAGAGGCGTTCTTTTTGAAGAAGATGGAATGTTAGTAAAGAGGAATACGATATGGTTGTGGTCGTGGAAATTGATGGAATTAAAGCACTGGTGTTACTGATATAAGTAGCGAGTTATGTTCTGTAGCAGAGGGACACTATGACCTGCCTCGGGGAATGGCCGCGCGGTTTGGGCGCCATGTCACAGAGTGCGCGGCCCATCCCGTCGGAGGTTCGAGTCCTCCCTCGGGTATGGGTGTGTGTTGTTCTTAGTATAAGTTAGTTAAGTTGGTATAAGTAATGTGTAAGTATAGGGACCGATGACCACAGCAGTTTGGTCCCTTAGGAATTTACACACCTTTGAATGCGATGAACGAATAAGAGTTTGAAGCGATGTACAAACGTTGCTGCTACAAGGAGTAGGAGGTGCAGTAGGAGGAACATGTCAAAATATAAAATCATGGAATTTTATTGGAGATTAGTGGTATGGTGGTCCCAGATCTTTGTACTCGACTGATAATAAGGACAGATTTGTTGGTGGACCACGCTGTAATTATAGATCTAGAGAGGGATGGTATGACCCTAACGGTAAACGGTACTCAGAGAAAAATTAAATTTGGAAACGTGGTTAGTCCCAAAGGGAAACTGTAGGATGAGAATTACCTAAAAATAATGCATGCGTGTTTCCAATGAGGAGTAGATAAAGACGAAGGTATCCCACAGAGAAAAGGGAATCAATGAGGGATAGTAAATGAAACAATAAAGACTATTGATGTTATTGATACAGATGATGAAAGAGAGCTAGAAAATGTGTTGTTGAAATATAAAGAAGTATTTTCTTATAGACCAGGATTAATGAAGGCAGACCTTTATGTATTTCATGCCAGGTCACATCAACGTTTTAAGCTGAGACCATATGTAAGACCAGTATCAAAAAAGGAGGCCGTAGATAGAGAAATATAGACAGAGAAATACAGATGATGTTGTCTTTGCAGATTATAGAGAGAGCAACCAGTCAGTACTGCAACCCACTAGTTTACGTTACCAAAATATATGATTCCATACTAGTTACATAAGACGCTAGGGTAATAAATACGGTGACAAAATCTGAGAACGAGGGACCAGAAACTTTGGAGAAATTTCAGTGTGCTAGTAAGTCACCATGTTGGGGCATGACTGCTGGTTATCGACACATAAACTTTTTGAAGGGCGATATGTGGTTAGTAGGATGCAACTCCGTAAACTGGTGGAAGTATCACATAGAGAGTCCCATGTAGTTAGGCGCATACATGATGTAGTCGATGTTAAGAGATTCCATGACAATTAAAGGGAGCCCCCAAACTCTGACATGTCTGAATATCGGACACAAGATAGAATATCTCTCTAGTAGAATGATAAAGAATATACATTGTGGAAGACACAGACATGGCCATGAAATGCATTATAAATAGTAGTTTATTAAACTGCTGAGAGAGAAAGTAGTTCTAAGTACTTTGAAATGATATACGTACAGTTCATGTGTTTGCAAACAAACGGCAGGGGTTGAAATAAACCTCGAGAGGACGGGGTGTAGTGGCGTATTGTTACGTCAGCAAGGCCATTAAAGGGATAGCAGAGGCAGTGAGAGGCTAATGACATGCGCAGAGCACAGCTGGCAAACATAGCTATGCTTTATGAAGTGTAGATACACCAACAATGTAAACCTAAATAATTTAGTACTAAATGAACAACTGTTATTAATGAATCAATTAGTAAAGAATAAAGTAACGAAAGAGGATAACTGTTCAAGAATTAATGAAATTAATAATCTGTAACATAACTTTAGAATTGTTAATTCCGTAATAATTATTTAAAAATATTTCACTAATCCATGAAGGTTTTTTTTTGTTTGTCATCAGTCTACTGGCTGGTTTGATGCCGCCCGCCACGAATTCCTTTCCTGTGCTAACTTCTTCATGTCAGAGTAGCACTTGCAACCTACGTCCTCAATTATTTGCTTGACGTATTCCAATCTCTGTCTTCCTCTACAGTTTTTGCCCTCTACAGCTCCCTCTAGTACCATGGAAGTCATTCCCTCATGTCTTAGCAGATGTCCTATCATCCTGTCCCTTCTCCTTATCAGAGTTTTCCACATATTCCTTTCCTCTCCGATTCTGCCTAGAACCTCCTCATTCCTTACCTTATCAGTCCACCTAATTTTCAACATTCGTCTATAGCACCACATCTCAAATGCTTCGATTCTCTTCTGTTCCGGTTTTCCCACAGTCCATGTTTCACTACCATACAATGCTGTACTCCATACGTACATCCTCAGAAGTTTCTTCCTCAAATTAAGGCCGGTATTTGATATTAGTAGACTTCTCTTGGCCAGAAATGCCTTTTTTGCCATAGCGAGTCTGCTTTTGATGTCCTCCTTGCTCCGTCCGTCATTGGTTATTTTACTGCCTAGGTAGCAGAATTCCTTAACTTCATTGACTTCATGACCATCAATCCTGATGTAAGTTTCTCGCTGTTCTCATTTCTACTACTTCTCATTACCTTCGTCTTTCTCCGATTTACTCTCAAACCATACTGTGTACTCATTAGACTGTTCATTCCGTTCAGCAGATCATTTAATTCTTCTTCACTTTCACTCAGGATAGCAATGTCATCAGCGAATCGTATCATTGATATCCTTTCACCTTGTATTTTAATTGGCTTTGAGCACTATGGGACTTAACATCTATGTTCATCAGTGCCCTAGAACTTAGAACTACTTAAACCTAACTAACCTAAGGACATCACACAACACCCAGCCATCACGAGGCAGAGAAAATCCCCGACCCCGCCGGGAATCGAACCCGGGAACCCGGGCGTGGGAAGCGAGAACGCTACCGCACGACCACGAGATTCGGGCTGTATTTTAATTGCACTCCTGAACCTTTCTTTTATTTCCATCATTGCTTCCTCGATGTACAGATTGAAGAGTAGGGGCGAAAGGCTACAGCCTTGTCTTACACCCTTCATAATACGAGCACTTCGTTCTTGATCGTCCACTCTTATTATTCCCTCTTGGTTGTTGTATATATTGTATATGACCCGTCTCTCCCTATAGCTTACCCCTACTTTTTTCAGAATCTCGAACAGCTTGCACCATTTTATATTGTCGAACGCTTTTTCCAGGTCGACAAATCCTAGGAAAGTGTCTTGATTTTTCTTTAGCCTTGCTTCCATTATTAGCCGTAACGTCAGAATTGCCTCTCTCGTCCCTTTACTTTTCCTAAAGCCAAACTGATCGTCACCTAGCCTATTCTCAATTTTCTTTTCCATTCTTCTGTATATTATTCTTGTAAGCAGCTTCGATGCATGAGCTGTTAAGCTGATTGTGCGATAATTCTCGCACTTGTCGGCTCTTGCCGTCTTCGGAATTGTGTGGATGATGCTTTTCCGAAAGTCAGATGGTATGTCGCCAGACTCATATATTCTACATACCAACGTGAATAGTCGTTTTGTTGCCACTTCCCCCAATGATTTTAGAAATTCTGATGGAATGTTATCTATCCCTTCTGCCTTATTTGACCGTAAGTCCTCCAAAGCTCTTTTAAATTCCGATTCTAATACTGGATCCCCTATCTCTTCTAAATCGACTACTGTTTCTTCTTCTATCACATCAGACAAATCTTCACCCTCATAGAGGCTTTCAATGTATTCTTTCCACCTATCTGCTCTCTCCTCTGCATTTAACAGTGGAATTCCCGTTGCACTCTTAATGTTACCACCGTTGCTTTTAATGTCACCAAAGGTTGTTTTGACTTTCCTGTATGCTGAGTCTGTCCTTCCGACACTCATATCTTTTTCGATGTCTTCACATTTTTCCTGCAGCCATTTCGTCTTAGCTTCCATGCACTTCCTATTTATTTCATTCCTCAGCGACTTGTATTTTTGTATTCCTGATTTTCCCGGAACATGTTTGTACTTCCTCCTTTCATCAATCAACTGAAGTATTTCTTCTGTCACCCATGGTTTCTTCGCAGCTACCTTTTTTGTACCTATGTTTCCCTTCCCAACTTCTGTGATGGCCCTTTTTAGAGATGTCCATTCCTCTTCAACTGTACTGCCTACTGCGTTATTCCTTATTGCTGTACCTATAGCGTTAGAGAACTTCAAACGTATCTCGTCATTCCTTAGTACTTGATTCTTCCTTACTAATGTCTTTAACTTCAGCCTACTCTTCATCACTACTATATTGTGATCTGAGTCTATATCTGCTCCTGGGTACGCCTTACAGTCCAGTATCTGATTTCGGAATCTCTGTCTGACCATGATGAAATCTAATTGAAATCTTCCCGTATCTCCCGGCCTTTTCCAAGTATACCTCCTCCTCTTGTGATTCTTGAACAGGGTATTCGCTATTACTAGCTGAAACTTGTTACAGAACTCAATTAGCCTTTCTCCTCTTTCATTCCTTGTCCCAAGCCCATATTCTCCTGTAACCTTTTCTTCTACTCCTTCCCCTACAACTGCATTCCAGTCGCCCAAGACTATTAGATTTTCGTCCCCCTTTACATACTGCATTACCCTTTCAATATCCTCATACACTTTCTCTATCTGTTCATCTTCAGCTTGCGACGTCGGCATGTATACCCGAACTATCGTTGTCGGTGTTGGTCTGCTGTCGATTCTGATTAGAACAACCCGGTCATTGAACTGTTCACAGTAACACACTCTCTGCCCTACCTTCCTGTTCATAATGAATCCTACACCTGTTATACCGTTTTCTGCTGCTGTTGATATTACCCGATACTCATCTGACCAGAAATCCTTGTCTTCCTTCCACTTCACTTCACTGACCCTTACTATATCTAGATTGAGCCTTTGCATTTCCCTTTTCAGATTTTCTAGTTTCCCTACCACGTTCAAGCTTCTGACATTCCACGCCCCGACTAGTAGAACGTTATCCTTTCGTTGATTATTCAATCTTTTTCTCATGGTAACCTCCCCCTTGGCAGTCCCCTCCCGGAGATCCGAATGGGGGACTAATCCGGAATCTTTTGCAAATGGAGAGATCATCATGACACTTCTTCAATTACAGGCCACATGTCCTGTGGATACACGTTACGTGTCTTTAATGCAATGGTTTCCATTGCCTTCTGCATCCTCATGTCGTTGATCATTGCTGATTCTTCCGCCTTTAGGGTCAATTACCCACCCCTAGGACAAGAGAGTGCCCTGAACCTCTATCCGCTCCTCCGCCCTCTTTGACAAGGCCGTTGGCAGAATGAGGCTGAGTTCTTATGCCGCAAGTCTTCGGCCGCCAATGCTGATTATTTATCAAAATTTAGGCAGTGGCGGGGATTGAACCCGGGACCAAAGACGTTATGATTATGAATCAAAAACGCTACCTCTGGACCACCGGCTACCCTATGAAGGTAATAGTTGGTTAAAAGTTTTGAAATTTGGCCACTTGAGCAGGACGAGTAGAGTTGGTCAGAAGAAACAATCCAGCGTTCGGGAAATGTAATTTATTATTATATGTTGGCTCTAAAATACATGTTTTTGTTTCATGTAGTCATACCTGATGTGTTGATGATGGACGCACAGGGAATTCAGGGATTTCTGAGCACACCTATGCACATAATGTGCACTAATAACCAAGCCTGATGACCAGCCAGCAACCAGGGAAGCTGCTGGTATGAGGGTGAATCATGGCTGCAATCTTCAAGAACTGCAAGCACATCACTGAGGACCAACAATTTCGGCCAGTGAATAATAGTGCTTCTCGCCAAATGAATGTGTCAGTACAGTGATTTGTCGAAGGACGACCTTGAGTCGTAAGTGCTGTGTAAATTTCAACGGTGATCAGCGAAACACCACAACAGTGTAAAAAGAAAAAAAATTCTTCTTTGCCTTTATGAAATGTGTTGTGTATTTTGTATACCTTTGGGAAAATTGTGGAAAATTATGCTGCAATGGATTCCTGTAGAACAGTAAATAGTTGCTTGAAAACGTGAGCTAAGTGTTTGCAATAGTTTTTCTAGATTTTGAGAGAGGATGAGCCACTATTCTCCATTTCCAACAGTACAATTTAATGTTGATTTCAAACCCAAGACACCGTATTTGTGAGACGACAGCGAATTATCAGCATGATCAGGCATTGTTGGAAGCGTGTACATTGCAAATGCGTATGGTGTCTTTATGGATGCTCTCCTACAGATAGTATTTGTTGTATTCTGCCCACTCGTGTAATATAGGGTGCCTAGGAAAGCTGCTTTCTCGGATCGATAGACAACAATTCAAGCAAGTCGTATTAATAGAGTTTGTTGCAGTAAGATAAATGACAGTACTTAACTTTGCATCCTCACAAAGGTGTGTCGCAAGCGAATGGCAACATGCAAATAATCAAAGTCCTTCGATATATACAATTCCAATTCAAGCAAAGCAATACAGTTCATAAGTCACTGGTGTAGCGTTCGTAGAATGGCTCGTCTTCAACGCGGGCCGCAGCTAGCAGGTGCGGCGCTCATACTCTCTTCGTAGAGGCCGCTCCTAACTCGATGTAGTCTTAGAGAGGGGTCCGTCGGCGTACTATTGGCCGACTCCGCCTCACAGACCTCTCTGCTCCTCCGTTCTTGATCGTCGTGCCGGCCCTTGAAGTTATACCGGAATAGTACACTACTGGCCATTAAAATTGCTACACCAAGAAGAAATGCGGATGATAAACGGGTATTCAATGGACAAATATATTATACTAGAACTAACATGTGATTACATTTTCACGCAATTTGGGTGCATAGATCCTGAGAAATAAGTACCCAGAACAACCACCTCTGGCCGTAATAACGGCCTTGATACGCCTGGGCATTGAGTCAAACAGAGCTTGAATGGCGTGTACAGGTACAGCTGCCCATACAGCTTCAACATGATACCATACTTCATCAAGAATAGTGACTGGCGTATTGTGACGAGCCAGTTGCTCGGCCACCATTGACCAAACGTTTTCAATTGGAGAGAGATCTGAAGAATGTGCTGGCCAGGGAAACAGTCGAACATTTTCTGTACCCAGAGAGGCCCGTAAAGGACCTACAACATGCGGTCGAGCATTATCCTGCTGAAATGTAGGGTTTCGCAGGGATTGAATGAAGGGTAGAGCCAGGGGTCGTAACACATCTGAAATGCAACGTCCACTGTTCAAAGTGCCGTCAATGCGAACAAGAGGTGACCGAGGCGTGTAACACGGCACCCCATACCATCACGCAGGGTCATACGCCAGCATGGTGATGACGAATACACGCTTCCAATGTGCGTTCACTGCGATGTCGCCAAACACGGATGCGACCATCATGATGCTGTAAACAAAACCAGGATTCATCCGAAAAAATGACGTTTTATCATTCGTGCACCCAGGTGCGTCGTTGAGTACACCATCGCAGACGCTCCTGTGTGTGATGCAGCGTCAAGGGTAACCGCTACAATGGTCTCCGAGCTGGTAGTCCATGCTGCTGGAAACGTCTTCGAACTGTTCGTGCAGATGGTTGTTGTCTTGCAAACGTCCCCATCTGTTGACTCTGGGATCGAGACGTGGCTGCCATGCGGATAAGATGCCAGTCATCTCGACTGCTAGTGATACGAGGCCGTTGGGATCCAGCACTACGTTCCGTATTACCCTCATGAACCCACCGATTCCATATTCCGCTAACAGTCATTGGATCTCGACCAACGCGAACAGCAATGTCGCGATACGATAAACCGCAATCGCGATAGGCTACAATCCGACCTTTATCAAAGTCGGAAACGTGATGGTACGCATTTCTCCTCCATACACGAGGCATCACAAGAACGTTTCACCAGGCAACGCCGGTCAACTGCTGTTTGTGTATGAGAAATCTCTTGGAAACTTTCCTCATGTCAGCACGTTCTAGGTGTCGCCACGGGCGCCAAACTTATGTTAATGTTCTGAAAAGCTAATCATTTGCATATCACAGTATCTTCTTCCTGTTGGTTAAATTTCGCGTCTGTAGCACGTCATCTTCGTGGTGTAGCTATTTTAATGGCCAGTAGTGTATTTTTCTGGAACTGAAAACAAGTAGGCAGTTTGGCGACTTGAGTGTAAATCCTGCAGCGGATGTTTGGGGCTTGAAAGCCATGTTGCAGCTATTTAAAGAAACTACACTAAACCCTGTCCAAAGAAGCCATGATAGCCCAATGGTACCGACCGGCCGTCGTGTCATCCTCATCCACTACCGCCGCAGGGAAGAGACATGGAGGGGCATGTAGTGAATACACTGCTCGCCCGGCTGTTGCTAGTTTTAGTGACCATAGCCGCTACTCACCAATCAAGTAGCTCCTCAATTGGCCTCACAAGAAGTAAGTACACCCCGCTTGCCAACAGCACTCGGCAGACCGCACGGTCACCCATCCATGTGCAAGCCCAGTCCGACATGCTTAACTTTGGTGATCTGACAGGAACTGGTGTTACAACTGCTGCAATGCCGTTGGCCTTGTGCAGATATAAGAAAAGACTGTCACGAAGCACTTACTGAGGACAGCATTCTGGGCGCATGAATCTCCCCCACAGTGTGCAGACAAAGCTTTCAGTTGACAAGGCAGGAAAACCGCCTATGTGGATTGACCTATTAGGGGCCTCATGCCATAGCAGAGGCTGGTGCTGCGAGAGAAATCTAGGTCGTCTAGACAACACATTACCACAGCGTCGTAAACACCCTTTATGAAGAGCGATGATGGCCACAGAAATTCGCAGTTTCCTTGTGCACCGTAGGCAGGAGACTGTTGAGGAACGTAACATTTATGGGGCAGTTCGTAAATGATCTATGCTAGAACAAAAAAGTACTTCTGTTGGTTCAGTGGGGGCCCCTGATCAGACATGGGGTAACGTTCAGGCCATCCAGATAATGAACATAATAAATCTGTTTTTTAGAGCTCTACGGAAACTCAAAATAACGCTCTGTCTGTAATGGTCATCGGAAAAATGAAACAAGTCGGGACCACAATGTCTCCTCCCCGCCCAGGAATTTGCGAGTTTGAGATTGTCTGCTTCTTCTGAAAAGACAAGGATATTATTTGATTCTGATTGGCCAATGAGTAGAGCAGACGATCAGACGAGTTGTAGGAGATGTATGGAGCTCGTGAAGCCTTGTGACTGGCACAAAACCCTTGTGGGGGCGTTTTCTGGAGTGCTTTTGTGGGGTTCACCGAGGTCTGATGGAAAGAGGTCTTCCGATTCAGACTCCAGCCTGGAGTGGGTCTTCTGATTCAGACTCTGGTCTGGAGAGGATTGTGATCTTGACTCTTGTTATGAGTGGGTTGCACTAAGGAAACTTGTCCTAGGCATGACTTCGCACTGGCATTGGTCTTGACTGGGGAGCCCGTGGTCAGGACGGAGCTGTATCGACGGTTTAGACCTCAGTCATCATGGCCAACCTGCTGTGTTGAGGATAATATTATTCGCGACAGGTCTGAGGCTCTAATCCTTGATGTCACTGTGCACACCGCCACATAAGTGAGTCAAACTGGTCCATGGTACGACTGGATAATGGGAGTGTCACGCGCTATACTCTAGCGAGATTTCGGGGCTCAGTTAGAGAGTAATTGTTGTGGTGTCACCGCTAGACACCACACTTGCTAGGTGGTAACTTAAATCGGCCGCGGTCCTGTAGTACATGTCGGACCCGCGTGTCGCCACTGTGTACTCGCAATCCTAGCGCCACCACATGGCAGGTCACAAGATACGGACTTGACCTCGCCCCAGTTGTACGGACGACATAGCTTGCGACAAGACCTACCAAGTATTCCTCTCATTTGCCGAGAGACAGATTAAATAGCCTTCAGCTAGTCCATCGCTACTACCTAGCAAGGCGCCATGTGTATCATTGCTAATTGCTTACTACTATGCAAGAGATGTATTTCAACAAGAACAAGACTACATTAAAGTTAAGTATATTAAAATCTCTCTTCTTTTCTTTATAGTTTTCATCCAGTCTCCTGTTTCAGAATTTACGCCCGTCTGCGTTAGTTTCGCGTGCACCTAGCCACTCATTGTGTCGAGACCTTAGGGAATCGACACAACAATTGTGATCCATCCAACAGATCGCCAGCCACGACAAATTGTACTGTTGTGGCATGTGCTAAATAAATTTTACATGCTTGATAAATGTTTCAAAAGCTGATGTTTATTTGTGTTTGTGAGTACATTTGAACTGTTTTCTGCAATATGTTTTGTTGACATATATTATGTGATTTTTGAAAGAATATTGGTTGTTATAATTTAGGAGAGCAGGTAGTCAAAAATTCAAATACTATGCAAATACTAATAATCAGAAGATAGAGAAACTGTTTCAGTAGGTGCAAATGTAATAAGATTTGATACACCAGTAGATTATGGACTGTAAAGATTTGTGCCACACTACCAAAACTGTATTTAAAGAGGAAAAGAAATTTAAAGTAACTGGCATAAAATAAAATGACCTGTAATGCAAAGGCGGCTCCTAAGAAGTGAGATGCCGTATTTCTAATGTTTCCGAAATTCCGATTTTGTTTGAACAACAAAAACCACAATTTAGGAAAAACATTACCGAAGGGTGTGTGTATGGTAGCAATTATTTGCGGACAAGAGCGCATTGTACTTTATGTGCAGTTTTGCTATTTCACTTACGTGAAATGAATGTATGAGTGCTGCAGTGCGTACAGAGAGTAACGAGTGAGCGATAGGTTCACACGCTGGCTAGCAGAGGTGGTTGGCCATCTGACGGTTTCAGAGCCAGTGGGATGAGGCGCCGAAGCAGAAATCGCTGGTGACGTCAGAAAAGGGACACGTACGGAAAGTACATTGATTCTGGCGCTAGTCGAGTAACTTTTATTAATAAATATTTGTTAACAAAATTTGGCTTTTGCCACTCAGACAGTCGGGGAATCTACGGGTCAAAAATATTATCTTTCAGTAATTTTACAATGCCAGGAAACGTTGATATTAATAAATAAATGAACTATATCAATTCTACGCTCCAGTTACAGACGTGCGCCATAGTTGGCAATCGTCGATAGGATACCTTTCAATACATTCCTGCAGTAGACTATCCTCTCGTGCCGTTAATAGTTAGCTTATAATCAGTGTGAACAAGTTCATTTTACCGTAAACACACCATAATGGCATCCCATGTAAAAATTCCCGTTTCATTACGTAAAACTTTGACAGCAGTTATCCGTGGACGGACAAATGCAAGAAGAGGTGCAGATACGGAAAGGTGTCCGACAAGGTTGCGCACTATCCCCTGTTATCTTTAACCTACACATTCAAGAGGCGCTGAAAAAAGTAAGGGAAAATTCACAAACAGGTGTATTAATTCATGGCCAACGAATAGATACGATAAGATATGCCGATGATATAGCTGTCCTGGCTGAAAGTGAAGAAGATCTTGTAGTCCTACTGAATAGAATGGATAAAGTTATGGGGGAAGAATATAATATGAGAATTAATAAAGCAAAAACAAAAGTAATGGCATGCGACAAAAAAGATCAAGTGAAAGTCCAAGTTCATGTAGGCAATGAACTGCTTGAACAAGTCGATAAATTTACTTATCTGGGTAGTAATATTACCAGGGATGGAAGGAGCAAGGCAGAAGTGAGAAGTCGAATTGCTCAAGCAAAGGCTGCTTTTAACAAGAAGAAAATCATCTTAACATCTAAGAACATCAGCCTTGAAATCAGGAAAAGATTTTTGAAATCATATGTGTGGAGTGTGGCATGCTATGGGTGTGAAACATGGACTCTCGGGACAGAGGAAGACCAGAAGCTAAATTCTTTTGAAATGTGGTGCTATAGACGCATGCTTAAAATAAAATGTATCGACAAGATCACGAACGAAGTGGTTCTTGAAAGAGCAGGTGCGAAGAGAATCTTCTGGAGTTTCATTGTTAAAAGAAGAGTGCAACTTACAGGCCATCTATTAAGACATAAAGGACTCCTGAACACAATCATAGAGGGATATGTCGAGCGAAAAAGACTAAGAGGAAGACCACGACTGAGGTACATGGATCAAATCGTGAATGATGTGGGATGTAACACCTATAAAGAAATGAAGAGAAAAACTGAAGGACGCACAGAATAGATACAAGCTGCCATTGTAACTGTTGCAAACCCATCCTTGGATTGACCACTACAGAAGAAGAAGAAGAAGTATTCAATTTTCCGAACCCGACGGCGCTGCTACGGTTCTGCAAGGGATCACAAAACTACGAGAACATCTCCACATAATAGATAGGAAGAATTCCTGCGCGGCAGCTTACTAAGCCAGTTCAAGGACGGAGTGGCTTTATTATCCTAAAAATTGGGCTGGAAAGCGTGGCCAGTTACACTATACGTCCCTTATACCACCATCTACGGATTCGCCGGCTAAAATGAGTCATTTCTGGAAATCCGGGCACCCATTTTCGGTTGCTAGTTGCGAATCTAGCGTATTCCAGGATAAAAAAAATTTAATGTTCAATATTCTGCATACTTGTCGACGAAATTTAAAAATTGTAAATGCTGTCGAGATCTATTTATTAAGCGGTGTAGTATATTATAATTTAACGCAGTAACAGAAGTATTACAGTTAGAATTTTTGTACATGTCTTGAGAAAGCGTAGCTCACGACGCTGAAGTACCCAAACTTTATTTATCCAATATTTCAGAATGAGTGCACTTAGTGACTTGGAACAAGCTTTACACACAATTTGAAACCTTTGCGAAACTTTTCCTCGGTGACACGCCGCAAAAAAATGATGAGACGGAAAATGTTTAATGCTTACTACGTTTTTTCTGTTCATGCACTCAAACTTCAGAATCACACTTAGCATTTTTTAAAGTTCTTTACTACCAGCGCTATTTGCAGCATACTTTGCAGACACTATCTATGTATATCAATGAATGTACTTGCAAAATTATATCACTGTGTGTCTTACAGTTCAGGAGATATATCATAAACATTGAGTTGTTTGAAACACAAGCTTTGGCTCAAAATGGCGCGCATATTATGCAGTTTGTGAAAATAAAAGCGATTAGCAATTTCTGACAAACTTAAAGCATAATTTCAAATCTTTCCTACACTTTTCCTCACTTACATGCTTAAAGAAAGATAGTAAACACATTACCTCATTTTTACAGTAATCAGACACTTGAAGATCGTTTTTACATGGGAAATGGATTCTTTAAGGAATTTAATGTATGTTAGGAGTTATGGTCCGCTTTCTGATAAAGAAGATGACGCGCCCAGAAGGGGATGAGGAAACGAAATGAATCTTTACTGCTTCAGAGGTTGTGTGATGTTAATTCATTGATTACAATATCGATCAAAATTTAGAAGTGAGTTAGCAGTATGAGCCAATTAATATTGAGTCAAATTTACAAACAAATTAGCAGTATGAGCCCACTTACCAGTTTGATGCTGCATCTCCTCTGGCCTAGGCGTTTCGTGCAGAACAGCGTTTAATCGCTGAACACAGTGAGATAGCCGGCCGCTGTGGCCGAGCAGTTCTAGACGCTTCAATAGGGAACCGCGCTGCTGCTGCGGTCGCAGGTTCGAATCCTGCCTCGGGCATGGATGTGTGTGATGTCCTGAGGTTAGTCAGCTCTAAGTATTTCTAAGTCAAGGGGACTGATGACCTCAGATATTAAGTCTTATAGTGCTTGGAGCCATTTTTGAACAGTGCGATACCATTCAACTACAGTCCATACTTTATGGTCACTGTAACACTCCAGGGCGGAAACAACACTAAACACGAACAACACTAATGGATTCTGCTGGCACTTCTACCTGTCACAGAGAATTGCAGCTCTAACCATTTACACAACCGCCGATATTGTACATGGTGGGCGAGAATCCCATACCTCCTATTAATTGATTTTCCCATAAGTACTTACGTATTAAGTGCCCGATATACCGGTATGTTCCCCATCATACTATACACACATGTTTATACGCCGCCATGTCCCTCTTGACATATTTTTCGGCCGGTCCGGTGTTATAGTGCGAAATGCAATCTGAACAACAATGCGCAGTTCTTCGTTTGCATACCCCGTTTATCAAAAGAATAAACCTGATGTAAACATTACGCTATGTATTCTTCCGCCTTTGCTTCAATCTCATTGGATTTCGTTTCACACTGAGCGGAAACCAACCTGTGACCAGTACAGTAAAATACGATCACAATAATACGTTTTATGCTTTGTTACACGCACATAGATTGAGCTTTAACGCGGGAAACAGCTTTACCGGCGAATTGAACTTTGACAACACTGGCCAGCCAGCGGTCCAGCTAACCTGCAATGATGTGAGCAGTTGCAGTTCAGACGTAAAATGAGACGAGCAAAGAAACGACATACCTTCGAATGTCATTTAACTTTTAAAGAGAATGAAATAATATTTCGCTTTTTTGGTGACCAGACGGACAGCATGAAATGCTCTCTGTGGTGTCACCGCCAGACACCACACTTGCTAGGTGGTAGCTTAAATCGGCCGCGGTCCATTAGTACATGTCGGACCCGCGTGTCGCCACTGTGTGATCGTAGACCGAGCGCCACCACACGGCAGGTCTAGAGAGACTAACTAGCACTCGCCCCAGTTGTACGACGACGTTGCTAGCGACTACACTGACGAAGCCTTTCTCTCATTTGCCGAGAGACAGTTAGAATAACCTTCAGCTAAGTTAATGGCTACGACCTAGCAAGGCGCCATTTGTACCATTGCATGTGCCTCAAGATAGAGTCTCACTTGTATCATCCAGAATGCTGTATACCAAAGGACAATATAAAAGTTAAGTGTTCTAGTAGCTACGTTTTCTTTATCACATTCATTACGAATCCTGTTCCAGACTTAACGCCAGACGGCGTGAGTTGACGCGTGCCCTTTCGGCTACTTCACTGTGGACTGGCTGCCTTAACAGTCCACTACACTCTCGTTCTCACCTGATATGGTAGTCTAATTACAAGCATGAGCGATGAAAATTCCTAACTTGAACACAGGGCAATTTTTCTGAGCGAGCCATGTGTGATGCAAAACGTACTGCAGTGATTTCATCGTACTGTTGAATACTGAAGCCAATGAAGGTATTAATTACAGTCAGTCGTCAGGTAATCTCTTAGCTCCTTCCTTATTCGAATCCAAGAAATACGTTTCATTCCTGGAACTGTCATCTGCAACATTGATAACGAGTCGATCAACAACAGCATCCACGAAGCCACGCAGGCACCCCGCATTTTCTCCTCTTCTTGTATGAGTTGTTGTTCTATATCCCGCCAGTGTTCGGCAGTGACATGCTAAAAAGCTGCGTGCGTTAGTTTCAGTATGTCTGGCACCTTAACAGTCATGTTATTTCTCCCGCTAAATCCCGTAACTTGCTCGTGATCGGTTCTGTTGGGTTAATATTCTAATGGTACATGTAAAAATGCAGCATTGGTGTGGTGTGCTCGGTGCTGTGAAAAAGATTGTTTTCTGTATTTCTACGACATATTTCTAAACATCTGTCGTATAAAAAATGGACATAGTCCAAATAAAGAGTACTTGATTTTCATTTTTGCCTTCAAAAATTAAACTGTTATGTTTCCATAATTTAAGCAACCTTAATTAAGTCTTTCATAAAATATCGATAGTTAAGAATTTATATTTGAAATGAAAAGAGGAATTTTACGTGCAATATGTAATTAGAAACAAGAAGACGTGCATTATTCATAACAAATAATGATGAATTTTACAATACCGAGATGTAGGAATTTCATTTTGAACGAGAAAAAAAAAGACTCATGCATGACCGAACCAGCGAATCATGAACTAAAATAAATTATCAATCTGTTTCTCTACCGATAACGCTATACATTCCACGTGAAATGGTGTCACTACTGTATTTAATACGTTCCATCGAAAAATTTCAGTATCGGTTATCTCTGTGAATTTATGAAAAACATTAAGAACAATCTATTACTCGGCAGTTTTGAACCGTGTTCCACGGAACAGCAAGCTGTCTCGGCCATTTTCATACTGCGTATTATCAGCGCGACAATGAAACTGTGACTGTACACGATTTTTGAAATAAAAGCTACATCGATAAAGCTTGATAAAGAAATACATTGATGACTGTTAATGCATTTGAATACCTTAAAATTTCATATCTCATACATAAGTAGGAACTACTTCCAAGAGGGTAACAATACCAGTGTACGTGTGCTACGGCTTCTGACCAATCATCGCGTTTGTGTTTGTTTACATCAGGTTTACTCTTATGCTCAAGGGAGTATAGTACAGCGACTTGTAGATACATGCCCCTTAATGAATTCGCATAAATGGCACATTCATTTGAAAACAATAACCATGGCACGGCTCACTGCATATGGAAATGTAACAAAGCACGGCATGCCAAGACGCGCTCATTCCGGTCTGTATACGATAACTCCTTTACGCGCATCGGTCGAAAAATCTGACGTTACGATCCTTTTTATGTAATTCTGCACTGTTGTCCTCTGTATACCGAAGCACGTTTCCATGTCGACTTCATAGGAGAGGAGACTGGTCAGTCGAAGCAGAGACCCCGGCACGTGTTTCTTCTCGCGTCTTCTTCCTTACACTCCGCGGCCTGTCTTTAACACCGCCAAAAGTAAAATCATACCTTACCCAATCTAGAAGTGTTGTCTTCAGTGGTGGAGATTTATTGAATCCTTTCTCGAATGCTTCCAAAATCTGCCCCATTGTCTGCTCCGTTTGTTGTCGTTCGTGCATCCGCACACTTGTCACTAAGCGCTCCTCAGTAATATAAGTATGACCGCTCACATCTGCCATGGCTACAAAAAAATGGTTCAAATGGCTCTGAGCACTATGGGACTCAACTGCTGAGGTCATTAGTCCCCTAAGACTTAGAACTAGTTAAACCTAACTAACCTAAGGACATCACAAACATCCATGCCCGAGGCAGGATTCGAACCTGCGACCGTAGCGGTCTTGCGGTTCCAGACTGCAGCGCCTTTAACCGCACGGCCACTTCGGCCGGCCCATGGCTACAGATTATGACTCGAGTGCGAGTGCGACTTTGAGAACATGTAAACATGAATTCCAACAACTGCTAAGTAATATAGGTCTCAACCTGTACAACAACATTTGTTACTAAACGGAGGTCACAGGGGTGTCGGGACTTCTCGCTTACCCTTTACGAAATGTCATTGACATCCTGCTGTTTTTTTATCAAGCAGTGTATGTATGTGGGCTACGTTCTTTGTTTCTGGAAAACCAACACAAAAAACTTATCAATTGTAAACAGATTCGTTGTTCCTAAAAATATCGATCTTCGCAATTTATGCCCCGCTGGAAGGAACCATTTTTTCCAGTCTGATGCTAATAGCTTAAAACAACATTTGTTCTCGAAGTACTGAACACGCAGGTTACGCTGTTTTTTTCCCGATAAGAGAGCGAAAAATGGTCACGTTATGGATAGTGCGATTATGGAGAGTAAGGTGTTCGTTCGATGATTTTCTCCGTCCAGTAATCAGTTGTTTTCACTTGCTATTTGACTTCTGGAATTGAAGTGTTATGCGAGATTTTAAGTTAATTTTTCCTAATTTCAGCGATGAGTGATTGGAAAAAAAATTGTTGACTACCATTCAGTACCGATATTTCTGCGGTCCTCGAAAGTAGAGGTGGTGCCACGCCAGGTGTGAGAGTAGAGAGCGTTTTGTAGGAAGAGCTTCGCGAACCAACCTCAATTGTTCTTTTAGACTCATCTCGAAGCACCAAAACGGTTGACTGCAGCGAAAGTTTTGGCTCTTAGCCGTGCAGAATGTATGACAATCAACGACGTAAACGCAGACGTTTGAAAGTGCACGATACTAGGAGCAGAAAAGTCTCCGTAAACATAGTTCCGCAAGTGAACCGTTTACGAAATAATTGTGGCTTTGTGGTTACCAGCACCTACTGACTTGATTCCTTGTAAATGGTTACGGAAAGGTAACAACACCGCACAACATTAACAAAATTTGTTTGAGATACTTTACTAAAAGTGAAGGTGTTTTGAATGAACACGACAAGGGTTACGTAACAGTAAACGTAGCTCAGGTAAATGTTCAAAGTGTCGTTCTTCTACCCGGATGCAGGCCTGTACATGTCACCACATTGAGTTGCCAGTTATTTCAAACACGCCATGATTATTCGAAATTTTTGATAGGCACTGGCGAGTCCCTCTTCCAATTCTTTAACCGTGTTAACTGGAGTGGTGAACACCACACTTTTAAGGTGGTCCCAAACTCGGAAATACACGGGGTTCATATCAACGGATCTTGGAAGCCATGGTAAATGTCCTCCACACCCAGTCCACTTTTGGCCATATCGACGCATTAGATGCCGTCTCACCTATAGCAGCATAATGTGCCGGTGCTCCGTCATAAATGTACCATATCCTCTGGCGTTGCTCTAAGGGAACATCCTCATCCAATCGTGCAAGAAGATGCAGGAGAAACCGAAGGTGATTCGGTTCATTGAGTCTGCTTGGTAACGTGTACCGCTCAGTACGACGATCACCTAGTATCTCTAACCACACATTCAATGAGGGACGTCGCTGATGTGGTACCCCGTGCGCAGCACGCAGGTTGCAGAGTAAATGACACCACACTGAGAATCGTGGTAATTAAAAACACCATCACAACTGTAACCTGCTTCATCTGTAAATAAAATGTTATTGTCAAACGTAGCGTTGCCTACAGCTTGTTGGTGCATCCACTGACAGAACGTTAGTTTATGACCAAAGTCCACCTCACTACAGAAAGAACCAATTGGAGGTGGTGTCGGTACATTGCATTACGATGCTTTAATGTCACTACATTACTGTAACTCATTCCAAAAACGTGTGTGGCAAGTCACCTTGCTGCAATTCCCAGAGAGAGTACGACTCTTCCTAGCACCACGTCTTCACAGGTGAAATTTGTGTTGGCGTACCCGCTCCAGTAGCCTGTGCAGACCTCCGAGTTTCTCGGAGTTTGACACACCCCTGTAAAACATCCTGCTCTCAGGGAGTTTCGCGTAGGGTGTGCATATTGGTACACTAGTGCAACTTCCAGGGCATTGCCTTTAGCAATATCATGCATGACTTGCAGATCGGCGTAGTCATCGTTACTGTAACATTTCGTGTTGCAACGAATACTCGTAAAACACAGCTGACGCTCCGCAAACAACTGACATTACTGGTACTGTGGGTGTGCAGTGTACTGATGCATCCATTCTGTTTACAACTCCAAGTCCCTAAAATGCAAATGAAGAGCACACCACGGACCGGTATGCAGTGTTTGCGCAGAATCTCGTGAGTGGCGGCTGGAAACCATAAAGTCGCAATTACCTTGCAAACGATTCGTTTGTATACCTATGTCTACTGAGACATTTAAGGTTCTAAAACAGTGTCCTTTCAGGTGCTTCAGGCGCTTACAGAACTATGGTATACACCGTAGAAGTGCACTACGAAACTTCAATGCAGTTTTCTGTTGCAGATGTCTCGCAGAGAGTTAACGTCTAGGAGAATATAAAGAAAGACTTGGGATAAACAATGCATGTTAATTAATGGCCTTTAACGCCACTACCAAAAAAAGGAATGGGTGGAAAACGGCAGTAAAATACGCAGACGGTCTTGGAGACTCTACATTGAACAATGTCGTAACTATATTTGATTCAATAAACTTGTCTTTGTTGTAATGTTTTCTTTAATTTTTTGAAATTCTCATGGATCTCTCGTTAAAAACTCGACTGTTTTTCGTAGATTGTGAAACGTTCCATAACACAAATTACTTTTTTTGTGTAAGGCATAATAAGTACGTCAAAGGCATGTCGTAGTATGTACTCAACAAGAATGGAGTAGATAGAAAAGATACTGTTCCAGTATGGAGAAAAAAAACTGAGTGAAGGCCAATTATCCCAACTCTTACTATGCACTTGAATGCAGTTATGTTACGTTACGTAAGGAAACTTGATAACAGAATTAATATGGGATAGATTCCGTTTATGCGACTCTTATTTAGACATGCGTTTCGATTTATCATAAAATGTCTACAGTGTTTAGTTTTTGCGGATGCTTAAAAATTAAGCGAAGCGCTTCTGATCTAAATAATACTTTTATTACAGTGGCGAAGATAGGATGCATCCCATAGTACTTGTAAAACTGCAGCTGCAGAAAAGAGACCTAAAAGATATCATATATTGACAATAGAGATTACAGTTTTAAAAATAATTTACTTTTGTAATGAACGATAATAGAACGTCTTGTTAACCCTCATAAAGCTGGGTCTTTATAAATTAGTTATACAAAGAAGCGAAAGTAATACAAAAGTAACTTTTAATTGTGTATAGGATAAATAATTTACAGAAATGTTTGGTACAGCACTGAATGAGGTATATCCTCATGTTTTATTTACAAATGTTCAACGTGGCTACCGTCTGCAACACGTCAACTGTCCCACCTCTAACCAGTTTCCTGTCAAACCCTACGAAGCGAGTCTTGACGTATGGTGGCAACTGCTTGTTTCAGCTCTTGTCGCAGCTCGCCGACGTTTTCCGGGAGTGGAGAAACAAACACTCCACCCACACAAGTCAAATGGGGTTTAAATCACGTGACCGTGGTGGCCAGGAGATTGTTCCACCACTTCCAGCCCAAGTCGGCAGATTACTATGGAATGCGCCATCGTCCTGGTGCGACATGCCAGTTCGAGTTGACTAGAAAGAAAAGAGAGGACCGTAAATCCTGTTACATCTTACAGCGAACCTTAAGTGTTACCGGTTCATTACGTCGGTTCTGCTCATCCTACATCCAAACATTGTGCCAATTCACTTTGCCACGCGTATGGAAATTGACTTGATGACTGAATACAGTTTTATTAAGGAAATGATCTTCAGTCTGCTGCACCACACTCGGCTCGTTTTTCTTCATCACTTTCTTTTAAAGTTTGCAACAGTTCCAATTTGTAGCGTTTGAATGGCATGCGTTTCCGGAATACCTTCCACACTGTAATACTACTGTGCGATTAAAATTACTTGATAGTTGACACTTCACGCGCTGGAGCTGGTTTTTCCTATCAGAGTGCACAACGTCACGGCCGAACCGTTGGCCGCTGTCCGCCGTGCTTTCTTGTTGTGTTTGGAATCCAGAAGCCTTGAAATACACTCCTGGAAATGGAAAAAAGAACACATTGACACCGGTGTGTCAGACCCACCATACTTGCTCCGGACACTGCGAGAGGGCTGTACAAGCAATGATCACACGCACGGCACAGCGGACACACCAGGAACCGCGGTGTTGGCCGTCGAATGGCGCTAGCTGCGCAGCATTTGTGCACCGCCGCCGTCAGTGTCAGCCAGTTTGCCGTGGCATACGGAGCTCCATCGCAGTCTTTAACACTGGTAGCATGCCGCGACAGCGTGGACGTGAACCGTATGTGCAGTTGACGGACTTTGAGCGAGGGCGTATAGTGGGCATGCGGGAGGCCGGGTGGACGTACCGCCGAATTGCTCAACACGTGGGGCGTGAGGTCTCCACAGTACATCGATGTTGTCGCCAGTGGTCGGCGGAAGGTGCACGTGCCCGTCGACCTGGGACCGGACCGCAGCGACGCACGGATGCACGCCAAGACCGTAGGATCCTACGCAGTGCCGTAGGGGACCGCACCGCCACTTCCCAGCAAATTAGGGACACTGTTGCTCCTGGGGTATCGGCGAGGACCATTCGCAACCGTCTCCATGAAGCTGGGTTACGGTCCCGCACACCGTTAGGCCGTCTTCCGCTCACGCCCCAACATCGTGCAGCCCGCCTCCAGTGGTGTCACGACAGGCGTGAATGGAGGGACGAATGGAGACGTGTCGTCTTCAGCGATGAGAGTCGCTTCTGCCTTGGTGCCAATGATGGTCGTATGCGTGTTTGGCGCCATGCAGGTGAGCACCACAATCAGGACTGCATACGACCGAGGCACACAGGGCCAACACCCGGCATCATGGTGTGGGGAGCGATCTCCTACACTGGCCGTACACCACTGGTGATCGTCGAGGGGACACTGAACAGTGCACGGTACATCCAAACCGTCATCGAACCCATCGTTCTACCATTCCTAGACCGGCATGGGAACTTGCTGTTCCAACAGGACAATGCACGTCCGCATGTATCCCGTGCAACCCAACGTGCTCTAGAAAGTGTAAGTCAACTACCCTGGCCAGCAAGATCTCCGGATCTGTCCCCCATTGAGCATGTTTGGGACTGGATGAAGCGTCGTCTCACGCGGTCTGCACGTCCAGCACGAACGCTGGTCCAACTGAGGCGCCAGGTGGAAATGGCATGGCAAGCCGTTCCACAGGACTACATCCAGCATCTCTACGATCGTCTCCATGGGAGAATAGCAGCCTGCATTGCTGCGAAAGGTGGATATACACTGTACTAGTGCCGACATTGTGCATGCTCTGTTGCCTGTGTCTATGTGCCTGTGGTTCTGTCAGTGTGATCATGTGATGTATCTGACCCCAGGAATGTGTCAATAAAGTTTCCCCTTCCTGGGACAATGAATTCACGGTGTTCTTATTTCAATTTCCAGGAGTGTATTTGGAAGTTTGTGGTAAGTTCCTATGGGACCAAACTGCTAAGGTCATCGGCCCTAGGCTTACTATTTAATCTAACTTGAACTAACTTAGACTAAGGACAACACACACACACCCATGCCCGAGGGAGAAGTCGAACCTCTGACGGGGTTAGCCGCGCGAACCGTGGCGAGGCGCCCGAGACCGCACGGCTACCCCGCGCTCCCGAAGCCTGGTCTGGCCCTTTTATTTCGTATTTCATCACACATGATAACGGCACCAAAGATAACGCACATATAACGATATTAAAGTTATACATGCGTTTCATACACTGCTGGATCCTTCGGCACTAAACGCGATTTAGCATCACATGTTATACACTTACTATAATCACAGAGATCAAGTTGCATTAGATATATTTTGCATGACAATACGTGAAGCCAAGTTTTAAAGGCTACGTTTCATCGTTACTGCTGAGGTAGCTACACTGTACAGCAGGGCCGGCCAAACGCTGCACAGTGTGCAGATGTGCGGAAGTGCTGCACATGTGCGCACGTGTGCGACAGCGAGCGACAGCGACATCTGTTACTAGGCATGTGTCCTAAATGAACGGCGGCGGCTCCACTTCCCTGTTTATGTGGTACAAGCAAGAGCGCAACATACCCAGTCTCGTTTACCCTTGGTGACCGTAACCTTAAGAGAGAATTACTGATAAATGGCAGGTACTGTGAAAAAGCAAACGACGGCAGATCTATGCTCTCCGTCGTTTCAATCAAGCATCAGTGATGAAAATCTCCCGCAACTGCTTGCGTTTGTCAATGAGCCGTGCTTTTGTGCCCTATATTAACTATATCATGTCTCATGACCAGTGATAAACCTGTTTGGATTTATTCCTTTCATAATTAAAAATTAGTGTTTACTAACCATTATTGCCTCATTCTACTCAATGTTACATTATTATCAGGAAAATTGGTCATTAAACCGATTGTTGTATACTGACATTTAGGTTTTTTTTTTTTAAATGTGTGAAGGGCTACGCTCAGTTGAAGTCGATAAAACATAACATTCATCTAATTGTCGGTTATTACGCAGATTTCAGACGGAACTGATGAAAGATATAGCAATAATGGTACAGGTGATCATCGAGAGGTCTGCGGTTGTCATTCTGTTCAGAGGTCAGCGAGACAGAAATTATCTGAGTGTAACTGAGGGCACCGAGAATTAGTTATAGGAAGCCTTGCATTGGTTTAAAGTTATTTGAAATCATGACTAAGGTTCGTTGGAAGTCGCTAAGTGCTCTCTTTATTAAATACTAGATCAAAAACATTACGCGTATTTACGTGCCGTCAGTCAAGCTGCCTTAATAAAAACCCACCGTTGTTAACTGTATTACTTGTCTTACTGGGTTAAACTGTTAACATAAAAGTAGACGTCCCAATGAGTAGACTGTGACAGTATTTTAAATGTTTAATACGCGAAATACCTTCCCATGGTTGGCTTGCAAGCTGTGGAAAGAGCACTAGAATGCGCCGGTACAGAGAATCTCAGCAAGTGGATAAAGCGACATCTGTGCGTAGAAACATGCACTACATGAACGCTGACAGCTGCGGAGTGCACGCTGTGACCCGGAAGTTGCACATGTGCACGAGCACCGCACGCGTGCAGAATTTCTGGCCGGCCCTGCTGTACAGTATGGTGTTGTAGCGCAGTGGTTAACACCTAAGTCGCCTTTCGGCACGCTAGCGGCACGGACGTCTTGTTTACGTCCTTGCCGCGCAACTCGCTCGCAGAGTTGTTTACGTGATTCTGCCGTGTTAGCGCGCTGTGTTTCCTTCCAAAGAGAATGGCTTATGCTTACAGATAATCGACACTGAAGATTAGTGTTTCACTTGAATACGAGGTGTGGCTAGAAAAAAACCGGACTAGTACTGGTGAAACAATAAAACGAATGCAATAAGGCTGAAAGTCGCGTGGCCTGTCACGTGACTCTCGCTCCGCCTACTGCTCGAGTTTCATCTGCCTCCTGCACTCAGTCTGCCCGTGGCGTCTGTTTTAAGTAGTTGACGTTTTGTCTGTGCGTCGGAAAATGTTGAGTGTACAGAAAGAACAGCGTGTTAACATCAAATTTTGTTTCAAACTAGGAAAATCTGCAAGTGAAACGTTTGTAATGCTACAATAAGTGTACGGCGATGATTGTTTATCGCGAACACAAGTGTTTGAGTGGTTTAAGCGATTTAAAGATGGCCGCGAAGACACCAGTGATGACACTCGCACTGGCAGACCATTGTCAGCAAAAACTGATGCAAACATTGAAAAAATCGGTAAACGTGTTCGACACTTTCCTTGTCAACTCCTGTTAACTCAGACACTGCTCTGATTGTTAAACGGCGATCTTGTCGAACAAGTTTACCGATTTTTTCAATGTTTGCATCAGTTTTTGCTGACAATGGTCTGATAGTGCGAGTGTCATCACTGGTGTCTTCGCGGCCATCTTTAAATCGTTTAAACCACTCAAACACTTGTGTTCGCGATAAACAATCATCGCCGTACACTTGTTGTAACATAACAAACGTTTCACTTGCAGATTTTCCTAGTTTGAAACAAAATTTGATGTTAACACGCTGTTCTTTCTGTACACTCAACATTTTCCGACGCACAGACAAAACGTCAACTACCTAAAACAGACGCCACGGGCAGACTGAGTGCAGGAGGCAGATGAAACTCGAGCAGTAGGCGGAGCGAGAGTCACGTGACAGGCCACGCGACTTTCAGCCTTATTGCATTCGTTTTATTGTTTCACCAGTACTAGTCCGGTTTTTTTCTAGCCACACCTTGTATGCCCGACCAAAAGGACTTAAATTCTAACAGTTTATCACAGATGAAGTAAAGATTGATTGCAACGATCTTGTTGGCATCCACCTGTCTATTGTGAGCAGTGTGGTATACGTGAAATTGATTAACGAAGACATATGTGACAAAATTCTCAGTGCAACTCGAAATGGGCTTAAGTTCCGTCACTCTGATTGACACATCGGTGACATAACTGTGGAACATGCGGGACTTGGACTGCAGACGACACCTGTATTTTAACTCCCTTTCGAGGTGCCTTCAGAGGTACTGGTACCTGCATTCCACTCATATGGAAAGGTGATTAGTCATACAGCTGAAAAGTGGGTTCAGTTCACTACATACCCGGTTCTCAGTGGAGTACGACACATCCGCAAACAGCTAACCAAACATGTGCTGTCATACTTACATATTGGTGGCTGCTGTGCAGTTATAATTTATGATGACATGCTCGGGATGTGGCAAAGAAGGACACCTCCGTTCCAGCTGTCTGCAACGCAGAATCACACAGTTACCGCCTGGGGACCTGCCGGCCACGACCGCTCCGACGACGCTACCGCTGACGTTTGTCGGAGTTCTCCATAACGACCCCCGACCACGATAATAAGTGGCTCCTACTACTGCCACATTGTCGTCTCCGGTAGTGCCTCGGGCTGTCGCGGACGGACCGACGTCCTTCCCTCCTCCTCCCGACATGTGTGGTGGTGACCACAGTACAGGGGACGGCCCTTCACGTTTGTGCTCACCGGTGCTTTCGTGTCTGACCATCCGGATCCCAAGGCGTCTTCGGACACTGAAGATCACGTGCGCAAGCAACGGTCGCCGAAGAGACGTCGGAAACTGCGGATGGCCCCGTCAGACACCTGCAGGATGCAGTCTCAAGACGATGAGGATCACAATTATCAAGATGTTCCATCAGTGGTGGAAGCACCAGTCAGCACCCCGTCGGAGGTACAACCATCTTTGCATGCACCAGGCGCCGTATCTATGGTCGTTGAACAGCAGCTGAGCCAGAACCACTCTTCCACCGCCGACACGACGCCGCCTTCGGACTCCGCAGGTACTCCACTGGATGCACACCATCTGTTGTGGACTGACAAGAGCAGCCAGTCCACAATGAAGTAGCCGATAGGGCACGCGTCAAATCACGCCGTCTTGCGTTAAATCTGAAACAGGATATATGGTAAAAGCTATAAGGAAAAGAACGGAGCTTCTCATATACTTATCTTTAATTTCTTCTTGTACATCTCTATGGTGAACACAAGTGAGACTCTCTCCAGATATGGATAACTGCGCCTTGCTAGGTCGTCCGTACTACTGGGGCGAGTTCTAGTCAGTCTCTCGAGACCTGCCATGTGGTGGCGCTCGGTCTGCGATAACACAGTGGCGACACGCGGGTCCGACAAGTACTAGAGGACCGCGGCAGATTTAAGCTACCACCTAGCAAGTGTGGTGTCTGACGGTGACACCACACCATCCACGCACCTTTGTGTGGTCTGACGATGTAGACGACGAAACACCCACCGTTGAGACAGCAGCGAATGCTGCTGCTCCAACCGAAGACTGCTTATCGACACGGTTACTGGATAGGGATGTGCAGCCTACTGGGACAACGTTCCTGTTCGCTGCTGCTCTTCGTGCCTCCATGAGCGCCCGTGTAGTCCCAATTCCACGACAAGCTTACAGGATTGGCTCCATCAACGTCAACACCATTCGCACCCCTGTCAAACTGCAATTGCTCCGTGCAATGTTGAGGGCGTCGGGCCTCGATGTTGCCATTCTGCAGGAAGTTCGCCTAGAGACGTTTCCTAATATCTATGGCTATGTTTCCTACCTCACGCCATGTGCGGAAGGTAGCAGTGGGACAGCTATTCTTTTAAAGGAAGGCATCGAGGTAGACAACGTGATTTACCTCCCATCGGCTAGGGGTCTTCCTGTGACTTTGCATGGTGTCCGAATCATCAATGTTTACGCTCCCTCAGGCACGGCCAAGCGACGTGAGCGGTCGCGATTCTATTCAGAACAGCCGGCCGCTGTAACCGAGCGGTTCTAGGCGCTTCAGTCCGGAACCGCGCGACTGCTACGGTCTCAGGTTCTGCCTCGGGCATGGATGTGTGTGATGTCCTTAGGTTAGTTAGGTTTAAGTAGTTCTAAGTTCTAGGGGACTCATGACTTCAGATGTTAAATCCCATAGTGCTCAGAGCCATTATGAACTCTCAAACCATGCCCCCTCTGTTTAACGACAGGTTGAAATTCAACGTATTAAGGCGAAGATAATTTCTCTTGTGCGTCACCGCCTTGAAGGCACAATAGTACGCGCCAGATGTCACGATTGTGTATTAGGAGAGCCCGTTCCATGCATCATATTATCCGAGAGAAGCAGCGGTGTCGTAGAAAGCTGGTCAACGCCCTCGATTTGCCAGATGGTCCTCGATTGACGTCCCAGAATGATATCGTAAAAGCCTTTGTGGATCACTACAATCAGTTCTATGCAGCAGAGGACCAGGACATGGCGGTAACGATTGATGTCCTCCGTTACTTGACAGGTACCGAGGCTGCTGCGGAGATTCTCACAGCGACAAGCACGGCTGATGACATTGCTGATGCTCTTGATAAGGGCGCGGCGAAAAAGCCCCTGGTCCCGACTGGTTTCCACTGGAATTTTACCACACATTCCACGACATCATGGGCTCACGCTGGACTGCGATGCATGAAGAACTGGTGCACCCTGATCTTCCCCTCCCACCCGAATTCGTAGAAGGCTTGCTTATCCCGGTCCCCAAGTTGGACATTAT
The DNA here is from genome assembly GCF_023898315.1 of Schistocerca nitens. Classification (NCBI taxonomy): domain Eukaryota; kingdom Metazoa; phylum Arthropoda; class Insecta; order Orthoptera; family Acrididae; genus Schistocerca; species Schistocerca nitens. Next base: position 682,738,948 of record NC_064619.1, on the reverse strand, counting down.
GGGCCGTTGATCATGTTAAATTTGTGAGTTCAAGATTTTTACCCGGATTCTTGCCGCTCGCCTTCGGCGCGTCATCCCTCATTTCTCTGGATCAAAGTTCCTTGGCGGTGACAGTGACACTCAGACGGCACTCAGCGATTACCGTGACGTCATAGGCCACGAACTACCGCAGTCGCGGTGCCTTAGTGAAAGTGGGCTTCGACCACGCCTTTGATAGAGTGAGTCATGACTTTCTAGAAAACGTACTCCGATGGATGGCCTTTCCCCACAGGTTTATACACATCGTCTTGCGGCTACCCCGAGGTGCCACGTCGCGAGTCTTGGTCAATGGCCGGGTGGCGGGTCCTATTAATGTCATGCGGTCGGTCCTCCAAGGATGTACGTTGTCGCTGCTGCTTTTCGCCATCACCCTTGAGCCCCGGTTATATAGTTTGAGGAGCCGGCTGACAGGGATAACAATGAGGGGGGATGCTTTCATCTGCCGCGCCTATGCAATTTGACGTGGTATTCTTGGCTCTATCGCAGGATGAAGTGCGAGAGGCACTGGCATGGATCAACCAGTACGGGATTGCTGCGGGCAGCCGTGTGAACCTGACGAAATCTATGTCTGTCGGTAGAGGTCTTCCCGCAAAGAGTATGGCTCCATTGCCATTAGTGGAGACACTAAAATTTTTGGGGATCACCTTCACGCGTGATATACAGCGCACGATCTCATTAAACTATAAACGCCTGCTTCAAGCTATCCGCACGGACGTTTGTGGCAACCTCCTGAGAGCAATGGACATCTTACATAGGGTGAATTTTGTTTACACTCATCTAGTCTCGCGACTACCCGAATTAGCACAGATTTTACCGATGCCAAAGGCAATGGCACACAGACTTCAGGCGGCGTTAGGCTACTTTGTAAGCATGGGCCATGTCTTCAAAGTCCGCTACGACACGCTGACACTTCCTCCTCGAGATGGCGGCCTCCGCCATGTCAACGTCCAAGCGAGAGCAGCTGCCCTTTCTGTAAGTGCGATGGTTAAATCGTGGACCCGCCACCGAGCCGGATTATCGGGAAGCCTGATTGACGAACTCGCCCCTCGCTCTCGAGTGGCACCGGCTGCAGTAGCCCATATTTCTTCCTCTCTCTCACATGTCATGGCTGGCTGGGGTGACCGAGCGGTTCTAGGCGCTACAGTCGCGAACCGCGCTACAGCTGCGGCGCAGGTTCGAATCCTGCCTCGGGCATGGATGTGTGTGATGTCCTTAGGTTAGTTAGGTTTAAGTAGTTCTAAGTTCTAGGGGACTGATGACCTCAGTCGCACGGTGCCCAGAGCCATTTGAACCATTGTTTATTCAAAACAGCTAAGAGACAATCAACGTGGGCATCTTTTTATACAATGTTACAGATATCTTGCTTCTCAGGCGAGACAGCAGATTACAATTAACAACAGACCTAAAGAGATCACCCAGAGATTTCAAATTAATTACAGTATGAAACTGATTTTGAAAAAAATGGCACAAATTAAAAAAAAAATAGAGTATGAAGGTAATTTACCAAAAGCATCAGTTCGTTTGGAACCCCCAAAAACCCAACCAGCACAACACGTGACTATAATAATTCATATTCAACGGGCAATAAACAATGAATTTGGTAGTTGCTGTTTAAGGAGTGATATTACAGGGGCCTTGAACTTCCATCCTAGGAGTACCCCTCATCCCCATTTCCTAAGCAACAAGGACCTCGCGCGAAACGACCCGACCCGTCCGTGTTCACACAGTGCATACATACGAATGACACACAGAAGAGCTAAAGAAACAGGCACACCTGCCTAATATCGTGCAGGGCCTCGCGAGCACGTAGAAGTACCACAACCCGACGTGGCATGGAATCGACTAATGTACGAAGTAGTGCTGGACGGAATTGAAACCATGAATCCTGCAGGGCTGTCCTTAAAGCCGTAAGAGTGCGATGGGGTCGAGATCTCTTCTGAACAGCACATTGCAAGTCATTCGAGATATGCCGAAAAAGGTTCATGTCCGGGGATTTGGTGACCAGCGGAAGTGTTTAGACTTAGAAGAGTGGTCCTGCAGTCACTCTGTAGCAGTTCTGGAAGTGTGGAGTGTCGCATTGTCCTACTGGAATTGCCAAAGTAGATCGGAATGCACAATGGACATGAATGGATTCAGATGAACAGACAGGATGCTTATGTACGTGTCACCTGTCAGAGTCGTATCAGGGGTCCCGCATCACTCCAACTGCCCCATTACAGAGCTTCAATGAGCTTGAACAGGCCCCTGTTGACATGCAGGGTCTATGGATTCATGAAGTTATCTCGATACCCGTACGCGCCCACCCCCTCGATACAATTTGAAACGAGACTCGTCCGACCAGGCAACATGTTTCCATTCATCAGTCGTTCAATGTCGGTGTTGATGGGCCCACGCGACGCGTAAAGCTTTGTACCGTACAGTCATCAAGGGTACACGAGAAAGCGTTCGGCTCCGAACGTTCATATCGGTGATATTTTATTGAATGGTTCGCACGCTGACACTTGTTGATGGCCGAGCACTGAAATCTGCTCAGTTTTCGGAAGGATTGCGCTTCTGTCACGTTGATACTATCCTCTTCAGTCGTCGCTGGTCCAGTTCTTGCAGGATATTTTTCCGCCCGCAGCGACGTCGGCGATTTGATGTTTTGCCGGAATTCTGATACTCAAGGTACACTCGTTAAATGGTCATGTGGGAAAATCCCCACTTCTTCGCTACCTCGACGATGCTGTGTCCCATCTTCCGTGCACCAAATGTAATACGACGTTCAAACTCACTTAAATCTTGATGGCCTGCCAGTCAAGCAGCAGTAGCCAATCTAATAACTGCACCAGACAGTTGTTGTCTCATATAGGCATTGCCGACCGCAGCGCCGTGTTCTGCTTGTTTACAAATTGAAACCTCCCCTTAGAAAAATTTATGGATTACTGTGCTGATAAACCTCTTACATTATTTGATTTTCAAAAATCTGAGCAGAACTGAACGTACTCAGACATTTCGCTCTTTACCTATTCTGGTCAACACTAAACCGACACACAATATTTTTAGCGCACCGCAATCTGACTTGCAATAATCTCTACAAAAGAATGGCCCGGACTAACATTAATCTATACTTTTCACGAATCACTTACCTTACAAAAATCTTCGTTACTCGAACTACTACAATTCAGCGAGCGCCACTACTGCCAGCTAAATAAAAGATTCTAACTACTGATAGGCATAGTTAGCAAATGAAAGATTTTGATAGAGTGTAAACAATGTATTTACCTTAATAATGTTCCAAATTCGTCATATATGTATCAGTTCATGATATCCAATATTACAAATTTACTCTTTCTGATGGACACACGTCCAGATCGTCCGCTCTCAAAATTCTGCCATTTCTCTCCCCACATCCACCACTGCTGGCGGCTCACCTCCGACTGCGCAACGCTACGCGCTGTTCACATCCAATTGCCCAACACTACAATAGCGAATGTTCCAACAATGCCACCCAGCCACAGACTGCACACAGCACAGCCAGTGGTTTTCATATAGAGCGCTACGTGGCGTTACCAGCATAACAACCTAAACAGCCTACTTACAGTATCTCTGTATTTGAAAACGCATGCCTATACCAGTCTTTTAGGCGCTTTAGTGTAGTACCTCACGAAAATACGGGGCCAGTAGTAATGTCATTCATCATGCGGCGCTGCCGTACTTTTACAGTGATATCCAAGGTTCTCTACACGATTGTATTATGTCGGTTTTTGAAGCTTATTTTCCTTTTATAATAGTCCAGGATAGGACCAAACCGGATTTATTGTAATGTCGGCGTCCCTTTATACAGGATGTCCAGAAATTCCCGTTACAGACTTCTAGGACTTATAGAGGGAAGTTAGTACATAATATTGGGAATGAGAACTAATGTCTGGAAATGAACTTTTTCCATTCTACGATGGTTTCAGTTTAGATGGGTAAGTATCCACGTCTGCTGAAAGAGAGAAAGAGAAAAGTCTGTGAGTTGCTTGTCCTAGTATGCAGTAGGGTGGACTGAATTACATCAGACGGCCAGCTGATACCACTTAACGTCTGCCTTGCTGCGAGACCTATTCAAGACGATGGTGCACCGCCTACCTCAGCCCTCACGTGCTATTAGGAGACGTCTCAGCAGTCTATATGGCGAAAGATTGGTCTAACTGCATGGCCGCCGTAATCGCCGGATTTAACTCCTTTTGTACGGTTTCTTGTGGTGTCGTATGAAAAGTATGATTTACAAGACTCTGTAGAGACAGAGAAAGATCGGCTGGCACGAATTCTCACCGCTGCACTAGAAATTGAAGAGACACGAGATGGAATGAAGAATGTGCACCAGAATATGTTTCGTAGGTACAATGTTGGTAACTACGTTCGGTGGTCGTCACATCGAGCCGCTGTTGTAGTGCATCAGTACTGTTCTGTATGAACAGTATGCTGGTATTTTTTTGTTTCGGAATAATGCAAAGACGTAGTGTTTAAGTGTTAATATAAATGTGATTAAGTGATAAATGGATGTTTCATTATGATCCAAGATGCTACCAGGCGGGTGTAAAAATAAATGTGCGCAACGGAAAATAATAAACGCTAAAATGACGATTTGGCCCTGTCTGACTACCCCCTGTAGCAGATCTTAGGATCTCTTAATGGACTTCAACATATAAATTACAACCTAATCATGAATGAATGTTAAGGCAACCAATACTACTAAATGATAAACGTTGTTCCTGCTTATATATTTATTGTAGATTAAAAAACCTTTATATTAGAAAGTTTATATTTCCTAAGTAAAATTACTAATCAGTTGCCCAACTCTGCCCCTTATTATGACTGCCCTATCTAATTCCAATAACGTGGAATGACTGACATTATCTACGTACCAAACACTAGAAGACACTACTTTCAAACATGATCTACGCTGGTGTGGAGCCTCAGTAGAAATGAAGTAACGTGATCACAGCTGTTATTGCTTTCATAGCCCTAATAAGCCGAAGCAATTCGCGATATCACCGTATGTAGTGCATCCGGTGCGTCGAAGGTTCTCGTACTCGTCTGCGACGATGGAAGAACTCCAGCCACAAATAAACTCTTTCAAACACTAGGACGGCAGAAAGCGGTCCTGTGACTAATATACTCTAATACTGTGTTCTACAGACGAGAAGCGTGAGCTCACAGCCACAAGGATGGAGTTCAGATAACGTCTCAACGTAAGTATAGGCAGAGGAAGTGCGCTCAATTACTGAACGCTGCGTACTCAACGACGACTTCTAACCCGGTGGAGTACAGAATCGTATAGGTCCGCAACAGTACAGTGCCTAACTGTTCTAACTATAAACTCTTCTGAGAGCAAAGACAGCAAGTCTGTCTGTACAAACAAAGCTGATATCACCTGACCGTCACACACGGGTGCTCACAACGGAAGACCTCGTCTCTCCAGCGCTGGCTTCCCAGCAAGGCATGGCTACCCACCAGCGTAATTCCGAAAACGAATCATATTCCCGAAACCACGGAATATTCTCCCTCTCTACAGAATCTTCCGAACCCCAACCAACCAAATTTTAGTCTTTTATCGTCCAGAGCGGAAAGTTTGCGAGGAGAAACCTATAGTCGTTCAGTGGTACGCTTCTGAGTAAAAATCCTTGGCAATAACCTAGCCTGCGTAGTTTCCAAGCTGCCGCTTCTTCGTTCCTCTCACGTGCGCCCAAGATTTTCAGCGTTCGGAAGTTGTATCCGGTTGTCCTTCTGGCCCCTACTACAATAGCGTCCGGCCGTCACCCTATTGTGCTCCAGAGCTCAGGTGCCACGACGTCCGTCTAGCTACTTCCTGTGTTTAAGCAGGACCAACACCTGTGCGGGCCTTCCACCCACAGCTTGAGTTCTGCCTGCAGTTTCATCTCCACTGGCGTTTCGACCTCTGCTTGTATAGGCAATCATTCATTACACCGTTTTTATAATAAAGCCACTCCATCACCTTTTATCCAATAAGAGTTAACAATTATTTCCAAGACGAACGTGAGAATGTCAGTCTCCTTTATATATTCAAATATACCTTTAGCATGATTCCTAATTGTGTTTCTAGATCAATGCAAAGTATGTGGATGAGTTTTTTTAAAGTGCGGAATTATAGCCACATTAAAATGTTTCCTTTCGAATTGTTACCTAATAACTGTACTGCCTCACGCATAATTCAGTTTCTCAAGCAGAAGTGGATGAGATAAACAACTGAATTGAAACCGTCGTAGATCAGAAACGGTACGTTTCCAGACACGGGTTCCTATTCCGAATGTTACGTACTCACTCCCCTGTACAAGCGCTGGAAGTCTGTAACGGAAATTCCCGAACACCCTGTGTTTTTAGATAACCTGACGATGCCCTATCCGGGCGAAACGCATCGTTCTTAAGTTAATAAGGGACATTCCACGAACTATGTGAGTTGTTTTTTTATTTTTATTTTTTAAATAGTACCCTGCATTTCAGATTAAGTCGTCCCCTGCCCAGTAGTACTGAGCCCTCAGGTTGGCACAGACTGGTGTAAGTGACGAACAGAGGCGCACCACGGTGGCGGCGGCAGCCAGACGCTTCGCGGGCCGCCTCGCCAGCTCTCCGGATCGCCAGCTCTGCTTGGCGGCGTTCCCAGCGCCGCGGCGCGCCGCCCTGCGCCCCCGCCACCCCCGACGCCTCCGCCGGCGGCACTCCTCTGAGCGCCGAGGGGGCGGGCCAGACAATCGATAACGACTCGAGAACGGCAATAAGCAACACAGCCAATTTATTTCATCGTCAAAGGAGAGGGCGGCCGCCCGGGCTCCTTGTCCAAACTCGGGCGCAAGTTGGGTCGGCTGCGCTCGCGACCCCACCGACCGGCACTTGAACAAATCGGATTTCCCCCTTCCCGCCGCCGCCGCCGCCGCTGCCTGGCTCTGGCCCGGCAAGTTAGTTTATAGCGAGCGCCGCGCCGAGTTTCCAGGGGACAGACTGCCTGGTGGCCGGTCGCCGCCCGCGTAGGCACGCGCCTGCCAGCCAGAGGGGGAGGCACCGCCGTAGTAGCGCGCTCAGGGGCAGCACAGGCCTACGGTTCCGACTCCCCCCCCTCTCTCTCTCTCTCTCTCTCTCTCTCTCTCTCTCTCTCTCCCTCTCTCTATCTCTCTCCCCCTCCACACACACACACACACACACACACACACACACACACACACACACACTAACAGAAACAAATGAACAGCTAAATTTAAAGTAAATGTGGTACATATTACCATATTACATACTCTCAATATAATCGCCACGTATCTTGATCACTTTCCGCCACATGGATGGTGTCGTACACTCTCCGCGCTTTCTTTGTAAGTAGGCTGTTTAGGTTTGTATGTTGGTAACGCCACGTAGCGCACTGTATGAAAATCACTGACTGTGCTGTGTGCAGTCTGTGGCTGGTTGGCATTGTTGGAATATTTGCTATTGTAGTGTTGGGCAGTTGGCTGTTAAACAGCGCGTAGCGTTGCGCAGTTGGAGGGTGAGCCTCCAGCAGTGGTGGATGTGGGGAGAGAGATGGCAGAATTCTGAGAGCGGACGATCTGGACGTGTGTCCACTAGAAAGAGTAAATTTGTAATATTGGATATCATGAACTGATATAAACAGGGTGAGTCACCTAACACTACCGCTGGATATATTTCGTAAACCACATAAAATACTGACGAATCGATTCCACAGACCGAACGTGAGAAGAGGGGCTAGTGTAATTGGTTAATACAAACCATAAAAAAATGCACGGAAGTCTGTTTTTTAACACAAACCTACGTTTTTCTAAAATGGAACTCCGTTATTTTGTTAGCATATCTAAACATATAAACAAATACGTAATCAGTGCCGTTCGTTGCATTGTAAAATGTTAATTACATCCGGAGATATTGTAACCTAAAGTTGACGCTTGAGTACCACTCCTCCGCTGTTCGATCGTGTGTATCGGAGAGCACCGAATTACGTAGGGATCCAAAGGGAACGGTGATGCACCTTAGGTACAGAAGAGACTGGAACAGCACATTACGTCCACATGCTAACACCTTTTTATTGGTCTTTTTCACTGACGCACATGTACATTACCATGAGGGGTGAGGTACACGTACATACGTGATTTCCGTTTTCAATTACGGAGTGGAATAGAGTGTGTCCCGACATGTCAGGCCAATAGATGTTCAATGTGGTGGCCATATTTGCTGCACACAATTGCAATCTCTGGCGTAAGGAATGTCGTACACGCCGCAGTACATCTGGTGTAATGTCGCCGCAGGCTGCCACAATACGTTGTTTCATATCCTCTGGGGCTGTAGGCACATCACGGTACACATTCTCCTTTAACGTACCCCACAGAAAGAAGTTCAAATGGCTCTGAGCTCTATGGGACTTAACTTCTAAGGTCATCAGTCCCCAAGAACTTAGAACTACTTAAACCTAACTAACCTAAGGACATCACACACATCCATGCCCGACGCAGGATTCGAACCTGCGACCGTAGCGGTCACGCGGTTCCAGACTGTAGCGCCTAGAACCGCACGGCCACCCCGGCCGGCACAGAAAGAAGTCCAGAGGTGTAAGATCAGGAGAACGGGCTGGCCAATTTATGCGTCCTCCACGTCCTATGAAACGCCCGTCGAACATCCTGTCAAGGGTCAGTCTAGTGTTCATTGCGGAATGTGCAGGTGCACCATCATGCTGATACCACATACGTCGACGCGTTTCCAGTGGGACATTTTCGAGCAACGTTGGCAGATCATTCTGTAGAAACGCGATGTATGTTGCAGCTGCCGGCCGAAATGGCCGTGCGGTTCTAGGCGCTGCAGTCTGGAACCGCGAGACCGCTACGGTCGCAGGTTCGAATCCTGCCTCGGGCATGGACGTGTGTGAAGTCCTTAGGTTAGTTAGGTTTAACTAGTTCTAAGTTCTAGGGGACTAATGACCTCAGGAGTCCCATAGCGCTCAGAGCCATTTGAACCATTTTTTTATGTTGCAGCTGTTTGGGCCCCTGCAATGAAGTGAGGACCTATGAGGTGGTCGCCAATGATTCCGCACCATACACTTACAGTCCACGGTCGCTGTCGCTCTACCTGTCTGAGACACCGATGACTGTCCACGGACCAGTAAGGCATGATCCGTAGATTCACTGCCCCGTGGTTTGTGAAACCCGCTTCATCGGTAAACAGGTAGAACTGCAACGCATTCTCCGTTAATGCCCATTGACAGAATTGCACTCGATGATTAAAGTCATCACCATGTAATTGCTGATGTAGCGACACATGAAACGGGTGAAAGCGGTGACGATGCAGTATTCGCATGACACTACTTTGAGTCAGTCCACCGGCTCTCGCAATGTCCCGTGTACCCATGTGTGGGTTCATGGCAACAGCAGCTAACACACCTGCTGCACCCGATTCTCCTGTGACGGGCCTGTTACGGACCCGTTTGCGTGCTACGACCATACCTGTTGCATACAGTTGGCGGTAGATGTTTTGGAATGTGCGGCTCGTTGGATTCTCTCTGTCCGGGTACCGTTCTGCATACAACCTGCAGGCTTCAGCTGCATTTCGTCGACACTCGCCAGAGATGAGTATCATCTCCGCCTTTTCAGAGTTCGAATACACCATAGTCACAGTTCCTACAACACTACACTATCACAGACGTCTGGTAACACGGTGCACTACAGTTGGTCTGCGTGCGGAGACGAATGCAGAATAACAATAGCAGCAAGCGCTACATGCGGACACTGCGACAGCTAGACCAAACCACAACAGTGCACTACAGCCACACTCGTAAACACGGCCGTCATCGTAAACATGTCCCTGCAGATGCTGCTCGCCGACCGTGGCCCGTGTTTGTTACAACACGCAACTGAACGTCGGAGGTTTCAAGCGTCAACTTTAGGTTACAATATCTCCGGATTAATATTTTACAATGAAACAAACGGCACTGATTACGTATTTGTTTATATGTTCAGATGTGCTAACAAAACTAACGTGGGTCCATTTAAAAAAACGTAGGTTGGTGTTAAAAAACATACTTCCGTGCATTTTTGTATGGTTTGTATTAAACAATTACACTAGCCCCTCTCCTCAGTTCGGTCTGTGGAATCGATTCGTCAGTATTTGATATGGTTTACGAAATATATCCAGCGGTAACGTTAGGTGACTCACCCTGTATATGATGAATGTGGAACATTATTAAGGTAAATACATTGTTTGTTCTCTATCAAAATCTTTCATTTGCTGACTATGCCTATCAGTAGTTAGTGCCTTCAGTAGTTAAAATCTTTTATTTAGCTGGCAGTAGCGGCGCTCGCTGTATTGCAGTAGTTCGAGTAACGAAGATTTTTGTGAAGTAAGTGATTCATGAAAGTTATAGCTTATTGTTAGTCAGGACCATTCTTTTGTAGGGATTGTAGAAAGTCAGATTGCGTTGCGCTAAAAATATTGTGTGTCAGTTTAGTGTTGATCAGAATAGGTAAAGAGCGAAATGTCTGAGTACGTTTAGTTCTTCTCAGCTGTTTGAAAATCAAATAATGTAAGAGGTTTACCAGCACAGTAATGCATAAATATTTTTTCATCTTCTCTGACAATGTCTCGCAAGCTCCGTCCTACAGCGCGGATGTCTCTTGTGTTGTATCACAAGGAGATTTATACTGAACAGCCAAAGAAACTGGTGGTACACCTGCCTCATATCGTATAGGGCCCCCGCGGACACGCAGAAATTCCGCAACACGACGTGCCATGGACTGAACTAATGTTTGGAGTAGTGCTGGAGGGAATTGACACCATGAACCCTGCAGGGCTGTCCATAAATCCGTAAGAGTACCAGAGCTTGGAGATCTCAGCTACATAGACGATTCTCTACAGTCGTCGTTGGTCCCGTTCTTGCAGGATCTTTTTCCGGCCGCAGTGATGTCGGTGATTTGATATTGACGGTCCACTTGTGAAATGATCGTACGGGAAAATCCCCATGTCGTCGTTGCTTCGGAGATGTCGTGTCCCATCGCTCGTGTACCGACTATAATACGTCTTAAATATTGGTAACCTGCCACTGTACCAGGAGTAACCGATCTAACAACAGCGCCAGATATTTGTTGTCTTACATACACGTTGCCAACCGCAGCGCCGTATTCTGCCTGTTCACATATCTCTGTGAATGCGCATGCCTATACCAGTTTCTTTGGCGCTTCAGTGTATTTTGGCTTGTAGATGGTAACTGAACTTCTCCATATCGAGTGAATTCAGTAGATGCTCCAGTAGCTCCCACCTTCACATACGCAGGACTTCCTGCACGCCGGCCAGGGTGGCCGAGCGGTTCTAGACGCTACAGTCTGGAACCGCGCTACCGCTACGGTTGGAGGTTCGAATCCTGCCCCGGGCATGGGTGTGTGTGATGTCCTTAGGTTAGTTAGGTTAGTTAGGTTTGAGTAGTTCTAAGTTCTAGCACACTAATGACCTCAAACGTTAAGTCCCATAGTGCTCAGAGCCATTTGAACCATTTTTGAAGTTCCTGCACGGAATTTTCCGTCTCACAGTGTGTATTGTCATGAAGGGTCGTGGGATTCAGTCCACAAGCGATCCACGTACATCACGGAGGCAAGGAGCTCAATTGTCACGGCGTCCATAGGGATTTCTGGAGGTGGGGGGGGGGGGGGGGGGACGACATTTCGAAAGGAGCCTGTCTCGAATGACATCCCTGCCATCCCGAGAAACACTTTGACCCATCTCGCCACCTTGCCATATGCCAATGCTGTATCACCATACGCCTCACGCACTCCGTCAATCATTGTTGTGTACCTCGACCACGGATTTAGTGCTAGAAAACGTAATTTCCTGAACAAGAACTAAAGTAAAAAAAAAACCTAGTCTCGATCCTTGCGTGTTGTTCGTATTTCCTAAACCTACTGCTAGCCCTCTTGAACTGGCCTCCAGCACACAAACGCAGCCGTCGCCGCTCACTGTTCTGCTTAAACTGACCGCCTGCTATCAACTACTCAGAGCCCGCATGCCGTTGGATGCACAACTTGAATATTTTGGCAGTGTTGTTACTACTTTTTATCCAGCCCTAGTACATAGAATTGTAAAACTACCATAGACTATCGTAGACTATGATAAATAAGCGTTGACTACTGTGACTTCCGCAGTTGCTCTGGTCAGTTATGCTCGTATCCATGTTGCCTGTACGTTAGGTGTGTTGCATAAGTATCGCGCATTACCTCAGATAGATGACTTTTTTCTAATTGTGCGATCGATGTCTTACTAGATTCACCTAAAAACCGGAAACAGCGTACTGTCTAGAAACTGAGCAAGGATATACGGGATGTACTTAAAGCTCAGGAACACTTTCAATTATTTATTGTACAAGAACTAAACACTGTACAGATGTCATACATATTGCATTTTGAGGAGGAACTCTAAAAGGTTTTTTTTTTTTTTTTTTTTTTTTTTTTTGCGAACCTGAGTGACCCGGCAGACATCAATACGGCAATCGAATTATTACCATGCCCGTCCCAACACGGCATCGTCGACTGTGGCAGTCGCTTTCCGTATTCTCTCCTGGAGCTCTGCAACATCACGCGGTAGAGGCGATACATATACTAGATCTTTCATGTATCCCCACAGAAAAAAGTCACACGGAGTGAGATCTGGTGATCGGGGACGCCATTTCAGGAAACAGCTCGCTCCGGACCTGAGTTCGCCATGTTTGCGACTAGCGCTGATCGGAAAATTACAAAACTGTGCTGTGGCGGTATACATGAAAAACAGCTTTCAGGGTTTCTCTTCAAAATGACGTATGTATGATATCTGTACACTGGTTCTTGTGCAATAAATAATTGAAAGTGTTCCTTAACTTTATGTGTACCCTGTATATAGGGCTGTGTAGCCTGCAGAACATTTTTCTCCTATATAATTATTATCCACCTTTCTGTTACATAAAAATAAACAGTACTTGTAGCAAAACTGATATTGTCAATGTTTAAATCAAGATTTATTCGAAAATCCTTCATTTCTAACGTGCAACAGAGGGATGTTCCAGTAAAAATTAAGAAAACGGTACAGATTTACGACGGATTTAGTGCTAGAAAACGTAATTTCCTGAACAAGAACGTAAAGTATATATATATATATATATATATATATATATATATATAGTGCTAGAAAACGTAATTTCCTGAACAAGAACGTAAAGTATATATATATATATATATATATATATATATATATATATATATATATATCCAACAAAGCTTTAATATTTCGTCGAAATTATATGAAACATGTTTCTCACATTCATAAAAAAGTTTCGTATTTAGCAATAATAACAAGAAATTCTTGCCTTTATTCATGATGAGGAACGTTCTATTGCGTACGAAATAACAACAATAATTATATGTATATTGTTTTATGTTTGTGCAGGTAAGCTGTACTTCCATCAAAACTAATCGCTTTCTTTACATAAAAGTGAAAAAGTTTCCTGATCAATTAATATATATTACTTGTAGAAGATAATTTATATTCTGTAAGGATAGAAAATAAACAGTGCACTAACACTGGGTGCTGTACTGTTCTAATTATGTGCAGAAACAAAAAAAAAAGAAGGTCGTTGGATCACAGTCTCCCTCTTACACATTCATTTACGGTTCTTTCCATATCAATGGTACCAATACTACTGGTAATACTACCACAATACTACCATGTAGAACGTCATTTATGTAATGTACCAAAGCTACCGTGCAGTAGTTGCTAGAGCGCAACTGCAGCCGTATGGGATTGTTGGCGCGGTGGTGTAACCCACTTGGCAGAAAGGGTGTTCTACCTTCACACTCACTGACCCCTTCCTTCTTCATACGTGAGAGTGGTGTTGTCGTGTAAACAAGGTGCTTCATATGCCTCTAGCGATATTGTTTTATGCAACCCGCAATGTTACATTTGGCCTTCAAAAACTACACTCGATATTCTTACATGCTCTTGCTCACTACACGCAATCAGTACTATAGAAGTAGTTCAATTTTGTGCTGTGATACGTTCTCGCTGGAGGCGACGGTTTTCGAGTTATTCAACAACAACGAACAGAAGTGACCTTCGGACACTCCTCCATTCCTACACTCATCCCTCTCACCAGTCAGGATTCCTAATACGTTGTTCGTGGCATTCGCTCCTACCACTGTACAAAAATTACCGACTACACGAACTGTTCCCGTTATTTGACCTTTTTCGTCTCTAATGATTGGGTTATTACGCCACCAACATAGTCGGCTATTTCTTTAACATTTTTTAGACGTGCCCGTGACAGTAATGAAAGATAAACGACCTCTATAGACGTTACACTAAAACTAGTTAATTGACTATTGTATCCAAACTTAACCCTAACAAACACAGTAGTTTCGTAGTCATAAGGCCTGACGAATATAACGATGTAACTGTTTATTTTATTCTGTTAAAATTCGCAAAATTGTTGTATATAGTTTAACCGAACGTCTATTTTCCACTTTTTAGTGGTCGACTAAGTAGGTGGCGTAGTGTCGCCAGTCTATGAAGACCAAAACAGGTCGAATGTGGAAAATAATTCGCAAAGTGGTAGTTGTTAATGCCATGGACAACATACCGGAATTCCTGACTGGCGGGGGCTGAGTGTGGCAAAAAGGATGTATTTGAAAGATCACTTGAATAACTCGAAAACTACGGCCTCTAGCGAAAACGTATCCCAGTATGAAATTTAACTGCATTGAATGTCTTACAGTCCGCAGCTCGTGGTCGTGCAGTAGCGTTCTCGCTTCCCGCGCCTGGGTTCCCGGGTTCGATTCCCGGCGGGGTCAGGGATTTTCTCTGCCCCGTGATGACTGGGTGTTGTGTGATGTCCTTAGGTTAGTTAGGTTTAAGTTGTTCTAAGTTCTAGGGGACTGATGACCATAGCTGTTAAGTCCCATAGTGCTCAGAGCCCTTTGAACCATTTTTTTTAATGTCTTACAAAAACATCCTATTCATTTTTTCTCTAGAAGTAACAACTTGCGGATGTAAAAATCTCGCTCGTGGTTTTTGAAGGCCAGATACAACATCGCGAGTTCCGTAAAACGACATCGGTAAGGGTAGCTGAATCAGCCTGCATGCAGAGTGTAGTTGAGTGTAACAGCTGTGTGTATGGTTACTCTTATGGTTGTGGTGTATGTTGATGATGACGATGAAGATAAGCTAGAAGGGGGAGAACTGTACCAGCACACAGCCTACTCATTTCAAACGGCATCAGCAGTGTGACGTGTCCTCCACCCCTTCCTCTTCAAGAGACACTGTAGAGACGTTTGGAATTGAATCCAGGACATCAGCGCAAAGCGCGATGATCAGAAATTGTACGCCACTACCACACCTCCACTTGCCAGACATATACCGACAGCGGAAGTTTCGCCTACCACCAATATTCGAATCAGTCTACCTCCGAGTCGTGCGCCATCGCAGAGACGTGCACTAGCAACTTCGTCTACGGAGGTGGGTCTGAGCAGGTCCTCATGTGTCACAGGTATACAGTTAACAACTATGCAGGTGTCTAGAGAAATACTGGTGTGTTCTCTGCTTTTAGTACGCTACCGCCGGCCGGTGTGGCCGAGCGGTTCTAGGCGCTACAATCTGGAACCGTGCGACCGCTACGGTCGCAGGTTCGAATCCTGCCTCGGCCATGGATGTGTGTGATGTCCTTAGGTTAGTTACGTTTAACTAGTTCTAAGTTCTAGGGAACTGATGACCTCAGAAGTTAAGTCCCATAGTGCTCAGACCCATTTGAGCCAGTACGCTACCATTTCGGGACAAATACGTAAGTATTTAATTGAGTAATGGATTTTGGCTTGGATGTTCTTACTAATTCCAGGATTCCAGTTGCAGCTGGCCCAATGATGATTTTTTTTTATAAGAGTTGGAGCCCCTCTACGCTCACACCGGCATAATGAGCTACCATCTCTGCGTAAGGGTTAGTTTTCACTACAGTCAGGTCTCGCAGGATGTGGGTACTCCGATGTTTCCGTACGTCTGGTTAAGGTTAACCATTAATACGCTCTCATCTGGAGATAGATTGAACTCTATGATGACAGTTGTCAGATCTTTTTAATGAAACACAGGACATGCGTGTGCAAAATGTAGGATCTAACAGAGGACACATTGATACAGTACATCAACGTTGACAGTAAAAATTTAAAATCATATTATTTTAGTAGTATTTAACACGCAATGGTATAGTTACATACCTTCCTTGTTCCAGAGTAAAGTACTAATTTAAGATGAAAAAGGGAATATAATGGATAGTTAGCAGTTGATGTGTGAAGAATTAACAACGACAGAATGGAACGACCTCTTTTATTTATTGTATGTTAAAACAACAAAAGAACGTATATACCACCACCAAGCATCAAATTCCGGGAAATGGAGTTGCTGGAAATCGTGAACATCGATATGTCACCCGACGACGTCTCACGAAATATCCCGAGTACCAATGATTGAGAAAGTTTATTTCTTCAGTGATTAATAGCACGTCTGCTCCGAGGTAGATTGAAACAAAACATAAAATGTCACGTCTTTGAATATAACAATAATACTTCTGATGACTAAGTTCGTTAAACGCACACTTTATAAAAGTCAAACTCCTATAGGGAGCAAAATTGCCTACTTCCAATGTGTTGTCATTTGAAAAGTTAAATAGGAATAAACTTAGAAATCAAAAAGTCTGCGACAATGACAGAGTCTCGATCTTCCTTGGCGAGGAGGTCACAAACACTCCAAGTCCACAGCTGGCCTCTCCCAGGGTCGCGGATTCAGATGTGAGAATTTTGATGAATGGAATCCTTTCAGAATCCGTAACTCGCACAGGAAACTCACTGGGAGCAAGCTGGGCTGGTCGTCTCGCCCGAATGCTCGATACTAGAACAGTGTCTTATGCAAGAGAATAGGTGTGTGTAAACCCTGGCCTCTGGCGACGATAGGTTGCCTTCTGGTGCATGGTCAGAGCATGGCCATTTGTCTTCTGGAAAATTGCCCCCTCCGTTTTATGCATCATCAAAGCACTGATGTGATGCTGGCTGCCGACACTGCAGGCGTGAAGCCTTGGTAGAGCAGATGTAGATGGGAATAATGCAGTGAGAAGAAGAGGGTCTAGATCCACTATCAGCTGTTTCTTTTTTCCTCAATAATTGAGACTAATACGGTGTTGTAGTCCAGTCAGTATTTGTAATTTATCATTCTGGACCGATGTGTCTGTGGTTGTGACACATCAGGCTCTTACATTTATTTTGAAAGTTCTTCACATCGTGAAGAAAGATAATTTTATGAGACTCAGTTTCTCTAATGTAACTGAAAGAATATATCACATTTTCATTACAGTGATAATTTAATTTTTATGTACATGTGAAGTTCCGTAGGACCGAATTGAGGAGGAAATCTCCAAGGTCATGGAACGTGTCAGTATATGAAATTACAATATAAAAGTAATAACAGATAAACGTAAATTTTTATGAACCCGAAAAAAGTCAGTCCACAAGTTCAAGTATACTTAATCAACAATACAACAAATATCAGCTTAATTTTTCAAGGAACTCCTCGACAGAATCGAAGGAGTGTCCCATGAGGAAACTCTTCAGTTTCGATTTGAAAGCGTGTAGATTACTGCTAAAATTTCTGAATTCGAGTGGTAGCTTATTGAAAATGGATGCAGCAGTATAATGCAGACCTTTCTGGACAAGAGTTAAGGAAGTCCGATACAAATTCAGGTTTGATTTCAGCCGAATATTACCTGAGTGAAAGCTGCTTGTTCTTGGGAATAAGTTAACATGTTTAACAAGAAATGAAAGTAAGGAATATATATATATATATATATATATATATATATATATATATATATATATATGTGTGTGTGTGTGTGTGTATTATATATATATATATATATATATATATATATATATATATATATTGGGAGGCCAATGTCAAAATACCCATACTCGTGAACAGGGGTCGACAAGAGGTTCGCGAACTTACATCACTTATTGCCCCAACCGTCCGTTACTGAGCCAAAAATATCCTTTTAGAATGAGAAGAGTTACCCCAAAATATAATACCATACGACATAAGCTAATGAAAATAAGCAATGTAGACTAATTTTCGTGTCGAGCGATCACTCACTTCAGACACCGCGGAAATAGTAAAAATGGCAGCATTAAGCCTTTGAACAAGATCCTGAACTTGGCTTTTCCACGACAGCTTACTATCTGTCTGAACACCTAGAAATTTTAACCGTTCTGTTTCACTAATCATATGCCCGTTCTGTGAGATTAAAACTTCGGGTTTTGTTGAATTGTGTGTTAGAAATTGTAAAAACTGAGTCTTACTGTGATTTAGTGTTAGTTTATTTATACAAGCCATGAACTTAGGTCATGAACTGCAATATTTGAAACCGAGCCAATGTTGTACACAATATCCTTTACCACCAAGCTATTGTCACCAGCAAACAAAAATATCTGAGTTACCCAAACAAAAATATCTGAGCGTTACCCGTAATACTAGTGGGTATATCATTTATATAAATAAGAAACAGGAGTGGCCCCAACACTGGTCCGTGGGGCACCCCCCCCCCCACCCCCCAGTCCCTACTGTACCCCACTCACAACTCACATCACAGCCATTATCAGCACTGTAAATAATGACCTTTTGCTGTCTGTTGCTAAAGTAAGAGGTGAACCAGGTGTGAGCTACTCCCCATATTCCGTAATGATCTAACTTCTGGAGCAATGTTTTGTGGTCAACACAATCAAATACCTTAGTTAAATCGAAAAATAGGCCTAGCGTTCGAAACCTTTTGTTTAACCCAACCAGTACAGTACAGAGCTAAGAGAACATAGCATTTTCAGTTGTTAAACGACTTCTAAAGCCGAACTGTACATTTGATAGCAAATCGTGTGATATAAAATGATCAATTATCCTTCCATACACATCCTTTTCAATAACTTTAGCCAACAATGATGGCATATAAATAGGTCTAAAATTATCTACACTTTCGTATAGCGGATGTACTACTAAGTACTTTAATCGTTCAGGAAACTGACCATTCCTAAAAGAAAAATTACAAATGTGGCTAAAAACAGGGCTAACATGAGCAACACTGTACTTTAACATTCCACTAGGCACTCCATCATAACCATGAGAGTCCATAGTCTTCAGTAATTTGTCTCTATCAAAGAGCAGTATTTCAGACATTAATCTCGGAAAGGCATTTGCAAAAGAAAGTTATATGATTCCCTGTGGAAACTAAATTTTTATTTAATTCACCAGAAATTCTCATAAAATGATTGTTAAATACTGTTCATATATCTGATATATCAGCAACAGAAATATTTTTACTGCGAGCTGACTTTACATCGTCGACCTTGTGCTGCTGACCAGAACACTTCCTTCACGACTGACCATATGGTATTAATTTTATCCTGTGAATTAGCTATTTTATTTGCTTACCACATACTCTTTCCCTTCCTTATAACATTTTTAAGCACCTTACAGTACTGTCTGTAATGGGCTAGTGTAGCGTGATTGTGACTACTTCTAACATTTTGATATAATTTCCGCTTTGTTCTACGAGATATCCTTAACCCACTAGTCAGTCGCCCGGGCTACCTATTACTGCTAGTGCCCCATTTAGAACTTTCTACCGGAAAGTAACTCTCAAAGAGCATGAAACGTGTTAAGGAAAGCATTATATTTATCATCTATGTCATCGGAACTATAAACATCCTGCCACTCTTGCTGCCTGACAAGGTTCAAGAAACTCTGTCTTGCTGCTGGATTAACTTTCCTTCATAGTTTGTAATTAAATGTGACATTTGCTTGAGCGCTAAAGCCCTTTAGAGTTAAAATTTGTGCATCATGGTCTGAAAGGCCATTCACCCATTTACTAACAGGATGTTTCGTTTTACAGGGTGAACTAGTACCAACTTACGCTCCTTTTATATTCAGTAATTTTGCGTTGTGTGCTGCTTCCAAATCACTGCCAGAGACGACAACAATAATTTACTCCTTGGAATTGCATAAGAACAAGATGAAGAACAACAAAATTTACCAAGGAGATATTCAACAAAACCCTTTAATTTGTGCCCACTCATATACAGATTCGTTTTTATAGTGAAGTGAAGCACTCGGGATTCTAGGCTACCAAATGACATTCAAACAGAAGTCAACTCCATTTCTAGAAGCAACAAAAACGTAAGTAGATGATAAGTCAGTAAGTAAAGTGAGTGTATCTCTGTCCATACGCTCACAGCAGTGACATACTTGACTGTCACTATTGTTACTGTACAATAGCTGCTTTAGTTCAGTGAATAGCTATATTTATATAACTTCAGAGTATTTTGTTACAAGTGACATATGTCAAGGATAAAATTAGGGATTCATTTCCTGTAGTGTGCAGGGTCTAAGCCCTGTGACTTTATTTGTAGAATGCACCTGCTGTACATTGACAACCGTCTTAGAGAGCGAAAAATTAACTACATGGTAAATTACTTTAAAAACAAATATGTAACTGTTTGAAACAAAACCTTTGGGGTACGCCATCCACTTAGATAACGGGTAGGTACGTCGAGACAACTGACCGAATTATTCTGAATGATCATCGTGCCAGAATTGATGATATTGTGGTCACGTTCAACATAAGTTGCGGTTGAGTATTTTTATAGCCCATGAATCTATAAAGTATTACAAAATTTGTGCCTGTTTGGGAACACATCAAGTGACAGACAAACACCAACAGGAACTTTCTGAAATATCGAAATGATGCTTAAGGCACAACTAAGAGGAAGAGAAAAACTATTAAGTAAAATACTAACCGTTGATTAGTCACGGATTTACCTCTACGAACCAAAGAACAAGCGTCTGGCTATGGTGTGAAAATATACACCTCACCTGCAGCAGTAAGCAGAAAAAGCAAGTTTCCTGAGGAAAGTTGATTAAGACAGTGTTTGGGATATGAAAGGTCCACTGTCGAATCATTTCACTCGTAACGTTGAAACAGGTAATATTGACAAATACTGTGAGCTACGGCGAGATATTGTAGCAACACTTATGTTTAAGTGGGATAATCTGCAACTCAATATTGGTACAAGGATAAATGAGATTGTTGTACGACTGAGCGCTGGTGGTAAGCACCAGGACCTTGACTCTCCTGAGGCGGCGACCATTGGTGGCGAGCCTGAATGTGGGTACAAGAGCTTGGCCGGAAATGGGGGAAACTCTGGTAAGAGGAAATTCGACGCTGAAGAGGACGTACAATGCTCCAAGAAATGGCGAAGTGTCGGACAAGCTTCCTACTGCTCTTCCTGATTCGACAATAAATCAATTCAGATACACTGCCGGCCATTAAAATTGTTACACCAAGAAGAAATGCAGATGATAAACGGGTATTCATTAGACAAATATATTATACTAGAACTGATATGTGATTACATTTTCACGCAATTTGGGTACATAGATCCTGAGAAATCAGTACCCAGAACAACCACCTCTGGCCGTAATAACGGCCTTGTTACGCCTGGGCATTGAGTCAAATAGAGCTTGGATGGCGTATACAGGTACAGCTGCCCATGCAGCTTCAACACGATACCACACTTCATCAAGAGTAGTGACTGGCGTATTGTTGCGAGCCAGTTGCTCGGCCACCATTGACCAGACGTTTCTCGTTGGTGAGAGATCCGGAGAATGTGCTGGCCAGGGCAGCAGTCGAACATTTTCTGTATCCAGAAAGGCCCGTACAGGACCTGCAACATGCGGTAGTGCATTATCCTGCTGAAATGTAGGGTTTCGCAGGGATCGAATGAAGGGTAGAGCCACGGGTCGTAACACATCTGAAATGTAACGTCCACTGTTCAAAGTGCCGTCAATGTGAACAAGAGGCGACCGAGAAGTGTAACCAATGGCACCCCATACCATCACGCCGGGTGATACGCCAATATGGCGATGACGAATACACGTTTCCAATGTGCGTTCGCCTCGATGTCGCCAAGCACGGATGCGACCATCATGATGCTGTAAACAGAACCTGGATTCATCAGAAAAAATGACGTTTTGCCATTCGTGCACCCAGGTTCGTCGTTAAGTACACCATAGCAGGCGCTCCTGTCTGTGATGCAGCGTCAAGTGTAACCGCAGCCATGGTCTCCGAGCTGATAGTCCATGCTGCTGCAAACGTCGTCGAACTGTTCGTGCGGTTGGTTGTCTTGCAAACGTCCCCATCTGTTGACACAGGAATCGAGACATGGCTGCACGATCAGTTACAGCCATGCGGATAAGATGCCTGTCATCTCGACTGCTAGTGATACGAGGCCGTTGGGATCCAGCACGGCGTTCCGTATTACCCTCCTGAACCCACCGATTCCATATTCTGCTGACAGTCATTGGATCTCGACCAACGCGAGCAGCAGTGTCGCGATACGATAAACCACAATCGCGACAGGCTACAATCCGACCTCTATGAAAGTCGTAAACGTGGTGGTACGCATTCCTCCTCCATACACGAGGCATCACAAAAACGTTTCACGAGGCAACGCCGGTCAACTGCTGTTTGCGTATGGAAAATCGGTTGCAAACTTTCCTCATGTTAGCACGTTGTAGGTGTCGCCACCGGCGCCAACCTTGTGTGAATGCTCTGAGAAGCTAATCATTTGCATATCACAGCATCTTCTTCCTGTCGGTTAAATTTCGCGTCTGTAGCACGTCATCGTCGTGGTGTAGGAATTTTAATGGCCAGTAGTGTATTACGAAATTGCCTTCACTTTTGCTCAATTTAACTTCACTGCATTTCACAAGGTATTTTCTGTCCGAATTGTATCTGTTTAACGTAGGACCACTTCCCGTTTATTTGAGAGCTCTTTTTGAATAAACGTTGTTCAACATTATTCGCTGCCGCAGCTATTGACGTTAGAACAGAACGCTTCTTAGTAAAATATTCATTTAACTTTTATTTTCCATTTCTGTGTTTCTTATTAACATGCAATACTAAGCAATGCATAGAAAACCTGACTGCATGATCACAGCTACAAGTTATTAGTTGCAGCGTATTAGCTGCATTACATGAAAGCAGATGTGTGTTGCTCGAACCTATGACTGCATTGAGCTATTATTTTTAAGCAAAGTGGTGCATAGCCCAAGTACGTAAAGCACGAGTAATCACAGGTAAAGAGGCAACTGGTTTGCTCGTATGGGATGCGGTTTGGAAGAGCAACTACTCAATCACTAACCATCAGGTACCATCGCAGTCTGAAACCCAAACTCAAACCAAAGAGGCAAGGGAAGGTTTCAAAGGGCGCGAATTTGAATCACGGTAAAGTCCTCTATCATAATGGTGGAAAATTATCTAGTGAATCTCACGAAGTGTTGCATGTATGAATCCAAGTTTTCGTCGGATGACGAGGGGGTGGAGGCGGAGCGATATTACGTGGGGGCAATGAAACACGGCTTATTGCAGAAAGAAATCTCTGAGCTTGCTAAGAGATAGACCGGTTCCAGAGAGATCGAAGGAAATACGTACGGAAATGACACTGCTTACGATGTTCTTTTCCAACCGAAAAATTTATGTATACAAAATTTATTTTACTTTTTGACTTGCAGTTATATCGCACACTTCATAATTATGCAGATGCGAATAACTTCTGTGCTGATGTGTACCTGAGATGCTAACTTTGTTCAGTATCCTTATTTGCTCTGAGATATAATCACTAAACTCTGACAATGTTACATTCATGTAACTGCATTTAACTAATGTGATACCTCACACTGCGTTTCAACTGTCCAGTGGACTGTAATTAGTGGAAAAACACGACCAATATTTAACATTATGCTCTGTAACAATGAACGAGAAGTCCGTTATTCTCTCCAGCTACTCCTAAAGAAAAATTACTCGCTTACTCTTGCTGAAAAATGTAACTCGTTTATCATTAGAATTTAAGTTTGTGAAGTATATTTTGTTGCAAAAACTGATTTTTACAACACATGTACTGTTGTCAGTCACTGCACTTCTATTATTTAAAAACTGAATGTCAATTTGAACATTACACATATTTCATAACGGTCCAGTTACACACATTTCTTATTCCCTGGTAAAGTATCCATTTCAAATACGAGCGAGAAAAAATATTCATTCCAAATTGATGCTGAGTGATGGGAGAAGGGCTACAAGTGAAGGAAGTCGTTTTATTAATATCTGGAGGGGGAAAATACGTTTCATGTTGCTTTAAACAAAGAATTACAGAGCCGTTACCCACCTTCGAATTCTGCAAAATACAGCATCCAAGAGGCCGAGGAACTTGAAGCAGAGGAGCGGAACAATGGGCCAAGCAGTACGCAGACCACAACGCAATGCGGCTCTGCCAAAAATAAAAGTAAAAATGAAACAAAAAATAAATAAAGTCTGTTTATCATTCGTAGATTCCTGTCCTTTTTTTATGACGTATTTTTAATTGCAACAAGGTATGGCTACTATTATCACTTTTAATGTTAATTTGCAACAGTTACGGAGTCAGTACCACGAGGCACAGTGGCCGTATTTTTCTTTCAGGAAAATACGGTATAATGTTATTTTTTCTCAGTACTTTATCACTATTTTCACAAACCATTTGAAGCGAGACTGTTTTACTTTGTTTCCAGTTAGTGGCGGAGAGAGCACATTCTTTTTTCTGTAAACTGCTGCCTGAAGCTAGTGTGATTGTTTATTTACAGTTTTAACAGTGCTTCCTCTTTGCAGGGGATCGTAGCAAGTTGACTGTTCTAGTCAGATGCGTATTTCAGGTCACCAGTCATGACTTTTGAGCTGATGAACTAATATTTTCAGGGGATTTTCACTTAAGACTCTTAAAATCAGTGCCTCACCGAGGTCAAAAAGTTGACATAAATGTTTTTTGGGTATGGTTGTGCATCATATTGTAGAAACCTATTACTCGTGAAACAAACTTTCGGCCACTGTTATAGTAGCCTTTTTTTCTGGTTTGACTGGTGTGCTTTTGCCGTCCAGAGTCATCACTGCTCAAATGAGTAAGACATTACTTCATAATTAAAAAAGTCGATGTAGTTGGTCACCTGAGGCGGAAGAAGGGGGAACTTCATTGTGCGAGGGTGGTTTGAAAAGTACTCGGAACTCAATAGAAAAAAAAAAGTACTTACATCACTGAAACTTTTTTTTATATATTTCAATGTAGTCTCCTTGTAGATTAATGCACTTGGTCCATCAATGTTCCAGTGCCCTGATCCCATTTCGAAAATGAGTTTCCTCCAGGCCTGCAAAATAATTGTCAACTCCGGCTATCAGATCTTCGTTTGAAGTGAATCTTCGTCCACCAAGAAAAATTTTCAGTTTTGAGAAGAAATGGAAGTCTGAAGGAGCCATATCAGGTGAATAAGGCGGGCGTGGCAAAGATTCATATCTTAGTTCGTGTAATTTTGCCATGGCGAAAGCATACGTTTTTGATCCAGTCGCTGCACCCATCTTGCGGATAATTTTTTCGTTTCTAATTCTTCAATTAAAATGCGATGTTCCCTTTCAGACGACATCTGTTCAAGTGTGAGCAATTTCATCTACTTTCAATCAGTGATCCTCCATGACCATTTTGTGCACTTTTGCAATGCTTTCTGGAGCAGTGACGCATCTTGGCCGACCACTGCGCGGTTCAGCATCTAAGCTCTCCCGACCAAATTTAAATTCATTGGTCCACTTGGCAACAGTTGAATATGAAGGAGCAGAGTCCCCAAGTGTATTCTGGAAATCGACATGAACGTCCTTTGCTTTCATACCTTTCTTTACGAAGTACTTAATCACTGCTCGAATCTCGATTTTTTTCCATCTTCCAAATCACCACGCGTGAACAACAATAGAACCACGTCACCACCACAGCTCTCTTCCAAGAGCACTGACGTGGCACGTTTTTACAGGCAACAGTGCAATGAATATCACGTGAACAACTCGTTACGCTAGCGCTGACCTCTCGTGGTGTTCTGAGAACCTTTCAAACCACCCTCGTGAAAGGTTGCTGCAGTGGATGTGTGTGATTCTGCCGTTGTCTCCAACCTGTGGAGCTCTGATGGCTTACAGCCAGTTATGGGGCAAGAGTGAGTTCATCTTTTCTCTTCGCCTTTTCAGGGTATTGGGATGCTTCGATGACTTTCCTGATTTTGCGTTTCACCGCCCCAGCTGCTTGGCAAGTTCGCAGATTTCGTTAAGTTTTGTTTCCTTACCACAGTCTCTCTAGACTTCGGCCACTACAGTTTTGTTATATTGCCCAAGTCTAATTCCTAGACGTCTGGGACAACGGATGCCACATTAGGGCACAGAGTATTTCAAGAGGCTACACGTATTTGCAGAGCCATTGAAGCACCACCCAGCGCAGAAGAACTTAGTCATTCGGTCTGTGGCTATCCAAGTACAGTACCTAAGTGACTCTTGCACTACAATATCTGAGCTCAAACAAGCTTTGGCTAATGATTATTACCATAAATCGATCCACACTGTCACGACAAAAAACAAAAGAATGCAAGACAAGCAGGAAACCGACAAACTACAGCTAGCAGCTCACTTACCGCCTATGAAGAATGTCATCGACCAGACTTGTAAACATCTTCACCAGGTTGGTGGCCAGCCTGTATTCTATAACAGCCGCTAGATGCACAATGTGTTAGCCTCCATCAAGGACAGGGTAGATGCTCTGCTCATAGCAAGTGCGTACAAGGTGGAATGTCAGTCTGGAGAATTTACTAGGTTACAGTCATGTGATGACTATTAAGTGAAACAAGAGTGACAATTAATTCGGTTTATTATGTTGAAAACATTTGACAGGCAATGATAATCTAATTCTGTATAAGCCTTGGCACATCTGATAGAAGGGTCTGGGGTAGAATTCTAATAATCACGTAAATGAAACAACTGCAACCAAGAAGTTGTACCATGGTTATCGTGACATTAGTAGTGAAGGAAGATCGTACTGCAGAAGGGATTTGAAAGGAAGCTGGTCACTGAATCAGAATACTAGTGTTCAGAGTGAAGCTTGAAGTTATGAAATTCTATAAAACGGAATTAATGTCCTTATGCATAGTCTTGCAGTTGGGGCTCGATCCCACGGTGTTAAACTATAGGTGGAGGCTGAAATTGCCGCAGTCAGTCAATGTCGACACGTCAACGACCCTCGCTAACGGCCAAGAGCAGATGAGTCCGAAATCTTTCGAGATCCCTCGATACATCTGCTCTGTGGCGTCACAGCCCGCTCTCGGAGATCAAGATGAAGCGGTGAAGTGACAAAGGATCTCTACGAAGAAGTAATTTTGTGAAGGAAAACTCGCATTTCCGCGTTTTCGCTCTTTACTCTATTCCGATGGATCGGGCTTCAGATCTTCCGAATGCCGACTAATAAAAATATTTCTTACAAAACGCTTCTCTCCTCTCTGCGCTCTTCTTTAAGTTGCTAACTAGTAACATGCTCTTTACCCTTTAACACTGAAAAGGGCACTTCACTCTCTTAGCCTCTCTGTCGCTGATGAACGACCTCTCATCAGCGAAATAAAGTTTCTGTCTCTGCCCTCTACTATACTCATTTTAGGAATTTGTAACGTACTGTAAACATTGGATATTTCTGATGTAGTGTAGCAATGGACTTTTGTGAAGTCAACGTTTAGCGTATCCCCTCTTCGTTTTCAAGATAGCACCCGTAGTATCCAGTACTTTCCACAGAAAACACAGCTTTCTACGTTCAGCGCACGACAGTGCCTTCTTGGAGTTCCCCAAAAATGACGTTCTTTCTCATTCGATTTCTGGGTTGTATAAACGGTCGCTGTTGGGGTGTTGCACCACTGAAGATCTTACCTGTGTTTGTTTGCTGTGTTTCGGGCAGCCAGCAGCAGCACTACGGAAAACCGGTCACTGGCCTGCGAGCCATTGACGTGCACGCCTTCCAGAGTCCCCTTCTGAGAACTGTTTGAAGGCTGGAGGCCTACGTGAGTCCATGATGCTGTTGTCTGGTTCCAGTTTGCTTTCAATGTCCTGTATTTTAAGGCATGTAAATTTGAATAAAAGAATAAATTACAAACATTCCTCCTACGCTGACACAGCAACAATGACAAAATTCCTGTCAAATTGCTGCTGCTGCCGATGTGGGAGCACCGTCCGTCATTGTTTTCTGCAGACGACACTTTCAGTGGCAAAAACTATTTTGTACACATCGCCATATTGCACTGGAAGTTAAACACCATAAAAGTTGTCTACAGATCATCAGATACATACAAGACTCATAATAATGTTGGGAACCAGGAACATATTTACCAGTCTAACTACAATTGCATATTACAATGGCTGTTGCAGCCTGACACCAGACAATGTACTTGTAATGTCTCCCATTTACGGCTGTGGTTCTGGAACGAATCTCATTATCTATAGTGCACATAATTTTCCGCATAAAAATCTCCCTCATACACAGTTATAATTGTGCTGAATCCATACGTCCCTCATGATAGGACACACACTCATTTTCTCTGGTTATGCCACATCATAAGCCACAGTAACATCACACATTTTACCAAACAGTGCAGTTTTTTTTATATATGTACAGTGCCCGAAAAAGTTATGGTATACCTACTCTCATACCGGCTCGATTCTCCTCAGCCCTATGAAATTATCTGACGATGTCTTCGATACAGTGCTTCTGGAAGGTGCTGCATCCTGCCAAGATTCAAACAAATGATATGGAGGACAGGCGTCCCGCACTATGTGATAATGAATATCACATCCGCAGACATTATGGTTGAAAAGACATCACTGACATAGATTGGTGTAGTGCAATCAACATCACTATCGATGGAACAACAAGAAAAATGCGAGAATACACTTAGAGGTGCCAATGAGGGGACTTATTGTTACAACTGTATTGCCCGTCCTGTTTGTCCTTTATTTCACTATTGCAATTTCATCCTTAGTCCATTATCAAGTGCAGACTTTTGTGCCTTTAAACCATGTCAACTTAAAATGATCTGACACATTCATACGTTGTTGTCGTTATTATAAAATACATTCGTGATACGTTACATATTGCGAGCACACAAATCCACGTGTCATAGAAGAACATAGTCTGTAGACACACATCATTTCTCGGTGTTGAAATTACTGTAAAATTGCTATAACTGTTCGCACTATCTACTGTGATGCTTATTATTAGAGTGCATTGATGGTGTCTTTTCCACCCCATCCGTCCACTGGTATGTTGTTGGTTACGACGTAATGATTGACTGACATCACTTGGAGAAAGAGTTTTGGTGGAGGGACAACACCTTCTGGGGATGGATAGCACCAAAACAGTGATCGCGTACATGACTGCAAATGAGGATCAGTCGAAATGGAACCCAGAGCCATGAGTTACTCTATCACTGCGGCAGATGAGTTTCAATGTAGAGGTCGTCAACAAACAACACCCGGTCACAGGGAGCATTTCTTGCGACTTACAGTATAGTCTGTGGGATAAGGTCTTCCTCCTATGGTACAGGTGATGAAACTTTCGTGCAGTGGATCACTACCCGTATATGTAATATGATCGTCACATGTGCTCGATGCTGCCACGCATGCGGTATTTGTTTTCGACATTTTGGAGGAGAGGGATGTGGTAAAAATCTTATCGAGTTCTCTATCGGATGAAGGGAGTGGAGCTTTTATAGTTCGTAATTTTTGTCTGGTGGATGGTACAGAATAACGATGATACAGTGTTGGGGCAATAGTTGTGAATGGGCCCTGAGGGATGTGGATTTGTAGTACCTGCTTGTAGTTTGGAGAAGCACCACAATGCAGTAGCAAAATCCACGGCCTTCCCCCAGTTCCCGTACTGTCCTTTACACTACCTCATGTCGCAGGAGCAGGTTTTGTTTCCGTCTAATGGGCAAAATATAGTTCTGTTGCAGTAACTCAGCTTTGCCTGTTTGTACACGGGTTGCAGAAGGTAGTAGATACAGCTTTCTCTGACTTCTACTCACTTCCGACTTACATTGGAATGATCACATGCGCAAAGCTGCAGGGACAGTAGTGCAGAGTTTGAGAGGTAGTTGCAAGATGCATAGGGGCTACCTAACCTCATGCTGCAATTTTACTGTAGCACACAGATTCGAGAAAGGTGGCTCCTTTCGATATATGAGAGTGCCAGAAATATGATTCACTAGTGGCTGTAATCATTAAATGACTTCTCCATAGGATCCAATGCAGGTATGTGCTTGAATGGGGAGACTTGATTCCAAATCGCAGGCAGCACTACTATCGAAAGTGTAGCACTAGATATGTGAAAAGCTAGTGTACATTTCTTACGACCTGAATCAGCGCACCATCTACTACTGTTTGTGATCCTTCTCGATCAACCATTGCCTGTGACCTTTTATTGAGGCAAAAAGTGTTAGAAATACTGGAGAAATATTTAGTGGCGGCTGCGTGAGGGAGTTGCACATACCAGTTTCATACCACACTCCTTAGCCGAATAACTTTCAAAATTCGGTAATTTTATTAAGAGGGTCCACCATTGGTGACGTGTAACCGCACTGCTGATCTGATAATGTACACTGTGCGATCACCGCCTATATTCAGTGTCACGGTATTTGTCTGGAAAAACCACATTATTCATAAGTAATTCCATACGTGGATTTATAAAACCGGTATAGCTATTAACATGGATACTTGCGTGCACCTGTAGAACCGAGACCACTTGTGATGGTAATATGGCTGTGTTTTTTTTTAACATACAGCGATTTGTAAGACGATAACACCTCTCTTTCTAAGACATGGTGGGAGCACTCACAAGAAAAACTTATGAGACATGTCCAGCCATCGTTGATTTTCTGTCGGTATTATTTCATATCGCCAGCAATAAGTTATTGACAAAGTATTATACTTAGTAGTAGTGGGTGGGCGATAGGTTCGCCTTGAGCGCCAGGGTTTTGAAGTATGTGTGTTCCAACATGTGCAAAGGAAATGACTATGTCCAGTAGTAAGGAAGGTATGGATTTGACATGAAGTGCTGTGATAGCAAAGGGATGAGTATATCAATTCTATTTCCAGAGCCACAGCCATCACCAGGTATGGATTTGACATGGAGTGCTGTGATAGCAAAGGGAAGAGTATATCAATTCTATTTTCAGAGCCACAGCCATCAGCAGGGCGTATTTCCGACACTTCACTCATTGTTGAATGTCGTTCTACTGAGACCGTAATCGTAACGTTTAGTTGTAAGTACAGGGATAAAATATATATGTGGTCGGTTTTTTCCTCTGATGATTCTGTCTATTCGTGGCGTGCAGCACCGGAGACATGTGGCGGGAATGAATTACGTTTCCCATTAACGATAGGAGCCATCCAAATGGAGAGGCCTGTTGGAGTGTAGGAATGTAGCTGACTTAACCGTGTTGTCCTCTAGACTGCGAATAGCGAACTAATACTTAGTATGGGCTGGACAGCTTTCGTAATCACGTGGAAATATGAGAAGATTCAATATGGACGTGTGTTTTCGCTGGACCTTTATTCCCTCCCATGTAAATTTTCCAGTTGACTGCTTACGCATATTTCGCGCTTTTATTTAGTTGAGAAAACATCGATTGTGGTTTGTGCATCAGGCAGGTGAAAGACGGGTGGAAGGCACGTTTTCTGGTTCTCTAGACATGAGAAAAACCTTAGTTGACTTTGTAAATTATAGGAATGATTTCGAATGTTACATCACCGACATCGGTATTGCGAGTGGAAATATCATTTTCCTCTATTTTTTCGAGTTCTCAAGTAAAGGTCTTTACAGACGGGATAAGTTTCTAGTTATTCAGTGGTTTACAGCAGGCTCCATCTCGCTAATGTTGCGAGTTTGTAGACAAATAATTTCCAGTCTATATCTTTGGAATTATGTTGCGAGAGCGATCAGTAGGTTACTGCTGTGTGCTTGATACTGAGAAGTACCGCGAAAATGGTTTGCAACAATTTGTCATTTAACGCATTAGATAAACATAACATTGATAACTATGTGATAATAAAACTAATTGGTTAAACATGTTTACATTCATCTTCTATGTCCTACCTGAGATTACCTAAACAACGGTAAAACTTTTAGTCCACTTGTTCGTTTCACTAAAACCAACAACATGAATTTTACTATTACGAGTGAATGATTAACTGTCACTTGCGCTAGATCTACAGTAAAGTAAAGTTTTAACGTTGAACGGCATTACCTTTTTAGTAACGGATTAACGATAAGCGAAGTTAACTTCGTGACTAACGTTGCGGTACACAGATATGTTACAGAACCGCATCACCCCTAGCCTATGGGATAAATACCTGCTGGAATGTACGACGTTAATGCAGGATGGCAGCAGACCGTATTATTCGTTTCGGACCTCTTGATAAGTATGGAAGTGTGATTACGCATGTCAATCACATCGCGATTACGGGCAGTATGGGGTTCACCCCTGAGCCTCAGGACGTGCGCTAGCAGCGCATGTCGGGTGTTTAAAGCGTCAACTTCGCGTCTCAATATCTCGGGATGTAATGGGAATATTGCGATGCAATCAACGCCATTGTGTATGTGCTTTGTCATGCTATGGATTGCTGAAGAAAAAATATAGGAGGTCTGTTTAAAAAACATAAGTTTGTGTTAAAAAACACATATGCTTTCGTTTTAGAATGTTTCCAAATATGTACATTCATGGGCCCCAGCCCTACATTGATACCGGTGAAAGACGTTTTCCAATAGCTGTTACTGTTCCAGAGATATTTTGGGTGGACAAGATAGCTGGGACACCCTGCATAGTGCTGAAAGGAGTATATATGGTGCTGTATGTCTTCACGGTATATTTACGAGTGTCTGGTGGCCGATAGCTTTACAGATGATATAAAAGGAGAGATTTTTGTATGGCAGACATGCTTACTTCGACATTGAATATATCAATTCTCACCAAGACACCCCTTTTATTTGAAGGAGCAGGCAGGACACGTATTGTATGTTTACTATATCGACACGGTACGTGGTGATATATTTCTGGGTTGGAGGTTGGTTTCACACTCCTGTCCTCAGTGGCAGAGCAGTGTAACTGACTAAGAGTCTCTCTGTATTTGACTTTCTGTAGGGCACCTTGCAAGGTTAAATTATTAGTGCATATGCTGCTGCCTGAGCATAGGCACCGTGGCTTATGCTCCGACATACGTTCATGGGAAGCAATCAACCTACTATTCATGTAAAAAAGTAAAAAAGAATTACATACTAGTTGTAACGGAAGAATAGACTGGACATGGTGAATTGTGATTTCAATACACTGAGGAGTGCATCCAAATGTAAGTGGTGATAGATTCATTTCATTAACAGCTGCACAATACAGCCACGCAAGTGTTCAATTAGACCTGCTATAGTGTACAAACAGGACAGGCAATACGGCTGTAACAATACATCCCCTCATCGGCACCCCTAAGAGTACACTCGCAATTTCCGTATTGTTCTATCGACAGTGATGTTGATTACTGTACACCAGCCCACATCAGTGATGTCTTTCCAAGCATTACATCAGCAGGTGCGGTATCCATTATCACATAATTGCCAGATGCCTGTCCTTCATAACACTTGTTTGAGAGAATCTTGACAGGATGCAGAACTTTCCAGAAGCGCTGATTCCAAGAATTTGTCAGGTAATTTAATAGGGCTGAGGAGATTCTAGATATATAGCCAGTGTGAGAGCATGTATACCGTAACATTTTTGAGCGCTGTATGTATATAAAAGATAGCTGCACTGTTTGTGTAACATGTGTATATATTGCAGTGTAATGTTACTGTGGCTTATGCTGTTGCACGACCAGAGAAAATGAGTTTATGTATAATAGTAAGGGATGTATCGATTCAGCACAATGATAACTGCGAGGGTTTGAAGGAGATTTTTATGGGGAAAATTATGTGCACTATAGATATTGAGATTCGTTCAAGAACCGGCAGTAGGAGATATTACATGTATATTTATCGGTGTCAGACTGCAGCAGCAATTGTAATATTTAATTGTAGTTATGCTGGTAAATATGTTCCTGGTTCCCAATATTATTTTGGGTCTTGTATATATTTGATGATCTGTAGACAGCTTTTGCGGAGTTTAACTGCCAGTGCAATATGGCGATGTGACCAAAATAATTATTTGACACTGAAAGCATCATTTGCAGAAAACAATGGCAGATGGTGCTACCACACTGGTACCAACAGCAGTTTGACGGGTAAATTCAGTTTTGGATGGGCTGTCCCATTAGGATTGCTTGGAAGAATGCACCCTGTGCCATTCTGGGAAGCACTGGATCATCTCTCTCAGCACTGGACCCACAGCTATGCATAACTGCGCCAGTAAAGGGACCTAGGTGAACATGTATATCCACAGGAATTTCTTGGGTGATTACTGGACCCACAGCTATGCATCACTGAGCCAGCAAAGGGACCTAGGTGAACATGTATGTCCACAGGAATTTCTTGGGTGACAGCACTGGACCCACAGCTATGCATCACTGCACCAGCAAAGGGACCTGGGTGAACATGTATGTCCACAGGAATTTCATGGGTGTCATGTATGAAAGAGATGCCACCAACTCATTCTTGTGGAAAGCAAGAATACACCTGTGTGTATTTGGCGGCATTGGTGTCAGGCATGGAGTGGTGGTATGTGTTTTTTTTATTAGTGATCTTTTGTTTAAACTGTATTCCATCGATTTCACTGACCGATTGGATGCTACCAATTAAAAAAAAAACAAAAAAAACAATATACTCCATACACGTGAAGAATATTGGATTCATTAATTTACATAAATCTTTTATATCAACATGGTGCTAGCAGTACAATAGTTACAGTGAGGATGTATGTGAGTGTGTGACATGGAGCAGAACAGCATGTTAAGTGCAGAACACTAGATTAATTTGCATAATTTTTATGTAAAATGCAGTACAATAGTTTAAGGGGGTGGGTGACCTAGAAAAATGCGCCAGAAATGGCATTCAAAAGCATGTGAAATTCGAAAACTGTACCAGAAAATGGTTGGAGGACATAATCAAATTTAGTATCAAAGGTGGTACAATAGTTTAAGGTAATGGGAGTGATGTGGGAAAGGACTTCATAGTACTATAGATTAAGTGCTTACAAAGGGCTGAACATCAGGTTAAGACACCCAGACTACAGTGCCAAACATTAGGTTATGCAACACATTTGCCCATGTAATCACTTCATACAAGACCTACATGTTTCCAAACAACATAGAATAATGAGGAAGAGAAATCTAACCACCACAAATGGAATTTTGTAAAAATAAACAGTATTCCTTTGAATTTCCTGTTATGAGATCCTTCCTCTCCACTGATTTCCATATATTCCATACACAGAAATCGATTTCTGGATAAATTCTTTAACTAAATAAATGAACTATATTCCATACCTTGCCATAAATAATTAAATAATATTCTATACATTATATAAAAACTATCAGCCTCGATTGTGGTAATGAAACCAACCTTTACATAGGTTTCAACCCAAATAATTGAGCCTTCTTCAGAAGATATGTCTAAGATGGCATGGTCTAGGAATAAAACTAAAACAGCCTAAATAGGCCTAGTCACATTTTAAAAACGTGGTATGTGTGGTAAAATATGACTATGCCTATTTAGGCTGTTTTAGTTTTATTTCTAGACCATTCACTCTTGGATAAATTTTAGATTCAGGTATATCTTCTGAAGAAGGCTCAATTATTTGGGTTGAAACCTATGTAAAGGTTGGTTTCATTACTGCAATAGAGGCTGATAATTTCTTATGTATTAGATTTTCGCGATTGCTGACTGTGCTGCAATGTTGAAAGTACAAAAATTCTATACATTGTTTTGCATCTCACCTCAAAGGCAGTGCGTGGGTCTGCTCCTGTAAACACAAGGGTAGGCTGAGTGTAGGAAACTAGGAGGAGCAGCTGAGGTGGAACTCTCGGTACTGCAATTAAAGTAAAAGTGCTTTGACGATATCACAACACAATATTGATGTCAATACTTATCTTTGTACTGAGGAGCACATCGGTGCAAAGCCGTATGTATCAAAGCTAACATAGGCAAAGCTGTAGTGACTTGCCCACTATGAAAATGAAACAATGTTGGTCGGTCGTCTGCTTGTGTTCAACTGCGGTAGAAGTCGTGCGGCGCTCGTGGAGCTGCACAGCATTAGCTAGAGGGTGCTGTGGTCGGCGAAGATCTTCCGCCTGCATAGTGCCAACCCAAGAACTTTCACCTACTCCATTTCATCGTAGCTATAGATACCACACACTGTCTAAAGTGTTTAAACAATATTCCACACACCTCAACCGAATTCCATCCAAATGACTGATAAACTGAGTCTCCTTTCTGCCAATTTCTGTGAGGGAGGTTGGAAGAAGAGGAGGTTTACCAGAGGGGGAGAGGTTAATTAGTTGATCAATTTAATTAGGTAGTCAACGAAACTGATAAGAGCAAGAGGGGCTATCCAATAACTCAGACCTGAAAGTGTACCTGTAGCAGTGAGAGGTGGGAGTTCCTGATGGGGGAGGGGAGAGCGAGGGGGCGGGATGCAATAGATTAAGTGCCTGTCAATCAATAGGATGGATCCCTGGCCAGCCACTGTGGCCGAGTGGTTCAAGGTGCTTCAGTCTGGAACCATGCGGCTGCTACGGTCGCAGGTTCGAATCCTGCCATGGAAATGGATGTGTGTGATGTCCTTAGTTAGTTAGGCTTCCTTAGTTATAATAAGTCTAGGGGACTGATAACCTCAGAAGTTTAGTTTCATAGAGCTTAGAACCATTTGAACCATTTGAAGGATCATTTTAGCAGAACAATAGGTTAAGTACCTGTCAGTCAAAGGAGAGCAATAGGTTTGCCCCTGAATGCATATCTGCCCCTGATGTAGGCAACCTGCAGTAACAAAATGGACCAGCTCTCTCTTTGGTCTACTACTTGTGATCCTTTTACTTTGTTCTGAACTGGGGACCACCTTAGTTGATTGCCACGTGCCGACCTGCAAAATTCGAACATTCTCGGTGCTGTCAGAACGTGTTGACAAATCAACTGCAGTTTTGAGTTGTTCACACCTACAGACAGGAGACCCAATCAATAGATTTCGAAAGCGAGCTGCCTGCTGTTGTGCCTGACTAGGTAGTTACTGGTAGTGATTTCAACGAACTGCACGCAGGTATTGACATTTCCTGCATCACAAACAGTGCCCATATTGAGCACCTCTAATGTGGGTTAAAGAATTAGAGCGGTGCCCTACCCACTGATGTGGATGTCTTGTATTTTATTGTGCAGTCGTCTTCTGGAAGTCCAGAAGTAGTTGTGGATAACCGTGTATATACTGATAGTTCAAAACTACATGTAAAACACAGATATAGGACAAGTAAATTTTATGTTTACGTATGAAACATAATTAAGAAGTGACGTATTTTATATGTTTCTTAATTGTCATCGTCAGTACCAACGATTTCTGCACTATATGTATATATACAGTGAGAAACTATAGACGTTGAACGTCTGTACGTGTTGAATTATCTACAAGTTATCCGTTATATGCATCTGTGTGATGGTTCAATTCTCTCTCGTCTGCGAGCTGCTTAGAATGCCACAATTAGTGAGGGGTGCTCCGTGGCCCTGTCTGTCTCATTTCCTGTACCGTGAAGTGGCCAAAAGCTAGACATCTGCTGGATAACTTGCGCCGTGCACGCAGTTTGCTGCGTGTTTCGATCCGGCGACAAGTTCGACCCATCAATGGATTTTCCTCCGTTTTTAGACATAGCCTGAATTGTTTGTCTCTCTTGCCTGTCCTTTGTTTTAACTGCAAGATTTTGTTGTGCTGATAACAGAAAATTGTTTGTTTAGGATTCTTGTTGTAGCATCTCCACTTCCACCTACCGTCACAGTTGGTGTATACACTTCTGCTGCCGAACTGCACCTGCCCTACAGTGCGGTGGCCGTCCACACACACCGGAATCCCCATCACTCCCACCATCCCCTCCCCAACTATGCCAGCTATGCAGACACCGGCAGAAGTACTGTGTGCGCACTCTAAGTGCAGGACAGACGTAGTTATGCACCTAAACGCGTCATTAACGCAACAAGCTACGAAGATCCGTCATACTCACAGCAAGGAGAAAGGTAATGAGACACAGACACTGCAGGCACAGCTCATTCTGCCGCTGGAACGAGCGGAATCGGTAGTCTCAATTAAGATTCTTGCTGGAGCCCGGGTGGCTGAGTCGTCCATGTCTAGGGACTTCCTCAGAACGAACAACATACAACGTTCTTCTTAAATCCTCGACGGACGTCGCAAGTTTATATGTAGTGCATATCAGGAATTTTCTGAACAACTGGTAACCAGAGGCCGAGTATTGTCTTTTCATTGCCTCTAAAAACTTCAGCGAAACAGGATGACAGCTAGTGAGTATTTTGTTTGACTTTCGTGTTTGCCTGAGAGGTACCTGTGTTACTAAGCATCCAAAATCACAACTTACAACTTGTCTCTCATTTGAGGCATACACAAAAGACATGAGTTATCGGCTAGTAACACAAATTTGCCGTTAGTGTAATCGCGTTTGGCAGATAAATATGTTCTTTAGTAGAATGAGACTTTCACTCTGCAGCGGTGTGTGCTCTACCACTTGCCCGCGAAAGGCAAAAGTCCCAAGTTCGAGTCTCGGCCCGGCACAGAGTTTTAATCTGCCGGGAAGTTTCATGTTCGTTTGTGTGTAGTTTAGTCAAAACGTCCCACGGGTGTGGTATCGTTCGATCAGTAACAAGCAGAAAACGTGCTAGGTTTGTCAATTGTTGACAGAGTCACAGGAGAGCCCTATCGGATTTAGCTTGCGTAGATATGGCAGCTAAGACGTCTAAAGGATTAATGAATGGGTTAAATAAGTTGCATAGATGAAATGAGATGAAATATCGCGAGGCTAGATCCTCCCGTCTGGTAGACCTGTCGCTTGGTGCGAGTCTTTTGAGTTGACGCCACTTCGTCGACCTGCGTATCAATGGGGACGATATGATGACGATGATAATGAAGACAACAGAACACCCAGTCCCTGAGTGGAGAAAATCTGCAACCCAACCTGAAATCGAACCTGTTTCCCTATGCAAGAGCATTCTGTCGCGCTGACTACAGAGCTATCGAGGGGGATAGTTGCATATATCATTTTCGGCTTTCAGTAAGGACAATAACTTGCCATAAAACAGTCGACCCAAAATCTTAGGATGATGGTTTGTAACGTAGTAAAGAAGGATAAATAGTCGAATCAAAGTGGAAATTGTGCTGTTGATATTTACAAACCACATTTGTGGTTCTAAGACTTGTTGCGTGTAACAACGGCGACGATGTTCCTCCAGCAAATTTGGAAAATATGGATATGTTTATCTAGTAAGCTTTCAATCGGAAGGGCTTTTCCCATTAAAACAGTAACAACTACCGCTAATTCATTGTCCATTGCACTCACAGCCTACTTCATGTTCCTTCAGATTATTCAGGTTTGTTAGCAAAATTAATCTACCATCGACGAGCAAAATATTTTTAGAATTTGACGATATATTTTTGAACATCACTCGCGAGCAGAGAGATCGTTTATCCATCAAAGTCCACTGACAAGCCAAAACAATATGACCACTGCCCATCGCGACGTTGGATGCCGCCTGTATGTACACTCCTGGAAATTGAAATAAGAACACCGTGAATTCATTGTCCCAGGAAGGGGAAACTTTATTGACACATTCCTGGGGTCAGATACATCACATGATCACACTGACAGAACCACAGGCACACAGACACAGGCAACAGAGCATGCACAATGTCGGCACTAGTACAGTGTATATCCACCTTTCGCAGCAATGCAGGCTGCTATTCTCCCATGGAGACGATCGTAGAGATGCTGGATATAGTCCTGTGGAACGGCTTGCCATGCCATTTC
Organism: Schistocerca nitens; assembly: GCF_023898315.1. Classification (NCBI taxonomy): domain Eukaryota; kingdom Metazoa; phylum Arthropoda; class Insecta; order Orthoptera; family Acrididae; genus Schistocerca; species Schistocerca nitens. Next base: position 682,698,921 of record NC_064619.1, on the reverse strand, counting down.
CACCTGGCGCCTCAGTTGGACCAGCGTTCGTGCTGGACGTGCAGACCGCGTGAGACGACGCTTCATCCAGTCCCAAACATGCTCAATGTGGGACAGATCCGGAGATCTTGCTGGCCAGGGTAGTTGACTTACACCTTCTAGAGCACGTTGGGTGGCACGGGATACATGCGGACGTGCATTGTCCTGTTGGAACAGCAAGTTCCCTTGCCGGTCTAGGAATGGTAGAACGATGGGTTCGATGACGGTTTGGATGTACCGTGCACTATTCAGTGTCCCCTCGACGATCACCAGTGGTGTACGGCCAGTGTAGGAGATCGCCCCCCACACCATGATGCCGGGTGTTGGCCCTGTGTGCCTCGGTCGTATGCAGTCCTGATTGTGGCGCTCACCTGCACGGCGCCAAACACGCATACGACCATCATTGGCACCAAGCCAGAAGCGACTCTCATCGCTGAAGACGACACGTCTCCATTCGTCCCTCCATTCACGCCTGTCGCGACACCACTAGAGGCGGGCTGCACGATGTTGAGGCGTGAGCGGAAGACGGCCTAACGGTGTGCGGGACCGTAGCCCAGCTTCATGGAGACGGTTGCGAATGGTCCTCGCCGATACCCCAGGAGCAACAGTGTCCCTAATTTGCTGGGAAGTGGCGGTGCGGTCCCCTACGGCACTGCGTAGGATCCTACGGTCTTGGCGTGCATCCGTGCGTCGCTGCGGTCCGGTCCCAGGTCGACGGGCACGTGCACCTTCCGCCGACCACTGACGACAACATCGATGTACTGTGGAGACCTCACGCCCCACGTGTTGAGCAATTCGGCGGTACGTCCACCCGGCCTCCCGCATGCCCACTATACGCCCTCGCTCAAAGTCCGTCAGCTGCACATACGGTTCACGTCCACGCTGTCGCGGCATGCTACCAGTGTTAAAGACTGCGATGGAGCTCCGTATGCCACGGCAAACTGGCTGACACTGACGGCGGCGGTGCACAAATGCTGCGCAGCTAGCGCCATTCGACGGCCAACACCGCGGTTCCTGGTGTGTCCGCTGTGCCGTGCGTGTGATCATTGCTTGTACAGCCCTCTCGCAGTGTCCGGAGCAAGTATGGTGGGTCTGACACACCGGTGTCAATGTGTTCTTTTTTCCATTTCCAGGAGTGTATGTATGTGAGCGGATCAGGCACGGATGAGGATCACCGTAGTGAAATGGGGAAGTGCCTTGAGATAAGCCACTTGGACCAAGGGCAGAGCCTGTGAACGAGTATCTTGAAAACTGCGAAACTGGTCGAATGTTCACTTCCTACTGTCGGGAGCATCTACAGAAAGAGGTAGGACAATGAAACTACATCTAGGTGCTAAATCGTTGGATGTCTCCAACTCCTTACAGAATGTGGGGTTCGGAGGCTTGTCTGCTCTGTAAAGTAGGACCGATGGTGATCTGTGGCCTCTCTGCCGGATGAACATAATGCTGATGCAAGCACAAGTGTTTTGGGACCACACCGTTCATCGTAAATTGTTGAACATGGAGTTCTGCAGCAAATCACCCCTACGTGTTCAGATGTTGACCTAACAATGTCGTCAGGTACGATTACAGTGAACACGGGACTATCGGGATTCGGTCGTCGATCAATGGAAACGTGTCGGTTCTTTGGGTGAATCTGGCATCCAATACTTCATTTGGTTCTAACGGTTCCACCACACACAACTTCCGCTTGGGAGAGTCAGTCGTAACGTTAATTCGGAGCGATCTCCCGGTACTTTTGCGTACACAAACTTGTGGATCGAACCTTAGTAGAATTGATCGCAGATTAATTTATTTGTGATAGACTCCCCTTGTGATAGTCCTAGCCCAGCAACAGCTTCACCTAACTGTAATATCTTTTCATCAAGCTCCACAGCATGCTGCCGAAGGTCGATGTTAGCACAATACTGATGTACAAAATCCAGAATCATGTCATAGCTATGATTTACATGTAGCACAATTTCTACACATTGGTTGAAATGAAACGCACCCAAATAGAAATCTGTGTCCACTGATGCCAACGGCTTGTCTGTCACTCCACATAATCCTTATGTGGTGGGTTGCACTACCCAAATAATGGTTCAAATGGCTCTGAGCACTATGGGACAACATCTGAGGTCATCAGTCCCCTAGAACTTAGAACTACTTAAACCTAACTAACCTAAGGACATCACACACATCCATGCCCGAGGCAGGATTCGAACCTGCGACCGTAGCAGTCGCGCGGTTCCGGACTGAAGCGCCTAGAACCGCTCGGCCATCACGGCTGGCGGTTGCACTACTTCTAATTTACCAGATCCCTACTGGCAGCGACATATGTGCCGCTGTGTCTAATACCATCCTACTGTTCTTCTACCCCACTACTCATCTCATCTCACAATCTACGCCAGTATATGCTTATGTAGAATATAACTGGACTGGGAATGCAGCAGGTAGATTCTCGATTATCCCTTTCGTTTAACGCTCGTTTTTTCCCTGGTCCACTACCGCTTGAAACCACTGCTACCATTATATTTAAGTCTGCCCTTACTTCTACTGTTTGCCGCCCGGGATTAGCCGAGCGGTGTAAGGCGCAACAGTTATGGACTGTGCGGCTGGTCTCGGCGGAGATTCTAGTCCTTCCTCGGCCATGGGTGTGTGTGTTTGTCGTTAGGATAATTTAGGTTAGGTAGTGTGTAAGCTTAGGAGCTGATGACCTTAGCAGTTAAGTCCCATAAGATTTCACACACATTTGAACATTTAAACTTCTACTATTTCCTGACTGGTGACACTGCCTTTGCACATGTGCCATCGGCCCACACTCATATTACCTTGTATAAGCTTTAAATGCTCCCAGTCAACCGTGAAATCTGGTCGACATGTCAATTTCCTCGCATTCTAGTACCAACTTAACAGATGCGTACAAATCAACAGGACCTTCTACATTCACTGTTCTTGTCACTTCTGGAGGGAACTCCCTTAAAAGCACATATAAAAAAGGGTTGGCTGTCATACTTCACTAAAAACTCAAAAGAAGTCGTTAATATTTAAGCTCATTAAACGAATTTAATTTAAACCCTCACATTTCCTATTGTTGCAGTCTTCAGTGCGAAGAAGGGTTCAATTCATCTTCTCATGCTATTCCATTCTTTGCGGATAGCTCCACCTCTGCACAATTACCACATCTATTTGAGATAACTTAAATTGGTCAAACCTTTGTGTCGCTGTAGAATTCCCCATGCCCTGGTCCCCTCCCAAGGTTTCGCTTTATTAACAAATTAATTAATACGTAGATACACAGCATGAGGTCGATCAGTCTATTCTTAGTTTCACTAGCGTTGTGCAACAAATATCGTTTCTTGCTGATTCGATTCAGTACCTGTTCATTTGTTACCTAATGTATCCATGTAATTTTTAGCTTTCTTCTTGCGGAGAAAATAGCAAAAGTTTCTGGTCTCTTATTCTCGCTGTTGTTTATCATCCAAATTTTCCTTCCATATGAAGCTACATTGTAGACAAAGGCTTTATGAAATTGGAGTTTCTATGAGACGTTAATACCTTTTCCTATCTCATAAAAGTCTTAGTGTTATTGGTCATCTGCATTTCGTATCGTTAACTTCTCCCATTGTCAGTTATTTTGCTGTCCAATTAGCAAAACGTGTCTATTACTTTTACTGTCTCATTTTCTAATCTAATTCCCTATGCGTCACCGGACTTAATTTATTTACACTCCATTACCATTATTCCATTTTGATGATGATCAACTTATAATCTCTTTCCAAGTCGCCATCTATTCCATTCAAATGATCTTCCAGGTACATTGTCATCTCTGACAAAATTGCAATCCTCAAAGCTTTTGATTTTCCTCGCAGAATAGTTTATTAAATTGTGACACTAGGCTTATGCGCGAATCGTGATTCGTGTGTATCAAAAGTTCGCTTCTTCCAGCAGACAAATTACACAAATCAAAAATAGTTTTGCATCACCCCAGTTCCCAGAACTTCTGAAGATAGACGTTGACTGTGGATATTGAATCACAGACACAGTCCATTTGACTGTTCAGAGATGTCCCTAAACCCGCCCAAAGACTTAAACAACCATGCATGAGCAGCGCCTATTAGACGGAGGGGGTCCGACAGCCGATCAGTTCCAGTCATTCCACCAGGAAGCAGGCACACGCCTCGTGTTGTCTGTACTTCAACCACGCCTAGACGGTCAATACAGCGGTACGATATCGTACGCATTGTTACATTGTGCCAGGAAGGCCTCTCAACAATGGAAGTGTCCAGGCGTCTCAGAGTGAACCAAAGTGATGTTGTTCGGACATGGAGGAGACACAGAGAAACAGGAAATGTCGATGCCATGTCTCGCTCAGGCCACCCAAGGGCTAATACTGCAGTGGATGACCGCTACCTACGGATTATAGCTCGGAGGAACCCTGACAGCAAAGCCACCGTGTTGAATAATGCTATTCGTGCAGTCACAGGACGTCGTGTTACGACTCAAACTGTGCGCAATAGGCTGCACGATGCGAAACTACATTCCCGACGTCCATGGCCAGGTCCATCTTTGCAACCACGACACCATGCAGCGCGCTACAGATGGGCCCAACAACACGCCGAATCGATCGCTCAACATGCTGAGTCGCCCGCTCAGGATTGGCATCACGTTCTCTTCACCGATAAGTGCCGATATGCCTTCGACCAGACAGTCGTCGGAGATGTGTTCTGAGGCAACCCGGTCGGACTGAACGCCTCGGACACACTGACCAGTGAGTGCAGCAAAATGGAGGTTCCCTGCTGCTTTGGGGTCGCATTATGTGGGGCCGACGTACGCCGTTGGTGGTGGTAGTGGAAGGTGCTCGTAACGGCTGTACGATACGTGAATGCCAAGCTCCGACCAACAGTGCAACCATATCGGCAGCATATTGGCGAGATATGCTCATCTTGTGAATGACTTCTTCCAGGATAACGACATCGCTCGACTAGAGTGGCCAGCATGTTCTCCAGACATGAACCCTATCGAACATACCTGCAATGGATTGAAAAGCGCTGTTTATGGACGTCGTGACCCACTACCCACTCTGAGAGATCCACGCCTAATCGCCGTTGAGGAGTGGGACAGTCTGGACCAACAGGGCCTTGATGAACTTGTGGATAGTATGCCACGACGAATGCAGCCACGCACCAATGCAGGAGGACTGGGTATTAGAAGTACCGGTGTGTACAGCAACCTGGACCACCACCTCTGAAGGTCGCGCTGTATGGTGGTGCAACATGCATTGTGTGGTTTTCATGAGCAATAAAAAGGACGGAAATGATGTTTACGTTGATCTCTATTCAAATTTTCTGTTCAGGTTCCGGAATTCTCTGAACCGAGGTGACGCAAAACTTTTTTCGATGTGTGTAATATTACATACCATGCAACGAGCACGATAACACTCCTTGCAACTGTTACTGATTTGTAACTCTTTCTTCTTTTTCGGTGTTGAAGCCATAATAAAGTAATCGTAATACTAGAGTTACACATCTCAGGAAAAAAAAAAATAGAAGCTTATGTTAAGGCTAAAGGATCTGAACTAGTGGTCTACGCGAGCTATTTGTTCTTTACTTTCAACACATGAACAGGAAAATAAAGACAGAGACACAATCGCCGCAGCGGAAGTTAAGAATGTGACTGTGGAAGTAACAGTGGTGCAGAGATTACCGTAGACGCGCTAAAAGTTGCCTGATGGTCCCCAGGTTTCGATAGTCGGATGTAGGCCCGATTCGGAGCACTTCACATTGATTGCTTTCCGTTCACGATGTTGCTAGCGTCGGGGTTCCTTCAAAAGTGGCCATCACTGCGTTGCATTCCAACAACTCTAGTTTAATTTACGTTCTTCGCTACAAGTAAGTACCACATTTCAAGATGATTTTCCAGTAATGCGCATTCCCGAATCTAAGTTAGATTCGTGTGAAATTTGTACCTTAGGAGACAACAGCTCATTGGCATGAGGTGCGCTGAGCAACAAACACGTCAGTATTTCACCTGTCATGTGCGCTCTTCAGACAGAGGCTAGAGATATGTTGATGCTTTCTTGCTGCTATTCGATAGAACAAAAGATGAGGTCGAACAACTACTAAGAGTATTCAGTTCTTTCCACAAAAAACATGAAATTCACAATAGAACATGAGGACAACAAAAGTATAAACTTCCTGGATCTTAAAATCACCATTCACAAACAAAAGCATAATTTCAACTTACACATAAAACACACATACACAGACATAACGCTGGTAAACTTATCGTGCCATCCCACCACACAGAAACACGCTGCGTTTAGGTCCATGCTACACAGAGTACACTGTCTTGATTTAGAGGAAAACACTCTCAAGAATGAGATAGATACAACTGACAATTTAGACAGACAGATACACAAAAGTAAGACAACGAATTGTCCTCACTGTGAAAGAAGAGAAAATATTCGCCAGTACCCCACACGTGGGCCCCGTATCACAAAAAACCGCTAACCCTGTCGAAGAAACAAATGTAACAGTTGCATTAACAGTTGCATTCTCAACTACACTCCTGGAAATGGAAAAAAGAACACATCGACACCGGTGTGTCAGACCCACCATACTTGCACCGGACACTGCGAGAGGGCTGTACAAGCAATGATCACACGCACGGCACAGCGGACACACCAGGAACCGCGGTGTTGGCCGTCGAATGGCGCTAGCTGCGCAGCATTTGTGCACTGCCGCCGTCAGTGTCAGCCAGTTTGCCGTGGCATACGGAGCTCCATCGCAGTCTTTAACACTGGTAGCATGCCGCGACAGCGTGGACGTGAACCGTATGTGCAGTTGACGGACTTTGAGCGAGGGCGTATAGTGGGCATGCGGGAGGCCGGGTGGACGTACCGCCGAATTGCTCAACACGTGGGGCGTGAGGTCTCCACAGTACATCGATGTTGTCGCCAGTGGTCGGCCGAAGGTGCACGTGCCCGTCGACCTGGGACCGGACCGCAGCGACGCACGGATGCACGCCAAGACCGTAGGATCCTACGCAGTGCCGTAGGGGACCGCACCGCCACTTCCCAGCAAATTAGGGACACTGTTGCTCCTGGGGTATCGGCGAGGACCATTCGCAACCGTCTCCATGAAGCTGGGCTACGGTCCCGCACACCGTTAGGCCGTCTTCCGCTCACGCCCCAACATCGTGCAGCCCGCCTCCAGTGGTGTCGCGACAGGCGTGAATGGAGGGACGAATGGAGACGTGTCGTCTTCAGCGATGAGAGTCGCTTCTGGCTTGGTGCCAATGATGGTCGTATGCGTGTTTGGCGCCGTGCAGGTGAGCGCCACAATCAGGACTGCATACGACCGAGGCACACAGGGCCAACACCCGGCATCATGGTGTGGGGAGCGATCTCCTACACTGGCCGTGCACCACTGGTGATCGTCGAGGGGACACTGAATAGTGCACGGTACATCCAAACCGTCATCGAACCCATCGTTCTACCATTTCTAGACCGGCAAGGGAACTTGCTGTTCCAACAGGACAATGCACGTCCGCATGTATCCCGTGCCACCCAACGTGCTCTAGAAGGTGTAAGTCAACTACCCTGGCCAGCAAGATCTCCGGATCTGTCCCCCATTGAGCATGTTTGGGACTGGATGAAGCGTCGTCTCACGCGGTCTGCACGTCCAGCACGAACGCTGGTCCAACTGAGGCGCCAGGTGGAAATGGCATGGCAAGCCGTTCCACAGGACTACATCCAGCATCTCTACGATCGTCTCCATGGGAGAATAGCAGCCTGCATTGCTGCGAAAAGTGGATATACACTGAACTAGTGCCGACATTGTGCATGCTCTGTTGCCTGTGTCTATGTGCCTGTGGTTCTGTCAGTGTGATCATGTGATGTATCTGACCCCAGGAATGTGTCAATAAAGTTTCCCCTTCCTGGGACAATGAATTCACGGTGTTCTTATTTCAATTTCCAGGAGTGTAATAACAATGTAGGAAAAATACTCGTCCATAAAATAAAATCGCCGGCCAGGGAGGCTGGCTCTGAGCACTATGGCACTTAACTGCTGAGGTCATCAGTCCCCTAGAACTTAAAACTACTTAAACCTAACTAACCTAAGGACATCACACACATCCATGTCCGAGACAGGATTCGGACCTGCGATCTTAGCGGTCGCGCAGTCCCAGATTGTAGCGCCTAGAACCGCTCGGCCACCCTGTCCGGCCGTCATGACAGTCTCATTAATTTCTGCCGGCCGGGATGGCCGAGCGGTTCTAGGCGCTACAGTCTGGAAACGCGCGACCGCTACGGTCGCAGGTTCGAATCCTGCCTCGGGCATGGATGTGAGTGATGTCCTTAGGTTAGTTAGGTTTAAGTAGTTCTTAGCTCTAGGGGACTGATGACCTCAGAAGTTAAGTCCCATAGTGCTCAGAGTCGTTTGAACCAACCATACATACAAAACAGCGGAGTGTACAAAGTAATATATCCCAGTTGTCCTGCCAACTATGTAGAGAAAAGAGGCAGAAATTTCAAATCCCGTTTTCAAGATCATTTAAATGCTTTCAGGCTCAACCACTTCGCAAAATGAGTCATTGCACAACATGTGTTGGAAACGAAACATGTCATCAACAGTCTAGAAAACAATTTGTTAGCACTACATAATGAAGCCAATCGTAAGACATTAAATCTGTTAGAATACCAGGAGGCATACCTCCACAAAATCAAAAAACCAGAATCTATGTTAAATGAACAAACATATTTCGCAAGCCACAGTTATTTCAGTAATTTTAAAGATTCTAAAGTTATTTCCTGCATATGTCAATTGTTTAATAATTATATCTTTAGCACTATGAATAAATTCATATATGACCAAACCATGTACAAAAACATCTGTGAATTTTTTACGATAATCTGTATGGAAATGTGCCTCTTGAATGAAGTAATATGTACGAAACCGAAGGAGAAAAGCATGTACGCTGGTGTTAAAAATTTAGAAACGCCTCTCTTGGGTTATGTGGTAAGTTTACCATTTCGAACGTATTTTCCGAGTTTGACTTACGAAATTCATAACCTAACATCGAACCTCTTCGTGACAGGAATATGTATTTGACCTCATTGGAAGGAAAAAAATAAAGCAAGTACTAAGACAAATTACATCTGATGATGGACCCAGAGGGACCGAAATGCATCGTGTTCTTAATAAAACACGAAAAGTTGTGACTGAAGAGGTTTTTTAATTCATACCTCCAGTGTACTGAATACAGTCACGTTTGAAGCTGTGAAATATGGATAAGGTACATTATATATGTAGATTGTGGACAGTTGGGAATGTGAGTCTCACGGGAAGCGTGCAAGGGTTAAGTCCCTGCAGTTGCGCTATTCATCTGTGCCATCGGTGGCTCAGATGGATAGAGCGTCTGCCATGTAAGCAGGAGATCCCGGGTTTGAGTCCCGGTCGGGGCACACATTTTCAGCTGTCCACATCGAGGTATGTCAACAACACCAGTTGGCAGCTGAGGGTTTCAGTTAGTCATCATTTATTCCACGGAAAAGCTGCACGGTCATAAACAGTATTCTGTTCTTTCGAGAACAGATACTGTATTCATATAAATATGGATAAAATAAATTAAATAATTTATTTCTGCACATCGGTTCGTCCCTTGGGCAGGCCCTTACATGCCAACTCCGCAACGGTGGCAGGCGTACTAATGTCAAAAATTTATACAGTCTGGAAACTTTTTTCAATTTCTTATTTTGTAATTTGTCTTTCTTGGACAACTTGAGGACTAACGGTCCTTGAGCCTTACAAATCGGAAATCCGTCCCTATGTTTTGGAAAGAAAGGCCAAAAGTCCCTGCGCGAAGGGGGCACGTCGCTACGGTTGCCAACTATGCCAGCAGGTGCCTCGCGGCGGTTAGTGGGGTTGCAGGGGGCGGCTCCGTCCCACAGGTGGCGCCACGCGGGGAGGAATGCGTCCCGAGCCCACAATGAGGCGCGGCGCAGGTGGCCGTATTATGCGCAGCTGTCGCGCCGACAATACGCGTGTTTCTGTTAATTAGAGGGCTTTCGCCGCACAATGCGCGCCCTGCCGCCTGCGACGCTTCCTCGGCGCCCGCCCCCGCCGCGCCCCCGGCCCTCGCCCCCATCGCCGCCTCGGTCGTAATAAAGCCGTCCCTGGCCGCACGCCGGCTGTCGCCTCCGCTGCCAGCGAGGCGTCGAGAGGAGGGGAGGGGAGGTTTCTCCAGCAAGTGGCTGCTAGTGGCTGCCAGCCCGCGCGCCTCCTATTCAGCATCGTCCGCACCAGCAGCCTGTATACACTGAGGAGCCAAAATAATATGCCCACCTGCTTAATGCCTAGTTGGTCCATGTTTCGAACCCAATACGTCACCGATTCAGCGTATCATGGATTAGACAGTTTGTTGGTAGGCTTGTGGATGTATGTTGGAAGGTCTCTGTTGGATTCCTTTCATGTTAATTTCTTAAAACTGTTGTCATTTATGGCATACATTCCACTTCTAAATTTACTGTGGTGTTTCTAAGTATCTGGGAGGAGACTGAGCAGTGGAACGTGTTACTTTTACACATAAACGATCTGTCACACTACTACACTTTAAAACACAGTTTATATGTAATTCATGTCAAACAGTCTCATACGGAGCCGGCCGAGGTGGCTCAGTGGTTCTAGGCGCTGCAGCCTGGAACCGCGCGACCGCTACGGCCGCAGGTTCGAATCCTGCCTCGGGCATGGATGTGTGTGATGTCCTTAGGTTAGTTAGGTTTAAGTAGTTCTAAGTCCTAGGGGACATGACCTCAGCAGTTGAATCCCATAGTGCTCAGAGCCATTTGAACCATTTTTTCTCATACGGAACCTACATCCGCTTTCTTTTATATACTGTATATGATAAGATACTGTCATCCCCCTTCCCTTCTGTGTGAAAGAATGAATGTGCAATGTATTTCTAGTTGTATGCTTGATGGTAGCAGACAAGCGGCGAGCGTCTGAAGTGGTAAGATCTCCTGCTAAGCGCGTCTCTGCTAAGTCCGTAGGGCAATGGATTTCTTAAGTTCAACCTAACTAAAAATTTAATCACCTTGATTTCAGGTTTAGATCTGAAATATATAATGTTATCTTAAATTGCAACGCAGTGTAATTCGAGTGTGAAGTTCAGAATATCTTCCGGTAGTTGCTTTGTCACTACTTTTTGAGTAAAGTGGAACCACGTGTGGATGATCCGTAACTCTAACTAAGATCATCAATCTTAAATGCGAATGTGCGTGAGATTATAACGTCTCGTCTTGACAATATTTTTCAATATAGGAACTTTTCTTTATGTTCAACCCACGTGAGGTGTACTTTGTGAGACCAGTGCCACGTGCTTATACAATTGTTTGACCCATCAGGTTAATAGTAAGACGATAGTAACCAGTTCGAGGTTTTTCTTTTGTAATTTGTGTTTCGATGTAATTTATTTTAATTATCAAAATTATTGTGGAATTACGCTCTTTGTGTAAACCAAGTTGACCACGTGAAGCATGTAGTGTAATCATCAAAGTAGCGCTCAGCTATTCTTTTTGGGAAGATTTCACAGAGAGTTAGTGTGAATTTAGTATGGCAGTGTGTGGTAATTTCATGACGGACAGGATTGCGCTACGGACGTAACCTCTTTGGGTGAAAATTGAATCGGTTGGTTGCGGTTAATTTCTTCTTGGATATGTTTCAACGTTCTTTGTGTGTTATTTTATGAATGCAGTGTAGTATGTAGTCTCCTAATCTTGGCTCCCTATTTGATGTGTTCCATAAGATTAAAAAAATCACATTTTCACAATCCTAAATAAGGCACCAGTTTAGTTATGAATCAATTTTAATATGCTGAAATTTTAACGGAACAATGATCAATGTTAAAATAAATGTCCAAATATAAACTGATTTATTTCTTTTTATTTAAATTGTCTTTATATATATATATATATATATATATATATATATATATATATATATATATATATATATATATCACCAGTTATCGTAAGATGACTACTAAAAGATTATAATTAATGTTAGTCTGGTTGGGAATTTGCTAAGCTAGACTGGATACCTGGTGAAACAGTGGCTCAGTAATGAAAGGTTAACTTCCCCAGAAAGCTCACAGCTTTCAACCCGCTTTTATTGTCTTGAATACCAGCACCGCTTTCAGAACAAATTAATGTATCAACATTACAATGTCACACCAGACGTCCACCCACAAGTCAAAATGTCTTTTACGAATGTGTACGAAATCCTGTGGGACTTAACTGCCAAGGTCATCAGTCCCTAAGCTTACGTCTACATCTACATACATACTCCGCAATCCACCATACGGTGCGTGGCGGAGGGGTACCTCGTACCACAAGTAGCATCTTCTCTCCCTGTTCCACTTCCAAACACAACGAGGGAAAAATGACTGCCTACATGCTTCTGCACGAGCCCTAATCTCTCTTATCCTATCTTTGTGGTCTTTCCGCGAAATGTAAGTTGGCGGCAGTAAAACTGTACTGCAGTCAGCCTCAAATGGTGGTTCTCTAAATTTCCTCAGTAGCGATTCACGAAAAGAACGCCTCTAGAGACTCCCACCCGAGTTCCTGAAGCATTTCCGTAACACTCGCGTGATGATCAAACCTACCAGTAACAAATCTAGCAGCCTGCCTCGGAATTGCTTCTATGTCCTCCCTCAATACGACCTGATAGGGACCCCAAACGCTCGAGCAGTACTCAAGAATAGGTCGTATTAGTGTTTTATAAGCGGTGTCCTTTACAGATGAACCAGATCTTCCCAAAATTCTACCAATGAACCGATCCACCTTCCCCACAACTGCCATTACATGCTTGTCCCACTTCATGTCGCTCTGCAATGATACGCCCAAATATTTAATCGACGTGACTGTGTCAAGCGCTACACTACTAATGGAGTATTCAAACATTACAGGATTCTTTTTCCTATTCATGTGCATTAATTTACATTTATCTATATTTATAGTTAGCTGCCATTCTTTTCACCAATCACAAATCCTGTCCAAGTCATCTTGTATCCTCACTCAACGACGACACCTTCCCGTACACCACAGCATCATCAGCAAACAGCCGCACATTGCTATCCACCCTATCCAGAAGATCATTTATGTAGATGGAAAACAACAGCGGACCTACCACACTTCCCTGGGGCACTCCAGATGATATCCTCACCTCCGATAAACACTCACCATGACAACGTACTGGGTTCTATTACTTAAGAAGTCTTCCCGCCACTCACATACTTGTGAACCAATCCCATATGCTCTTACCTTACTTAAGAGTCTGCAGTGGGGCCTCGAGTCAAACGCTTTCCGGAAGTCAAGGAATATGGCATCCGTCTGATACCCTTCATCCATGGTTCGCAAAATATCATGTGAAAAAAAGGGTGAGTTGCGTTTCGCAGAAGCGATGGTTTCTAAAGCCGTGCTGATGCAGGGACAGCAACTTCTCTGTCTCAAGGAAATTCACTATATTCGAACTGAGAATATGTTCGAGAATCCTGCAACAAACCGATGTTAAGTATATTGGTCTGTAATTTTGAGGGTCCGTCCTTCTACCCTTCTTATATACGGGCGTCACCTGCGCTTTTTTCCAGTCGCTCGGGACTTTACGTTGGGCAAGAGATTCGCGATAAATGCAACCTAAGTAAGGGGCCAATGCAGTAGAGTACTCTCTGTAAAACCGAACTCAAATCCCATCAGGACCTGGCGATTAACCTAAATTATCCAAAGGACAAACACACACACCCATGCCCGAGGGAGGACTCGAACCTCCGCCGGGACCAGCAGCACAGTCCATGATTGCAGCGCCTTAGACCGCTCGGCTAATCCCGCGCGGCCCCACAAGTCACTTAATTTCCTTAAACAGCGGGCCGCTGGCTGGTGTGTGCGGTGATGGCGCCTGATAGTGACCCAAATGGGTTCCATTATACTGACACTGAGTGAATTTCGTCGCCAGGACTACCATCCTGCTCAAGCCACAGTAGCACGAAGCACAAGGGGGTGCAGGTGATCCACAGCTGTAAGCGTGACTGCGATTACTGCCACAGGTCGAATGTGAGCGCAGCGCATTGTCTCCTGTGGTATAATATCGCTTCCACCAGCCTCTGGCCCGGCGTAGTGCCCATTTCAAATGCCGTTCGCTTGAATGTCGGCATTTGTGGAGTCGACCATCGACCTGGTGTAGCAAAATAATGATTCATGCGACGAGCCGAGACGTTTCCATTGATATACTGTCCAATCTAGACGATCTCTTTTTAACAGAGGAAGATCGCACTGCAGTTCCTTCTCTAAATCCTCGCACAAACGAAAAAATGGCTGACATCGAAATAAGTGTCCAAGGAATAGAAAAGCAACTGGAATGACTCAACAGAGGAAAGTCCACTGGACCTGACGGGATACCAATTCGATGCTGCACAGAGTAAGCGAAAGAACTTGCCTCCTTCTAATAGCCGTGTGCAGCAAGTCTCTAGAGGAACGGAAGGTTCCAAATGATCGGAAAAGAGCACAGGTTGTTCCAATTTGCAAGAAGGGTCGTCGAGCAGATGCGCTAAACTATAGGCCTATATCTCTGACATCGATCTGTTGTAGAATTTTAGAACATGTTTTTTGCTTGCGTATTATGTCATTTCTGGAAACCCAGAATCTACTCTGTAGGAATCAACATGGATTCCGGAAACAGCGATCGTGTGAGACCCAATTCGCTTCATTTGTTCGTGAGACCCAGAAAATATTAGATACAGGCTCCCAGGTAGATGCCATTTTCCTTGACTTCCGGAAGGCGCTCGATACAGTTCCTCACTGTCGCTGATAAAGAAAGCAAGGGCCTACGGAATATCAGACCTGCTGTGTGGCTGGATTGAAGAATTTTTAGCAAACAGAACACAGCATGTTGCTCTCAATGGAGAGACGTCTACAGACGTTAAGGTAAGCTCTGGCGTGCCGCAGGGGAGTGTTATGGGACCATTCCTTTTCACAATATATCTAAATGACCTACTAGATAGTGTCGGAAGTTCCATTCGGCTTTTCGTGTATGATGCTATAGTGTACAGAGAAGTTGCAGCATTAGGAAATTCCAGCGAAATGCAGAAATATCTGCAGCGGATAGGCACTTGGTGCAGGGAGTGGCAACTGACCCTTAACATAGACAAATGTAATGTATTGCGAATACATAGAAAGAAGGATCGTAATTTGTATGATTATATGATAGCGGAACAAACACTGGTAGCAGTTACTTCTGTAAAATATCTGGGAGTATGCGAGCGGAACGATTTGAAGTGGAATGATCATATAAAATTAATTGTTGGTAAGGCGGGTGCCAGGTTGAGATTCATTGGGAGAGTCCTTAGAAAATGTAGTCCATCAACAAAGGAGGTGGCTTACAAAACACTCGTTCGACCTATACTTGAGTATTGCTCATCAGTGTGGGATCCGTAAGAGGTCCGGTTGACAGAGGAGATAGAGAAGATCCAAAGAAGAGCGGCGCGTTTCGTCACAGGGTTATTTGGTAAGCGTGATAGCGTTAAGGAGATGTTTAGCAAACTCTGCAAGAGAGGCGCGCTGCATCGCGGTGTAGTTTGCTGTCCAGGTTTCGAGAGGGTGCGTTTCAGATGAGGCATCGAATATATTGCTTCCCTCTACTTATAACTCCCGAGGAGATCACTAATGTAAAATTAGAGAGATTCGAGCGCGCACGGAGGCTTTCCGGCAGTCGTTCATTCCGCGAACCATACGCGACTGGAACAGGAAAGGGAGATAGTGACAGTGGCACGTTAAGTGCCCTGCGCCACACACCATTGGGTGGCTTGCGGAGTATAAATATAGATGTAGATATAGAACTTGTGGCCACTGCAATCGTAATTGACGATGTGTATGGGCCAACATGTGAAGACGTAAAGGTCATCTGCTGCGCCGGCCGAAGTGGCCGTGCGGTTAAAGGCGCTGCAGTCTGGAACCGCAAGACCGCTACGGTCGCAGGTTCGAATCCTGCCTCGGGCATGGATGTTTGTGATGTCCTTAGGTTAGTTAGGTTTAACTAGTTCTAAGTTCTAGGGGACTAATGACCTCAGCAGTTGAGTCCCATAGTGCTCAGAGCCATTTGAACCATCATCTGCTGCGGAGTCCCATTTTCAACAACGTTCGAGGAATGGTGTGATCCGAAACACTTACGCCAACGCCAGCATTGAGTTCTTTCGGCAGGGGTGTCGCAAGTCACCACCTATCCTAGAACTTTACAGATCAGGTGCGCATCCAAATCCCACGTTCTGTGAAAAGTCGTGGACGTCAAACCACTTATCGCCCAGTGGTAGATTCGCTGTTTTTCGAGACGTTCGTCACAAGCTCTGGGTGATAATAACGTCGCCTTTGCCACAGTAGCTTACCTCAATGGATTTGCATATTTGCGGCCCGTGCCGTCCCTGGAATGGTTCCCTATCCTCCTTTGATCCACTCACATACCTCCGCTACTGTGTCACGCTCCCGTAACGCCACCAGCCGACATCCATCCTCGCGGTGGACAATGGTCATAATGCTTTGGCTTTTCAGTGTACATATAATACAGATTCTTCCACGGTTTTAATGTTAGAAATTTCATGACTGCACCAACAGCGCCGCCTACAAATAAACGGAAACCTAAAGTTCATTACTGTAACATTTAGGTACTGTAGTGAATCGACAGAAGCCAGCAATTAAGTGACACCAACAATTAAATTCAATCCAACACAAACGGTTATGAGATTAAAGGATTGATGCATGAAGGAAACAGACTACTTAGATGATTAAAATATGAAAAAAATTTATTTACTTCAATTGTTGTTGTTGTGGTATTTAGTCCAGAGACTGGTTTGATGCAGATCTCCATGCAGTTCTGTCCCGTGCAATCCTCTTCATCTCCGAATAACTACTGCAACCAACATCCTTCTGAATCTGCTGAGGGTATTCGTCTCTTGGTCTCCCTCTACGAATTTTACCCTCCACACTTCCCTTCAGTACTAAATTGGTGATCCCGTGATGCCTCAGAATCTGTCCTACCAAAAGACCCCTCCTTCTGCTCAAGTTGTGCCACAAATTCCTCTTTTCCCTAATTCTATTCAGTACCTCCTCATTCATTAGTTACGTGACCTACCCGTCTAATCTTCAGCATTCTTCTGTAGCACCACATTTCGAAAGCTTCTATTCTCTTCTTGCCTAATCTAGTTATCGTCCATGTTTCACTTCATACATGGCTACACTCCATACGAATGCTTTCAGAAAGGCTTCCTGACACTTAAATCTATACTCGATGTTAACAAATTTCTCATCTTCAGAAACGCTTTCATTGACATAGCCAAACTACATTGTATATCCTCCCAACTTCGACAGTCATCAGTCGTTTTGCTTCCCTCCTTTAAGTGTCTCATTTCCTAATGTAATTACCTCAGCATCACTTGATTTAATTAGACTACATCCCATTATCCTCATTTTGCTTTTGTTGATGTTCATCTTCTATCCCTCTTTCAAGACACTGTCCATTCCGTTCAGTTGCTCTTCCAAGTTCTTTGCTGTGCCTGACAGAATTGCAATGTCGTCGGCAAACCTCAAAGTTTTTATTTCTTCTCCGTGGATTTTAATTCCTACTCTGAAGTTTTCTTTCGTATCCTTTACTGCTTGTTCAATACGCAGATTGAATCATATCGTTAATAGGCTACAACCCTGTCTCACTCCAATTCTAACCACTAGCACCCTATCATGCCCCTCTACTCTCGTAACTGCCATCAGTTTTCTGTACAAATTGTAAATAGCCTTTCGCTCCCTGTATTTTACCCCTGCCACATTTAGAATTTGAAAGAGAGTACTCCAGTTAACATTGTCAAAAGCTTGCTCTAAGTCTACAAATGCTAGAAACGTAGGTTTGCATTTCCTTAATGTATCTTCTAATATAAGTCGTAGGGTCAGTATTGCCTCGTGTGTTACAACATTTCTACGGGATCCAAACTGATCTTCCCCGACGCAGACTTCTACCAGTTTCTCCATTCATCTGTAAAGCATTCGTGTTAGTATTTTGCAACCATGACTTATTAAACTGATAGTCCGGTAATTTTCACAATTGTCAACATGTGCTTTCTTGGAATTATTATATTCCTCTTGAAGTATGAGGGTATTTGGCCTGTCTCATACATCTGCTCACCAAATAGTAGAGTTTTGTCATGGCTGGCACTCCCAAGGCTATCAGTATCTCTAATGGAATGTTTTCTACACCTGTGGCCTTGTTTCGACTTAGGTCTTTCAGTGTGCTGTCAAATTCTTCGCGCAGTGCATATCTCCCATCTCATCTTCATCTACGTCCTCCTCCATTTCCATGCTTCTGCCTTTAAGTACATCGCCCTTGTATAGACACTCTGTATACTCCTTCCACCTTTCTGCTTTCCCTTCTTTGCTTAGCACTGGTCTTCCATCTGAGCTCTTGATATTCATACAGGTGGTACTCTTTTCTCCAAAGGTCTCTTTAAGTTTCCTGTAGGCAGTATCTGTCTTACCCCTAGTGATATATGCCTCTACACCCTTACATTTCCTCTCTAGACATCCCTGCTTAGCCATTTTGCACATCCTATAAATCTCATTTTTGAGACGTTTATATTCCTTTTCGCCTGCTTCATTTACTGCATTTTTATATTTTCTCCTTTCATCAATTAAGTTCAATACCTCTTCTGTTACTGTAGTATCGTTTACATAAACCAAAACAAAATTACAAATCTCAGTGCCCATTTGACTGGGCGTACTCACTATTCAATTCTTAAGGGAATGGAGGGCCAGGGGGAGGGTGCGAATGACCTCACCATTATTCGTGATCGTTCGTCGTGTGCTACTGTCGGCGGCAGGCGCTGCGTCGGTACGGCGCGTCGCCTCGGATTGCCCTCATCGGCAATCGTAGCCTTGCAGCGAGGCCCAGGTACAGTGTCCAAGTTCTCTGCCTGTTTTGGGTTGCGTAGGCAAAGCTGCGATTCATGGTGACGGATGTTAGCTGTGTATGGAAGAGTTCCCATCACGTTTGCTTCCGCACTGTCTCAGCGGCTGGCTTTTCTCACTCCTACTCCAACTCTCCCCTCGTGGCGTTTTCATTGACGGACTCGATTTGCAATGCCGCGGAATTATTGATCGCCACTTAATGACGACGTCTTGAGTGGGCTCGTGTGTGTCTCCGGAACTGGCGTCTTTCTCACGATTTCACCAACGTTGGTGGCACAGTCTCTGACGTTTTTCTTCATTCCGAAGTTGTGAGAGCAACACTTATTCATTGCCACTGTCCCTGTGTAAGCCCTGGACAGACTCATGAAGGTACTTCGTCTGCTGCCTTCCGTAATTTCTAAGCGATATCCACATTGCGCAGAAAATATTTTCTTTTAAGAAGGCTGACTTCTTTTACTCAACTCTCTGTGCGAATTTTTTTCGTTTTGGGCACGCTCCTGCAATTCCGTATGGGGTGCTGGAATTGTGAACAGGTTCTCGCTTTCTAAGCCAGGTAAAAAGACTGATGGTAGGCCAGAAGAACTCACAACCTTCTGGGTGCGAACGTTTCTCTTTTCCGCCAATCTCTTCGCAGCGTGTCCATTCTTAAGTGAGGTGAGGGCGTCCTCCCACCTACCGTCTGTGTCGTTGCAGAATAGCTTCAGTGTCCGCTTCTCGAGTTCTCTAGGCCCTGGGCGAAGGTATCACATTACTTTTCAGTAATCGCTGGACGGCCAAAACCGCAGCCCACCCCGAGACTGAATGCGACCTCGTGATGTAGCGGCTACGTGACGCGGTAAGGAAACTACACTGTCCAGAAGAATTAAAGGGTGACTTTTTTTTACAAATCCTTTTTCTTCCATTGCGATGGGGCTCAAAGGTGCCTACAACCTATCTCTGCAATGGTGCAAAAGCGTGGCACCCTGCGACATTACTGTCTGGCTTGGCGAAGCTTCGAACTGCAAGGTGTTGACGCATGCGAAAATAAAGGTAGAGCCCAGAAGCTGATCTGATGTGCAGCGTGGGGTAAAGATGCAAGCAGGCAACCAGTTCGACATCCCTCAGCTTCCGTGTGCCCACAGCCAGGCGTCAGAAGAGCGGTGAAGCGCCGCACAGCTGGAAGCGTCTAGGTATCGGACAAGCGTTATATCTATGCAGGCACATTTTGAAAGTCCTCGAGAAAGGCGTTTGGGTGGCACCGACTGTGTTACAGAAATGGTGGATCTTACAGAGCCCTTGCCATTTCATTCATGCACATGTCATTGTCAACCACCCCCTACCCTCCCTCCCCCCTTCCACCCATCCCCGGAATTATCACGTCACAGGAGGGCGTGAAACAGGAGGGCCTGAAAAGCGGTAGTCCTTATTTAAAGCAAAGGGGGTTGCAGATAAAATCTAAAAGAGCCAAAACGAGCTGTAGACTAGTAATGAATCGAGCCCTACCGCGCCAAAAGCAGGAAGGTGGTTGAGCGGCAGCGGGTGAGGCAGTACTGACCGCTGTGCAATGCGAAAGATAATGGTCGAAGCAGAAGAAATGAATTACAATTTGTGCTGCTGCCGAGACTCGAACCCTGTTCGTGATGTGATGTACAAGCAGTGTTTGGAGGTAGTACCTGGCTGACACTTGCTGTTGCATGGGGCAATCAAGCAGATTATGGTGGCCTTGAAGCATTTCCAGATGCTAACATTTTGGAAATGAATTACAATTTGTGCTGCTGCCGAGACTCGAACCCTGTTCTTCGAGTCCCGGCCGCAGCACAAACTGTAATTCATTTCTTCTGCTTCGAACATTATCATAGATGAAAATGAGACTTAAATGCCTCGGGGCATTAATTATAATGCGAAAGATGTTTACATGTGCCATCAGAGGCGATGGGACGCTATAGAGGCCGCGTATATTGGTACCGGCTGTACATTTGCTAAACTACTTAAAAAAAAAGACATGTAAAAGATTGAGTCCCGTTTATCAAGGTACTGAAAGTGAACAATTAAAAGGCAAAAAACGAATGTTACAATAACGTGCTTTCGTCTAATGTCTCTGAACGGCCCCTAGAGGTTTCGCCCTGTATACTAGAGCGAAAATTGCAATCGCGCTACACTCCACAGTGGTCAGAACAAATTCAGTGGAGTTGCACCTCACAATGTCCCTATATAACAGTTGAATCGACCGTGGCGGTGTCAGTAGTCTCAAACGTCGTCAAGATCAACGTCTCTTTACTCACCGCACTGCGAACTGTCTTTTCCGACCGTGAAACGTGTGCAAATGAACGCCCACAAGGGAGGAGATGGTTTCGCTGACGCCCATTATGGCACCCACTGAAGCCTTTTCGTGTCACTTATGAGCGGTGGTGTGTCTTGAACGTCTTGTTCGGCAACCCGTAGGAAAACCACGTGATCTGAATGCTGGGCGTCGCGGTTCTGATCTCTGCCACAGAGGCGTCAAGAGAAGGGGTGACATGTGGGTAAAGGGGGAAGGGGGCGGGTGATGACCTTGCCATCACGTGTCGCGTCCACAGCGGGACTGGGCAGATTGTACTGAAATTTTATGACGTCATTAACCCACCTCACAACTCACATGAACTTCTGAGCTCTGCCCTCCTTTTGCATTTGTCTACACTTTGCTGTTGGAAGCATCGCCGAGTCCACCGGTGACGTCCCAGGACGCCAAGCTTTTGTGCTATTACAGAGGAGGGTTGTAGGCATCTTTGAAGTAAATTTCGTACCTCCAAATCGCAGTGATAAAAATGAACAGATTCCAAACAAAATGACCCTTTAATACTTTTACGCAGCATATATACGCACAGCAGACCAGCGTCAGGATATACACTCCTGGAAATGGAAATAAGAACACCGTGAATTCATTGTCCCAGGAAGGGGAAACCTTATTGCCACATTCCTGGGGTCAGATACATCACATGATCACACTGACAGAACCACAGGCACATAGACACAGGCAACAGAGCATGCACAATGTCGGCTCCAGTACAGTGTATATCCACCTTTCGCAGCAATGCAGGCTGCTATTCTCCCATGGAGACGATCGTAGAGATGCTGGATGTAGTCCTGTGGAACGGCTTGCCATGCCATTTCCACTTGGCGCCTCAGTTGGAGCAGCGTTCGTGCTGGACGTGCAGACCGCGTGAGACGACGCTTCATCCAGTCCCAAACATGCTCAATGGGGGACAGATCCGGAGATCTTGCTGGCCAGGGTAGTTGACTTACACCTTCTAGAGCACGTTGGGTGGCACGGGATACATGCGGACGTGCATTGTCCTGTTGGAACAGCAAGTTCCCTTGCCGGTCTAGGAATGGTAGAACGATGGGTTCGATGACGGTTTGGATGTACCGTGCACTATTCAGTGTCCCCTCGACGATCACCAGTGGTGTACGGCCAGTGTAGGAGATCGCTCCCCACACCATGATGCCGGGTGTTGGCCCTGTATGCCTCGGTCGTATGCAGTCCTGATTGTGGCGCTCACCTGCACGGCGCCAAACACGCATACGACCGTCATTGGCACCAAAGCAGAAGCGACTCTCATCGCTGAAGACGACACGTCTCCATTCGTCCCTCCATTCACGCCTGTCGCGACACCACTGGAGGCGGGCTGCACGATGTTGGGGCGTGAGCGGAAGACGGCCTAACGGGTTTGCGGGACCGTAGCCCAGCTTCATGGAGACGGTTGCGAATGGTCCTCGCCGATACCCCAGGAGCAACAGTGTCCCTAATTTGCTGGGAAGTGGCGGTGCGGTCCCCTACGGCACTGCGTAGGATCCTACGGTCTTGGCGTGCATCCGTGCGTCGCTGCGGTCCGGTCCCAGGTCGACGGGCACGTGCACCTTCCGCCGACCACTGGCGACAACATCGATGTACTGTGGAGACCTCACGCCCCACGTGTTGAGCAATTCGGCGGTACGTCCACCCGGGCTCCCGCATGCCCACTATACGCCCTCGCTCAAAGTCCGTCAACTGCACATACGGTTCACGTCCACGCTGTCGCGGCATGCTACCAGTGTTAAAGACTGCGATGGAGCTCCGTATGCCACGGCAAACTGGCTGACACTGACGGCGGCGGTGCACAAATGCTGCGCAGCTAGCGCCATTCGACGGCCAACACCGCGGTTCCTGGTGTGTCCGCTGTGCCGTGCGTGTGATCATTGCTTGTACAGCCCTCTCGCAGTTTCCGGAGCAAGTATGGTGGGACTGACACACCGGTGTCAATGTGTTCTTTTTTCCATTTCCAGGGGTGTATATTACCCGTCTCTCCCTATAGCTTACCCGTATTTTTCTCAGAATTTCGAACATCTTGCATAATCATTTTACACTGCCGAACGTTTTTTCCATGTTGACAAAGCTTATAAATGTGTCTCGATTTTTCTTCAGTCTTGCTTCCATTATCAACCGCGACGTCAGAATTGCCTCTGTGCTGAGTTTCCCTTACCTAATCCAAAGTGACTGTCATGTAACTGATCCTCAAATTTCTTTTCCATTCCTCTGCATATTATTCTCGTAAGTAACTTTGAGGCATGAGCTGTTAAGCTGATTGTTCGATAATTCTCGCAATTGTCAGCTCTTCCAGTCTTCGGAATTCTGTCGGTGATATTTTTCCGAAAGACAGTTGGTATGTCGCCAGACTCATACATTCTACACACCAACGTGAATAGCCCTTTTGTTGCCACTTCCCCCACTTATTTTAAAAGTCCTGAGGGACTGTAATCTATACCTTCTGCCTTATTTGATCTTAGCTCATCCTAAGAACTCTTAAATTCTGATTCTAATACTGTATCCCCTCTCTCTTCTAAATCGACTACTGTTTCTTCTTCTATCATATCAGACAACGTTTTCGTACAGGATTTCAGTGTACTCTTTCCGACCATCCGCTCGCTCCTCTGCACTTAACATGGAAGTCGCGTTGCCCTCTTAATGTAACCAAAGGTTGTTTTGACTTCCCTATATGCTGAGTCGGTCCTTCTGACGATCATTTCTTTTTCGATTTCTTCACATTTTTCTTACTGAAATTTCGTCTTAGCTTCCCTGCACTTTCTATTTATTTCATTCCTCAGCGACTTACACTTCTGTATTCCTGAATTTTTCTGAACATTTTTGTACTTCCTCCTTTCATTGATAGTATTTCTTCTGTTACCCTTCGTTTTTCACAGTTACCTTCTTTGTACATATGTTTTTCTTTCCAACTTCGGTGATTGCCCTTTTTAGATTTCCAATCCTCTTCAACTGTACAGCCATCTAAGCTATTCCTTATCCATAGCCTTAGAGAACTTCAAGCGTATTTCGTTATTCCTTAGTACTTCTGTATCCCACTTCTTGACTAATCTCTCAAACTTCAGCCTACTCTTCATCACTGTTACATTGTGATCTGAGTCTGTATCCGCTCCTGGGGACGCCTTACAATCCAGTATCTGATTTCGGAATCTCTGTCTTGCCATGATGCAATCGAACTGAAATCTTCACGTGTCACCCGGTCTTTTCCAAGTATACCTCCTCTTCTTGTGATTCTTGAACAGACTATTCGCTATTACGAGTTGAAACTCATTACAGAACTTAATTAGTCTTTCTCCTCTTTCATTGCTTGCCCCAAAGCCATATTCTCTTGTAACCTTTTCTTCTGCTCTTTCCCCTACAACTGCATTCGAGTTCCCCATGACTAATATATTTTCATCTGCTTTTATGTACTGCACTACCCTTGCAGTATCCTCATATACCGTACTTTCTCTCTCTCTTCATCTTAAGCTTCCGACGCCGCATGTATAGCGGCACTATCGTTATCGGTGTTGGTTTGCTGTCGATTCTGATAATAACAATCCTATCACTGAACTGTTCACAGTTACACACTTTTTGGCTGACCTTCCTATTCGTAACGAATCGTTCTTTCGATATATGTTACCCTATACTCATCTGACCAGAAATCCTTGTTTCCTTTCCATTTCACTACACTAACCCCTACTACATCTAGACTGAGTTTTTGCATTTCCGTTTTCAGATTTTCAAGCTTCCCTACCACGTTAAAGCTTCTGACATTCCAAGCCCCGACTTGTAGAACGTTATCCATTTGTTGATGATTCAATCTTTTTCTCATGGTCACCTCCCCCTTGGCCGTCCCTTCCCAGAGATCCGAATGAGGGACTATTCCGGAATCTTTTGTTGCCAATGCAGTGATCATCATGACACTTCTTCAGTTACAGGCCACATGATCTGTGGGTACACGTTGGGAGGTTCCTACCCCATTCTGTGGCATCTAGTAGCCAGGCCTATTAGATAAGTGGCCTGCCAAGCGAGTGCAATTATTATTCGTACATCAGAAATATTTTCATGAATATCATACCCACTGCAACCATGCTTGAAATATGAGCCCTAGTGCCTTTCAGTTAAGTTATAATTTATACTCGTCCCTACTTTTTAATGCAACGGAATGGATAACGCATCTGACTAAGAGCTATTGTACATTTCTGTTGGACTCACTCCACCCTTGCAAGGCCACATTTCCTTCCGGTCGTATATATTTTATCTAAAGCTTGGACAGCCCAGCAATAAAATGGAGGTTATGTTAAAATACCTCAACAAAATGGCTACCCACAACTCAATAATCAAGACCACTATTTGTCTCGTAGATCTCCTCTTTTATTATAATAAATTCTTTCATGCTAATGTCACGAAATTTCAGCGCGTAGCGTTGAGCAGTTGGAGGTGAGCCGCCAGCAGCGGTGGATGTGGGGAGAGAGATGGCAGAGTTTTGAGAGGTTACTATCAGCGGACGATCTGGACGTGTATCCGTCAGAAAAAGGAAATTTGTAACACTGGGTGTCATGAACTGAACATCAGTAGTTAGTCCCCTCAATAGTTAGAATCTTTTATTTAGCTGGCAGAATTGGCGATCGCTGTGTTGCAGTAGTTCGAGTAACGAAGACTTTTGTGAGGTGAGTGATTCTTGAAAGGTATAGGTTATTGTTAGTCAGGGCCATTCTTTTGTGGGGATTATTGAAAGTCAGATTGCGTTGCGCTAAAAATATTGTGTGTCAGTTTAGTGATGATCAGAATATGTAAAGAGAGAACTATCTGAGTACGTTCTGTTTTGCTCAGCAGTTTGAAAATCAAATAATGTAAGAGTTTTTCCAGCACTGTCATTCTTTACATACATACAAAGGGGAAGTCTCACGATGAGTGGCGTCACAAGGCGTTCAGCAGTGAACGGCGTTTCTGCACTACCCCAGATGACCAATGTCGGCAAGCACTGCGGTGACCTGCAGAGAAGTACAATTCTTCCAGCGTTTTGGAGACCGTATGTTCTAACCCAAAGAAACCAAGCAACGTAAATTTAGCTACGGGACTTCAGATCGACCGATCAGGAAATGAATTTTGCTATATACTTCCTAGTATCTTTCTCTTACAGGGTCAATGATGCTAATTACCAGAGTGGGCGGGTTAGCTTGCTGGAACGCACATTGAGAAAAAGTTTCATGAAATAATTTGACAACAAATTTACAGTCATTCACAAACTGGAACGTGGTCTTCAATTTCAAAAAACATTTAACACCTGCAGAATCGTAACACTATGGTTCCGTAAGAAGAAATTGTTTCTCATTATATTAATTACCATTATTCACTTGGATTATGCTGACTGAGGAACGCAACACGTTTGATCATGCTCTCACGCACAAATATTCACACATTCACAGAAAAACTGCAAGCAAAATTCAGCATTTTGTAGTAAAGTCGGAGTCCTCATAACCAGCCTACGACTCACAGCAAAAAAGGACCTGAAACTTAATTTCGGGTCCGCAGCTCGTGGTCTAGTGACTAGGTTTGATTCCCGGCCGGGTTGGACATTTTCTCTGCCCGGGGACTGGGTGTTTGTGTTGTACTCATCGTTTCCCCATCATTCGTAAAAGTGTGTACGGATTGGGAATTTGTACGGGCGCTGATGACCGCGCAGTTGAGCGCCCCACAAACCAAACATCAACATCGTCATCACTTAATCTGGGTGACGATGCATGAGGTGAATCGTGACCCCATCGAGAACAGAGCCAGCCCCATCTGAATCAAGGTAATCAATAATAATAAAACCTGTAATAAGACAAATGTCTTTAAAATTTACAGAAAATTTCTGATAGAGAAATACTGGACTAACTCCCATCGAATATCACCAAGTGGTGCATCCTACTCACTAGACACCAGCACCGCAACTGATAACTCAATATAAGATTCAATCTGCCCTCAACTGTGTACACATAGACAGAAAAGAAACTGAGAATAGGTGAACTCACCAACCGACAAGACAATTTCTCAGTGGTAACCAGGTGTATGCTCCAGCCAGATGATACGAGAATCAACGCCTGATTCCTTTATTGAAAATTTTCCAACGGTTCAACGCCTAAAATCTGAACAACTGCTTGGCTTGCACGTGGTTCTGAGGGAAACAATCGCTGGTCCGTACATTTAAGAAAACCTGGGTGGATAAACCCACCACCACTCGCACTACAAGCCAACATTGACAAAGTAAACTCAATGGCCATTCCCAGACCATGTTATGAAGCTCAGCCAAGGAAGTCCACCTGAATGTACCAACGTGCATTTGTCTGCTATTATGCCAACATTCATACAAACTAGCAAATACCCATGTTCAGGGAAGGTGGTTAGGGCTACATCGCGTGCTTAATATTGTTGTGGTCTTCAGTCCTGAGACTGGTTTGATGCAGCTCTCCATGCTACTCTATCCTGTGCAAGCTTCTTCATCTCCAAGTACGTACTGCAGCCTACATCCTTCTGAATCTGCTTAATGTATTCATCTCTTGGTCTCCCTCTACGATTTTTACCCTCCACACTGCCCTCCAGTACTAAATTGGTGATCCCTTGATGCCTCAGAACATGTCCTACCAACCGATCCCTTCTTCTAGTCTAGTTGTGCTACAAACTCCTCTTCTCCCCAATCCTATTCAATACCTCCTCATTAGTTATGTGATCTACCCATCTAATCTTCAGCATTCTTCTGTAGCACCACATTCAGAAAGCTTCTATTCTCTTCTTGTCCAAACTGTTTATCGTCCATGTTTCACTTCCATACATGGCTACACTCCATGGGAATACTTTCAGAAACGACTTCCTGACTCTTAAATCTATACTCGATGTTAACAAATTTCTCTTTTTCAGAAACGCTTTCCTTGCCATTGCCAGCCTACATTTTATATCCCCTCTACTTCGACCATCATCAGTTATTTTGCTCCCCAAATAGCAAAACTCCTTTACTACCTTAAGTGTCTCATTTCCTAATCTAATTCCCTCAATATCACCCGACTTAATTCGACTACATTCCATTATCCTCGTTTTGCTTTTGTTGATGTTCATCTTATATCCTCCCTTCAAGACACTTTCCATTCCGTTCAACTGCTCTTCCAAGTCCTTTTTTTGTCTCTGACAGAATTACAATGTCATCGGCAAACCTTAAAGTTTTTATTTCTTCTCCATGAATTTTAATACCTACTCCGAACTTT
The DNA here is from genome assembly GCF_023898315.1 of Schistocerca nitens. Classification (NCBI taxonomy): domain Eukaryota; kingdom Metazoa; phylum Arthropoda; class Insecta; order Orthoptera; family Acrididae; genus Schistocerca; species Schistocerca nitens. The sequence continues at coordinate 682,670,387 of NC_064619.1, read as the reverse complement.
TCTTTTGTTTCCTTTACTGCTTGCTCAATATACAGATTGAATAGCATCGGGGAGAGGCTAAAATCCTGTCTCACTCCCTTCCCAACCACTGCTCCCCTTTCATGTCCCTCGACTCTTGTAACTGGCATCTGCTTTCTGTACAAATTGTAAATAGCCATTCGCTCCCTGTATTTTACCCCTGCCAGCTTTAGAATTTGAAAGAGAGTATTCGAGTCAACATTGTGTCAAAAGCTTTCTCCAAGTCTACAAATGCTAGAAACGTAGGTTTGCCTTTTCTTAGTCTAGCTTCTAAGATAAGTCGTAGGGTCAGTATTGCCTCACGTGTTCCCATATTTCTACGGAATCCAAACTGATCTTCCCCGAGGTGCGTGCTTAATATCAAACGCCATAAAAATGAAAACAAAAAATTAAAAATTTTTAAATCAGCATGATGTCTGGCATGGTAAAAAAATGAGAAGACACGGACAGAAAAAGAACTACAATGTCACATGAATGGTGTTTTGACTTCCACCTTTCACTTGAAATTACTGGCGGAGAATCTTATTTCTATGCAGTTATTATGGGTAGAAATAAGAAAATGTGTCGAAGTAGCTCATGCTTAATACTAGCGGCTGCCAAGAATCGATGATCAGGACGCTAATTTTCTCTGACGTGGCATGCGGCCTGATCCTCACTTAAGCAGCTTATGATAGGACTTTCTGTTTGTGGGGCATTCCATCATGCTGCAACACGAGTCCTCTCAATTACTACTGTTTCAGCATCAGCTTCAGGCAAGCTGTTGCTACACACTAGCGGATGGCCAACACCTAATAAGACGAAGTGAGCTGTGTCGGCTCGTTTCCCGAGCTGTTATATCATTGCTTACGCGATCTGCTTTGCTGCCACGCCACCGGGTTGCGATTTGGTCGTCTTGTAGACGGCTTTTTGGTTGGAGGAAGTCGGAGGCAGGCTGTTGACGGACTATCAGGGTTTGCGAGTGACCGTCAGCTGATGTGGGCGTTGCGTACAAGCTGATTTTCTCTGGAAACTGCCCGTCCTGGTTTATTTCTGGGTGAGGTACCTCTGTTTGTGGATCTTGGCACCTGTGCTCCTGTTCTGGACTTGCTTCCGCTAGTCTGCTGTTCTCCATCACTCCATACTCTTCTACATTTGCCCTCTCTGTGTGAACCCCCTTATGTATGATGTGTTTGAGTTATATAAACTGTGTTTTCCTTTTATTGCAATTTGCTCAGCGTTTCGGTGATCTAGCCATTAGTGCTTGGTTGTAAAATTAATTTGGCTGTAATATTTCCTAGGGCATATATTAGTGACCACTGACAGCGAATCTTGAGCCTGACCTTCAAGGTGACAAAATTCTTGCTTGCTTGCTTGTAATATCAGGGATGGTCGTGACAAGCAAACGCCAGCGGTCCGATGACTGTTGTCTGGTTTTGTGTGCTCACTTTAGGTCTTGGTGAGATCCAGCACTTTTACTGTTGTATATTTTATTGCTACTGTGATTCTGTGCTTAGCTATTAGCGCTTAACCATTTCTTCTTCTTTTTAAGCTCACTTAAGTGCATTCGTTTTCTTATGAGGTCTTGTTAACAGTTTGCTGTTTAATCAAGTTAATCCCTGTGGTTGGTCATTACCGTTACAAGATTAAACGGTTAATATGGTTTAATTACGTAGTCATTATTACAGTAAGATTTTGATCGGTGTCTGGGGTGGGATTTGCATTTGGTATCCTTGTGTCGTGCCTTGGAAATTTACTTATTTGATTCTCAGTCACACCGAGCTGTTGGTCCCTGCGTATTACCCACTACCCGCCGATTCACCGTGCGTGTCTAGTCTACGTCTGCAGAGTACGTCTGTGCTGTGTGGTGTTCCGCCTCCAGTGTTGCGGTAGCCACTGAGGCGGCTCTGCCTCCTCGCTCACCACGACGTGTCTCTGTAAGTGATGTTCTTAATCTTATCGCATTCGGACTGACGTTTAAATCAAGGCGTCCGCTACCCTGCTTCATCCTAGCCCAGCCTCGCCTCCTCCAGCCCGACCTTGTCCTACTGCTGCTTGATTTAAAGATCTTTAAAACCTTAACTGCGCATTGCTGTAAATTATAGAATTGTTACTGTCTAAAGGGCATTCCAAATCTCTGTTGTAATGCTGGACCTGTAAATTTTAAAAGACTATCAAATGTTGAACTTGTAACATTTTGAATGTTGTTACTTTCCAGTTTGAAAAGGTGGTAAACTGCTAGCTACAAAAGCACCAAGTTATTTGGATGGTAATCCTGAACTGGTAGATTGCTTTCTAAATAAGGATCAAATGGCTCTCAGCACTATGGGACTTAACATCTGAGGTCATCAGTCCCCTAGAACATAGAACTACTTAAACCTAACTAACCTAAGTACATCACACACATCCAAGCCCGAGGCAGGATTCGAACCTGCGACCGTAGCTGTCGCGCGGTTCCAGACTGAAGCGCCTAGAACCGTTCGGCTACCTTGGCCGGCTAAATAAGGATCACCTTCCATGTTTCAAGTAAACTTCCCAATGAATGATTTACAAATTGTTATGGTAATGCTCTTCCTGTAATTCTAGTGAAGATTTGCCTGGTTGAAATCTCACGGATGCCTAAAGGGTTTTCGAGCTGTAGTTTTATGAATATTATACTTGTTACTTTTTGGCCGATTAAAACTGTGTGCCGGACCGATACTCGAACTCAGGACCTTTGACTTTCGCGGGCAAGTGCTCTACCAACTGAGATACCCAAGCACGACCCACGCCCCTTCCTCACAACTTTAATTCCGCCAGTACCTCGCCTCCTACCTTCCAAACTTCACAGAAGCTCTCCTGTGAACCTGCCAGGAAGTTTCATATCAGCGCACACTCCGCTGTATAGTGAATATTTCATTCTAGAAACATCCCCCAAGCTGTGGCTAAGCCATGTCTCCGCAATATCCTTTCTTTCAGGAGTGCTAGTTCTGCAAGTTTCGCAGGAGAGCTTCTGTAAAGTTTGGAAGGTAGAAGGCGAAGTACTGACGGAATTAAAGCTGTGAGTACTGGGCGTGAGTCTTGCCTGGGTAGCTCAGTTGGTAGAGCACTTGCCCGTGAAAGGCAAAGATCCTGAGTTCGAGTCTCGGTCCAGCACACAATTTTAATCTGCCAGGGAGTTTCGTATCAGCGCACACTCCGCTGTAGAGTGAATATTTCAGTCTGCCTTCGTCAGTGACACAGTGCGGACCGTGTTGCCTGCCGGCCGCGCTGTGGTGCGCGCGCATGTTTGTTTACGCCGGAGCAGCTTCGCGTGTGCGGTGTTGTGAGTCTAGCACGAGATGGCACACTCGTACAGAAAAACGACTTTGAAGTTCAGTTTTGCGAACGACTACACACGACCAAAGGCACACGAGATTGAACGTTTCTTAAGAGAAGGTGTAAACATCGATCCACATGAAATCGTGGGATACAATTTATCGATCGTTTCAAGCGTCGTCTGTGTCAAGCTTGTTGAGGAGGCTGCTTGCGAATGACTTCTACTACGATCACCGAACGGGTATCGTTTCTGTCATGCCGACGGGAATGTTGGTGCGGTTACGGTCGATCACGCGGGAATGGTGATCCGCACTATACGAGTCTTCGAACTTCCGTTTGAGGTCCCGTCTGAACTTCTTACCGGCGCCTTTCGACCATACGGTACAGTTCTATCCCATGTGGCCGCAAAATGGACGAGTTTTACCACGTACCCCGTTTTAAATGGGGCGAGACAAATACGGATAGAACTGCGAAAGCACGTCCCCTCTTATTTGTACATAGGAGGTTGTCGAGCGATTATAATCTATGATGGGCAACCTCGCGCTTGCTCGGGGTGCGGGAAAGAAGGTCACGTCCGCTCGGAATGCCTCCAGCGACGTTTAGTGCAAACCCCACGGGATGACGTTCAGGCGGCCTGGGAGACCTGCGTTCGCCGCCAACGAGCATACTCCTTGGTTCTCCAGTGGTGGATCAAATGCGCAAAACCAACGTTACGGAGAACGTTGATACGATACGGGCAGGACAAATCGCAGTGGTACCGCACGACGGCTGACTTTTATTTTGACAGCCCTGAGGGAGATGATGACCCAACAACCCTCACCGGAAAGGCACACGGCCATGCGCAGGATAAAAGCCAAATTATTACAGCTGACGAGACTATGAATGGAAGGTATAATGGTCCGGGCGAGATTGGCGGACACAGTTGCTGCCGAAACCCCCTCCATGCACCACGTAGTACGTGAACGCCAACGACGACGCAGGACATTGATCAGGGAACTAATCTCTGAAACTGGCCAGCAAGTTGTGAACCAGCGTGATATTGCGCATGTGTTTACTGACTGTTTCCGTCAGTTATATGGACCTATACAAGTGAACCACGAAACACTACATGATGTCATCTCGGAAATGCCAGATAGACGACCACCACTGGATGCAGAGACTTTCATCACAGCTATAACAGAGGACGAGCTGACAGTTGCAATTGCCAGGGGCGCTCCGAACAAGTCCCCAGGACAGGACGGCTTCACAATTTAATTTTACCGCGCTTTTGCATACCTCATGGGACGGACCTGGATTCAGATGTACAACGAACTCCTGTTACCGCAGACTGAGATACCTGCCGAATTCACGGAGGGTATCATCATCCCAATACCCAAACCACGCGGCCAGGAGATTATAGACCACTCACTCTCTTGAACTGCGACTATAAGACTTTCGCGCTCATCCTTGCGGTCTTCAATTTCTGATAGACTCCTCATAGATCAAACTTGCCTCGGCGGTAAGAGTAACGTACATACGGCGCTCGGTGACTACCGAGATATCATCGCATTCGCAGCGGCATGCGTTCGACAGAGTGGATCATACCTTTTTGCTTGCGGTGATGGGCATATTGGGAATCCCACAGACCTTCATTCTAGTGATCATGCGACTGTTACACGGCGTGCGATCAAAGATCTCGGTGGATGGGCGGGGCATCGACTACATTGTTATTTCAAGGTCAGTTCGTCAAGGTTGCCCCCTTTCGATATTTTTGTATGCAATGGCTTTGGAACCCTGTCTATATGGTCTCCGAAGACAGTTGGAGGGGGTGCGGTTGCCACAACTGACCTTTCATTGCCGCGCTTATGCTGACGATGTGATGCTGGTGGCAAGGACAGGCGACGAAATGGGTACGGCGTTGGCATGGATACAGCGATACGGGATGGCGGCAGGAAGCGTGCTTAATCTACAGAAATCACGCTGCATGAATGTCGGTCGAGGATTACAACCGGGGGAGGAAGGCCCGCTCATGTTAGTTAAGACCATAAAAGTCTAGGTGTTACGTTCCACACGGATGTGCAGCGGACAGCAGCGCATAATTACCGACGCATATTGAAGCTGATGCGGACAATGGTGCTATTACAGAAATTAAAAGCGTTGGATATGATTCAGAGGGTGACCTATGTTAACGTATACCTAGCACCGAGACTCACTCACGTAGCGCATGTCCTGCCTTTAACGCGCACAATGGCATCACGGTTACAAGCAACTTCGGAACTACGTGAGTGTGGGACACCTGTTTAAGATCCAATACACAACGCTTACGCTACCACCTGGAGAGGGTGGACTTGGTCTAAAGAACGTATATAAAAAGGCACGGGCGTTATTCGTCAGTACGATTTTCTGACAGTGGCGCGGTCAATTTCGCAATATCTCGGGTGCGTTGGCCGGTGTACTAGCGCCCACTTCAATGCTGCCCCCAGTCAATGTGGGCCATATTTCACCGAAGCTGTCACATTTAAAGTTTTTTTTTCCTTCCGGGTTTTTTTTTCTTTTTTTTTTTTTTCCAGACAAGAACTGGCGACAGATATGGCGCGTTATACGGAACGTTTACCTCCCAACGTCGGTACGCTCAACATGGTATGTTGTGGTAAATAGGAAGTTCGCAACGAATCAACGGCGGCACGCGATTCATTTGGCAGACACTACACTATGTTAAGGCTACGCAACAGTGGACACTGATGAACATCGTTTAGCATGTAGTGGGACAGCTCCAGTGTGGCACTTGGCACAACAGATATGGGCGTTCCTGTTACGCCCGCCCCTCACACGATTTCATCAGACACACTTCCCCCCCCCCCCCCCCCCCCCAATAATCTTATTTTCCGGTCCAAAAAACCAATGCAGTGACATGGGCACGGGGAATGGTGGTGAGCTACGTGTATAACGAATCGGAAAAGGACAAAATTGATTTTTGGTATTTTCTCCTGGATGGGCACACGAAGCTGCAACAGCATAAGAAATATGGGCAATTACTTGCGACTTACATTTACCGACCCGTCGGCCAGATGGGGTGTGACGGGTGAGAGATGAGATAGACGAAGAAGCCGAGATAGACATCGATCACACTTACGGACCCTTAGTTAATTTCGAGAAGACGACCCAGTCTTACACCAACGTCTGGAGAACGAGTCGATAGACGGCTCTCTTGCTCTATCGAACGTCGGGTCGTGAGCAGGTGTCGTCCCCGACACGAATTTCATTTCATTGCTACAGGAGCATGTTTCTTTGTATTTGTACTATCCGCAATGTCTTCATGTCTTTCATTTGGGCATTTTCAGTTTCATTCATTTCCTTAATTAATTAATTTTCTAATTAGCCACTATTTGTCAACATATGGACATTGTAGACACTATTTATGCGGTAGTACAACAAAATGTATGTCAGCAAAGGTGGTAAGCCTGACATTGAAAAACAAAATAAATAAATAAATGTTTTAAAAAAAGTTGTTAGAGCACTTGCCCGCGAAAGGCAAAGATCCTGAGTTCGAGTCTCAATCCAGCACATAATTTTAATCTGCCAGGAAGTTTCATATCAGCGCACACTCCGCTGTAGAGTACTTGTTATTTTAAATAGGTGTTACTTGTTCTGAAGAAGAAAAAAAATTCTGTTAGTTTGGTCCTTTTGGTTCACCGACCTGAAATCTATCTGACAATTACTATTCACTCATATCTTACTGAAGTTTTTAAGTACATCTTATTAAAAGAAGCATTACCAACTACTGTGAAACAACAAATGGCCTTCTGTAAACTAACCCTGCACCTTCATCGTTCCCGTTAAGTTGTTGTCGTATGCTGTGGCGTCTACTGAGATTTCACTAAGTATTTCCTATATGTATATGAAATCACAGCTACAGGGAGGACTATCGACGAGGTAGAGTAGAACCTGGAGAAAATGCTCAGAGTCTTGTCATAATACTAGCAAAATAACTTCCTTTAAACTCAATCCTTCGAAGACTCAAGTAAACGCTTTCCGCCTTCGATCTCGACCAGCAAAGCGAGAGGTCAGTACTTCCCGCGGGACTGCTACGGTCGCAGGTTCGAATCCTGCCTCGGGCATGGGTGTGTGTGATGTCCTTAGGTTAGTTAGGTTTAAGTAGTTCTAAGTTCTAGGGGACTTATGACCTAAGATGTTGAGTCCCATAGTGCTCAGAGCCATTTGAACCATTGTCAGTACTTCCTGGAGTAATCAACATTGCAAAAAAATGGTTCAAATGGCTCTGAGCACTATGGGACTCAACTGCTGAGGTCATCAGTCCCCTAGAACTTAGAACTAGTTAAACCTAACTAACCTAAGGACATCACAAACATCCTGCGACCGTAGCGGTCTTGCGGTTCCAGACTGCAGCGGCTTTAACCGCACGGCCACTTCGGCCGGCTCAACATTGCAACATACAGATAAACCAACCTGCAAGTATCTGGGTGTGACGTTGGATAGATCCATGTCATACAGACGTCACTGAAAAGATCCTTCAGAAGATGGCATCCAGAAATAATATTTCACGGATACTCGTAAACTGAAAATGGGGAGTAAAACCCACTATCCTGAGAGTCAACAGAAGAGCGCTAGCTTCGCTGCGTCTGAAAACATGTGCCAAATATGGACCAGATCAGTCAAGGCGAAGAACGTGGACGCAAGCCTTAACGAAACATGTCGAATCACAACAGGGTGTATGAAACCCAAGCCCACATCAAAGCTTTACCGAGCTGCTGGTCTTGCGACTGCCAGCTCACGAAGGACATCTCATGAATTCACACAGAGGCTCAGTCAAACCATCGTGAGCGAAATCCTCTCATTGACACTGAGTGCGAACCTGGACGACTGAGATCCGGTAAGAGGTTCTTAAGCACAGCCGTTGAACAATCGCCTGTCTGCCTGGCGGCTCCACAATAAACTGGGAAACATCGAGGGCCCTGAACCGCATAACAGCAGGGATGGCCCCAATGGAAAGAAACATGGTGTGGTGTAATCCTGATAACGTGGATGATCAAAAGTGGGACTAGGTGCCAAGTAAGACGTGAAGCACCTCCTAGCCTGTCTCTACAGATACAACCGTGAGGATTTGTGGCTGGACAAGAAGCCCTGGACGTTGCCAAATATGGGCTAAGAGACTAAGATAGATTTCCAGACACGAAGAAATATAGTAATGGCGTCCCGCAGGGCTCTCTCCTCTCCCCTCTCCTTTATCTCTTGTATACGGCTGATATCCCCAAGCCACCCCCACCTGTCTACCTTCTCCAGTATGCTGATGACACCGCCTTCCCGGCTCTCTATCCTACCGTTCAACGGTCCCAACGTACCCTCCAAACCCACCTTAACCAGTTCACCACTTGTTGTAACCAGTGGTTCCTCCGTCTCAACCCCTCCAAAACCCAGGCTATCATCATAGGCCGCACCACCCGCTCCTTTCACGTTGTAGCCAGCCACGAGTCATGCAGACCAGCCACAAACGTAATTCTGCAGATGGATGCTGCAACGTGGGATACTACCGTTAGTGGTGGACGAAATTGCTACCTGCTGCGGCGCTAAACACTATTTTCAGTTCCGACTACGTGACAAGAACCTAGCTCTTTTCTTTACAACCCAGTTGCACCGAGTATGTATGTTCCCACGTTACTCATAGCAGTATTCCATCGACGCCATACGTTCGACCAGCACACTCTCTGCGCCATTCGTCGCTAGAATGTATTGGAAAAGCTATTCCAATCTCATGGAGCAACGTCACCATCCAGGTAAAGCCGCTGGCCTACGAGCCTTCAGCTAGCTCTGATGGTTCTGGACTCCGAATGGGATCCACCGAGGCCAGTTCGTCCAGCTGGTGCCATCACCATACACTTCATTGAGTCTCTGAGGGTCGTGGGTTCAATCTCCACATTTCCGCCAGCTGACTTGGGCCACACAGAATGTAAACAAGCCCAGACAAGTAATCCTCTGCTCCAGCGTCTAACTTGCTACCCACTAATTAGGGTAGGCTCTTGGGACACAGATATCAATTTCCTATATGGAATCCGGGAATAGTAAAGAATATTGTGACTGATTGAGCATTATTAACTCTGCGCTACTGGAAATCCAATCCCACAGGCTCCTGCACACGTCACTTTTGAGGCTGAAGTGCCCAAACTACCTCACTGGTGTAGACGTGCAATGCTGCTGCCTCCCGGCTGTAAAACTATGCTTCGTTGGCTGCAGTACGCAAATTTGATCAAGGTTAGGGATTTCTAAGCTACGTAATAGTTCTTGACATTTCTCTCCATTCACATGCACAGTTACTCATCTTTGTCACACAGTCGAATTTATAAAATAATCTAGTGAACATGGCAACGTTTCGTAATTGTTAAATATACGTGAAAATTGGACATAGGCCCTAACCTCTTTCTCCACCATCATTCTATCCATCACCTCCTCCTCCTCTCTTTGTTCACCTGCTCCTTCATCCTCTCTGCCCATATCCTGTTTCTCCCTGTCTAAGCCGCCAGGTGTGGCCGTGCGGTTCTAGGCGCTTCAGTCTGGAACCGCGTGACCGCTACGGTCGCAGGTTCGAATCCTGCCTCGGGCATGGATGTGTGTGTTGTCCTTAAGTTAGTTAGGTTTAAGTAGTTCTACGGGACTGATGACCACAGATGTTAAGTCCCATAGTGCTCAGAGCCATTTGAACCATCTCCCTGTCTATATCGATTAATTCCCCCTCCTATCCCTCTTCCCCTCTCTCTTGATACTTTGTTGTGTTACTGCAAACGAAGTCTTTATTGGGAGTTGAAGTTACTTAAAGTGAATGGGTGAATCGATTGTGATCAGTGGTATATAGGGTGTGAGACAGACCTCTCCTGCTCTTGGATATGTGAGGACACTAGCTTCAGTGACAGTATTGTGTATAGTTTTTGTTAGGCGTAAAATCAAGCGCCGGCACGGCATTCGGGAACGAAATAGAAGAGACGGCTGTGAGAAGAAGTCAGCGAATAGCACACTGACCGACTCTCTCCAGGACGACAACGTGACAGCAGCGGCCCCTGTGTGAAGAGGACAGAAGCGCCGCGACCGACTGGCGGCGCCCCAGTGGAATGGCAGCTTCAATATTGGACACTTGTATAACGGCGTCAACGCTAGACAATGCGTTCGTGCTCTCTATGTAGCACAGACTTGGGATTGTCTATACTGAAGAAGATTGCCTATTTTGTAAGTCGCCCTTTGCTTGCGACACTCTAATTGCAGAAGTTAAGTACCGCAATTTTATTTTCGTAATAAAACTCATTAATACGATCTGTTTGCATGTTTGTCTATCGAACCGAGCATGTAGTCATCCTAGATGCCACAGTTTTATTCTCCAAATTCGTAGGATTAAAAATTTTCGAACGATTCGGTCTAACAATAATCTATTTATATCGTTTTAAGCTATAGATGCGACTTTCCTGTTTCCTGTTAGAACCGAAAATGAGGAAGAAAACAAAACAGTATATTGTTGTGTACATAAATTTGTTTAAAATTGTAAGTAAGGCGAAAGAATATACATCGGAGAAATAGTTCGTGTAACGGCGTAAAACCTCTGCTATGGTAGTTAAAAGAGACGGCCAGAAATAAAACCAAACCACGCATTTTCACAGCACAGCATTTCCTTTCTCGCAGTCGACTTCAACAAGCAACCCGTACATTTTTGTTTAAAAAAACGTACAGCCACTGGTCGTGTAAATATCTATAGGAGGATTGTGAGAAATTTGAAGTATATTTTCGAGATTTTGCTACCAACATTTCCGCTTTGTACGTTATATGCACATTTGTTCAACACAGATATTAAAAAACGTATAACATATATCCGTTCCTGTTGCCTATTAGTGCATTATGTAAAAATTTGATGTAAATGCCTCGATATCTTTCCTATATTTGTGGAAACCACTTTTCGTCTTTGTATGTCGGTATAGGTAGGTATATACAGGGTGAGTCACCTAACGTTACCGCTGGATATATTTCGTAAACCACATCAAATACTGACGAATCGATTCCACAGACCGAACGTGAGGAGAGGGGCAAGTGTAATTGGTTAATACAATCCATAAAAAAATGCACGGAAGTATGTTCTTTAACACAAACTTACGTTTTTTAAATGGAACCCCGTTCGTTTTGTTAGCACATCTGAACATATAAACAAATACGTAATCAGTGCCGTTTGTTGCATTGTAAAATGTTAATTACATCCGGAGATATTGTAACCTAAAGTTGACACTTGAGTACCACTCCTCCGCTGTTCGATCGTGTGTATCAGACAGCACCGAATTACGTAGGGATCCAAAGGTAACGGTGATGGATCTTAGGTACACATTACGTCCACATGCTTTTTATTGGTCTTTTTCACTGACGCACATGTACATTACCATGAGGGGTGAGGTACACGTACACACGTGGTTTCCGTTTTCAATTACGGAGTGGAATAGAGTGTGTCCCGACATGTCAGGCCAATAGGTGTTCAATGTGGTGGCCATCATTTGCTGCACACAATTGCAATCTCTGGCGTAATGAATGTCGTACACGCCGCAGTACATCTGGTGTAATGTCGCCGCAGGCTGTCACAATACGTTGTTTCATATCCTCTGGTGTTGTAGGCAAATCACGGTACACATTCTCCTTTAACGTATCCCACAGAAAGAAGTCCAGAGGTGTAAGATCAGGAGAACGGGCTGGCCAATTTATGCGTCCTCCACGTCCTATGAAACGCCCGTCGAACATCCTGTCAAGGGTCAGCCTAGTGTTAATTGCGGAATGTGCAGGTGCACCATCATGCTGATACCACATACGTCGACGCGTTTCCAGTGGGACATTTTCGAGCAACGTTGGCAGATCATTCTGTAGAAACGCAATGTATGTTGCAGTGCTCTCCGATACACACGATCGAACAGCGGAGGAGTGGTACTCAAGCGTCAACTTTCGGTTACAATATCTCCGGATGTAATTAACATTTTACAATGCAACAAACGGCACTGATTACGTATTTGTTTATATGTTCAGATGTGCTAACAAAACTAACGTGGTTCCATTTAAAAAAACCTAGGTTTGTGTTAAAAAACATACTTCCGTGCATTTCTTTAAAGTTTGTATTAACCAATTACACTAGCCCACGTTCGGTCTGTGGAATCGATTCGTCAGTATTTGATGTGGTTCACGAAATATATCCAGCGGTAACGTTAGGTTACTCACCCTGTATACTGATCAGCTAGAACTATCATCGATATAAACCCGTCCAGGCGATAGCGGCGTCACCTGGCAAGGAATGTCTGCTAGTCAGACGGACGTACGGTGCATGTAGTATCCGTGAGCGTGCTCTGCGTGTGTAGAATGGGGAAGGTGAACGATCAATCTGAGTTTGACCGAGAGCAGACTGTGGTGGCCCGGAGGCTCGGCACGAGCATTTTGGAATCTCCAGGACTTCTCGGCTGTTCGAAGAGAGTCTTCAACACGTGGTGAAATCAAAAGAAACCACGTCGATACGGTAGGGGTTGGACCTCGACCCCTCGTTACACGTGTGTGACGTTTTACGCTGGGCAGACTGGTAAAACAGGACATGCGGTGAAATGTGGCTGAACTAACGTCAAGTTTTAATGCTGGGCGAAGTGTGTCTGAACATACAAGGCACTGAAAACTCCTAACGATCGACATCCGCAGCCGACGACACATTTACGTGTCACGTAACCATCAGCACTGGACGTTGGTGCACTGGCAGAGCATAGCGTGGGTTGATAAATCCCGATACTTTCTTCGTGATGCCGACGGGAGGGTGCAACTCCTCCGTCTTCCGCGGGAACAGCTCTTTGACACCTGTACGGAGACAAGATGGCAGCAGCTCTAATATGTTCTGTGGAACATTCGCGTGGCCATTCAAGGGTCCAGTGGAGCCCGTGAAAGGCATAATGATGGCCAAGGAGTATCGTACACTGGTTGCAGACCACATACACCCCTTCATGATGTTCATGTTTCCCGACGGAAGTGGTATATTTCAACAAGAGAAAGCAACGTGTCACAAGACCAGTAGTGCGACGGAGTGGTTGGAGGAACACAGTGGCCAGTTCCAGCTGACGTGTTGTCCTCCTAACTTGCGAGATCTGAACGTGATGGAACACATCTGGGATGTTACTGAACGTGGCGTCACAGCTCATCGCCTCTCTCCCGAGAATTTATGCAAATTAGTTAAGTTGTGTGTGCAGACGTGGTGACAACTCCCACCAGCGGCCTACTAACCAACTAAGGCCATATCGCTCCCATGCCACGACGCGCCCCGCTGGTATCCGTGACGAAGTTGGACATACTGGCTGTTAGGTAGGAGGTCATAGTGTTCTGGCAGATCACAGTAAAGGTTAATGTATGCTAGGTATTAAAGAAGTATTAGCGTATGTCAGTCAGAATTTTTATTATAGCAATTGAGCCGTGGCGGCTCATATCGATAGTGCCACTCTGGTGGTTTATCTTTCCTGCCACGGTCAGGGCGGTAAGCAGCGCCCTCTGGGGCCTATGCGAGGAGTAACGAAGCGAGGTGCTGTGAGGGTGTGCTCCGGGACGTGGTGGAAGACGGTTTTCGGGTTGACGCAGCGAGTGTGGGACCGGACCTATCGCATGGAGGTATACAAGTTGGCTCTGAACGGAAGGCGCCGTAGCAAGCAGCGGGAAGCGGGCGTCCTGTATTTTGTGTGAAGGAGCAACGATTTTTGCATTGGATGTCCCAGTGGTTCCCGAGAGTTGCGGTGGCTGCTTTCGGAGAAGAGAATTGGTGAGACCTTGTGTCTACGCTCTTTTCCGTACAATGTTGCTGCCTGCCGTTATAAACGTGTGAAAATCAGGCGCTTGTATTGACTATACGGTAACTGGTGATGTAAAATTACATATGTGATTGAGTCTCACTTGTACTGTGACAATTTAGAGGCGAAAACTGTGATGGTGTCATTAGGTCTGGTTCTTTGCTGTGCAACTAACGGAGTCAGTTATTTGGGGTAACTGAGAGAGCATCATTATGTTGGTCTAAGTGATACGTTCTCCACGTTTTGTGTATGGCTTTGCGAACCGAAATCGTGGGGGAGTACACGTGTGAGTAATTTGCTGTTGTATTGATGGTTATGTTGTAAAGACTGTTCTCTGCTGTATTAAATCACGCGCTGATTTGTAGCCAATCTAAGCAGAAGTTACCATTGCTACTTGCTTACGTGCTACTGTCCTTGTGATTGGCGTTGTTTGTCGTTAGATTGTGGGTGTGCTCACGTTAAAAAAAATACGGCTACTATTCGTAAGGGTTGTCTAGTAAGGAAATTGCTTAAGCTTTTATCATACGCTGGTCTGTTTGCCTATCACATTGGCTTTCTATGCAGTAACTGAAGGAATGTGTATGGTGGTTCAAGATTGTAGGCTGACTAGTATTTGAACTGGTGTTGAGGTTAAGGGCGAGATCAGCATCCCGAAAACCCGCACGCTGCGCGTGGTTAAATGTTCCGCTATTGGGGAGCCGGCTCTCTGTTCTTGGATTTTGTAAGGATACGTGATGAGTGCATCGCTGTAGTTTTTCGCGTGCTAAATTGCGGGGTGTCGGTGCCGTCCTAGGGCTAGACTTGTGATGTATGTTATGTTGAAAGGGAATTAACTGTACCAAACTTAAGAGAGCTTTTAGTTTGTATTAGGTCTGTACATGGAATGACGTTGATATTTCGTCGATTGCGGCAATAAATTTCTGTGTGGGCAGATCCTCTGAGGGACTTGTACTGTACTGTTGCAGTGCAGTCCATCTGAAACGTGCTGCTTAAAACTTGGGACTGCAGCTCTCTCATGTCATATATCACTGTTTAATCTTAAATGCATTTGATGTAATATGGTTGTTGAGGATTATGTAATTAATTTTGATCGCTGGTTCCTTAAAGGAGGTATTTCGTTTTAAAATATGTGCTCGGTCAGAGCCTATTTAATTATAACTTATCATTAAAAATTCTAGTCTTGCATTCTTAAAAGGCTTTCAGTTAAATGATTGCTATTTGCCTGTTTAAATGTTTGAGTAACTTAAAGGAAAAGAATATTATTTGTAATTTGTTCTGATTGTTCCTTTTGGCTAATACCTGACTTATGTGTTCAATAAATGAGTGTCTAGTCAATGGTGAGGAGCTGCTTTGTGTCGAAATTGTGTTCAGAACACCCCTCTTACCTGACACCTCAGCAGTGTGCAACAATTTCGGGTAAACGGTTCAAGAACTTTTCGAGTTCCTTGGAGCAATCTCTCTCTGTTCGAATGTTTATTAGAGCGTCGTGTAGACATCTGAAGTGAGTCCGTCAGAGTTTTGGTGACAACTTCGAACAACCTTTAGTCTTCATACAGAAATGTTCCGATGAACTTAGACGGGTTTTAGAAGGTATCTTGTGAAACAAATCAAGAACAGAAATCCGTGTCCGGGAACATCATAGAACGGTATTAAAGAGCGTCGAAATTATAAGTCCAAAGCCCTCCACAAGGACACGCCTTTGGTAGCGAACTCCCTAAAATTTTCAATGTTTTTCGGTATACAGGAGAAAAATATAAATTCCGAAGGTAAACTCACGTCCGAAAGCGTCATCCATCGAGGCAACAGGGCATCTCATTTATAGGAGGCAGGGCTCGTTTACACAACTACTAGCTCCACCTTCTCCACTGGCAATAGTGGCAATTAGTCGCTCTCATTGAGTAACACAAAAGTTTGCGAGACGTTCGTTGCCAAACGGGTGGCGTGGCGGCAGGCGCAGTGCCGGCTCTTGTAAATTCAACGCTCCGCAGCGTCAGGACGACGTTCTCGGACACAGGTTCCTATCTTCGATTTGTTCTACAAGACGCTCTATACAACCCGTCGAAATATGTCGCAATATTTCCGGGAAATCCTGCATATTAGTATAGATTTAGATCCATAAAGAAAATGTACAGTCACTCTTGTTACAGAATTTCATGTTCAGAATAACAAAACGTATAGGATTTTAATGCAGTTACCAACCTGCACGCTGAAGTGAACTCAATAGTGACACTTTGCGCACTGAGAGTATAAGTATTAAAACAAAAAATCGGGCTTGCTAACTATTCATGTAGTTTCATATTCTAACTACATTTTGGCAAATTACTGATCTTAATATTCCCAGGTTTGTAACGTAATTATGGTTATATATTTTCTTCTTTGATATGTGTAGCATACATGGTAGGGATGTACTGACTCATGTCATCCTTATAATAGGTTTTTAGAATTACACCGTCCTTTTAAATTCGAGAATATTATATTTTCTGGTGATTGCTTATGGCGCTTTTATTGTGTAGAGATACATCTGACGATAGAATGAATATTGAGAATTCGATCAGGTCTGTACGTGAAGAATAAACATCAAAAAAGTGCAGCCTGTTTTCTTAAATTCGGGGACATTATATTTCCTGGTGACTGTCAGAGATACATCTCACAACAGGATGAATATTACGAAGTCGATCAGGTATGTGCATGATGAATAAGCATCAAGAAAGTGCAGCCTGAGGAAGTCTGTAATCTTTCACTTAGCGAAATACATTGCCGTCGCGTGAGTCTAATTGCACTTGCATCCCTTTAACCTTTTAAACGGACTTCCTAAGTCAGAAATGCAAAGGATCTAAGGCTTAACTTTAACCATGGTGAAGCATGGCATCTACGAAATTGAGAAGCCAGTGGCAGAGGCGATAGAAACGGCAGCTGACGCTGGGAGACCCTCAGCATCCTGAGGATTGAAGCCTGAGTGACACTACCGTAGAGGCGGTTGAAAGCGTCATG